>NC_071535.1:10474199-11098485 GCF_026979565.1 Vidua chalybeata | reverse complement strand
CTGGAAATACAGAAAATGTAAGATTAGAGATCCGATTTCCAATGTTAGAGCCTTACAGCTGACAGTGTATTTCTATGTGCGTGTAATACACTTATAGTCTGTCAAAACATAGTGACCATGTGATAGTAAATATCTGGCAGAACCAGACCATGAAGTGGATGCTTCCATTAGGTTTGTGCTTATACCAATACTAATATGATGAGTTTGTTTGCATGTATTCTTACAATATATACACAAATTAGATTGAACGATTCTTAGCAACAAGGAAATGCAACAAGAAAAAAATAAAATAAGTTTATACATACATTAAACATTTATATAACAATGCGTGTTCTATGCACATAACAATAAACGCATTTCAGTCTATGAGCATGCAGTAAACACATTTCAGATGACCATTTAAAATTAATGTCCACAGGTACTCCAAACATACTGGGGCCCTCATGGAATGAAATCTGAGGCTATTAAAACAAATAGGAGCCTTGCTTAATCAGGATTTTGTAGACTGCAGAAGTCCAGAGGAGAATCCAAGAGAATCCTTGAGGAAATATAAGATCATACGACATCAAGGTGAAAAAAGGCACTACTCCTATCTGCTTCTCCAGAGGCTTCACTTGACTTGCAGCAAACAGGAAACACAGCACCTTATGCTCTCAGTCAACTGAAAGCAGCAATGGAAGAGATGGACTAAGACTTGCATAAACATTGGTAAATGTCTTGCAGGAATGTTTTTTAAAATCATGATGTTCTTTTCTGGCTTCTGGGGTTTTGGCAGGAACTCCAGTGTCTAGGCCCATTTCTGTGTACACAATTTAATGATGGGCTTGATTAAGAGACAGTAATTCCCGAGAGGTTTAGCTATCTTACTTATTGACATGAACATGAGTACAGTGCCAAAATCAAATGGTTACATCCCAAACCAATGAAAATTCACAGATGCAAAAGCATGATGGATTCTTCATTTTTCAGGTTTGATGTATTTCTATTGTTTTCCACTCTATATAATCTATAATGCTTCATAATCTAAGCAACAACCGATCTGGCCTTGCAAGACCTTTTGCCAAACAACAAGTAGCAAAAGCGTCAGGCTACATCTGCCCATGAGGGAATTACATTGAGGTCCAGTTATATTTGTCCCACTAACTCTGTCTGCCAAGGGAGCCAGCTTCCCTCAAATGAGAATTTAAAGGAAGAACGCAGATGTTGGTTCTGGGATAAGCTAAGACAAGACTGCAAAGGCAAATTCTAGACAGTGAACTCTGTTGCCGGGTTGTTCAGGAGTCAACCTCAAAGGAAAACAAGGCAATGAGTTCATAAAAATGAACTTGTTGACCTCCTACACAGGATTACAAATTTCCAGTGAGGTCAGTAGGATTTTCAGGCATATAATATATCTCAGGACAGGACTTAACATGCTTTCAAAACTGGCTTTTCATAACTGAAAGGTGATATAAAGAAAACATCCTTGACATCCCCTATATTTAACTAATGACACTGAACTTCAGACCAGTTGACCATTTTCTTTTTCCTCTCCCTGGAAGACTCAAGGAGAATAACCCTCTCCTATGGCTCTACATTCCATAAAAATTCAGTTTCCTGAAGTCTTTTCTCTTGCAGGAGAAAGTGGAGATGATCCACAGCCTATAACTCTACCATATATTCCTTTGCTGGAATAAGAAATGTTTTTAGATCAACAACTTAAGAAGCCAAAGGAGCATCTGTGTGCCAACATTTAAGTCTCTTTTCAGCTGTGAGAATTCCATGCTTTCTAAAAGCCTTGCCTTCTCATAGGAAGATGGCCAAAATCTCCCAGATAGGTGTTTGTGGCAGAAATCTACAAGTTTGGATCACTAATTACTGCTTTTGAATATATATCAGTGTACATGAATACATTATTCTGTATGTCTTGATTTCTCTTTTATTATTTCCTTCAGTTTGACCTCCATCTGAATTCCAGTTTCTTATGAAATTTTGAATGTTTTATTTTTCTTCCTTTTTCAGTCTTGTGGTTGCTCTCCTTCTGGCATTTAGTGACTTTTCCCTTCACTTGTTCCTTTGTATTTCTTTAAGGCAACAAGCCATTCCTGTGGTGCTGGATGGGGTTGGGGAAAGTTGCCAGCAAAATTTTTGGTGCACGTGCAGTAAGAGTCATCTCCCCACAAATTCAGGTTTGTAAAAGATAACTATAGGTGGAGTTACCACAAGCAGTGGCACATACTTTCCAGAGGTAATTGTAAGGTCATAATTTGTCTCAATTACTCACACATGTTATATGCTTATATATTTGTCACTTACTATGATAATGGAACAAGTACTTATGCTTATTAGACATATGAATATGAGTGCAAGCATAACATTTTTCAATATTCCAAGTAGCACAATGAATTCTCAAACAGCCTAGTGCTTGCAAATACCATTTCATGAACAGAACAAAAAGTATCTGTCAACCAACTAAAAACATTCACATACAATGAAACACAGATATGTCCCTTATATCTTATAATATTTGTAGAAAATTTTTAGACAATTTTCTCACATAAAAATGTTTTCATCTAATCTATCTATATGAAATTTTATAATCCATTTGCTGTACTAGAAACTCAACAGTGCGATAATCTTCAAGGAAAAAAATAGTGAAATGAACTACATAGAGAAAATCCTTTCTTTCTTTTTCATTATTATGACAAACTGCAAAACTCAAATATTGAATCTGAGAAATATAAATTATATTGTAGTTAACATAAGTGTGATGATGCAAAACCCACGGATATATTTGGAAAACAAATGAGTTTTACAACTCACACAGAATGTCATCAAACTGAGAATCGAATACAGCAGACAAAAAAGCTGGAAAGCAATATAAACTGTGTAAAGGTTAGTGATGGTGCAATGAAACTTTGACTATTGTGTTCCATGCCACTTCAAGAGATGTTTAGCTGAAAGAGAAAGGTGTCAAAGACAAGTAATGAAAATGTGGTTACAGGCACAATATGACCCTATTATAAGAAGAGACTGAAATGAATAAGTGATAATATGACACAGACATCAGATAATTAAATTTTGGCAGTAAATGCCAAGAGCAGTTATGTCCACAATGTTATTTCACAGGAATTCTCAGCAAAGAAATACATAAAGGAAACTTCATGGTTTTGATCACTACTGTAAATGTAACAAAGAAAGAAAATGAAGGGGCTCAGTCATAACCTTCAACTGCCTGCCAAAGTAAACAAGAAGGCGTTTGATTTTCAGCCAATAAAGATGAAGTGAAAAATGAAAGTGGGAAAGCTCTGCATAGAGCTTTTCCTGGTAGAGAAAGACAGGCAGATGTGCATGATGCTTTATTTATGGCTTTGGTAGAATACAAATGATTTAAAACAAATTGAAGCCCTTTTTTAAAAAATATTAAAAATTAGAAAGTATTAGTCCTTTAGATGTCTGCTGAAAATGTTAAACAAGGTACAGAAACTTGGCAAAAGTGAAAAATTGATTGGGAAAGTGCACTTTTCTTTATCAATGTTGTTTCCCATAGAAGCTAAACTCAACTATGGCATTAAGCTTTCAACTGCATTATCAGGCTATCTAACATATATTTTTCAAGACAAGACTACCAGAGAACACTGATAGATGATAGATGAGAAAGAGTCAGCAAGACAGACACAAACTATTTCTGGAGTTAACACCTTGTGCAACAGGATATAAATCAGCAAAGTAATAAATTCTGCAAAACTCTTTTTAACACATTTCATGAGATTATAATTCATATTTCTGCAGATGTTTGACAAAAAGTAATTGCATTTTCCATTTTGGCCATTACACAACTTCCTCAAATCAGTTTCAAAGTTAGCCCTCACACTGCTTCTGCAGAAGGATGAATGATCAGTGTTTCCTCCAATTCAGGAAGTGTTGGCACACCACACCACTGCATGCGAATTAAACTTGTTTTGAAATTGAAACCATTGGTAGTTTGATATTGGAAAGATATTTTTTCCTAAAATAATTCACAATTTAAGGGTCATTCATAGGCAGAGATCTACAATCCCCAGCCCAATAAGACTGTACCAGATTGTATAGCAGGAGAGAGACACTGACTTTTTAGATTCATCCTGCTGCTATCCACTTGTATGGCCATCTCTTTCTCAATTTCCTACTTGCTTTTTCCCCCTTAAGTAGATATTTAATGATTTCTTTGATAACCTGTCCTGGTAGAAATGTAAGAGATGATTATTCATTGTTAAAAGTGATGAAGTGCTCATTTTCCATTGTTATAGAAAACAAGTATGGTTCATTGGTAATTGTCTTATTAAATACTTGATGCACTCTTTGACACTATGACAGATCATTGACTGCAAATACTCCCAGAAATTTTGTCTTCCAGCCAAACTTAAAACATTATTTTATGTCAAAAGTGAAAGGGAAGAAACAGAAAGATGCAGAGAACTATGAATGAAGAACTATTGCAATACTGTCTTACATTCTCCACTGTGTTCAGTATCATTTAAAATTAAAACACGCTTATCAAGATATTTTCTATGTCTTTCCACTAAGTATACCATTATGTCCTATGACATGACCTAAGAAAGCACGAGATCCTAAATTATAAGGAAAGCCAAACTGAAGGAATTATGGAAAGAAAATACTTCAGTAAGTAATATTCACCACCAGAGAACCTACCTATTCAGGAGGAAGCATTTAAAAATAATTTTAAAACATTTTACAGTGACATGTATTTATCTTCCACATACTGAACACAGTGACAAACAAGTGTAACATAAGAAACAAAGCCAGTTTTAAGGAAAAAAAATGTTTGCTATTCAAGCCATGGATCTAGTAACAGATGGAAATTGAACCTTTTAGACTGTTCTTACCATAATGACTACTAGGATAACTTACTAAGTCCAATTATAGACACAATTAGCACATTTTAAGGACATAGATGTATAAAGAACTGAGACAGATCTAACACCAATAAAAAAGTACCCTGCTTTCTGTTATGCTGGCTTATCAGACTCCGCAACTGGAAAAGGATTCATCTTTTTCACCACTTCCCCAGATTTTCCCTGTTCCAGCTTCCAGGGAACAGATTTGTCTTCATGATTTTTAGTGACACCTTCAGTTCTCTAAGAAAAATGCACTACAGTTTTTTCCCCATGGTGCAACCCCAGCACAGTGCCCTCTATCCCATTTCTCCACCAATAAAAAGTCACTGGGCAGAGTCAGAGGGCACAAAATGAAGTTTTCCTGTGGTTTTTGGATCATCCCTGTGGGGCCATTGGCACACCTGGGATAGACCAATTCAGAGCACTCTTCTACTATCAGAGAACTTAAATAGAAATTTCTTCCCTTTCCCTTAGGCAGCTCCATGGTATATCCCACTATATCAAGGTCCAGCAATGTCTCTTGAGCTACAACAGTACAGACAAACAGAATCCTAGCACTGTTCAACTCTCACTTTCCAACACACTCTATCTTCCTATAGCTCCTTCTCGTAGAATTTCATCTTATGTCATTTATAGACATATTTTAGTTAAACATTATCTGGAGAAGAATTACTAACCCACAAAGCAGGCTGAATGCCTCTTAAAAATAAGAACTTCTGACATCAGGAGGTTGTTGATACACAATTATTGTTTTTTTAAAGAGCTTCTGAGAAACTGTGAGAAGGCTCATTGCTATTTATCCCAAAGCATGGATGTTAGCCTGCAGTTGGAATGGAAACAGACTAATGTTTCCAATGAAAAAAACCCTTCTAGCCAAATTTTAATTGAAGCTAGATAGCAATTGAAACATTTTTTTCGCCTGGGGAATAGAAGACTCTGAAAACAAAATTGTATCAATGAATTTGGGATTATTTTAATACTAAAAGTCTAAACAATATAAATTATATACAGAAAATTATTTAGAAATTCTTTTGTGACTAAAGAAAATCCAAAACTTTTTTCCAGAAAATACTGAGGTGGATACTGATGTGTTTTTCCAATGTGAAAATGCTTATCTGTTGGCAATCTGATATTCCCATCTCCGTCTGCTCATGATCATAGACTAATTCTCAAAATTAATTCTTAAGATCTTCATTCCACAGTTTTAAAAGAAGCATCAATGTATTCTGAAGGCTTTGTTCTCTCTTAGAATTTCACATTAGTCATTAAACAATCGCCTTTCATTGTATACACTGCTTACATATTGCAGCAATATTTATCTTTTAATAAACGGTGGTCCAACAAATATTCTGGAACTGATTAGTTGTTTATCACTACAACTCACAGATTTGCCTAAAAAAGAATATATGCTCTTACTCTGTAATTCAGAGAAATAAAAATATAAGACACCCAAATATGCAATTGTTTTCTTTTTTTGTTTCCAAGACACATATACTAAAATCTGTTCAGCAAAGCAGTTTGGAATTCTTAATTCTTCTAGGAGAGCTTTGTACAGAAGCTTTCTCTGTAATTCATACTTGCCTTCACACATACACCTTTCTAGATCTTAGCTAAATACTCTGGATCAAGACCATAGCTGCAGTGTTCTATAAACAAGGAGTGTCTGAGAAAATTACCCTTAAAATGTCTGCATCTCTGGAAATATCAAAACTAGTTACTTTAAAGTTTGCATAAAACCTGAAATCATTGTGAAATCAAAATGCAGTCAATAGCTATGCAGAAAAGTTGTGGAGGTTTGGATGGGGAACTTACAGGTGTGTCTTAGCACTGCCTAGACTAGAGATATTATACAGAGATTCCATCATGTTTAAAAGACAAGAACATCATGAGTCCTGAAGAACTGTTTTCTAAGGGTTAATATTAATGCCATCATATAGGATATTACCATTATGCACTACTATCTATTCCCTTCAGTAATTAATTAACTCTGATAAAAGACAGTTCATTCACTTTATATATAAATACTGGTTGACTTCCTCTCTCAAGTCTTTTGATTGCTAGACATGCTGAAGCCAGGATGCCTGGCTGGCCAGTTATTTCAATAATCTTTCAGTAGCCAGAGTCTCCATCCAAAATCTGAGTACAGAATGTAGAAAATAGGGGCATCCTGTATCAATTGCAAGTTCTCTGTCTGGGAGGAAACATAAATCAAAAACCTAAAATGAATAATGCATGGCCAAGGCTTACAATCTTCAAAGCCTATGAAGGCACAGATCATCTCATATCAGTAATTAGTAAAACATTGTTCCCTTTGCAAGAGAAGACTCTGGGCCAACAGAACTGGTCTAAGAATTCTAAAGACTGTAGAATGGAGCTTAATTCTGGAAATGAAAATGAAGGAATGACTAGACAGCAAATTCTTTATGAGTATTGTATGTCCTAAGGCAGCCAGTGTTCTGTAACTATGTAAATCACCACTGATGAACAGGTAAGACAATAGAATGGGAACCTATGTCTGCCATATCAAGAGCAGTCAGGAGTGATGTCATGGCTGAGAGACCATCTGGCCTTCATTAAAATAGAGAAGGAAGTATTAGGACAAAAGAACACAGAGAAGAAGCCGTTTGAATCTGTGTCTAGAAAACAAAGCCAAATACTTCAGCAGCCAACACTGCAATGGTGTTGAGAAATAAGCAAGCCCACTTAGACTGAGGAGAGAGGAAGCTGATCCACATAAGCCAATTCAAGAAGCAGACAGCCTTGGAGTAAAACACACACATACCACTGGGGAGTGATATGGAGAATTTAGACTCTCTGGCATGAGCTCTTTTAGTGATCAGAGAGAAGATAAATATAACACAAAAGCTTTCTTAACTCCTGAGAAGAAAACCTCAAAGTCTAGCTGCCTTTTGCAGAGTATTTGCATCTTGAACAATCAGCAAAGAGAAAACCCCTGAGAAATATGGGCCTAATTGAGAAAACAAAGGTAATCCCACACGTAGGCTTGGTCAGGTGACTTAACTTTTGCATGTTCTGCACAACTGAAACGAGGCTTTGGACTAAATCCTCAGTTCAGGAGAAGCAAATCTATTAATTGCAAAAAATCTGCAAATCATTGCTTTTCAACAAGACAGGTTTCTTATATGAAGACCAACAGCACACCTCTACTTATGCCACAAGGACAAAATTTTGGATCTTGAGCGCCTGTGATGCAGCAAACTCATTGTAATAGCTAACATGGACCCATTTCAAGAACTTGTGGTTTGAGAACAGATACTGTTTAAGACCAGAGGGCATATCTAGGACTTGACTTTCTTCCCCAGCAACAATAACCTTTGAAGAAAGAGTATAGGCTCTAAAAAAGTTGATCAGGCAGTAAATGGAAACAGCAGTGCTAAATATGCAAGGCATTTTGGGGGCCTGTTTCTTCAAATAAATACAGATTTGGGGCAGGTGCCAGACTTACAGGGAGAACAGAAATTTGGGGACTGTTCCTCATCAAAGAGATTATCCAATAATAGGGAAATACCAGAAGAATCCCCCTCCCACAAGGTAAACTGCACGTCTGTTCTTTCCTTAAGCCACAACTAACATACCTTGCCTAAAATACGAAGCTGTTCAAAGGAATAATGACACACATTCTTGGTGCACACAATATCACCCTTAAAACTACAGTAGCAATAGCCCTGAAAATGTAAATAGTGTTACAGTGTTTATCTCTGTACTTGATCACACAAAAAAACCACCCCAGAAAACCTTTCATCCTTCAATGTGTCCAAATGCACATCAGTGTCCAAGGTCTGCTCCTTAAAACAAGGTCAAAACACAAAGCTATTAGTTTCAACAATGCAGGATCTAATTCTACATGTAACACTAGCAGAGAGACTCATATCTTCAGGTACATCATTAGTCAAAGATCAATTTCTTAAGTACAGTATTTATTGCAAAAATACTATGTGAACATAATAAAGGGTTAAGCAGAAATATTTTAAAGCAAAACACTTATCAATTCTTTCTACTTTTATCCCTGTTCATAACTCCTCAAAAAATAGTGAATTACTTAAACAGTTGCAGCTGATACAGAATGCATTCTAAATATCCATTAATTTCTACAGCTTAAGCTACGGCTTAAACAGTCAAAGGATGCTTCAAATTTGATTAATCTCTTTCTCAAATAAGTGTTTTCTACTTTGTGTGAAAAAAACATTAATAGCCAAACTAGCCAAAGTAGGAAATTAAACAGTTTCAGAGTTAAGAAAGGGCTGAAAAAAACATAAACTACATTAGATATGATAAAAAAGAGTTGAATGACCAATTAACTGAGGTTCTAAACAAACTTAGAAGTTTGATGAACACTAATTGGCTTTATTGCTTCAATTAAGTCTAATAGTATAGGCACAGAATAAGAGGAAGCATTAGTGATGACAAAAACTAGTCAGAATAGTCAAATCTAAAGCTTACTGCTAGCATTTGCAGAATTATGCCGAACTGAGCACAGGAAGTAAAATTCATTAACTACAAAGACAGTATCTCTGACTTCGGAATTTCCTGAACTGCAAACTGCTGGAGCTGGGGAGAATATTCTGACTAAGTAACAATACATTATTGCCCTGTTTGAACACTTTTTTTTCCAACAGCATTTTATTTTAGCCAGTGGGGGAGGTAGGAAACTGGCCTAGGGTAACCTCTAGTTCAACCTAGGACAATCATTCTCAAGTTCTTAAAATGGATCATAGATGCATAAAATCAATAAAGGCAGCATAATACATAAGGTCAAATACTATAAAGATATAATCCCTTTATATTATCATAATGAGGGGTGGTCTAAAGAAGACTCATTCTGGATAATTCTTTGAAAATAGCAGTTAAATATGCACCAGGATTCAAAAAGGCACACAATACAAACTACTAGGAAAGAAAACAGAAATAATTCTAAAAAAAAACCATAAAAGTACCATCTTCCCAGCATCTATGAAGTATGCAGTTTTGACATTCTATCTCAGAAAAAAAAGATCCTATAAAACAATAGTTTTAACTTCTGCAATACTATAGTGTCTATAAAACTATAGAAACAGTATCAAAGACAAATAAAAGTATGGAACAGCTTCACATGGCTGCTCAGGGCCTGGATGGATGCTCTTTTCACTGGCTAATAAACTGGCTGGCTGGGCCCAGAGAATGGTGGTGACTGGATTTACATCCACCTGGTGATCAGCCACCCAGGGACCAGTCTTGGGGCCAGTCCTGTTTAATGTCTTCATCAATGATCTGATAAGAGGTTTGGGGGCACCCTCAGTCGGTTTGTTGATGCACCAAGCATGATCTGCTGGAGGGCAGGAAGGCTCTGCAGAGGGATCTGGACAGGCTGGATCAATGGACCAAAGCCAATGGTGTGAGGGTCAGCAAGGCCAAGTGCCAGCTCCTGCCCTGGGGTCACAACAACCTCTGCAGTGCTACAGGCTGGGGACAGAGTGGCTGGAAAGCTGTCCAGCAGAAAAGGACCTGGGGTGCTGGTCAATAGCAGCTGAACACGAGCCATTGTGAGCCCAGGTGGCCAAGAAGGCCAATGCCATCCTGGCCTGTGTCAGAAAGAGTGTGGCCAGCAGGACCAGGGCAGTGATCAACTCCCTGTACTCAGCACTGGTGAGATCACACCTTGAGTGCTGTGTCCAGTTTTGGGCCCTTCAGTTCAGGAAGACCATTGAGGGGCTGGAGTGTGTCCAGAGAAGGGCAATGGAGCTGATGAAGGGTCTGGAGCATGAGTCCTGTGAGGAGCAGCTGAGGGAGCTGGGAGTGTTTAGCCTGGAGAGGAAGAGGCTCAGGGGAGACCTTCTTGCTCTCTACAGCTACCCAAAATGAGGTTGTAGTGAGGTGCAGGTCACTCTCTTCTCCCAGGCAACATATAATAGGACAAGAGGGAATGGCTTCAAGTTGTGCCAGGGGATGTTTACATTGGATATGAGGAAAAGTTTCTTCTTTTGACAGAAAGGATGGTCAAGCATGGGAACAGACTGTGCAGGGAAGTGGTGAAATCATCATCCCTGGAAGTGTACTAAAACCATGCAGATGTGGTGCTCAGGGACATGGCTTAGTGGTAGAGCTGGCACTGTTATGTTAATGCTTGGACTTGGTGACCTCAGTAGTGTTTTCCAACCTTAATCGTTCTCTGTTTCTACTAAAAGAAAAACAAAACACAGCAAGACGCTTCGCTTAAAAAAATTAGAAGATTGAAAGCAAAAGATGACTAATATTAATGTTGGGATAACTAAAGTCATTAATGCAATTAAAAAGGCTAACAGAGAAGAATAATCTCGTTTTTGTTGCTCTGCAAATAATAAGGCTCACCAACAGAATTATCACATAGCAAGTGAGAAGCAATATTAAGCTATACTGACCTTTAGTCTCATTTCATGTGACTGATCTGATATGCTAAATTACATTTAGGAAATGGGGTCAAGAACCTATATGTAAATAATCATATAAAAATAATATAAATAGAGCAGATGCTTACAATTATTATTATTATTTTATATACATTTATTTTTATGGAAAGAGTCACTTAAAGTTGAATCAGATTAGCAATTAGAGTTCAGGAAAATGCCAGCCACAGTAGTTTCCTGTACATTTTTACACCTTCTTTTGAAAGCACAAATGTATCAGCAATTTTCAGAGACAGGATACAGGACCAGATGGAATTCTTATATTCAGATGAACATAAAGTACAAGCCTTTAAAGTTCTGATTTTTCACAATTCCTGAATAATTTTCATCTCATAGAGCTACATATTATTCCAGGCAATATATTTATAAGGTCTTCTTTATTGTTCTGCATTGTTGATATTTCTCAAACCTGTACCCCAGCACTAGTTCTTTTAAAATATACTTCTTTTCATGTCCCACAGCCCAAGCATACCCATGTTTTCCTTTTTCTTTTAAATTCCAATATGACTTAGGCACACTGAGTAAACAGACTTAATAAGCTGAACTCAATCGTGACTTCTCCACTTACATTTTTTGGCAGAAAATGCCTTTCTGAGTTTCTATTTCAGTAAGATTCACTTAATACGTCCAAAGCTGTGTAGGCTTTGATCCACAATTACAAAGTTAATATATATGGAGAAAGAATAATGCTGGGAAAATGCTCTCTTGGCAAATAGAAGCTAGAGCAAATTAATCCCACAAATTTCCCACCTTTAATGAGTTCAAATCTTGCCATCATTAATAATACTGAAATAGTTATTAACATTTATATAAATATAATGAGAAAAGGTCTTTGGACCTGCCAGCAGGACCAAAAGCTATTGGAACTTTTATCACATGAGCAAGATCAAAACCAAAGCAGCTATACTTGTTTTTTTTTCCTTTTGCTTTAAGTAACTCCATAGCCCAGGCATCTGACTATCGTCTTGACTTAAAGTCCTTGGCTATAACCCAAAGACAGGTTCAAATAAGGTTCTTTGATTCCACACACATGCACATACACACGTTCTTTGAATCCACTCTCCTTGCATGCAGGAGTCAACAGAAGTTAAGGGCAGCACTTCAAAGTATGCCCAGCACTTTGCAGGATGTGGCCCTTTATCCTTATTTGACCCCTTGTTCTTGCTTAGTTCTGTTTTTACCAGTTCTACTAATAATGTTTCTCTGCAACAGCAAATACTATCCAAACCCCACTGATGCCTACTGCCATCTTTCCTTAAAGTCCTATACAGTACCTATCCCCAAGTTACTATAGTAGTTTCTATATTCTATATCATTAATTTTAGAAACTAAGATAATTCTGAAAACCAAGACAATAAAATTCTCACTTGAATTTGAAAGGTTGGGAAATTCTCCAATAAATACATAATTTTTCCCTGAGATATTGTTCTCTTGTAGTCTGTAAGGAGATGTCTATTTATTTTTTAAATTATCAAGATTGAATTCTCATTGCTCATGATCCTAAAATGTGGATTAGAGTTTATCTTGTCATCCAGTTACTCTAATTTTATTCAGACTGGTAATCTGTCTAAACTGAAAACTTTCTGCCTGTATCTTTAGGTTCTCATTCAACACAAATGACAGCATTAGATTAGTGGGAAAGAGGAATGATATACATCTAGAGCTTGTTCTAACAGTGGCTTAAGATGCAGGTCTGTATCCAGGACCTCACAGACACCATTGCAGAATTCAGTAGTTTATGCATAACAGTTTTACAAAATTAGTGGTGATGAGTGCATTAAAAAGTCATTAGTCTTCTGGACTTCGTTTATGGATCATCAAATGAACTATTACAATTTCCTACAAATCAGCCACCAGTGCTCAAAGGCTGCATTTTTAAGTACATGTTTAGATACCAAAACAAAAGTGACTTGAGCTTTTGGGAAGATAGTCAGCAATTTGACTGTTTGTGAGCCTACAAAACTGTGAAGGAATCACATTTTAGCACCTAAGCTTGCACTTATGAGTTCAAATGTTTTGGACTTTATTCTTAGAGGTCATACTGCATTTAACTATGTAGACATTTGGCTTATCAATTCCTTAAAATTTCTGTTATTGAAGTAATTGATACGTCTCCCACAAAGTTTTAGAAGAGACAGACAGAAGTTTATCCAATTGGAATCTTAATTGTGGAAACAGCAGTGCAGAAGGATTTTTCATTATTGGCTTTTTAACAAGAATGTTCTTAATTTCAAAAAGCTAGGTAAAAGGAAGAAAAAGTTGTCCGCCATTTGAAAGATATTAATTGTTTAAAATTTTTGAATTGTTATAGTATAATCACTTTGAGTTTTGTTTCCAAGTAAATTAAATATTAATTGAGTTTTCATCTTTCTACAAGTCCATTAGTAGTTATGGAAAGAAAGCAGCCAGCAAGACAGGGAAAAGCAGCCCTACTGTAGTATTTGCCACTCAGGTTAACACATCCCAACTTCTTCAACAGATCTTCTTTTTAGTGTTTAACCATCACACCTCTTTTCCAGGTCTCTCTCTGCTCATCTGCAAGAAATATAATATTATTATCAGAGTAATCAGATATTTACTATATTATTATTTTTAAGTGCTTTCATATTCTAAGATTATTGGCACTAAATAAATTTAAATTGCTGCATACAACTTGCAGAGTCCTTATTTAACAAGTCTCATGAGATAGTTTATTAGCAAATAAATTCTCAGTGAGAAAATGAGCACACTGCCCACATATTAATGTATAAATTCAATATTTTAAGAACTCCATTCATAGAATCATCTCTTTTTTGGAAAAATTGGCACAAGAAATTGCTTAGCAGCAGTCCCTACTATTGTTATTTGCGCTATAAACCGTATCTACTGCATTATTAGTACTAATGCATTAATAAATCAGGATGTATTTTTATATTAGTAAGATACAGTAGGTGACTCCTGTACGCTGGTCAGAAAAAGTTACAATGTACACATCTAGTCATACATTACAGATGTTGGATGATGTTACAATATAACTTTATATCACATTAAATACAGTCCAGAAAATGAACTAAAATAAAAATATGGGTGGCAATACCCTGTAGAAACACTACTTTCCCAAAGTCTGTCTTATACACTACAATGATTTTCTGGTTTTAAGTACAATTTAAGAGGCAGAATTTTACAATCTGTTTTAAAATACTTAAAAGACAGGTATGAATGATGCTCACTAAAGAGTTTTGTCACCAATGTTTTTGGAGGCAAATAGCAAAGCTGAATGGTCTAATGGTTGTTTTCAATCAAAATTTATTGTTCTTATCCCATGTAGGAGCTGCAGTTTAACATATGCCACAGCTCACTCCTTCCAATGAATCAGTGGTAGAAATCCTAAAAAATGTTGACCACTGTTTTCTCAAATTTGATATCGCTGCAGTGTTGCTGATCTCAAAAGAGGCAATTGAGTCACCTTGATTCAAATACACTTTTTAATCTATATTATGTAAAATAATTATTGATATATGTCCCTAGTTTTGTAGCATTTAAATGTAATCCATTTCCAAACTAAAGACTATTTTCATACTCAAACACACATGCAAAAATTAGGCCAAAACATCTACAAGAAAATAAAAATACTTCAATCTGGAACACACTCCATAATGTTACATAAGCCATAGACACACATATCCAGAATGTACAAGGATATTAGGTCTCTCAATTTTAATAGTAAATATTCTTTAATTCATCGTTTACCTCATTCTTGATATCACTCAGTTTTCAGAATCCTTCTTTTGATATGAAATCAATTTTGGTTTTTCACTGAAACCAGTAAGGAAGTCAAGGAGCAAAGAGTCAATTCAGGGAAAAAAACAAACCCCATTCATTTACCATTATATTAAATGGACTAAAGCAAATTAAGAAAAAATTTAAGCAGTCAAATAAGTACTAAGGGAAGTTCAAATACAAATATTCAAGAAAAAATGGAAGTTGTAACATACTCTAAAAACCACCTGATCCTTCTATTGCAGACTGTTTCTATATACTTAAAATTCATAATAACAAAAAAAAAGGAATGAAAGGGTAAATAGAGCACAGTAAGGACAACATCTTGGCTCCTCGTCCAGGTGTTTTTCTTCTGCTGATAAAACTGAAAGGAACACACATACCATTAAACACCTCCTTATGTATATAATAATAACTGTATAAGTCAGTTACTCTGACACCTTTGGGGGCACATTTTTGTGATCCATTCAATATAATCAACTCCTGCAGTCTCAGCTAGTGACTAGACAACTTTTAAGGTCCCTTCCCTACCAAACTATTCTATGATTCCAGGAACTGAGAAGCAAGCACAGAACATGAAAAAAACAATTCCAGCCTCATGTGTTCATAAGTAAGGTGAAGAATTTGACTGGTCCTCTTTCTGTAATGCTGCAAGGGCTGATGTAAAACTGAATTTAGAATGTGAAAGTTCTAAGGTTCTTGCTGGTCCTTTGCCAAAAAACTCGGCCCATTACCATACGTATTTTGAATCATCCTTTAGCAGTTTTATCATATAATTCTTACAGAGGCAGTGCTCACATGTAAATCTAGTTATTTACTGTAATGAAGCTCAGAAACATAAAATACTACTCTTGGTCCCCACCTGGCATCTCTTACTATAAAATATCATTTATTCAAAATTCTGAAGTTTTTTTGTGCAACTTGTATGCATTAGAAAATAACAATAAAGTATGCAGCTCCTTTCAGCAACAGGAGTACTCTTCTATAAATCTCAATTCTTTTTTAGAATGATTTGATAAATCTGTTAATGCCAGTGAGAATTCTAGTTGTGAAAGAACAGCCACATCAGGGACTAGTCAGGAATACAGAAAAAGCAGAGTACTGTGACTAATATTGTTAATGCCTCTTTACACAAGATTACAGAGTCACATTCTCAAATCCTGAGGGGAATTTGGCTTAGTAGTTCACCCTCTCTGATACTTTTAAAGAACAGAATGTAAGGTGCTAAAAATATTTTTTTGGCAAGAAAATGATCTGAGATACTCTTAGGGGTAAAATAATTTCACAGTAGGTGGGTGCAGGTACAGGAAACAGTTTGGAAGGTAATGAAGAAACTGCAGTTTGTTGTGATTAACAGACAAAATAATATTATGGAGTCATGTTCTATATTCCTTAAAAGAAATGTGATTAATTACAAACTTTTTGCATGAAGTCTCTCAAAGTATCTTCTCAATGTTTTTCCTTTGAGTAGTAAATTCCTTTGAAATGTGGTATTATAAACAACAGACATGTAATGAAAGAATGGTTAGAATGTAGAGTCCCATGGGATTTTTTTAACTGTCATACAATATATCAGAAGCCATGAGTTTGTTTTATTAACTAAACAAGCAAAAAAAAAACCATACAGCATATAAGATTAGTATTTAGTTAAGTATCTTTAAAAGTACTATTTTACTTATGTTGCTAATTCCTCTATTCTTAAGTTTGTGTTCTCAAACTGTAAAGGAGCATGTGGAATTTAATGACTGATTTTTTAAGATAATATCAATGAAGAATGGGTATCCTGTACTGAAGAGAACAAGAAGTGACATAATTACTCAGAAAAAATTAAAAATTCATGTTATTTTAGATTATTATCTCAACACTACAGCACTATTTGGTTTAGGCAAAATGCTTCTTATTCTTAAAGCACTTAGTCCTCTCACACTCTGTTACCAGCACTTTTTGTAGCACTGTTTCCCAGGAGAGACCTGCTGAAATACAGAAATAGGCACTCCCTGGAAAAGCTGTGTGACTCCTCTGTCTGGTAGCACTTTTGTTACACAATATTTTCACCAAAACATTTAGAACTCTTGCTTAATTTAGAAATTTGTTTTTATTTCATCTGAGTTTCATGTGTTAACTTATTCACATATAGAAATATTGTCTCCCATCACAAACCAATATATTGATGACTTTAGTACTATATTCTTCATTCATTCCTGCACTCAGCATCTTCTCTTTCAGAGAAAGGCAGTAAAAGATATGTACCTAGAAATGGTGCCATTTTCAAGCTGAAGAAACAACTCCCCTCTCATATCAAAAGGTCTTCAGTTTAAAACATAAGGAGTTAAATTTAATAGCAAATGGCTCCCAGAGTCAGATAATGAATGATTTTCACAATGGTGAGTACTTATTCTCTTATTCTTATAGTCCCAGCTCAATAAACAGGACAACTAATTTTTTAAGTGGCTATATTCTGGCCTTCTGTTCTACTTGGTAACAAAGTACTGGTTTTGTTGTTTCGTATTACTGACAATATGTAATATTATTAAAGAATGAAAAGGACATAGCTTCTTTTTCAACATCCCCAGTCAGCTTCTCTTTTCCTCATATGAGGTTTAAAATCTATGTGAATATGAACCTGCTTGTAGCCTAGGTCTCCACTGAATCCCAGGAGGAGCTATGCCTTTCACAAGCCAGATTCTGATTTATACCCTATATAGAGATATTTGTTTGAAAGTCTGCAAAGTGAAAAAATAATGCAGTATTTTTTCCGCACAAGTTCCACAAAACTGTACATTGAAAATGATTTAATTTTCAAAAACTATAGCTCACAAATTGATACCAAAAAATATACCACTATATGAAGTAAAGTATTTAATAGTAAAATAGCTTTTTTTAGTAAACACATTATTTTTTCTGACTTCACATTATGGAAAATCACAAGGCTCTTTTATTCTAGAAAGATTAAGCAGTTGGTGCAGAACCTGACTGGAAAAAGGATTCTGCTCTTTGTAGTTCTATAGTATAAAAACTACTTTACAGCTACACTTCATTGTACTTTAGGCTCTTATGCAGCCTATTCAAATCAAATAAATTCTCAGCACATGCTTATATGATCTGTCAATTCAATTTATATTAAAAAGTAATTCTTAATACTTTCCAGATATTTAGCTTGGGCAGCAATACACATAAGAGTGAGATGATACTTAATAAGTTTTGCATCAAATCTAAATTACAGCAACTGAAATGAATGAAGACAGATTTTCAGATTTGTTGTCATAGCTCTGACACATACAGTCAGTCTGCTTTCTCTGACTTGAGATCTCAGGGCCCTTTGTTTAAGATTGATTGCTTCCAGCTGTATGTGATGGTGGCAGTGGAGAGAAAGAGAAGGTATACTTCACAGTGGTGCAATTGAAATTGCAGTGAAAAACACACTCTGCAAATCAAAGTCAATTCCTTCAATGTATTTATTTATGCCTCTCCTCTGTTACATGCTGAATTATGCTTTCTTATGTTTTTAGTCAAACTCCAGAAAAACAGAGACTTTGCCTGTGCAATTTCTTAGACATAGGATTCTGTGCTGCCCTATTCAGGGCAAGACAATAACCCTATCCACTGGAGAACACCTGCCCTACTGGATTGCATCCAATGAAGCCATCCGTAAAGTGACACATTTGCCATATGAAAGATCTAATATTCCAAGCACTGCATACAATACATCATTACACTATGAGAGGGACTGTTCCATGTGGTTATGAGTGGAAACAGAGTACAACTGTGCTAGACTGCCAGTTCACATTCTCCAGATCATTGGTGTGCAACTATTATCTGCACATGACATTGTAGCTCTTCATTGACCTGTGAGAAATACATCTGATGATTTTATTTCCTGTTTTTCTTCACAGATTTCTAACAGAAGTGAGCCCTCTGCCATTATTGGACTCTCTTTTTGTGCAAATCAGCAGCAGCACGAATTTCAAAGGAGCAGATAAAATGAACCATGTTTTAGGTCAACAGAGAAGGATAGTATCCAAGGAGCTTTTGCTAATCTTCCTGTGTTGTCTGCCCTGCTAATTAATTTCTGCAGAGCTAGCAGTCAAGCTCCATTTGAAAACAGGATATTGGATAAGAAAGTCTGTGCTTTTAACAGAGCTCTTCTACTGTCCATTCTATACTTCAATGAAACACTGAGAAAATTCTGCAGTGGAATACGAAACAATAAACCATGAGACTTCATAGCCAAATATAATGTTTCCAAATGTTTCAGAATAATTCTTAAATTCCTGCATTTGTATTTAAGGTGAGATTCTTGCAATTATGAACATGTGACACTGCAAATTATAATTAGCATTTGGTTTTATTGTACTTCTTATTACATGAACAATATTTTTTCAGAAGAAAACTTTAAAAGGGCAAAAAACAGAAGACAACATTTCAAAAAACATGGTCATCAAGTGTATGCAATTTTCTGTAACATACTATCAAATTAATTTGCTTTTAGCCGACAGGAACACTAAAACACATAATAACCCATATAATACTAAAACTCCATTTTCTTACACCCTTAAGTTATTAGTTATGGATACACAGAATCAAGAAATACAGAATTCAAGAGAGGCAAGTGGAAATAGAAACAGGTGACAGATTCACCTGGTGGTACAGACCTATTGAAGAAAATGTGGAACTTAAGTAAATTTTGTTTGCTCTTTCTACATCACAGGCTTATTTTTACACAGCTCAAGAGATAAAGAGCATTATTTTGGTCCCCTGTGATGTAGGACCTGTCTTCATATAAACAGATCACAGCCTGTCACAAACATACAGTTTCCTTTTACAGATCCTCTAAAGCCTTTCCCCCAGGGTATCTGGGTATTATTTCTTCCTGACATAACTCTTAATTTCTTTATATATCTGCAGAATACACATAGCAGAGGCAGAAATTCTGGAACTTCTCTATATTTCACATAGACAATGCTCAACATTCAGAGAAGAACTAGAGGAAAAAAGAACAAGTCAAGCTCCACTGGTGATTCAAACATTGCCCAGAAAATCACTGGTTGGTGTTTTCTGTCATTGCCAATCTGCAGTGTAACATTCTCGCTGAATTTCTGGGGACTGGATATGGTTAAGTCACAAAACACAGTGTTATGCTCTGACACACAATATTTTGTCACTAGCAATGTGAAATGGAATTAAACTCATGAGTCAGAAGCAAGAGGATCCATAACTCAATGTAAGCCCCTGAGTAAGACCTTTCAAGTGTTCTAACATCTCAACTCTCGGCATGGTGTTCTTAAAATTACAGCCTTCACTGCATAGTTACGTCTGACCCTCAGTGGTGCACTACTTACAGCACTAACAGTTCTTATTGACACGTTAAAAATAGTTGTTGCCTCTTTCAAGAGAATTGTTCCTTGACTAGTTATTGTTCTATAGCTACAATTATGTTGTCACAAATTTGATGTTTTCATATTGCAGTTTACCACTGCAGTTTATATTACTATAGCAAACACTGCTCAAGAGGATTGTGGAACAAAGGCAACAAGACAATGACTTCTCTCTGTGCTCATTAGCTGTCCAAATCAACTATTTCCTTTGGTCCAAGTACAGATCTCAGAGAAAAAAAAAAAAAAAAAAGGCACTGCAAAAATTTTGCAATGTAAATTGAATACTGGAGAAAAGAGAACTACATTTTTATGTTCTTATTTTTGCTTTTGTTTTCTAAGAATAATTAATATGGAAATTAAGAAAGTATTTACTTTGAATTCTTTGTACAGAACTGAAAAGCAGCTTGACACAGTAGGAACAAGTAGGAACACTTGTGAATTAAAAAAATAATTTATAAAAAACAATTAAGTTATATGAATGATCTCATATATATCAATGTCAGTAGAAGCCCTTTAGTATCCAATGCTTATATTTTATGGAACATTAAATAGTAACAGTTAAAAAGTATAATGCCATCTCCTAAAACATGTCTGTTAAATCTGGATATGGAGAAGAAAAATGGAAGCATTGTTAAGCCAGGTATGTGGTCCTTTCACTGGACCTGATAAACAAGTGAGCTGGCTGTGTGTCAAATGGTCTTCAAAAATAAAATGAGAGCAGTGGAAACATCAACATGTTCATTCCAATCTGTTCTGCTTCTCACTTGCTTCTCTCTTTCCTGCGTTCACTTGGCCTTGGATCTATGTGGGGCATGCATGAATCATGAAGCATCAAAACCTTGTTATTCCCGAAATAAATGATGAAATATTTAGATAAGATTTCTGCAAAATGTGTCAGAATTGCTAAAAAACAAACAAACTCTATCAACACAAACACACTCAGAAAAAAACCCACACCAACCAAAAACCCACAAAAAAGATGACATAGGATTTTTAGCATAGATAAATTTCCAAACTTCCAGAGCAGGAACATTTTTAGAGGATGAGTGAGAAATAATTTAAATTTTTGTCCTATTTATACTCACATTAAGCAAATAACACTTTCAGTCTAGACCAGCCCTTTTAGTGAGTAAGTTTAAAAAACTGATGCATTGACATCTCAGAGTTTGTTCTCTTACACCAAATTTTTCCTTTCCTTATTTTTCCTTAAGCCATATGATGGATTTTTGAAATTACAAACCGAAAAAAAAAAGAAATTAAGAATATTTTAAGTGCTTGTGGATAACAATATCTGGAGACACTCTTAACCATGAGAGTTAGATTTTAAGAGCAGTGTTGAAAAGGAGACTAACAACCAGCTGTGGTCAACCACGTTAAACACCATACCTATGAAAAAGTGACCATTGCAGAATACAATTATGTAAGTTCAATAGTCTGGAAAATCACAAGAAATCATATAGATATACAGATATATATATATATTCTGATAAAATATATGTAGTTGTTGCACCCTAGGTTGCCCCTTGTAGTGCTGCTGACGCTGGTGGTTGGAGCACATATTATCATCACATTGTATGCAGCATTCAGTTAATTGCTCCTTGTTGTGTTATGTAAATCAAAACTCTGAATTTATGAATTATAACGATGAAACCCCATCTTTTCAACACACACAAACCAGTCCCCACTGCTGCAGCTGGAGCCTTGTGTTAACGCATTCTGCCACTAGAGGATAGTGTTGCCATATGACTATGTACACACCTTAAGTACAATGAGTCAATGAGTACATGAAAATACTGTAAAGTTCAAGTTGCTTGTTTCCTAAAGCCGGGGGGAAATATTATATTTCAATAAAGATTTTTTTTCCCTGAAAAGCCCTGAAAACTTTTTTTTTTTAATAAAAATTAGAGAGTAAAATCGCATGGCATAATTGTTTATTAGTTTATTCTTAGTACATTTAATATGTAACCTTAGTAATCTTTAATATGTTATTTGTTTTCAAGTAAATTAGATTAATGCACCTTGGGCTGTGTGCTACCTGGGAATCTCTTGGAAGGACACAGCCTTGGTGCAGGGGTCTCACATAAAGCAGATAATTGAATTTTTTTGTAGTGGTACTTGATATGTGTGAGAGTTACAGGAATCAGACTTGAAAACTGACTGACAGTGCTCTGAGGACTCGGAGTCAGATCAGGCCAAGCTCTGGAATACTCACTTATCGCAGTAGCAGGGAATTAGAAACTCACTCCTCATACATTACTAACACCTTCACTTCAGCAAAGCAGAGATAAATAATGTGCAGATCACACTTAGGAGGAAAACCTGTGCAAGTTTCAGGATTATGCTGTATTAAATAAAAAGCCATAATGAATTGCTGTCAGCAGGAATAAGAAAGGAAAGGAGGAGATGCTGTCTCAGTCATCCCCCACAGTTCTACCTGATGCACTACAAGTTTCTCAATGTTCAAAATAAGAATTCTAATTTCTGTGAGAAAAAAATCAAAATCTAACTTCAGTCTGGTGATGAAAAGGAGAGGCATTCTTCCATGAAGAGGGCCAGGATACATTTTACATACATGTTTTCAGCAGTGGGAATCCACAGCAGAACACAGTCAACTCATTTGGACCTATCATGACCTTATGACGTTATTTCACACACTGAACACCACACCCTTCAGAACCACAGAGCATTTCTTCTTAGTGTTCAAGTGTTCACAATTTACATTACTAACATGACAATACCTAAAGTAAGGTGCCTATTTACTGAGTTATTTTATATTAATTTAATTTTAAAAGTCCATAGGGTTAGCAATTGTTAATATTTGGAGAAGGAAACAACAGTACATGTGGCTCAGAAAATGCAGCCTAAGAGAAAAATGAAGAATCTGAGAGTGCAGAACTTTAATTCTCTTTATACATGAAAAAGGCAGCTATAAAAAGATTATCATTTATTGCTCAATGTATTCACTAGAAGGAGGACTGGAAGAAGCACAGGAAATATTAGTTAAATAGAACATTGAAAATAATTAAAATAGACATAGTGATAATTCTGTCAAGCAGTAAACTCACTAAGAAGGCTGTAAAACCTTCTCTACCAAAGATTTTCAGTTAAATGTAAGGGAGATTATTATTCAGGAGAAAAAACTGACAAGAGTAAAAAGTTATCATGGATCATCTCGTCAGGCATATTCTATCTTTCCTACATATTTGTAATTCTTGTATGATCCTAAACTGTTGCAAGACAAAAATTTCAAATCATTTGCAATCTTAGTAAAATCAATACAAACTGGGAAAATGGTATTGTGTCTGACAGGTCCACTCGTGTTATTAGCAATAGTAATATGACATTTTTAGGAAAAGGGATCTGAGTTAGGTATACACAAAAGCTATTAATAATTAAGAAAAATCCATCCCCATTGTTGATGGGGTTCTTTCAGTTGTAAACACATACTTAACGCATTTTCTCTATGTGTACAAAACCGACCATGTAAATAATTCCCTCCTCTTTTCTTAGCTATCAGTTCATCAACAATATTGAGCAACATCCAATCTTGGAAACTCTACTAACAATTTCTGAAAGTTTTTTCACAGCACTGAAACCAGTCACTAGAAAAAGTAAATAGTAGCTACTAAAAACAAAAGAACCCAAATGCTTCAGCTTTGTCACACCACAACTGAAGCATTCTTCTTTCAAATAGAGTTATTTAATTTCACTTAGGAATATGATTTTTTTAGCTCATCTTAATTTAAAGTGAAGCAAATTTGAGTAATTTTGAACACAGCAAACTCCAAAAACCTTTAACAGCTGCTTCATTATGCATTATATTTCTACAGCTATAATCATCTCACTGTGGTTGTTTTCATAAACATATTTTACTCCCATTTTAGCAAACTTTTGTATTAACATCTTAATAATCAAGCTTTACACTTTACAGTTTGAGAGGATATTTAAGCAATAAAATTCCGTGTGTGATCTCTGCATTCTAAAAATATCCACCAAATCTATCAGATCTTCTATACTATGAACTGCTTCATTCAGGTAAGAGTTTGGGGGTTTTGGCTATGACTGCTGAAACTGGTTTTAAGTTGCAGTTTTCATTTTCTTGCAAATTAATTTCATTTTCCTTGAAACATTTGCAACAGCTATTTAATTGCATACAATGTCAGAACGTGTGTCCTAGGTTGCTCAATTAAATCATTGTTATTACTATTACATCCGGTTATTATATCTGCACTAACAAGGTATTTGGCTGTAGGTATAAGTGTTCAGGCATATTCAGTTTTGCTTTTAAATGTACATGATTAAGCAACTTGAGTAGATAACTGCTGGCAAATGCTCTTTACAGAAATGGCCAAAAGCTTTCATAAAAAAGAAGTCCAAATACATTGTAAACAGAGATACTAAACTCTGATCTATGAAGTATTTTAATCAGCGTTAAGTGAGTTTTTTGGGCAAGGAGACCTGAATTTCAGATTCTGGACCATGACCACTCAAACATTACCCAGGGACATCAGTATAATTATTCTTTAAATTGAATCAGCCAGTCACAGAATAATTAAGAAATTATGTTCTCTCATATTTCCCCTTTCAATCTCTTGGCTTTTGTGATCTGGCTATGAAACATTCTCCAATTGCCAGTGAATGTGGAGGACCTGAATTTTTAATGTCAGAGTTGCAGCTGGCTTTTGTAATTCAGACACTTTTTGCATAACCTAAATAATAAAAACAAGAATGTTTCATATCCCACCTTAATACCCATCTCATCCTTAATATAAGGGTTGTATCTGAAGCTGACTTTGACTTCAAGAATTTACTCATACCACTGAGTCAACCAAGGCTCTGAACAGTGAGTTAGTTATAGTGGTCAAAGTGGTACAGTAGATGTGGCAATACTGATACTAGCAAAAATGAGACACAATTTGTCCCACTTGAAGAATAACAATAAACATGCCTGCAAGAAAATCCCCATCTAAACCAGTTTAAGACATATCTGCAGCTGTTTATCTACATAACCTCTTTACAGTTTCTTACAGAAGGATGAATACAAGGAAGAGACAAGGCCTTGATGCTGGTCCTTGTCCTGAAGGTTAAAACTAAAATGAGCCATCAGACTAGCAAGGAGAGCAGTCTGCAGCGAATCCTTAGAGATGCTCTAATTCATGCTGCCAGTCACCTACCAGGCACTGTTGCCATAGCTATAGCTCCTCTGTCCCTGTGTACTGCAGTAACAAAATCTCAAAGCCACAAAGGCATAAAACCTACAGAGATCTGTAGCAGAGGTAAACAGCCAAGCCTTTGGTGGTTTTGGCCAGTCATAATATCTGTCATTAAAATTAATTTAAAAAAATAATAGGCTAAAAAGAGCTTTTATTCTGCAAATGTCTTGGATCAAGAATGAAACCTGCATTCCATTTTCTTCCAAGTGTATACAAACCACCCTTTGTAAGGGAAAAAAGATCAATACTTAGAAAAAAAACAACACTTCCAGAGACATTAAAAACTTAACAGCTAATACAATCTTGTTTTGGCTGCAGGCTTTTATCTGACAGCTTTTCAGATCATATTGTTCATCAATTTAAAAACTAAACAACTCCTCCAAATGATAAGACTGTATATTATGGGTTTGAATAGCTTAAGTTCTAATGCAATAATTGTATTGTGCCTGGTGAAACTAAAAATGTTAATTAAAATGTTAAAACAGTGTTCAAAACAAACAAAATTCTCTAGATATTTCTATTTTTCTAGCACTGACTTTAACAGAGATTCACTAATCTATGTCAGTATTCATCTTAAGTCTAAAGCATTGCATTACTTGTTTCATAGCATTAAGTGATTTATATTATGAAGTACTAGATTAGTTGTTATAGTTATAATAAAATATTATACAAGTTACTTTTCTTTGTTCACATTCCTACTTTTGTAAAACTATTTTGAAACAGTGATGAAACTTATTAATATAGTATAGATTCTTATGAAAACATTAAGCAAACTCATACTCGTGGATCAATTCTAATTTCTAGTCATATGCTTTAATTCCTTTTATCCCCTAAAACAGAAAATACAAAAAAAAAATCTTGCCATGGCTACTAAGGAGATGCTAGAGCTCAGAAGCTACATAATCTGATATAGCTCATGCTGTAAGAACTAATAGCAACATAAAAGCTAGAGCACAATCCACAAATACATTATTAATGATGTTTTCTTCTCCAATCAGCAGATAGCCACTGAACAGCTCAAGTGACTGGTAATAGGATACACAGCTTTTCATCTCCAAGTATCTGCACCAGGACTGTCTCGAGTGGGTTGTAACTGAAAGGTACAATTTGATAGGCATTCAACAGCAAAAATGTTATAGCCAGCCTCAGTCTAGAGACACTGCTTTTCCTGTGCAATCTGGTTAACAAAGCTGCCATGTTATTTTCAAACTCAGGGTTGAGTAGGCCAGGAGATTTGATTATCTTTTTAGGTCTGAAGGGTCAGCCCATCAAAACAATTTTGAAACCCAGGTGCAAGTGGGACAATGGACTCAGTGGTCAGTTTCCGTTAGTGTCCAGCAGGTATTTTTTTCAATTACTAGATTAACTTTTAAACACACAAACAAACAAATAAAAAGACAACAAGAACAAAAAATAATCTGAGATGAATGGGAAAAAATTAAATAGTCTGTAATGAGACAGACTATTGCTTTCACAAAGTTTTGCATGAAGGACATGACATGTTTGTCTTCTGTACACTCAAGGCACAAAATTTTTCATATAGAGATAAACATACAGTATAGATGCAAAACATCTGTTGTGTCAACAAAAGAATTAGTAAAGTGATAAAATGAAGTGATTGTAACTCCCTTCTGCAGGAAACCTGGCATCAGCTGTTCTCAACGAAACTCATTATGCTCAGCAGTGTCCATGAGCTTTGAATTTATTAGAGGTTTTTTTATGTTTACTGAACATAACCACACATAGGTTTTCACGGAATCCAACTGAAATTCAAGGGATTTCAATACAGATTCAAAGGCTGCCTTCATTACCTCGAATCTGATAGAAAAATTAGTCATAATGTATAAGCCCTCTTCTTGTGAAAAGAAAATTACCATCAGGGTGTATTTGGAGTAAGTCTAGAAATAGACATCTCAAACATAATTAATCAGGCAAATTCAAACATAAGGTCAGTATCATATGAAAGGTTTTTTTATGATAATATTTTTGAAAATGTATCAGGAATGAAAGGGAATTCTACATGGAAAAGTGCTGCAGACATCTAGTAGTAGGTGATAAGAGTTGTTGAGCCAGAATTCTTAAAAATACAACTTTGTTACCTCCTTGACATCCACGGGCATTATGGTTTCTTTCATGTCAGTACAGAACATGAAGACAGATGCTAAAGACTGCTCTCTGACAAGATTGAATCCCTTAGGTTATAGGTGGCTGAACACATAATTTAAAACTATATCTCTGTATACCTATAAAAACCAATTACAATCATACCTCAATAGAACAACTGAAATTCAGTTCGTATCTAAAGCTACTTGTTATCACTGTTATTAGAATCACAGTCCAGATTGCCTTCTTCCTTATTCTAGGCACTGTAAAGACAAATTACCATAAAGATAGAAAAGAGAGATAAAAGATGTGAAAAAGAAAAAGAAACACAGAGATTAACTTGCCAAAATCACACTGCAAATTAATGGTCAAATTAAGAATAGAATTCAGATCATTCAAACCCCAGTCTGTTGCTGAGCTCACAGAGTATTCCCTCAGGCTTTTTCTAAGACATTTTTATTAGCCATCAGTGTTTACTGGTGCTAATTAATGTTAGACCATAAAAAGACCTTTTAAACAAGAAGCATCTGAATTTACCATCTATCAAAATTCCACTTCCTTGGTAACATTTACAGAATAATCAAGAAGTTGACTAGGAGGCTCCTGAACGTTTATACTGCACCAAATGTATTTAAGGTTCACTCAAGCCTACAAGAGCCTCTCAGGCCAGCTGATGCCTTACCCTCTTCTGCAGCCAAGAGCATGCACAGGAATGCAAGGGCCAGCATCAGGTGATGGACTTTATCCTTCAAGCCAAGCAATGCTGACCTCGACACAGCTGAGAAGCCTGGAAAAGCACCACGAGAGCTTGAACACTCATGGCAGTGACTAGCAAGCCTTTGCATCCCTTAACTTATGTATACCTAATAAATTTTACTATTTAGTTGCTCAGCTTTTGGTCACTTTCCCCTCATTCTGGTTTCTAGGCCACAACTTATGCATATAGGTAATTTAGCATTTAATTGAATAATACTATATATGGAGCATACTGTTTGGGAAGGACATAGCAAAACCAGATCTTTCTGTGAAAAGGACATTTCCCTACTAGTGTTTCAATTACAGTTCTATAATGCTTCAGCCCTGAATTAAATCCCTTGTTTCAGTCATAATACAAGTAAATAAATAAAAAAAGTCTTTAAAGATTAGGCATTAGTTCATCTAGTTTCTGACATTCTAAATAAATATTAAAATGCCTTGACATATTTAGCAGAAGGAAAATTCAAATCCAAGTTGGTGCAGTCAGAAAAAAAATCTAATTAACTTGAGGTGATGAGTAGGATTTTTATATAAAAGTGTGAAAAGAAACCTTTATTTATATATCTTATGTACCTTATCTCGTTTCTGTATACATTTTATTTACCTTATTACCATTATCCTCTTTACATATATGAAAGAAGCTTTAAACATAAAGTGCCCTGGGAATTATGAACAGGCACTTATCAATCTGCTTCTTTTTTCTGCTAACAACAGGGATTTTTCATTTCAATTTATATTAAAAAGCAGATAACTATAGATCAAATGCCTGCTAATTCTTCCTTTGGAAAAAAAAAAAAAACAAGAGTACATAAGGAAATCTGGGCATTTAGTCTGTAAATTAGAGAACACAAGACAAGCAAAGGGCTGCCCATAAAACTATCTTGGTAGCCCCAGTGAAAGGAAGAGAAGAACAGCTTTCACAATTGGTCCTTGAATCATGTTACATGTGTATGGAATACTTCTCTGAACAGCCAAGAAACACATGAACCAACAGTCTTCAGATAAAATTGAAAAGAAATATATGAGAGTAGCAATAAAAGCAAAAGCAGGGAACATACAGCATGCTGGAGACCAGAGCAGGTTTGGGAAATTAAACTCTACAAGAAGAGCTGTGATTGATCAGCTGTGCTGACATTGATACATGCCATTTTCACAGCAAAAAAACTGTGGACAGCAAAAGAGGGTTTTTAAAAAAAAAACATGAACCATGTTTTTTTTTAAAAAAACCCATGAACCTCTGTGAAGGAAATGTACAAAGTATAAAGACTATGTGTCACGGTTCTGTGGAATGCATGCAGGAGAAAAATCTGTGTCAAAGGCCTTGTTTTATGAGTTCTTAGTAATTGTCTACCCAATACTTCTAATCAACTTCCTGATGTTCAAAAGAAGTTCTAACATACCTAAGAACTGATGATAAAATGTAAATACAACTCATATCTAAGCAAAATTTCTGAAATAAATACTGAACATAAGATGCAAACGAATTTAATGTTGGGGCAAAATCTGTACAGGCATACCAGATAGTCAGTATACAGCATGATATAAATACAGATGGAAGAGAAATCTGCAGTTAAGTTGGTCTAACACTTCCTATTGTAAGATTCTGGTTTGAAATGCTTATAAGCTTTGCCAATGTTTAATTGCTCTGTCTAAATTCTTTCAGAATATCTGATTTTTTTAAAACCTTCAATGAAAATTGAGCTGACACCTTCTAAAATGTGACTAAGCAAAAACATTCTGGTTTAATGAAGGCAATTTATTCTTAATAACTCTTATATTGAAAAACTGAATTTAGAATTATGAATTCCTCAGTACAAACAGACTGGACTGGAGCTCCTGGACTGGGCCCAGCTGGAGGGCTACAAAGTAATTAAGGGACTAGAGTGTCTCTCTCATGAGGAAAGGGCTGAAGCAGCTGGCTCTGTTTAGCCTCAGGAAAAGACAACTGAGAGGGGACCCCACCAATGTCTACAAGTATCTGAAAGGTGGGTGGCAAGAGGATGGAGCCAGGCTCTTCCTGGTGATGTCAGGCAATAGAACAAGAGGCAATACGTGGAAACTGATGACCAGCAAGTTTCACCTGAACATGAGGAAGAAATTCTTTACTGTGCACTGACCATGCATTGGAAGAGATTGCCCAGAGAAGCTGTGGAGTTTCTCTGACTGGAGCTACCCAAGAACCATCTGGATGCAGCTCTGTGCAATGTGCTCTAGGATGACCCTGCTGGAGCAGGGAGGTTGGACAAGATGATCCACTGTGGTCCTTTCCAGCCTAATCCATTCTATGATTCTGTGGCTCAGGACTTTCACAAGCCAGTAGATTCCACAGCTGAATTAGAAGCCAAGGCTTCCATCAAAACACATAAGGAAATTTTTGAGTGCACCTGCACTATCAGTTTGAATTATTGCCTGTTTTGTTCCAAGGTCCTCTTCATTAGCATTCACTTTGTGCACATGTTTGATTATTCCTGGAATATTCTCTGAATCAAAATAACACAGTTTGCTCTTAGAAAAATTCTAGAAGCCATTCAGTGACTAGGTAGCTCTAGGAAATGGTATGAGAACAGAATCTCTTGGTCCAATCCTCCAACATCATCCTTGCAAGCCTTTGCCTGGCATGACCCTGTAACATCTCTCTGATAATTGCATAGTAGGAGATAAGTGGTGTGCCACAAGCATTTCTACTTCTATCTTGGGCAAAAAAAAAGGTTTTGTTATTAAAGAACCTTTCAGAATTGTTCAGATATCTCATATGCAAAGATAGACGTTAAAGTGCCCAGAGGGAATCGGTCTGGCAAAGGCCTCTAGACTATCACAGCTTTTGAAGGCAGAGAGCCCTGACTGCAGGAGTTACCCTGACTACCAAAACAGACCTGGTGAGGCTGCTTCACGCTGAGGGATTTCCTTGTAGACCCAGGCAATGCTACTTAAACCCAAAATTATCCTTCCTAAGAGCTGGCCCGATGGCAGGATGTGAGCACAGCAGAGGAGCGATGGCTGTGCCATGCATGCAGAGGCTGCGGAGGCCTGCAGAGCTCGAAGATCCCTGCAGAGGTTGCTTGGTGCAGCGGCAGGCAGCCTGCCCTAGGGGGAGAGAGCCAGCAGCGCTGCTGGTGGAAGAAACTCCTCGCTTTCTGACAAGGAAGCGCGGATTGCTCCAGAAAATCGGAAATCCAGCGTATGCATCATCTCAGAAGATGGACACTTCTGAGCACACACAGACATGGAACCTCCTGAGCCCACAAACTCATGGCACTTGCAGGGTTAAGTCCTGAGCACGCCTTCTGAGTATGTCTTTCAACTCTTCCCACACTGAGATAAAAATACACAGCTATATTAGCTATGACCAATCCTAAAAACAGCAGAAAAAAAGTATGAAGGGTAGAAGGAGAAAATCTTGTATGGCATCAACAGGAGGTACAATTAATTGGATGTCTTCATTCATTCTATAAATACCAACTTAAATGATAAAAATGAAAATGTAGGAGTTTTAGCTGCAGTCACCTTTATGTTACTAGTCTCACTCATCTGATACAAAATTAATCTTTCCTTTGATATCCTGTGGGAAGAAGGAATGCTAGTACATGTATGGGAACATTGTATTTAATGCAGCAAAAGCCTGGAATGAAGAGACTGCTAAAAATTGCACCAAAACACACCACAAAAATACTCAATTTGGACATGAAAAAGAGATGAACTATCAAAAAGAAATATGTCCCTTCTACCTCCTAAATGCTAGGCAGAGACAATAAATTTAAGCAGATTATTATATAATATTTTCAAGTAACTCAGCTCATTATAAAGACCAAAAAACTAAACCCACAGAAACATTGGAAATGTGAAAGCAGACATCCTAATTTATAAATGTCACAAACAGACTTGCACCTCTTTGAGGTTTTTTTCCTGAAAAGATTCAAGTCCATGACAGACAGCAAAGTCTTACTTTTAAGATCTTTTTATTTGCTTCACTGAGGCAGAAATACATCAAGCGATTTGTACAAAGTGTTTTAATGTTACTATTTTTGAAATTCCCATCTCTCTGGAATTTGGGTATCAGCACACAAATTCAGGCACTTCTCATAGGAATTGGCATTCTGGATAAGACAAATGGTTCATCCGGCTTAATAGCTTGTCTTTTACTTTGATCATCATCTGAATTCCCCCATGTAGGTCATTTTAATACTTAATAACCACTGTGGCAACTGTGGCCACAAGCAGATAAAAATGTTTTAACTATCGTTAGATATTATTAGATATTTTTGTGATATATTATTTGTCCAGAACATTTCTGAATCTCTGTATAGATGCTTGTCATGGTTTAATCCCAGTAGTCAGCTCAGCGTCACACAGCGGCTTGCTCACTTACGCCCAATGGAATAAGGGTGAGAATCGAAATGGTAAAAATGGGAAATTTCATAGGTTGAGAAAAAGACAATTTAATAGTAATTAAAAGAAAATACACAAAGAAGAAAAGAAGAAAAAAAAAAAAAACCCAAAACAATTGCTCACCACCAGCCAACAAATGCCCAGCTAGTCCCCAGATAGTGCCAGCCCCAGCCAACCTCCACACACCTCCATCCAGTTTTAGTGCTGAGCAAGACATCATACAGTATGGAATATCCCTTGGGTCAGCTGGGGTCACTGTCCCAGTTGTGTCCCCTCCCATCCTCTTGTGTACTCACAGCCTCCTCATTGGTAGGGCAATGTGAGAAGGAGAAAAGGTCTTGAGGTTGTGTAATCACTGCTCAGCAATAACAAAACATCCTTATGTTCTTAGCACTGTTTTCATCACAAATTCAAAGAGCATCTAGCCCCATAGAAGCTACAATGAAAAAATGTAGCTCTATCCCAGTTAAAACCAGTACAATGCCTTGGTAACATTTTGCATGAGTTGTCCATTCTCATTATTTATGTTTTTCAAGTTCATTTTAATACGGAAAATGGCTACCGAAAACATCTAATACCAGGCCTGTTTCCAGTCATACGTGACAACATTTCCAAGTGGTCCAGGAGCTCTATTTAAATTCTGGCCTGGCACCCAAACCAGGCCCACTTTATCAGAGCTGAATCCAGTCACGTCTCCTTCCAACAAGATTTATTAACTGAACTTCCTAGGCTGACCTCAGGTTTACATTGCAGGTGCCCATTCTCTCTGGCCCTGGTCTCCAGGATGAACCTTAACCCTATGTTACAAGCAGTCTTCTGTCCAGCCCTGCCTCCTTGGCTCTGATCTGTGTTAAAGGAAGTCTTGACTCCATTCTGGTCTTTGGCTCTTTCTCCTGTCACTTTTGAGTGGATTTTTTGGGTGGATGCTTGAATTCTTGCCTTGCCTTGTCTCAGACTGGTACTATCACCATCCTGACCCCACTGGGTCAGTGCCCTGGTAAGAGAGGGCATACCCCTGCCTTTGCTGTAGCCATGCTCTGCTCCCAGCTCTTTCTCTCTCATGGATCATCTCCTGCTGCTCCCCGATACAAGATAAAGCAAGCTAACTTCTGGTTTTGCCAATAAGCCTCTGGGAGCTTACTGAAAAGAGTGTTAACATGAGTTTCACTACTTACTTGAAGGAAAGAGAGTCACAATTTTTTTTAAAAAGGGAAAAACCTCCTAGCAAACATTTTCTATAAAGCTATAATTGCCTAAAGAACTAATAATATTCATTACATTCAAATGAAGCCTTATCAATATTTTTTTAAAACTTAGAGGTAAGGAAGATAGTGAAAAGGATTTAGAACAGACAAAACTCAAAGAAATCTGTATTTCCATGTAATATTTCCACAGTCACTAAAAATTCTTAAAGCTAAGATCCAGACAGAATAATCAATCATACATGAACATTTTTTTCATTTTTTACTAGTCCATATTTTCCAAACATACAGAGTAATATTACAGCTAGAAGGCATCAAATATGATACTACTACAGATACATATGATAAATTATGGTTCTGAACATGTATCTCTGATTCTGTGTTAAGTGATGCCAATAATTGCCATTTATATTTATATGGTCACATATAAGGTTAAAATATGTTGTTTACATGCATGAAGTTCCAAATTTGACCTGCTACTAATTACCACAAAAGAGTCTGACTTTTATACAGCTGTGAATAAATTGTTTCGCAACCTTTACAATACTGCAGATTGTGACAGCAGGGCATCCAACACTAATGGATTTTAAAATAATTGAGAATTAAAGCCTTATAATTTAGATTGAGAGCAGCACAATAATTATTTAATGTGATTCAGGGTAAGCAGAATGAATCCATGCTTGTAGAGAAAGTTCCTGAAATATGTTTAAGCTTTTTTTTGTGAAGTTGAGTATACTAGTTTTGCAGCTTTTGGTGTTAGATTGCATAGAAGCAGAATCTATTGCAGGTGCTGATTAAGTAGTTTGTTCCCTCAGTTAGTTGCTTCAGACATAATCTACCAGTTCCACTGTTCTTGCCAGGAAAGTTACCTTAAGTAGTATTTTAGCTCGTGCAAGCATGAGAAAAAATGTTTCTATTTCAACCCATCTATTCCAGCTTCTTTACTGCCATTGGTCTGACACAGTGTGCCAGACAACAAAAGTCTGCATCAGTCAATGAAGAGATGTTTTGAGAAACAGCCTGACAATGTTTGACAATTATGTATTATGATGACAGTTCACTGGCTGCTAAAACCTTGTCCACAACTGCTGTTGCATAGTTTCAGCTGAGCCAAATTAAGAGCTTCCTAGCAAAAGGTCTCATTGTCTCCTGTCACCAGTACTCAGTTAGTTTTCTGCCATTTTAACAAGCTGAACTGGCATACCACCCAATTAAACCAAACACAGTACATGGGAAGCAATAAAGTTATACAATTGGGGATGGAAGATGTTATCCCTGTCACAGTGACAGTGGTCTGTTCAATAAACTCAGGCCAGAGCCTGACTGTTCAACCACTGAAAAGGGATTAAAAAACAAGCAACAAAAACAAATGAAAAGCAATCAAACAGATGAGAATATCCAATACAGCTGAAAAGGACTAATTGTGTAAATATTCCCTTTTCATTGATACACAGGACACTTGGCCCAGATTCAAGCTATTAAGTATTATCCAGGTGTTTTACACAATACTTGACATTATTTGGTGACTTAACTTTTGCAAATTTAGAGAATTTGATCAGTATAGTAAAAAATGCAAATTGAAAACTATGCTACATGCATTAGTTTTTGACATTTTAATTAGAGCAATAACCTAATCAGTGTGACTGCATTTTGGTTTTTGCAAACACCCAGTTTGCATTAAATGTTCAGAAGTTAATGCAAATATTAATATAGTCATATTCACACTCAAATTACATCACCTTATTTACATGGTTATTCCTACTCCATAGCAGAATAATTAGGCCCACAGTGCCATACCGTTGTAGTAAAAGTAAGATTTCATCACATAATTCACTTATCTTAGGTCTTATAAGTCTCAGGTTTTATGAAGGCACTAGAGCATACAGACAGAACTATTTTTCTTGTAAACCTCCTCCACGCACTCATTATTTCATATAATAGAGCAGGCCTTGAAAAACACAATTGCTTTCTGTTACTGGTGAATTAGATTCTGCAGCAAAGCAAGGTGAGGGGGAGTCAAGTTTTCACAAGAGTTTCTACATCTGTGGTCACAAAGAAAACCTCATAAATGTTAACTGAGTCAGTGCCAACTTTTGAACCTGTATTCAATTTAACATATTGATTCAAGGTTTCCCAAATTACTGCAAAATAAGGACAATTTTTGCTACTCCTATTCAGAAGTACTTGGGTAAGAATGATACTGACAGAGTTTTTCCATTATTTAGAAAAACTATGAGCACTAGCAGCACAAAAGAGGCCAAGAGCCAATGAGAAACTCATTAAGCTGCTTAAACTGATCTAAATCTAGGCTGTTGAGGTCACATCCCGCCCCCGCCACATATTTCCACCCCCTTCCTTCAGCCAATGTTAGTGTTTACAGAAGCAGGTGGTGATGTGCCAGTTCAAGGCAGAAAAAAACAAAACAAAACAAAAAACAAGCCAAACAACAAACTCCAGACCAAAAAACTAAATCAACACACCAACACATCATTTTGGAAGGAGAGTTTTCAACCTGATCAATTCTATGAACAGGTTTAAATTTCACAGCCCCAGCATCAGTGCAGGGGAGGGAGATAGGAGCATAACAGCTGGGAATTAAGAGTAGTTTAAGCTTCTACAAAACTGTAACCTAACAATGAAGTGGAAGCTCTTGAGTTTATCCCTAGCTGTACAAACCCTATCACACACTGATCAAACTCCAGACTACAGATGGAGGTAGATTTCTTTCCTTTGCTGTCTATTAGTATTTCAAAAATCCATGTTATTCTGTTGGTGAGAAATGTCATTTATTAGTAGCAACTCATTCATGACTGGCTCTGCCTCTGGCAGAGGCACAATAGTGATAACTGCACTTAATTTCTAAACTCTCAAACCAGAGAAGATGAGAGAAAGGATAAGAGGCAGACATAATTTGTTTCCTAGCACTTAAGAAACAGGAAAGGAAGAGGACTGAAGTAAGAGGAAGCAGCTCTCCACAGCCAGTTAATTCCTTTGCAATGCCTGGAAAATGCAAAGATTTTCTTTTTCACCACAATAAAAGCAGTGTTCCAATATAATGGATGGATACAAGCTGATATAAATATCTAACATTAGATACTATCCCATCAGACACAAGTGTTTATTAGAATTCCATATCCCAAAAATGAGAGCATACCTGTTTGCTCATGCTGGATTTGATACTCACAGGCTAGGTAAGGAATGATTTCACTTTTATGCTGTAATTTCACTTTTTGTAATTTCACTTTTATGCTGTATTTATGAAGTTGTAATTTTTCTATCCTTTAGCAGAACAACACAATTAGAATTTAACAAATACATCCAATATAAATTTAAAATATTTTATGTCTTGATGCTATTATGACTGCTAATGTCCTCTGCACTTTTTCCTCAGCCAACAGTAATTTGTGGCATAATCTGACCATGGGAGAAATACAGTTTGTAAATTTTCCAGGTGGAGTATTTGCACATCTCTTCTTTTGTCTTAAGATTGTCCTAAATTTTGCATTCTGGTTTTGGGAGATTAAAAAGTTGTTTCTTTGGACAAAAATTACCTCTAGTACAGGTGGGCATGATGAAAACATGCACAAATGAACTCAGGCTTTTAAAAGCAATCAAGATATCGTTTCAAAACCAGGCTGCAACTTCCCAAAGCTCACCTTCCACATCTACATACTGCAAGTCCTCAAAATTGAAGTCCTCAAAATGATGATGGACACACTGGATTTGCACGAGAGAGCCAGCGACCTTCAGGCATGCCCTATATTGTTTTATCTTTTTTTTTTTTTTTTTTTTTTTCCCCTTAACGTTCCGCTCTCCAGTGACGGGCGCCCGGACGCCCGCGGCGGAGCCCGTGCCCCTCGCCCAAGAGCGCCTGAGGCAGCGGCTGCAGGGACCCGCCGCTTCCCACGGGCTGAGAAAGAGGCTGCCGGAGCCTCTGAGGACACCTCAGCCCGTCCCGCTGCCCCGCTCAGCCTGCGGGAACACCCCGAGGCGTGGCCGGAGCCCGGGCGGAGCCGTCCGGAGAGCCCCGATCCCGCCGGGAGAGCGCCGGAGCCGCCGGGCGCGGGGGCGCCGCCATCCCCGCCCGCTCGGTGACGCGCCGCGAGCTGCGGCCCACGTGACGCACGCAGCCAATGGGCGGGCAGGGTCCGCTCCCCGCGGGCGGGGGAGGAAGGGGGAGCACCGAGGCCGCCGCGGAGCGGGGGAGCGGCAGCGCGGGGCGGGCGCGGCGCGGAGCGAAGCGGGGCCGGCGGGGGCTGCGCCTCCGCGGCCATGCCGAATAAAAACAAGAAGGAGAAAGTGAGTCGGGGGGGGGGATCGGGAGAGGCCGAGCCCCGCGGGGAGGCTGTGGGGTGCAGGCCCCGCAGGGAGGAGGGGCCTGGGGTGGGGGGCGGCAGCGACGAGCGGCGCCCGTTCCCGGCGGTGGGAGAGCAGCGCGAGGGGCAGCCCCGGGTGAGGGGCAGCTCCTTCGCTCCCTGCTGTGTGCCGGCCTCCGCCGGGTGCCGGGGAGGGGGCAGCTCCCGGCGGGGCCTAGTCCGGGGGTGCTGAGGCGGGGTCCTGGTACCGTCTCGCCGGCGGCCGTCGGAGGGAGGGAGTCGGTGGAGGGCGGCCGTGTGTTCGGCGTGCGGGGGAGTGCTGGAGGGAGGGGATGGGAAACGTGTCCTCAGCCGGGGCTGGCTGAGGCGGAGCGGGGAGGGGGGGTCTCGCTCGGGGCTGGTCCGGGGGCGTTGGGGAGGGGGAAGGGATTATTTTCACGGCAAGGTGGGGGGGTCCATCCCTACGGCTTCTTGCCCGGGCCCCGTCCTGGGAAGTTTGGCTGCTGCGTAGCTCTGGCTGCAGTGGGAGTTGCGCTTGGGGAATCTCTGTAAGTATGCAAGGAGCACTGACCGCCCCTCGGAGTCTTTCGGCTCCTTCTCCTGACAACAGAATGAACGTAGCTTTGGCCCCGCTTTGCCTCAGGCTCCAGGGAGTGATTTGTCTGGCGGCTACGAAAGGGGCTTGCACAAGTAATGATTGCAGAAAACTTGTAAATCCGGCAGGAAGTTAGCTGGATTGCACTTTATTTTGTGTGATAGGCAATTAGCCGCGAGTGGAAGTCAGAAACAGTGAAGTGTGCTGTCCTCCTCAGCCAGCTGCTGTCCCTCTCGACCGCTTCTGTTTAGTTTTTAGTTTGTCATTTTAAAATTAGATGTAGGGAGGTTGAGTGTTGTGGTTTGTGGGGGGTTGTTTGCTTTAAATTTTCCCAATATCCTTGGCACTTTCGATGTTAAAAACACTGAAACTTTTCTTCACTTTTCTGAGAGTAACAAAACTCAAAAATGGGTGAAGGATTCAAGGTAAGTACAATGCTGTGAGGTGGAAAATTGAGTTGTGGGCCTACTTCTAACACTGGACTTCCTAGCCCCTAGAGCAGACAAAATAATAAAGTGTAAAATGTGTACTATACTTAGGCTAGTTTCAAAGCTAAACTAAATAGAAATATTTCTGAACCAAAAAACCAAGGACAGCAAGGCAGTAGAACTAAGTAATTTCTTACACATGGTTCAAATCACTTGCATTCTTTGTCTCTGCCTGCTTACCTGTGTAGAAGCTTATATTTATAGGTGAATTTTGAGGCATAAATAAACCTCCAAAGTCTTTCTACAGATAAAAAATGTTTAAAGTGGCTTTGTAGATACTTATAGTTCAATATTGTTATCTTCCAGTTAAATTGTATAATTTTTATTCTGTCAATTTTATTACTTTTAGTGAGTGTCTAAAAAAGCCTGATTCCTTGACTTGAAAATCTATCTAGATCTCCTTTAAAAAAAAAAACTGAAACTGTGAACTTTTTTTTAAGGAACCTACAAAATCAGTCAAGAGTGGAAAAAGTGGTAAAGATGGACAAGATAACCAAGAACATGAGGTAAATATTACTAAAAAACATAGTATTTTTCACAGTTATTTGTAGTAACTTCTAAAAAGTGTTTTAAGTTTTTCTACATTGTAATTTTGACATGATAGTAGTTTTGAGGGGAAATGTTTGTGGAACTACTGCCCTGGTATTTGGCAAGATATAAAACAATGCTCTTAAGCAAGTCAGTTTTATTTAGAGTAAATAAATATTTGCTTGCTACAGTCTTAAATACTCATCTATTCCCTTTTTTGGTTATGAGATGTACATCTGTCTTATTTTCTGCTTTTGTTGTGAGTTTTTGGGTATCTCTTCTTGTTGCTCAATGTCGTTTTTAGAATTCTCTGTAATTCCCAGAGGTCTCTTCTCTCAAACTGTCTATGCTGGCATGTCAGTTGAGTGTCAATAGCCTGGTTTATTGTCAGGAGACCTTAGGCTTAATCAAAGGCTGCCAGCTGTTGTGTTGTGTACACAACACAACCTTTTTGTAGGTGTACGATGAAGTGTGTCATTTTTGACTAATTATTCTGTTGATTTTTTTTCCCTTCTGCATTTCTCTCTGTTTTGCCCACTAGCAAGGCACAGCAACTTGAAAAGGGACGTTTAAGTCATTATTCATTCAGAAACTCAGAATTAGTAGTTTTGTTTGATGTGGAAAGCCACCATTTACGTTAATTTCCTTTAAAATGTTCCTAGTAAGTTATAAAAAGTTATGTATTTCATCCTCTAAACGTGTCTTGATTCTGAAAGATAATGTTTGAGAACAAAACACTCATCCAGCTTTACTGTTTTTCCTGCCCTGAAATGACTGTTGGGGATAGGTGGGTTAGACTATTTGTTGTACGCAGTTCAGTGAGTTCTCATTTGTCTGTTGTGCAGAGTGATTCATGCTACTGTCATAAATTAAGAAGATCATTAAAACTTACAAATTATATGTAAAAGTATTTTGGTAAATTCCTGTAAGAGTGATTGAGTTTTGATGGAGGGAAGCTAGCTACTAGAAAGGATCTTAACTACTAGGGGAGCTTGTAGAATGAAGTGGGAAATATATCAGTGTAGATGTTTATAGTGGCGTAAATAGATGTACTTCATTGTGATGTGTTCTGTCTTTGCAGTATATTGCTATGGTATTAAAAAGAGTGTCACTTGGCCATAATTTTAATTCCTGTGTAGTTGTAAGGCTCATTATTATCACCATCTTTGGAGTACCTTTGTTGACTACTTATTTTCTCAAGCTTCTGAATGACAAGTTGCTGAGACCAAGACTACTTTTCTTATTCTCTCTTGGTACTTCAGGATCAAGTGTAAAGCTCCCCGAGATAATAAGTGAAGAGCTTTGTATGCTAGCCAAAATTGTATATGTGGGTTTCTTTGCCATTTCTTTCTGTCTTTGCAGATCTAGATTTTTGGTTTTTAAACTTGAAATGTTAGAGAGATGAATCTCAATTGAAGAATGTTTTACTGTTCATACACTGTTTCTTTTGTCCATCCAGGTAGAATTCCCAAAAAATACAAAAAAATACAGTTTACTTGTCTAGGATACTTGGTCATATGGGAGCAGGGGCAGAATGGGAAAGGAGCTGGGAATGTGACTGGCACATACAGTATGGTTCTCATTCCCAGTGGGCATTATTTAGTCTCTGTACAGTTTTGAACACCTCAGTGCTTGACTCATTATCTTAATTAATAGAGTAATTGCACACAAATAGTAATGTAGACTTTGCCTTCTAACGTGGCTGGCTGTAATCCTGCTGTGTGTTAGCTGGTGCTTATATGAGCAGAAAGGAGGCTATTTATTAACATAGTGAAGATTGGTAAATACAGAAATATTCAGGAGCATGCTGTTAATACATTTCTAGGTCTCCTTTTCCTTCAAAAAAGGTTGTTGTCATGTGTCATTCTACATATGTTTTAATATGGCTTTTGAAAAATCCTCTTCTAGACTATGAGTAGGTTTGGAAATATGGTGGTTCATTTCAGCTTTTTGTTTCTCAAAATGCTTTTAATGCATATGCATTTAATGCAAATGGATTTAATGCAAATGGCAGATTGTAAAGACTAGAAACAGCCTGCTGTTCAAAGAACAGGGACAACACAAGCAGCAGCATCCCACAAATACTTTATTTATAGATACTTTTATAGCACTTAACTAAATTCATGATGCCTTGAAGTTCTATAGATAAAAAAAAGTAAAATAGATCTTAGTATTTACAAAAATGAGCATGTGTTTTTCCTGCCTTCCAGTCAGAGAAATGAGGTTTCAGTTGATGGAAATGGTACAGGAAGTTTGAAAAGGGATTGAAATGATTCCTGGTATACCAGATCCAGAATGCCTGTGCTAAAAGAGGGTGAAAATTGACTAAAACTGATGCATTAGCATCAGTTTTAGTGGTTACTTTGTGTATTACATTGGTATTGGTATTGGTATTGTGGTTACTCAATGTAATACCAAAAAAGCCTTGCTACATGTGGAGTAACATGGACCTCCATTCTAAATTGCTATGCTCAAGGAGAGAGAATCAGAGTAGATGTATATGTATGATCTTCCATCCTGGTATACTTTTCTTTAGGCCGGTATGTGGTTTAGAGGGTTGTTTAACTGGAAGTTGTGTAAAATTGGCATTAAATTATTAATTATGTAATTGACATTTATATATTTTAATACATATTTTATATTTAGGTTGTTTTCCCCCAGAATCCTGCTTAATGTCCCTTGCATAGGAGGACACCTGCTACTTCGATTGTCTTTCTCTTGTTTCCATCTACTGTTCTCCTTTTTGTAACAGAGGTACCAGAAATGCACAGTCTGTATGACGTGAAGGCACCTTGTCCTTCTGTACCATTACTCCAGTTTCCAGTTGCATGTTGCTCATTTAATGAACACTTAAGAAAAAAGCTAATATGATTAAGCTCCTGTCTAAGCTTATTTTATAACCTGTTAGCAAACGTTAATAAATTAGACTAAACAGTTAAATCTATTCCTTTAAGTATAACCTCTTATTTCATCAGTCCAGCATATTAGTGTCTTCAGGTTGTGAACAAAGATTTCATCTGTTGTGTATTGTTTTTCCTCTCTATGTGAGTAGTGTAAATTCTTGGGGCCTTTGTTTAACAGTGCCCAAAAATGATACTTGCACCAAAAACTAATACTGAAAATGAAACCCCCTGGGTGTGGTGATTGGCCGTTCCATTGGTACTTGGTGGACATATACCCTGTGATCTAACTGGCTTTTGAAGAAATTATTTATCTGCTGGATAAGCTTTGTTGTAGAGTTTTGTTTTGTCACAGGGGTGTGGAGGTCTCCTTTTGAATTGAGGCAGTAGTAATTTATGGAGAGTCTGATTTTTTTAGAGAAGGTGACTTGGTAATCGTTAATGGCTGTTGAAAAACATGACCTTTTTCTATCTCTAGAAAAAGCTAACCTAACACCTAAAATAATTCAAGTGCAGTAGTTTAGCAGTGGTTTTCAAATACTACCACAGGGGAAGGAAGTTAAAATTTTAACCCTATATACTCTTTATTTCTGACTTTTTTTGTCTGTGTGAGAGTAGGTGCTAAAACTTGCTCTGTTCACCAGTCACTGGAACAGTCCAGGACAATTAATTCACTACTGTAGTTCACCTGGGGGATGGAAGAGTCAGAAGTAGCTGGGAGTCTTTGATACACGTCAATAGTCTGGTATAAAACTAGGTGACAGGGAGGGATAGCTTCTTCTGTGTCTAGCTGGACTGGCCTAAACTGGCATGAAACTTTTAAATTTAATTTGTATTCATTTTCAATCCAGATGCTGAGTAGTCTGTAGAAAGCAAAGACTATTTTTGTTGTTTGAGAAAGTATTGGCTTGGTGACTATCAGCAAATGAGAACAGAAATTATAACTCATTCTTCTGCCATGCAGAAAAGCAAACGGAAGACTAATGTGGTTTTGAGAAGCCTGTGTGTGTATGTATTATCTTCTTGTTTCCATGTGCTGTTCTTGTTGGTTCTTTCTACTTTAAAGGTATTTTGTTGTGGTTCTTTCTTCTTTTTAATGTAGGCAAATCAAAATGTAATAAAATGCAAATTGTATTAGCCATTTTTCTTGCTGTGCAAGAAATGATATTGATAGCATGTGTTGCTGATGTTGGACTGTAATCACTGCTGAAACCAATTTTAAAAATAATTTTAAATCTTTTAAGTGCTGATCCATGCTTCTATCCTGCCACTGTCTCACAGCCATCACTTTTCAGTAGGTTTATCACTGTAATTGCTTCCAGTGCAGAAATTTTGTAAGGCTTTTATTTCCAGAAACTTTTCTTCCCTGCTTTTTGGGGCCTTTTTAATTTAAAAGTTGTTTTCTTAAGCTATTTAGCATAGTGATAATACTTTTCAGTAAATGGATTTGCAAAAAAATTATAGAAATCTCTTTTTGATGGGTCATCTTCAAAACACTTCAGCACAAGTAAGGATTTTCATCCCTCTGAACGAACCTCCAGAGGTGGCTATCCAGTTTTCCATGATCACCTTTCCTATATTAGCTAGCATGTGGTAGGGAAAGACTGTCAATATTCTCACTACTTTTAATGATTCCTGATTATATGAGCACATAGGATTGTCACTTCCATTAAAAGTAGGACATTACGAAAGGAATGGGTAGTAGAAGCAGTGTTGATGTCTTTGCATGGCTTTTTTTAGTTGAGATCGTATGTGGAAGTATCCTAACATTTAAAGGAAAGCAAGGAATAGACAAAGGCAATAAATCCAGCACTGTTTTGTGATAACAGGTTTCCATAATCAGAAAGTTAGCAGAAGTTATTTAGAAAGTTGAGTGGATATTCTCTATATATGCTGCTTATTTTTCTCATGTTTGCTGTTTGTGATTTTCATTGTGGTGCTGTTTACCCTGAGAAACAAACATACCTGATCTTGAAGTTGGGGACTGTTACACAATGTCCAGTTTGAGACTAGAATTTTTTACTTCAGAATTTTTTAAAGTTATACTTGAAAGTCTTTTCACAAGTAAGTACTAATTTGGCAGTTCGTTTAGGCACCACAGCAGAGGTGGTTGAGGTTTGGGGATTGAGGAGAGGAGAAAGTTCTGGGATTGTATTCTCTTCCTTATTAACGTGTATTAGGCCTGCTCCTAAATAATTTCTGAAAATACCTTCTTGTCACAGGTAGGTATTTATTCAGTTATGTGAATAAATCCATCCATCATTTAGGTCTTTTCCATTATTGTTGTTCAGTCGTAGAATCACATAATGGGTTGGATTGGAAGGGACGTTAAAGACCATCTAATCCCACTCCCTCTGCCATGGGCAGGGACACCTTCCACTAGACCAGTTTGCTCACAACTCCATCCAGCCTAGCCTTGAACACTTCCAGGGGTGGAGTATCCACAACTTAGGGGAAACTGTTCCAGTGCCTTACCACTCTCACAGTAAAGAATTTCTTCCTGATTTTTAATCTCAGTTTAAAGCCATTCCCCATTCCCCCTTCTCCTGTCCCAATATGCCCTTATAAAAAGTTTCTTCATCTATCTTGTAGGTGCCCTTCAGGTACTGGAAGGCTGCAATTAGGTCACCCCAAAGCCTTTCTTCTCCAGGTTGAACAAACCCAATCCTCTCAGTCTTTCTCATAGCAGAGGTGCTCCATCCCTGTAATCACCTTTGTGGCCCTTCTCTGGACTTGCTCCAACAGCTCCATGTCCTTCCTGTGCTGAGGATCACGCAGCAGGGTGCAGTGTTCCAGGTGGGGTCTCACCTGAGCAGAGCAGAGGGGCAGAATCCCCTCCCTCCCCTGCTGCCCCCGGTGCTATGGCTGCAGCCCCACACACAGGTGGTTTCTGGCTGCCAGGGCCCATGGCTGGGTCATGTCCAGCCTCTCATCCACCAGCACCCCAAAGCCTTCTCAGCAGGGCTGCTCTCCCTCTCTTCATCCCCAGCCTGGATTGATACCAGAGCTGCCTGGACCCCGGTGCAGCAGCAGCACTTGGTCTTGTTAAACTGCATGAGATTCGCATGGGCGCATTTCTCAAGCTTGTCCAGGCCTCTCTGGATGGCATCCCATCCTTCAGGTGTGTCAACCCTCACACCATTTGGGCAGTTTTTGTAACTCAGTAGCGCTGCATTTTGGATACATGGCATTCATCATCTTTGAGGTATAAGCTTGTTCTTTATTTGTTCTTCATAGAAGCTGGTGTCCTTAACAAAGAGATGCATTTAGCACTGGCAGGTGTCTTCATTACATAACCCTAGCTGGGCCCTGGCTCTTCTGGTCAGTGTGTACTCAGTGGTGTGCCCCAGCTGGACAGGCAGCGTAGCCAGTGCTTTCATGAGCCAGTCCCATGTAGTAGTACATAAAGATGATCTTAAAACTGGTGGTCTTGCATTTGGAAAAAGAGATATATTATGAAATAAAATTGAAATTTCAAACAACTTGTCCTCTCAAGTTTGAATCATGGAAGGTCTATAAATAGACAGTGTTAGACCCATTATGTAGCTTTCTAGGGTTATTAGTTTGGGATTTTCCTCATAACATTAGCAAAAGAGGATTTAAAACCAAAACTATATGAAGTTGGGATGGATTTTCTCTTGAATCAGTTATAACTGATAGAAAATAAAATCTGTGGGCTTTGGAGTGGGTTTGTTTGGTTTTAAATTGGTGAGCCAACTTCTATAAAAAATTAATTTGAAAACTAATTTTTGATCATGTCTTCAAGTTCTGATTTTCTTTCCTAGAGAGATTATTTTAATGGGTTGATATAACCATTAAAAAACACTTGAGTGTATACACCCTTAGTATGAAATGAGAAGCTATTTGCTGGGTAAAGAGTTGCTATGTGTTAGTCTTAGAACATCAATGAAACTTTTTGTTTGTCTTTAACTTCTGTAATTTTTCTAGTTCCAATTTTTATTGACATGTTGGCTTTTTGATCTTGGGAACTGAAATTTCCTTCTGTCTTCCAAGCAAAGGCACCTTAATACTGAATAGTGGAGTTACCTTATGGTGTTTGTTATGTAACTTTAACATTATGCTTTTAAAATTAATGGTGTTATTAAAGTGTACCAGACACTGCTGTATACAAGTATTTTATTACCTAAAATGGGGCGCTTCTGAAAACAGGATCTTGTGCCCTTCTACTTCTTACACAAGGCTGACAACTACTTGTGTAACATATGAGGTGTGAGAACTGTGTGTGGTTTAGTACTTGCTATCCTCTGCTTCCTAATAGTGTTTTTAAGCTCTCTGAATCCTTCCTGAATTGAAGCAGCACAGCAATGAAGGTAAAGGCTGTTCTAATCAAAAGGAGCAAAGTGACTTTCAAAAATGGATACTAGCATTTTGTAACTAAAAACATCCTTTTCATCCTTTGTTTCAAATTGCTTCTCTTAAATTATTTACTAAGAGTTAAGGCCTACCACTCAGAGTACTCAGATGTACATTAACACATGTAATACAGAATTATTAGTGTAGTTATCTTTTAGAATACAAACAGTGAGAAAAAACAGGTAGCTGTTGAATCTACCAATATGTTTACAGACTACAAACATACATTGTGTGCATTTTTCCCCCCTCAATTTCATTTGAAACCAGAATAAATTTGTAATTCTAGACGTGGGATGGTAGGCCTTGGGGTTTTTTGTTTGTGTGTCCTTCCCTGCAACAGGCTTAGAGGGCCATTTACAGAAACCAACCAGCCAAAAGCTAGGAAAAAAGTCCTGGCCTATTCCTGAATATGCTTCTTAAAAGATGACTGCCAAATATTATAATTTGCTACACATTTATAGTGACTTTTATATACTTCCTCATCACTTCTCAATTTAGCAGTCTGAAATACTGACAAGTAAGCTCCTCCAGCGACATGTAAAATAAAAGCATGATGAGAGCCAAAGATGAAATGATTTGGTATAACAGTTCTGTAGAAGCAGCTACAGTTATTATTCATAGAATCATAGAATGGTCTGGTTGGAAGAGACCCACAAGATCATCTAGTTCAAACCCACCTGCCGTGGGGAGGAACACCTTCCACTAGACCAGGTTATTTGTCATGGACTACATCTCTCTCAAATAGCAACTAATACAAATACCAAATTGGTGGGCAGGAGGCGAAGTAAAAAAAGATTTCAATATGAGTGTGTGAAGTGAGAAGCTTCTATGAATAGATCAGGGAGCACAAAAATATGGACCTCAGTGGAAAAGCCACATGTGCCTTAGCTCATCAGTAGCTGTATATAATTAAAATTTACAGTGGAGTATAGCAGTTGGTGCCTAAAGTGAATGAGTTAGTGTGTGATTTCCTCCAAATGTGGGAACCTTACATATATATGTGTGCTTATGTGTATGTACGGATATATATATCTAAAAAGAACAAAGGTAGTTTTTGTTGTTTTGGGGTTTTGTCAAGTAAAAGGATGCTTCAGGCTCAAGAGAGAAATCATAATGAAAATCAATAACTAAAGTAATTTAAGCCAGGCCATCCTTTATCCAGATTCTTCATCCCTGTATTCATATAAATGTTTTAAAATAATACTTTAGACTTTATCTGGTTTAAATCTTATTTAATCAGCTAACTGGTGGTTACAGGTAATATTTTTTTTTTCTGAGGACATTTCTTGCTTTGAAATTTTGTGATAGAAGTTATGTTAGGAAACAAGTGTTGCATTGCTGCTTTTGTGAGGTACCAGGTGCTCACTGATGGTGGTGTTTCAGCAAATGCAAAGCAGTGTGAATCCACTTGAAGTCTGAGACTGGGCACCCTCTCGTCTTTGCCCGCTACTCTTGTGTTGAAAATCTGAGCTCAGAGTGAAGGGAATCAAATGTCAGCTTGTTCCTGGAGTAAATTAGTTAAAGCAAAATTAAGTTTACAAGAAGCAAATGGAAAACAAGCCTTATGCTACTGATATTTAATTGTGAATGTAGAATTATAGTGTATTCATGTCAAGGATGGAGCACACTAAGCTGAAACATGGGATTGGTTTGGTGTGTTGTAAGTCCAGTCTGTTACACAAAGCTGTGATGATACAATTCTTTAGAAGATAAAATTTGAGTCCTGTGTATAAGCAACTAACAGGAAATACAAGCAGTGCTTTGTGTTGTGAAAAATAAACAGCAGCAAGAAAGGCAGAAGAGCTTCAGCAAGTTGTGGATCAGTCTTCTAAAGTGGTTTGTGACTGTAAAGTTTGTTGTGGGCTCCACAGCAAAGAGGCCCAGATGGCCTTTGCTGCTTATAAGAAACATCCCAGTCACTGATGCAATTCAACAGACTCCATGCTGTCTCTGGCAAAACACTAAAGGGACTCCATGGCTGGACACACAACTGTTAAACAAGTACTACAGCATAAATCCATGAGTGCTAAAATATACAAACTTTGTCATTACTATCATGTTGAAAAGTTAATCTTTTTGCTTATCATTAGAACAGCATGGATGGACCCAAGCTTTAGGATGCAGCTCTTGCTGTAATAAAAACATTGTAAATTATGCTGAGATACACTGGATAGTAATCTCCAGCAGTAATCTCAACTACTGAGAGTGTTTAACAATAATAAGCATATTTGCTAGAAAGGAAGGTGCAAAGATCATTCTAGCAGCCAATCCAGGTATCATTCTGGCAAATGATTTCGTTGAGGAAGAACAATAGACATCTAAATTGCCATCTGTGTGAAACCACCCAAAGCCTTCAGCACTCTAAGCTGCCTCTCCAGAGACTCCTCCCAAAGTTGTCCATCCAGACTGGCTTGTGGTGGTAAAACTAGTGAACAATAATGGCATAATAGCAAGAATCTTCAACAAATAACTTCAGAAACATCTGCTGTCCAAAATAGTACCCTGCACAGATGTTGTTTCCCTGCCATTTTTAACTTGTTTATGAATCAGTGCTTACTTTTATGTATCCAGTGTATTCCATATCAAGCTTTGTATGGTTTGTACTGATTCTGTAAATTGAAAATATTGATGTTAAAAATCATATCTACTTGCTCCATAATAAACTCTGCCAGTACTTGCATGTACTAGAATTACTGCAGACTGTCTGAAAGCTCTGTCAGGCCTTATCTTTAATACCATTAGTAAAAGGAGTTTATTCTGATGTTATCCTCTTGGAAGTCATGGTGAATTGCTGCTGTTAACAGCACAGAATTGAAATCAGGTGACACATACTGCTCTCCTGATAGTGTTGTCTTGAACAACTTGCCTTGGTCCCAGCTGCTGATGTCACATGACCAGTCCACTTCCTGTAGGTATGGTGTGGATTTATTTACCAGGTTGATGACAGCTGGGCCATATGCCAGATACTGTGTGTCTTTATTCCCACCCCAAACCAGTAAATGAAGATCTGCAAAGGAGAGAGCTCTGTGGTAGTGTTCAAGATTCCTGGAGTGTTCAGAGATTTTCACACTACTTTGAAGTTACTGCAGAGGGGAAAATACCACATGGAAGGCTCTTTAGCTGCTCTCCACCCATTTTGACTCCTTGATCTTTGATTTCAGTTCTCATCTCAAGAGATTAAATTAAATTCAGCTTCTCAGCCTAATTACATTGATTATGTATTAAGCCTCAACCTGTTAGCCAAATTATTTTGGTTACATACTGGGCCCTCATACAGCTTTGAAAATCAAGTTGTTAATGTCCCTTTCATGTTTTGTGATGATCTGTGTTTAGTTTCAGTAACCTGTATTTCAATTTCATTGTAAGCATGGTTTAGGTGTAATTCAGAATGCTTTCCTAGCATTCTGAGGCTGTCTTGGCAAGAAACAAGCTCTTCTGGGTGCTGTAGATCAGACCTCTGTTTATCTTAATGAAAAATAAGTCCATGGAGGCTACTTATTATACCAAAAGGAGAAGAGGGAAGGGATTAATTCTGCATTGAAATAAGCATTTTCCCTCTGTTTCAGATGCAGACTGATGATTCTTTTAAAGTGTTCTGTGCTTTTTGCTCTGTGTGCTTCTATTTCACAGGAAACCCTAATCATGTGTGAATTGATACAGGGTTCACCTACCAGATTTCACAGTCCAGAGTTTTTTCTCAAGGATTTGTTGCTGCCATTGTGGAATGATGTGCACACTGTTATGAACTTGAATTCAGTGGTGGTACTTAGTAGAAGGTAGAAATTTGCATATTAGTCTTAGACTGGTCTCTGTAAAGAAACACCATATAGCCCACTGCCCAGCACCGTGTTTCTTCAGGCAGAGGATCTCTATTGCCTTGTGCTTAGGAGATCTGATTTTGTCACTAGGAAGCCATCCAGTTTTCTAAATCTTCTAGTGACAGATGCATCAAGGTGATTTTACTGTCATTTTCAAATCCTCACCCTGCTGTTATATCTTAGAAAGCAGTATGCAGACTTGCTGCATCGTTACAGAGTTGACCGCACTTTAGGCTTGCCTTGGTTTGGCTTTTGATTTTGTGGATCAGAAGGCTTTGTGTCCTTTGGTCTAATTCAGTTACTAGTGCTTTGAAAGTAAGGTCAGACAGAGTTCTTCTGGTTGCCCTTGTTTGTTGAGGTAGCTTGAATAGCATTTTTGGGAGACTGTCAGAAAGGGAAGAATAGGTTCTCCTGAAAGACTTATTGATGTATGTGGTATATAGGATGGATCCTCCTTCCAGGTCCCACCATACTCTCTCTTGTGTCTTAGATAGTTGTCCAAAAGTAAAAGTTGCATTGTGGGATGCTTGATGATGATGATCAGTTTAACTTAAAAAGAAAAATTGGCTGTAACTGTAGATGTGCTTGCTCTACTCATATCTTTCTTTCTGCAAACTTAGTGTTGTGTTCTTATCTTTACCTGCCTGTATAATGTCAGAAGAGTGAAAGAACCAACTTTGCTCAAAAGAGTGATGTTAAAAAAAGGAATGTACCACATCCTGCTTGATGCAGGATTCAAGGGATGAAGGGATGCAAGGGCAAGGGATCTGCCTTGAACTGTTATGACTGACAAAAAAACCTTCTCTCCTCCCCACCATTCACTCTATTGAATTAATTTTAAGCTTAGTCACAGTCACTGAGGAACATCAGCTGTATAGTTTCAAGTGTTAAAAACAGAATTTAAAAGTTGAAATCACTCTTTAGCTGATTGCCTTAATCTTCAAGTATGTATGTAAAGCTCTAGCTTTTCAGAAATAAATTGATCAGAAAACCTGAAGGTTGTGTTTTAATCACGATTTGAAGAAACATTCTCAATGTGACATTTTTCAGAGCAGTTTGTGCACATTTTCAGATGTTTATCAGCACTTTTGGAATTGAATGTGTCTGTCTATATAAACATTTGGGTAGGAGGGAGCTGTTTGCCAGAACAAAGGCAAGAATAGGTATTTCTTCTACTAGTCATAGAAAGAGAATTGATAAAAAGGTGTCTGTAGCTGGACTGTTCTGGTGTCAAATACATTGAACTGTTCACTGCTGTAGCAGAGTGTCCAGCACTTACTCTTGGGAGTTGTGATGTCTGTGCTAATTTGGTTTGTTACTGGGAGGAGGAAGCTGAGCTTGGCTTTTCTGTCTGAACTCAAATGCACTGTACTCTCATAGAAAGTGTGTTACCTTGAAATCTTTAGCAGATGAATACACAATTGTTAGTTGAATTAGTTTGCCTTTTTTTAAGAGATGTGGTTAAAATTGCTGAACTTCGTGGCTTAAGTTGACTTAATTCACTTTCTGGGTGCCCTTCTATCCAATGTTGTCTGCAAGCCCTGGAGGCCAGCTCTTCTGTGGTAGCGCCATAGTGCCAGTTGCAGAGGTCATTGGATGCAGCTGTGTGGCATTGAAATAATGGTTTAGAAATTATTCTGGCAGCTTTCTGGTATGTGCTGGCTGCCTGGAGCATGACTGAAAAGCAGGGGTGATCATGCTTGATGGTAGGAAAGAGGAGGAGATCTGATGGATAAATAGTCCAGTGATTCAGGACTAGAATTACTCTGGAGTCATCACTTCTAAATGGGAAGTTTCCATAGCAACAAAAAAAAGCTTTCTTTGAACATTTCTAATCAGAAATGTTACCCATCCTCTCAAATAACCACTTCTGGCTAATTTTAGAATTTTTCTGCAATTTAGAGTACTTGCTTCCTTCAGGTGTGTGCTACCTTAGGGTACTGTAGTGTGTGCATGTGTGCAGACACATGAGAGCACATGTTAATTTGAAATGGAGAATTTGTTTGGGAATAGAGGAAACAGGAAAATGGCTTTTCCTCTTTTAAGTAATGAAAAAATACAGGTGGCAGTGGAAAGTAGCCAGTTCAGAAAAACACCATTAGACTCAATAACAATATTGAAAGTACAGAATCCTGTGCATTAAAAATGTTTATGATGCATCTTAATTAACATTTATTGCTTAATACTCAGTAAGTCATAGTTTCCTAATTCTTAGTGCTGTTTTTCTTTTAGCTTCGTCTTAGTATTAATACTTATCAAGGATTAATATTTTTGTTTGTAATGCTTTTTAAAATTTCAATTAATGGACAGAAATTACCTTGCAGATCACTGTATTTCAGCATAAACATTTTCAAGCATTTAGAGTCTGAGATTAAAAAGTTAAATAGTCTGAAAAATGTAATGTAACAGGTATTACTTGTACATAAATTCTTTCAATTCGCTGATGTATTCCATTTTTACTGGAACAAGATCTAGAGTGTTTTTTGTAAGCGAGACTTATAATATTCACTGTACTGCCTCCCCCTTTTTTTCTATAAGGCTGTATAAGGGGTTTTGCTTTTATAATATTAAATTTGAAAAATGGTAATCTTAAATGAGTTTCATGAAATCTAAATGTTGCTCTCAGTCATCTTTGATACATTAAGTGCTATGTGTATAATACAATTGTTAATCTATTCTTGAAGTATATATTCTTTCATACTACTAGAACAAAATTTGAATGAAATTACTTTGAGTTATCTTTTGAGTCTCCAAGAGATATGTAGATATTTATGTATGGTAACATTTCCATGCACACTGAATGTATGCTCTACAAGACTATGCAAATTGTTGATGAATAAGCTTTTCTGGAAATACTTTTCAGAACATGAAGAAAATTGGTTTCCCTTGTTTTAGCACTATCTCTATGAAAATGCCACAGATGTTATTCCATGCAGGAATGAAGCTGCTTTCATACCTATAACATTTAGCAAAATTCTAATTAAATCAAGTCAAACTGCCAAAGTACCAGTGTTACAACTTGATTTCCATCATTAATCCTATTCCCATCTGATTTTTTCCCCTACTGCTTATCTTGTGGGCACTTTCTGAGAAGAGTATGGTCTTTACTGTAAGGAAGAAGTGCCAAGGTATATTTTAAGATGTGTGTGCTTCTAGTTTGCAAATTTGAGAGACTTCTACCGCAAATTAAGGGCCTGCAAAATGAATTACAATATTGCAGCAAGAGGTCCTTGTCAGCTGTTTCTATAATTTTAGCGTAGATCACTCCTAGATGTTTTATCATTATAGTAATGAATGTCATGAAATTATTCATATTTTGAAAGTTAACTATTGCCTCCTTTAAACCTGCTTTTCCTCCTTCAAAAAAAAAAAAAAAAAAAGGAAAAAAAAGGTAATGAAGGCAGCGCCACAAGTTCTGACAGGCTTTTGTTAATGATGCATTTTATTCACCTTGAGAGAGAGCCCTGGCAATTGTAGTCAGTGAAATAACAGCAAATTGAAAACCTGTAGTGGGAACCATTTTTCTGGATTTATGTTATAAACTTCATACAGAGGTACAGTGACAATCTAATAAGAATTATTACAGTAAAAGCAACTTGCTTTGAGTAGGCAGTAAACCATGTTTTCAAAGCTGTTAAGGCTACTACAATAGTAATACTCCTTTAATTTTGTATCAAAGCGTGACTGCCCTGGCCAAGCTTAGGACTCTGGCAGCAAGGCACAGGATGAATAGGCATGAAAGGTTCACCTGCTGTAAATAGACAAGTTTCTCTGGTCCCTTTGAAAATGAACTTAAATACCTAGGAGACCTGAACTTCTCAGGAGGGGAGCGGTGAGAGTAGCTGAGGAACTACATTATTTGAAAATTTCTTTTCAGTTGTCTGGTAACTTCAAATAAATGGGCTACTGCATGTACCAAGGTGATCTGTTCCCATCTGTATGAGGGCTATTGTACAGAAATGAATGCTGAAAAGATGAGCAGAACAATAGGTGGCAATACATTCAGAGGATGAGGGATACAATAGTTTAATTAAAAGCATATTCATTTTCAGTTATTTCTGTGACAAAAATGGCTTTTTAGAAGATTTTCCTTTCTAAGTTCAGCTGTAATTAATTGCTTTAATTTCTTTTTAAACAGGTGTCAAACAAAAAATCAAATAGCACTCCTCCCCCAGCACAACTATCTAAAATCAAAGTACCAGCACCACAGACTGTAGTGAAGAAGGAAAAGCGTCAGAGTTCTTCAAGGTTTAATGTTAGCAATAACAGGGAGCTTCAAAAACTGCCAGCTTTAAAAGGTATGTCTTTCCAAAGTAGAATTATTCTTGTGGGGAAATTTGGGCACGAGACCGAGAAGCACCTCAGCTGTCATACCTCTAATATCTGGACAGCATACATAATACATCAAGTATGCACATCTGCAAACTGCACATACTTGCACTGGATGGTTTTTTCTTTTGTTTTATCTGCACTTGAGGACTTCCAGTATGTTGCCTTCTTAGCAATCAGTATAGGCAATGTCTGTGTGACAGCATATTCACTCATCTCACATAAAAGCAGAATATTTGGTATCTCTTTGAAAGTATTAGGCATCTGTCCTCAGAGAAGTATGCTCAAACCTTGCTTCATTTGTGCTAAAATTTCTCTTGACACTGTTAGAAGACCTGGTCTATCACTTGGATGGGTCTGTTTTTCCTGAGCATGGGTCAGGCAGAGTGGTGCCTTATTAGTGCATATGAATTTTTCCTTCATTGATTTTAAGTTTTTTTTTTATCTCTTAGATTTATATTTACTTCCATCTGTGCCAAAAAGATGATGATAATTGATGGGTCTTCTCTTACTAACCCAGCTTTTATCATCTTTATTTGCTCTGAAGGCTTATTTACAGGAAACAAAAAAAGGCAGTTTTCACGTGCAGTTTGTACTGCTTTACAGTGTTCAAGATTGGCAGTGAAAGCCTAATAGGTCACTGAAATGTTGTAGTACTGCTGTAGGCAATGTGAAATTATTGGGAAAATTATTGTATTCTTTCCTTCATTCATCATTTTCTTAATATAATATATTAGTGTTTCTTGAAAATAAACTGCTTCTCAGCCTGTCTGAATTACACTGCATTTCATTCAAATCAAATTAGATTGCAAGATTTTTCTCTTCACACAGATACTGTTTTTACAAAAAAAAATCTGAAACATTGTCCATCATGTTAATTTAGCAGCCTATATACAAGATGCTTAATATGTTTACTATATTTCATGACTAAACTACTGCTTATTTAGTTAGTTAATTTCAACCTATTTACTAAATTTTTAATAAGACTATTTAACACCACAGATTATGAATAATATGTTCTGTCTTTTAAACGGATGTAGAAGGCTCATGCACAAGCTGTGACAACCAGGGCATGAATGACATAAGCAAAAGACACTGTATTAAAGTAGTGATTTTTATAAGAAGTTATGCATACAGCCACATTGACTGGCATAGCCTTTTGTTCAAAGGCACAAAGAATATAATTTGTTTCTTGGTCCTATTTTAAATACAGTGGTTCTGGTAGTGCTTGGGACTGCAGCTCAGGGATACCAGAACTGAGCATACAATTAGAAGCAGTGTGGACAGAGAGCTGGAAATGGGGGAAAATGAGTGCAGATTGGACAGGGGAGAACTAATCCATCCTACAGTGGTGAAGTTTAGGATCTGTTTCTACTTTGGCTATGATGCTGTTTAAAGCCGTGAGCCAGTGAAGTGCAGAAGAATGCTCACTTGTAGTTGGAAGAGGGAGGAGTAAAAAAAAAAAAAAAAAGAAGAAAATTCTTATAAACTTTCTGAGGTATTTTTTCAGAGCATTCTAGCACTTTTTGACACAGTGTACCTATTTGGGAAGAAATGGTAGGAGTATTGTGCATTGTAATTGCCTTGAGTCTGCAATGACTCCCCCACCCTCAGGTGAAAGGAATGAAAAGATCTTGAGCTTCTCCCTGGTGGATGCCTGATGCTGTCTGTACGTCCCCAGGTTGTCAAGGGCCAGACTTTGTTACGGAGCGCTGGTGCAATTGTTGATCTAGTTGAGGGGTAGTAATTGCCACCTTTCACTAGTGAAGGTAGTAATCCTGGATCATACCAGATGTCTGCATAATGGCTGTGCTCACTGCATGTGCTTACTCCTGATGTAATTCGAGCCTGCTGGGGTTGCTGAGACTGTTCGAGAGTCACACTGTTCCTCTAAAAGATACTTGACTTGATGTGCATTTAGTGGGTCAAGCGAATCTGGGAAACTTTCTTTTTTGATATCTTTAAGTGTGTTTTCTAATGTCTGTGTCTGGACAGGAGTTAAATGGGACTGGCAGGCTATAATTTAAAGGACTGAAATGATTAAGACAGGTTTGACTTCTATGAAGTGCTGGGAAGAACATAGTGTTCCTTCAGGTTAGCTGCACTTAACCAGCTTTCAAACTGCTATTATTCATAACAGATGGCTGTATTTCTATGGCTGCAGTACCTGGGGAACCTTTCTTTTGTTTGTAGTAGAGCAAGATGTGTATTTTCTTACACATGTTGCACTGACTCCTGTGTGGTGTAATGTACTTTACATGCGACTGTATTTCAAGCACAAATCCAGAATGGAGTTGTCTTTGCATACTTTAAGGTCCGTATTAGACATGTGAAAGCTTGTAACTGGTAAGATCTAAATGACCTGTGGTATTGGTGAGATAACCACCTTTCTTCTGTGCCACAGGTCTGGAGATGAGGTCAGCAGATCACTTGAAATAGTGGGAGGGAAAGGAGGAGCTGCCAAGGTGGCTTTTCATCAAGACTTCTTATTTAAGAAATAGCTTTTTGATCTTCAGGCATGCTGCAGACTTTCTCTTGGGTGTTATACCAAAGTGCTGATGATAAGCTTCTGGAAATACCAGCATATTTGCCCTGGTGACTGGTATTAGTGTGCTATGATTTGTGTTCACTGGAGCAACTTATGATTAATGTTATGCACCCTCAGATGATCTAGGAAATGGAGGAGCAGGATAGCTCAGATAATGCACAAAGAAAAGGAAATAGATTATGAATTAAAAGGTTCGAAGAAGAGACCTGAACGTAGAAAAGAGAAGTCTCTGATGTAATTGGCTTGTGGAACATCAAGATCCATATATTAGCAAAGCTGCAAACTAGTGAAGCTCCCTGCAGCACAGTGCAGTGCAACCTGATTCAGTTGGGTAGAACAGGTAGCTTGTCTGCCCACAGATAATCTAGAAGTATCTCTGGAGAAGTGCCTTCAGAACAGTGTCAAACATCTTGAAAAGATCTTACCTATTTTCACCAAAAAAAGAAAATTTTTTTTTTCCAGCAAACTTGTGCTTGTTGATTTCTGCTCATCCAGTTCCATTTGTTAGCTAACTTTGGTAGTACAGGTACTTAAGTTACAGAAAATTGATTTCTGCTTTAAATTGTTAATTGAGAAAAAATTATACTGGACTTAAAGATGTGTTTTGTTTTATTTTATTGTGGTTTGAAAGCTTGAAGATTAATGCTTTGTTTATATCAAATATAAATGGCAAAGGCTGCTTCAGCCTTCAGAAACTTAGCAGTTTCTTCATTTTTGGTTTCCTAAGAAAGCAGTTACTAATTCACGTTAAAATATGTAACCCAAAAAAAATTTTTTTTTGTTGTTTGGATGCTCACTTCAGCTTTATGCAAGAAGCTTGAATTCATTGTTACATTACTGGTAATTTTTTCACAGTAAATGAGATTTTTAACTATGCAAACAGGTGAATGTATTTGTACATTATTTTGCATGAATGTGCTGATTTTAGTAAACAGTAAATGTAGTAAACTGTAAAATAGAAATGACTGTACAAAGTGGTGAGATTTTTAAGGTTGTTGTCTGAATCTTACATATCTTACAATATGTAAGAAAATGTCACAATGAGAATTTTTAAATATAATATTAAAACACCCTAACTAGGATAAAATATTTCATGCACTGTCAAATACAGTTGTGTCACAAGTCTAACTTTAACCTTCAAGTAATACTCATTAAAAGGAATGTTCTCTGTCAGTTCTAGAATAACAAATTTGAAAAAAGAAGTCAGTACTACTTAATATTCTGAAACGTTGCAAACTTTCCCAATGAACATATGTTAGTCATGCATATGTAAATTTGGGCACGATTCAAAAATACGTTTTTCTTGTAGCATTTTCATATATACTTTTTTAAAACTGGGTAAAATCCTTTTACAGCCATATAAAGGCCTCTTGAGATGCAATGTCGTGATTTAGTTTGTGCGTTTGGGATTGAGGTTTTTTGTTGGTTTTATTTGGGGTTTGGGGGTTTCTTTCAGATAAATTGAACATTATTAGATATGATAGAGATTGGATATCAACTTTTATTTTCAAATATAATTCTGAATTTATTTTAGAAGTTATTTATTTTAGAAGTTATTATTTACCTCTTAGAGTTGGACTTTTGATCTCAAACATGTGGATTCTTTTAAGCATTTTTATGAAGGTGGGAAGAAATAAGCTGCATTGATAGATGAGGACATATGTACTGACTTTGAGTGCTGAGAAGTATAGAACTGGTTTTTCAATGTAGAGTATCTGCATGTGATAGGATTAAACAGATTCTGGTATTTTGTTGCTGAAGATCTTGCCACACATTTTGATCAGTCCTGGTTTTGATTTTCTGGTGATGTCAGTTTCTGCTTTAGCACAGTTTCAACCTTAGAAGTACTATTAGTCATATCTATTTGAAAAACCCCAAAACAACACAAAACCCCTACTCAATAAAAGTGGAGGGGTGGAAAATAAATGAACATGACAGGTCATTTTTCTGAGCACATTTCATGCAGAGAGCATGGTTCTTGTTTTTCTTCAAGCAGAGACTTCAGAGCTCTGCCAAATTCTGACTCTGTTCTGTGTAAAAGAACATCAGGGTGGTGTCTCAACTTGTCTGCCTTTGATACAGGACTCTGATAGGGAGGCAAGCATTATTAAAGCTTTCCTAATGTTTCTAAGTTGTAAATGGCTGTCTAGGAGATAGCTCTGTTTTCATCATCTGTAAATTATTAAAGTCTGTTGAATCAAAATTGCAGAAGAGGTGATTCCAGTTTGAGTCTGATACCTAAAAAAACAATTGTACCAAATTTTGTTTGATAAAACTGTTAAAATAATGAGAAAGGAGGAAAAAGTGAGAATCGCTGAAGAGTTCAGAAATGTAAAATTATTCTGTGTTTTTCTCAAGTGCAGAGTACCAATAAGTAAGCAAAACTGATATCGAGTGAATGAGAGAAAGCAAGTGAAGTTTTGTTCTCGGTACTGTAAAGAAATTGAACTAAGTATGTTGATAATTTCTACAAACTTATATTGGAATACATTTAAACTTAAGCAGAGTGTGTTACCTATTCATTTAAAACTAGCATCTATTTTCATTATACAAAAGAGACTGACTGGATATGTGCAATATAATTGAGTTTGTGAGAATCATGGCACTAATGGACTGCTTTGGGGTTTTGAGGAGCATTTTTTTACGTAAGCTGCTGAAATTGGAGATCTCAATGTTTAAGATCACTTTTATTGCAGAAACCTACTCCTGCCACTTTTAATTTATGTAGAGGACAAATATGCAGTACTTTGGCCTTTCCAGTTTAATTGCACTTCCTATGTGCATGCATGGCAATTAAGGAATTGTGTCCAGCTGCAAGGTGGTAGCATTCCTGTTTAGATAAAAGTATTTTATGCAAAGTAAGATGGTAAATTAAACAAGATAATTTACCCTAATACGTAATTCATTTAAAAGGCAAGACACTGAGGCAAAACAAATTAAATACCAATGAATGCAGCTTTGTAAAACAGATCATTCTCCTCTCCCTCTATGTGACCTATAATGGAGTAACTCAGTATGCTTAATGCTGTCCTTCTGGTCCTGACTGTGTTTGTGCTTTTATAGGTTTTTTTGGCAGCCCAATGTTATATTTAATTTATTGAAACAAAAGTCCATAATGGAAAATACTGCAGAAGCTTGTTCTTTCCTATATCAGTATGGTTGACTGTATGAATTGTCAGTGAATGTATGTATTGTGTTATGTGAAGGAACTGTGGAGGCTCTTTGTCCTGTTACTTTAGTAAATTTGTCCTTGAACTTTGACTTTAAAAGCATTATGAGTATGTGTAAACAGACTTTCCTGTACTGATTTTTCTTTTAAATGTTTAAAATAATCATTAAAATATCTGTGGTAAGCATGTACATTTCTTAAACCAAAAGCTGTCAATTGTTTGGTGTTCATACAGGAACATACGATCTATCAATGGTTTTAAAGTAATTAATATTAAAATATTTAAAAATTATCCAGTCTGAATTGCTATGTAGCATTTTAAAGATTAAGAAGCATGATAGGTAATGAATGAAGAACTACCAAAACAAAAAAAGGTTGTAGAGGAAAACTACTTTACTTGAGTGTGTGAATTCTTTTCCTTCAGCTAGTTTTACATGAAATCATAGGCTCGGATTAATGAGCCATTTTTCATTTCAACTGCCCTATCAAACACCTACTCATTAGTCAGTAGCTGAAAGTGTTAGAAGAATGCACTACATCTGTCACTGGCAGCATTTCCTACCAAACTTGTTTGCACTGAAGTTTGGATAGAATCCATAAAAATAGGATTTAAAATGTGGTATTGTCTTATTTTCTAGATTCTAACCTGTCTCTGAATTCAATTTAGATCTCTCTTAAAATGCCTTTTATTATGCCCTCATTCACAAATGGAACATTTTGTTCCATTGCATAGATCCTCATTATAATCAGACCTACACATTTTTGCTGCTGCACTGAACTTCTTTCTTCTTCAGACCTCTACAGATCAAACATTGAATTTATACATGTGAATATCAATCAGTGGTTGTTGGATTGATAACTAGACCAGGCTAGTTAGCCTGGTCTCCAACTTTTACTCTTAAATGCTATTTTTACACTTTATTTCTTAAAAGTGGTAAGTGTGACCTATGTAATAAGGCCACAGACATCAGTGGGTTTGGTGTTATTTTGGTGGATTTTGCACAGGGCTTGATGAAAATAGTGTGCTAGTATTTAAAATGAGCTTCTGCAATCTGCTGTAGGAATTACTTTTTTGCACCAATGCTATTTTAAAAGCAGGTTTCTTTTAAGGTAATGATTTTGTGTTGTACAGCTTTCTAAACTCAACCAATATCTACTGTTTTTTCTCCCTATCCCCACTCACAAAACTTCTTGAGTATACAAGATTGATTGAAGGAAAACTTGGCACTGTTTGCTACAGTGTGCTACAGTGACTATGCAAATATTAGGAAATCCAGATAGAGACAGGAAATCCAGTCACAAACAGACGTTTACCAATTCCTCTTTAACTAAATTTTGCTATACTAGGAGGAGTGAATATTATACATTTTTCAATGAGGAATTGTCTTTACCATGCTTCAGTCTTGGGAATTTTTTAAGGAAGCTGCATGATACTTCATATCCTTTCATTTATCCAGGTAAGTATATTTTTCTTATCTCTTTATTTCTTTTGATAGCTATGTATTAACATGGTGTTTACTGCCTCTGTTTCCTCGAAGAATTTCCTCTTGGCTGTTGTCCTTTGGATTTGAGTCAGAACCTAGAAGGAGAAGCCCATATCCTTCCTATTGCTACATGTTCTCCTCCAGAACGTGTAGTATCCAGTACCTTTCCTTCTCTAAAACAGTTACTGTTTTTGAGTAACTCACTGTTCAGGGTTGTGATGTGACCCACGTTTTCTTATAGCCTGACATCATATGAGAACAGTAAGTTTAGTGTAGGCTATAATTGGAGGGGGGGAAAAGTAAATGACATTGCTCCTACCAGAAAAAGCAAGTCATGTTTATTCTTGTCCCTTTTTTGGGTGTCTGTCTGGTGGGCCAGATAATGGAATCAACATGGCTCAAACTCAGCCTTTTCTCATTTTAACTGTGCAGTTTCCTAATCTGGTTCAGCCACGGAGCTGCACAAAGCCTTGTACAGCACAGTACAGACAGTTGGGCACCTGAGCCTCAGAAGAGAGGGGATTGCAGCAGTAGCTCCTATAGGCTTAGCTCAGCTTAGACTGCCATGGAACACAGTCTAAGTTAGCAGAAAACTAACCTGACAATAAAGTGGCTTTCTCTTGTCTTAGGGGACTACACCAGCTCAGCTGTGGGTCTGATGACCACTGAAGCAGATGAGAGCAAAGTATTTTCAAATGTAAAGCAGAGAGGCATGCAAGGAAGGGGCGTGAAGCAGCCTGCAACAAGGCTGGCTTAGGTTGATGAGGAATAGCAATTTCAGCAATTGTGCCTTTAGTAACCTTAGAGCTCAGACTAAATATCTTCTCTTCCTCTCTCAATCAAAAAGTGAAAACTTATATAGTCTGAAAGGTAACCAAGCCAAGTGTCTTCATGTAAACAGAAGTTCATGCAATTGTAATTGTCTTATGTTGTTGATTCTACCATTATCAGTTAAAATAGTAGGTGGTGTGGAATGGAAATAAAGGCAACCTTTGGGCAGGTGAATTTGCTATATGTGTACGGGGTTTGTTTTTAAAATCAATAACCCAAATGGAGTATTTGTTTTTGAAGAAGTGGTACATAGGCTCCAAGAGTATTCATTAGCTATAATGCTGAATCCTAACTAAAGGATCTTTAAGATCCCTTCCAACCAAAATTCTATAATTCTAAAAAGTTACACAGTTGTATCCTGAGACCTTTATAGGATTTTTCCTTCATTCCCATCATTGGAAAGTTAGAAGTGATAAGCAGGGCTCAGAGGAAACCTGTAATAGCTACAATTTCACTACGTTGTCAATATGGTTTTTTGTTCATTTAATTCTAAAAATGGATAGCTGAAGTTAATACTGTTTTTCATTTTCTTGCAACAGAAATGTCTTCATAAATTTGTTAAAGTAAGCTCTTCTTCTTCCCATTGATATTCATTAGCTCTGCTCCACTTGCACTAATATTCTTTCCCTTCCATTATAAAGTCAATTCCTAACTCAATTTTGTTTGCAATTTTTTTCCCAAATGAAGTTGCTCAAAATAATTCAACTTAAGTAAATATTTTCCTTTGGTGGCAAATCAAATATTTTAAGACTGAAACAAAGGGAGGGTATACAAACCTCCTGAGCAGAATGTACTCTCAATCTGTGTAATGGTGAGAAGACTGCAGATGTTGTTAACCAGCAAAAGGTCTTAGGAAGACCAAAGTACTTCAGCTTCACCAGTGCCCTGTCAGAATTACACCAGAAATACACTGGTTTATGGGTGTTTTAACCAGTTTCTCAGTGGTTTTTAAAGTACTGGACTCAGACCTAACAGAGTCCAGCAAAAAAGAAGAAATGAGAACATTTCTGCAAGAGAAAACTTCTGAATGTGACTGAGTCCTCTCTGCCAATTGGACTGCTAGCTCTGTGAATGTCACATTTATTCTCTCTAATGAATAATTTTCTAGGGGGCTTGACTCTTAAACCATTACCTAAAATTTGCTAATGAACCTCCAACAATGAAAGTCATGCTTATGTATAAATTAGGAAATGGCACTGTAAGTAATATTCCCTTTTTGCTGTCTTGTGAAATTGTGGCCACAGGGACAGCCTTCCTGGCCATTTAATCTTTGCAGGCAGTTTCAGAGAGACAGAAGCAGCAGCTGACCATTAAAGTAGACATGAGTAGAGAGGAATGATAGAGCAGCTGTTCTTAAATATATAGTTACCAGATAAACTGGAATTTTAAACCTTATTTTTGCCGCTTTGTACTGTGGTTTATTACAATAAAATAATCTAATTCTGCTTTAAGATCAGGAAAAGAAACACACTTTGCTACAAGATCCTGCATGTGAAAATACTTTAAAAAATACCAAATTTGTTTAGTTTTTTCCTTCATCCACCAAAATCTTGTAGCAAACCTTGTTGGAGATCGGTCTTGGTTTTATTTTTTAATCTAGTTTTTTTTAAGGCATATGTCTATGGTAGCTTTTTGTTTTACAAGGCTAAAACTCACATTGAACTTGGTGATTTTAAAGGTCTGTTCCAGCCTTGATGATCCTATGATTCTAAGGTATACTCAAAGTATAAATAGATAAAAAACATGAAGTTTTTGAGGATACACCTTCCCTGGTTTTGCCTACATTGTAAGGACAAAGGATTTGAATCTCTGTATTCTTAGAGAAAAGGTCTAAAAAGTTCACATGGTTTGTTTTGATGTTGTCAAAAGCAGAATCAACTACATTTATGTCACACATTACGTTTGGTCATTTTTTAAATTACTGGAAACTTTGCAGTCTTTTTTTTTTTTAAGTGTGCTTATTGTGAGAGGATTTCATTTAATTTCTAACCTCTAACCTAACCTATTCTTTGAGGTAGGATGCATTTACTGTTTGTAGTGAATATAGAAAAATTAATTCCTTCCACCTCCGTAATTATTCTTTAAAGTACTGGGATATTTAAAGTTCTGAAGTCAAGGCCATTCTATTTAAAAACAAACAAACCAACAAACAACCAACCCATACACCACATCAAACAGAGGAGCTTTATTTTTTTTAACTAAGTAATATTTTAAAGATTTATTGTCTTTGGGCTTTCTCATCAGGTTTACATCCAAGATGTACTACTTCAAATTGGGCCTTGTCAGCAATCATTAAATCCAATTGATTTCTTTGTGTGTCTTATGGATGATATTCTTCTTTTTTATATCCCAGTTAGTCTTTTCCCTTCACCAATTGAAAAATATTCTGTACAGCTCTCTTCAATACACCTTTGACAGTGTATTATTGTAATGTGATGTAATTTTTCTAACCAGGTACACATATGCCCTATAATTTGTTTTTATTTCAAATTTTCATCAGCAAGTTACCTAATGAAATCAAGTGTCTTCTGATGTGCACCCTTTTTTTTTTCCTTTCTTTCTTTTTTGAGCAGATATAAGTTAGATTCAGTAATCTACATACTCATTTGCACTAGTATGTGATACACAGTATTTGGGGAAAAGGACAGATTCGGAGACAGCACAAGTAACAGTGCCAGTTTCTCTGAACATCACTCCCAGCAGACAAAATGGTCCTTTAAATAGCTCATTGTAAAAATAAATGTGCAAGTCTCATATGACAAAAAAAAGGCAGCTCACAGTTTTGTTGTAAATACCTTAAATAATTGAACTAACAAACCCAGAAATTGTTATGCTGTGCTTTTTTTTTTTAATTGTATTTCTGAGATTCTGCAGGAAAACTTCTTCCATATGCCTATATAGTGCTTCTTAGCTTCTTTCTTTACTTTTCAGTAATAGTTTAAAAAGTTATTTATAATTACTGATCTTTTTAGAAAGGAAAACCAGTATTTTGCAATATCCAAATTTAGGAACATTAACATAAACTGAAGGCAGATCCATTTCTAGATTGATAGAAGTATCCAGGTCCGTTTCTAGATTAAAATAAATATTCAGCATGAAACATGAGGTTTTCATCTGCTGCTTGTCATATATATGTATTTTTATTCGTAATGTACATACTAGTAACCAGTGGTAAAACAGTGCAAGGAATGTTTATGAGGTTTTATATTTCTAAATCAGCAGTAATAATCCAAGGACCTGTATCTTACTGAACTAACTACCTTTTGTTATGGCCCTTGAAAGCTAAAGTTGCAGATGTTTCCCTCGGTGGTGTGTTTTTCCACGGTTAAACTGACCATTGGTTTGATAATCCTGGGAAACCGTACTGAAGGAAAGGCTAAGGAAAGAGGAAAAATAAAACTGCGTGCGCTCTTTCTAGCAGGTGCTACTGAATATTATCGAGGGGGCGGGGGTACAACAGCAGCAATGAGATCATCCTGGTAATAATAAAAAACCCAAACCGAACGCAGCAGAGCCGTCATCTCCGCAGCCGCTCCGCCCCTGCCGCGGGCGGCGCGGGGCCGGGGCCGGCGCGGGCGCGGGGGGAGCCCCGCACCGGCCGCGCTCATTCGCGGCCTCCTCGGTGTCATTTGAAGTTGCTGCCGTCGGCCAATGGGGCTCCTCCCGCCCGCTGACATCACTCCCCAGCCAGTTCCCTCCAGCTGCAGAGCGCTTCAGTTTCTGTCTTTTTTTAAACTAAAATGGAGGCTGGTTTCTTGCCTTAAGGAATACAGTGCCGTGCCTGCTGGAGCCTAGATGTTGACATGTAACAGAGCTGGCAGCAGGATGGTGGTTGACGCAGCCAATTCCAATGGGCCGTTCCAGCCCGTGGCCCTTTTGCATATTAGAGGTGAGTTATTGTGCGTGTGAGAGTGAATCGCGACCCTCTGACGAGCGAATAAATGGCTATTGTGGAGCTCGGAGAAGGGGAGCAGGAAGTCCTTTGTAGTTCGGTCCCTCTCGGTTTGTTACAGCCGCAGTAAAACTGGCGGAGAGCAAAACCCATTTTCTATTAAATGTGTTTGGGGAAGATTTAAGAATTCATGGTGGCATTGCATACATAGTTAAAAGCAGGTTTTACAGCTTTCTGCCGTAACTCTCCCATCCCCCTTCCAAGCTGTGCTGATGTCAAAGGATGTGAAGTCACTACCCCAGAAAGGTACTGAGGGGGGGGAGGGAAGAGCCAAGTTATCCCTATACCGTTTCTAGAGAATAAGGCCAAACCTTTGGTGTGCTTCAAAGCCTTTTTTTTTGTTTGAATTGTTCAGATAAAGCTGCCTTAAAGTGCACTGCAGCTTGTAAAAGAATTGGAAGTGTCAGAGAGGAAGGGGGGAAAGAGATGTGACATTTGCCATGAAAATATCCTTTATGTATTTAGAAGGCATTTCCTAGAAGAGATGCGGTTTGGCTTTAACAAGCAAGCTCTTGTGTGCCTACCGTGTTGTGCAGTTCTGAATGTTCTGTTCTTCATGGAATATGTTCTTTTGGATTTGTAGAATTAGTGCATTGCAAATGATGTTTTATATAATTTGAAAATACCTGTTGGTATAACACTTCTGTACAATATTGAGTGTGTATCGCTTGTTCTGTATTTTTTTATGAAGTAAAATTTTGCATTGTGTTGGGGGTTTTCGGGTGTATTTTTTAACTGACTCTTAAGCAACCAGTGCTTTTTTTAATATCTGCTGTAGAGTGGTTCTGGTTTAGAACTTTATGAAGGCAGAACATGTATTAGCTGGGATGAGCACATCTTGAACAATGGTCCTTATATGCAAGAAATATAGCTGGTACCGTTCTTAATTACCTTTGCTTCTCAGCTTTCACTGAGAATAGGCATAGGCTAGATGTTATTACTGGAAAGAAATTTTTTTTCATTAATACTCCATACACTGAAAAAAAATTTTGCTTTAGAAGTTTATAAACCCCAAATATTTAGAAGTCTGTTCTTTTAAGTAGGAACATGGGTGTTCAGGTATTTAAAAATTATGATTTCTTTTTACCTTTTAAAAGGGCCATAACCTGCTCTGTCTGAAGTGGCAATGAATAAATTCTACAAAACTAATTTTGATCTGTGACTGGGGATGAAATGCAATAAAATTCCCTTGATTTCAGAAAGGGACTATTCTTGTTGTCTGGGGAATATAAATGGAACTGCCTGACCTGTGGACAAGCCTTTGCTTTTCACTCTGTACAAATCATCTTAATTTTCAGTTAGATGCCTTTTGGAAGTGGAAAAGCACCATCTTTTAAAGGTGCAAGTTAGGAAAACAAACCAAGGTTGAAATCAGAATGATGAAATATTGCAATGATTGTCCTTAATCCTTTGTCTCAATATGATAACAAGGTTCTTGTCATTGAACTTCTTATCCTACCTTTGCTCCAATGTAATACATAATTGTGGGAACAATGGATTTTAAGAAACTGTTCTGAAATTTACTTTCCCAAGACCTACATTTTTGGTGCACTGAATAATGCAGTAATAAAGAAGAGATTAAAGGGTTTTGTGGTTTAGAGTTTTTTTGGGTGGTATGTTTTTTTCTGTTTGGTTGGGTTTTCAGTGGATTATTCAGTGGATTATGAGAGTTTTTCAGTGGATTATGAGAGTAGAGTTTCTTGTAAACAATTAAGAATAACTGGGAGATTGATTGTTTTTCATTTTTCAGGTGGCAGGAAATAAAATGGATCCTCTGGTATTATAGCCCAGAGGAGTTTCTTGGCACTGGGAGAGCAAAGCATCTCTTCCATACATCTGTGTGTGCAGAAGTTCCTTTGGGTTTTTTATGTGTACCTCATGTCACCAGTTATGCTGATGCTTCCAAAATGAAGCCTGTCAGAGTAATACGTACAAAATTAATGGCAGTGAAAATTAGCTGGTAATTCTGAAGGCTAATGACACATTATTACTGTTTGTTCCAATGCATGCTGCCTTTACAGGTGTCCTTTTGCATCATCTATTGTAATATAGGATTAAATTTCTAGTAGAAGTGTTCCTCTTGGCAACTATAAGAGCTAAAACTTCAAGGTCAAGGACAGGGGGTAGGGGCATAAGCCTCTTGGGTGTTTCTCATAGATATAGTTTGTTGAAATAGAAAAAATATTTCTTAAGCACCAGTTCCATAAAATTTTTAAAATTTTGAGATGGTGTAGCTACCATATTTGAAATCAATCTTGTTTCTAAAAAATACGTGAAGCTTTGTGGACTACAGTGTTAATACTTCCTTGAAAATAAAAATTGCAGTCTTCTTATAAAGTTAACTCCAAAGCATTTTCTGTACCTGGATCATATGAAATATGTAATGTTTGCAGAATAAAAAGGAAATTTTTAGCAAGTGACAATGTCATGCCAGATCAGAACCTTTGTCCTGTGCATCCTGAACTGTAGGGAGCTTTGTTGTCGGGGTTGCTTACGGCTTTATCTAAACACAATTGGAAAAACAGATGCAAGTGGGTTTTTAAAATTATGTTAAAGTCTTGTGAATAGGAAATAAGAATTTCAGAATTTTATTGACTGCCGTTGCTGACACTGTTAGCTCCAACATCACCAAAAGAAGAAGCAGTAGGTACTTGTAGGACAGGAGGTGTCATGGCCACAAACACCCCATCCTCCAGCAGTTCATTTGGCTGCCAGTACTCAAATTCCTCTTGGGTATGGTGCAGCCATGTAATCCTGAGTCAGACTGCTGTGGAAAGAGCTGTGAGTTTGTTGGAGTTCCCCTTTGATTCAGGAGCTGTCTTTAGGCTCAGGCTTGTGGCCTTGGTTGTTGCCTCAGCTGGGTTGCAGCTGCGTGGTTGTCCTGTCATGTGCCTCGCTGATCTGGATCCTGGTGTGTTGACTACCCAGGTTGGTAGTCAACACACTGAGCACTCTGCACTGAGCACTTGTTCAGCAGCCACAGGGCTGTCAGCTGAGCCTGCTCAGTGTCAGTATAGCTGCTTTCCTTTCTTCATTCAGGTACTGGAAGACTATGCCCTTTGTCACAACTGTAGACTCTTGGCAGTTGTTCAAGAGCAGTGTGTAGAAATCAGAAATGCAGGTGACTTTTGACCCACTGTTGGAAAATAACAAGCACCAAAAGAGCCTAATCCACTCTAAATGCAAGTGGTGTGGCACCATTGCTGTACATTATCTGCTTGTGCTGAAAACACTGGCTCAGTGAGAGTGATAGGCTTGCTGGGATAGTGAGCCTTTAGTCAGCAGCAGGCTCTCCTGGGGATCGGAGCCATGCTGCTGCTGCATTGGTCTAGAGTCCAAAGCTGATTGTTATGCCCTTGAGTTGATTGTCACTGATTGCCATCATCAACTGAAAACTTAGTTGTATTGGAATGGTATAAAGCTTCCAGGAAAATTACAATTTCAGTTTAAGCAGCTGTTACAGCCATGGAGTAACTACTATGGTTTATGATCTTGGATAGAGACTTGACCTTGTGAAACAAATGTATCTAAAGGAACTCATCATGGGATATCTGCTTGGAAAGCTCACATTGACACATTGACAGGCCACTTGCAATCAAGATGACATTAAGACAGTACAGAGGGTTATTAGGTGTCATCAATTCAGCATTTTTACAGCAAGGAGGGAAGCAGATCTGGATGGTGTTTTCAGGATGCATCCCTCCATATGGAGCCCTTCTGGCAGCCAAAGGCCCAGAGTGATGGAAGTGCATTCAAGGCCCTGACAGGATGAGCCACAGAAACAAGGTGAGGCTTGGGGAGAGGAAACATTTTGATTTACACCTCAGCACTTCAATCAGAGAAAGCAGCTGTAAAAGCTGCATGGATTAGGACAAACAGTAAACATTTTGTTTAGTCACTAGACTTCAAAGTTACCAGTTCATATTTACTGTTGAGTGTTCAAAGCCATAACTGTAGTACAGAATATAGTAACAGGTAGAAAATAATAGTAATTCATTCTGTAGGCAAAATATTAATACTCAGGGGAGAGGAGATGTTTTTCATTAGGAATACAGTTCAGTGTTGATAACAAAAATCCCTTAATATTGTTTTGTCGTAGCACAGAAGTAGCCAGATGCCAGTGTCTCCATGAACTCAAGATATATTTTGAACAAAATACATATAAAACTCTGTTCTTATCTGCAATGGCAGAATTAGCAGAATGTAAATGTTACTTTAATGGCTTGGTTGCTGACTGGCTGGAACTGTTAATGTCTGTTCATGCTTTTCAAAAATTATTTTCAAGACATTTTGCAAGACATACTGAAAATTGTGTGGGAAGAAGGGTGAGAACACCCTGATACTATGTTAACTCAAACTGATGCTGCCTGTAGGCCATAACATGTTTCAAATATCTCTTTTGTCCATCCTTCTCCTTTGCCTTCCAGAGCAGCAAATGTTTTTTGACAGATTTGACTTGTCATTATTTTAAGTTACTTTAGATTTTGTGGAAGATGCTTTGACTTTTTTTCAATTACGTGATGTTAACTTTGTCCAGACATTTTTTCTATGTGCTACTTGTTTATCTTGTGTGAGGGATCATGGAAGGTAGTTCAGATTCCACCTTTACATAGTGTTCTTCAGGGCAAAAAATGCCAGTGGTAGTGTTGCTGTGATGTAAATATCTGAATATTTAGAGAGAAATTTGCATGTTCCTCAAAGGTGGTGAAAGATCTTTGTTTAGTTGGGCAATTTCTATCTTAAAGGAGAAAAGCTTGGCACTTTCATTTTAGAAAGAATCCATCATGTGTGTGTCCTGAAAAATAATTGACGTGAAAATACTTCTGTCTGACCACAGTTGCTAAAACCTGTTGCTAGACTGTTGCTTTGCAGGAACTGTCTGAGCTAAAAGAAGAATAAAAAATTATCAATTCTGTAATTAAATGGGAAGCAGAGCCCAAAGCTCTTGTTTCAGAAGTAGTACAGACCAAACTCAGCACACAGAACAGCAACCATTTACCTCATGATGTACAAAGGAGGCTGAAAGAGTTGGATTTGTTTGGCCCAAAGGAAGGTTATGGGGAGATTTGATCCTTGACTAACTGATGGGAGGGTGTAGAGCACAGAGCCATGCTCTTCTCAGAGATCCACAGTGGGTGAATGGAAGTACAGCTTGGCAAACTCTGGAGATTGCAATTGTACACAAGGCAAAAATACTTTCACCATAAAAGTGGTTAAAAGCTGGAACAAGGTTCCAGAAGGGGCTGTGAAATCTCTGTAATTGAGGATACTTTGACTGGAGAGCAGCTGGGTTTATGTAGTAGGGGATTAGACTAGCAGAAGTGACTGTCCCTTCTCACGAAAATTATTCTATGATTCTGTCATTCTTAGGTTGTTGTAGGACCAAAAAAATGATTCATCTTGCTGTAACGTAAAAATATTGCAACATTAATTTAAACATAGGGGTTTTTTTTCTGAGTTCAAAGAACAGTATTCTTACTGCAAACTCTCTTAATGCTCCTTCTTTTCCTTTTAGTTACTAAGGCAAACTTTTTAATACTTGATGCTAGCATGCCTATTAGTACTTTTACTTCTTTTAATTCACAGTTTTTGGTGTTAATGGTGTTTTAAATTAGTCTTACCATATTTTAGCAAACTGTTAAAGATGGATGACTGGAACTGCATACAGTATTAAAAACATTGGCATGCTAAAAAAATGTTTTATTCATTTCTAAATCTTCAGTTAGAAGCTCAGCAGCAGTCCATACCTTCTGAATAAGATAGAGTTAATAAATGTGCACAGGCAACTATTTCATCCACATTTCTTTACATTTATCAGCTTTAGGTAAGATCTAATAGATTGAATTAACTTGCTCAGTACTGTGAGATTTTTCTCTAGCCTTTTTTGACAAGTTTGAATTGACAGTGAGTACAGCTTTTAACAAACTGTGACCTTGCTATTCATCTTCTGTGGTGTTTATGAAAATGTTGAACAGTGTCATTTCTAACACATCCTTACAACACCTTTGTAGTAATCTTCCTGCATTATAACAAAATTATGTTAAAAATAAAAAAAAATCTCAGGATAATTGTCACTTAACAAATTTCTAATACTTTCCAAGAACTTGATGCGTTTCAAGCAGAATTTCCTTTACATGTGCTGAGTTTGCCTTTTTGGGGGAAATAATATTTTATTATGCTCTGAAATTAGCCTATTCTGATTATAAAAGCATACCTAAAAATCTCAAAGTCACATTTCATGATACTGTTTTTATCCTCTTAGTATATTCTGCAGCAGAAAATTAATCTGGTTTATTCCTTCTGTATTTTCTGTGTAACTATAATCTTCACCTTGGAATGCATCTTGCACCATCCACATAAGTAGGTGTTTTAAGGATGGTGAACTCATTTGGTCTGAGCATGTATATTTATTTAAATCTTAATTTTCTTTAATTCTTTAGCACATTTAAATTCATCAGTATTTAAGGTACAGTCGCTCCTTGTTGTGAGAAGTGAGCAAAGTCTTCCTGGGACAAAAGGTGTATAGAGGAGACATCTTAATTTTCTTCTGAGATGCTTCCACAGTAGTGATGAACTGTGTTACTTCTCTGAGTGAATTTAAATTTTAAAATGGAAGGCTTGTTTGTACCTTTGTGGAAATATTTCCATGAAAAAGACCTTCAAAACGTTTTTTAGTCCTGCCAATCCAATAAATGGCATTTCCCATTGTCAGCACACACCTTCTATCCTGCTTGCAGGTCATAGTTGTTGTTAGGTTTTGATCTAATAGATAAACCTCAGCTGAGATTTAAAGGAGATGAAAATGCTTGTTCTTGCCTTTTCTCCCCCGTTGGCCATAATTTGGTAACCTGAAGGCATGAGAACAGGTATCAGCCTTGTGTTCGGGATGTTATGTTCCTGCCAAGCCACCTGGACTCCATTGGTACATGGCCTGACCCTTGGAGCTCATAGTCATCCATCTTGCTAAAAGTTTCCAATTTCTCCTAGAAAATTCTAAGCCTGCTGCTCTTTAACATTGCAAAGCTAACAATTGTTAGTTTTGAAATCCATCCACTGTTCATTTCTAAAAGTGTTGCCTCAAAAATAAGAAGCAAGGCCATCTTCCTCAAGGACAAGCAGCAGTTCTGCTCTTAATGAACCTAGGCCTCTTGTATATATTAAATTATGAAAACTTTCATCTGTTAGTATTAGATAATGTCATCAATTATCAAAGGACTGGTATTGGTGCAGATGGCTCTGTTGTTGTATTACTTCTTGTCCTGTTTTGCTAGATCTTTTGGAAGGACATTCAGACATTGCCAGACATAGATCAATGTTTTTTTAATGTATCTACCAAAAAAACTCCTGCAGAGTGTTTTTAATATTTGACCAAAAGCAGATTTAAAGGAGGTTGCTTAGTTATTATTCCTGCTTCCTTTAACATGGTAACATGCTTATTAACTCTCCACTTACCATGGAGCACTTTCTATCAGAGAGTGTATTTTACTTGCTACTGCCTTTACTCTTTCTTTGCTGTCACTCCTCCTTTCTTGACTTTGTTGGGTTGTTTTTACCTTCATATAGACCCCTTGCCAATATGAGGAGTGCATATACAGGTTCTTCTGCTGGAAACAATGAGGATGTTGAGTGTTCGCACTGCATGTAAAATATCTGAGGGCATGACTGTAAAATGTCTCTAGAGGGGACTTTTTGTTGAGCTAAAAATACCATGAAATTGTAGGAAGGTAGTCAGCTGGATTTTTTTACATTACTTTTACTGACTCATGGAGTAACATGCATGCCCTTTCAAGGAAGCAAAAATGGATGCCCTCAAATTTTTATTCATACTGTTTGTGATGCTTGCTGTGAAATACATTTTAAGGTAAAAATTAAGTATCATCTGTTTCTGTGGAATTTTTTTTTTCCATTTCTGTTTGATGCTTCTAATAAATAGTTGATACTTCTGTAGAATTAATTCATTATGCTATCAAACAATTAGCTACTGAAACTGCACTGTAAACCACACAGATGAAGTGAACACCAGCAATATTTAATAGATACAGGGTTATTTGCATCATATTTAGCCAAGATGTTCATCTGGGGGAGGTGGCTTTTGTGCTCTGACCTTTGTGCTGGGGGTGGATGCCTCGTACAGGTAAAGCAGAGTCTCAGCGGTCTCACAGAGCTGCCCTCTGTGTGCACCATCCTGTCTCAGGTGATAAAACTGACATAAATGGCACTTGGAGTGTATGATGTTTCAAAGCCACATCTGCACATCCTTTAATCAATTCCACTTAATGCACATACAAATCATGTGGTACCATTTCTGCTATAACTGGCCAATGCAGTTTTCTTTAATAAAAGTACAGTTAAACTTAGGGATGGGATCTGACTCTGCATTGTTATCAGTAGTGGAAGTGACAGTTCTGTGTCAATTTACATAGTTGCTCTTGTTGCTGATAATGATCTGAATTTTATGAAGAAAAACATGTACATGAAGTGTAAAATTTAAAAACTAATTTAAAAATTGTTCATTTGGGACTTTTCTGATTGTAGAAGCCTATCAGTTTGAAACACTTTTTCATTTTAAAGATTTTTATGGAAGGTTTTTAATTTGCATTTTGCATTAAATCTACCAACTCTGTGGCTTCACACAGCCTCTAGAACCAAATTATGTTACTACTTTTATATTTAAAGTGAATGTATAACAATGTCAGTGATGTTTCAAAGGCGTCCTGTGTTCATTCAAGTCATGTTGGAAAGAAAACTTGAACAAAATTATCAAAGCCTACAAAAAACCAATGTGGTGTTCTTTGGGTGTAATAAGTTTTTCTTCAAAAAGATTTTCCAGACAAACTAGTTGTAACAATAGAATCTTTCTTCTAGCCTATTCCCAGAATATTTGTATGCTTTTTGCTCCTCTTACATCTAATCTTCTATATAAGGTGTCTTAAAATCCAAACATTCATGTACAGGGTTTATTTGAGGACTGAGGTAAGGTTGTTTGCATGCAATAAAAACTGAGTTGTTCTTGTCCCAGTACAAAATTAAGATTTTTTTGACTTTTGAATCAGAATATTGCACATCCTCTCAAAAGCAAAATTTTGAGTGTATATTTCACTGCAGAACTTTTCTTATTTCATTTTGTTGGAACTCTGTAATCATAAACATGTCTTAAGGAATAAGGCATTTCATTCAAAGCTTGTAGTTAAATATAAAAAATTAGAACAAGTTGCTTTCATTGCACATTAAATCTTCTGTTAAAAAGGGAAAATGTAAATAGAATAATGAATATTTTGAAAAATGTTCTGGGAGTGAGATGTCGTAATGTGTCCAGGACTTCTGGACATGTAGTAGGGAGTCAGTCTTGGATTCATAGCTAATACAGCCAATCAACTTGTTTGTGCCCTGTAAATTTACAGATTTCTTGGATGCTCCAATTTAAATGTATTCCATACTGCAGTTCACTCTTTCTGCTTTGTGAGAGGGGTGGAAATTACCAGCAGAATGTCAGCTTTTCTGACAGCTGAGCAATAGGGACACTTTTGCTAATAGGTACATTTTCAGTTCTTGCTAGAATTCCTTTGTGAGACTGGAGAGTAATTTGACCGGAGACTGAAGACATCTGTTGAAGCAAATGTGTATGTTTTCAGACAAATGTGATGTGAGGATGTTGGATTATGCAGGAATTATTTTTAGGTTCGATGGGAAATCATTATGCACTTAATTTCTGGCAAATGTGCAGGTATATTGTGTCTTCAGTCTTCTTAGATGTTGAAAGTATGTATTTTTAAATGGGCATAGACGGCTTTCTACTTTGTTTGAGTCAAAATTTTCATTGCTAGAAAGTAATTTTTATTTCCTAACAGAGAACTGTTCATAATTGCTTTTACCATTTGACATGGCCAGCGTTGACTGCTAATTAACTACGTTGACCTAGTTCTAAATAGATTTCTTTATTTCCTTACTAAATCATTGTTTCTGTGCTGCTTGATCATTTGTTTTACCTGCATCACCTCATACAAGGCAGCTAAATTTCTCAGGATGCGGGACTAAGAAAGGGTTGTTCATGCCAAAAAATGAGGAAAAAAAAAAAAAAAAAAAAAAAAAAAACACAAGAAAAAAACCCAAACCAACCAACCAAAAACCCTACCACAGCCCCACACCCTCCCCCCCAAAAAACCCCAGATACATACAAAAAAAACCCTGTACTGGAGATAGGCTTGCAGTGTACTGAAGTCTGTTAAGAAATTGCTCTCAAGAAAATCACAAAAGCCCTGTTGATTTCTGGCAAAAACACTTCTGCATGTCTTGTAACGATGTGTTATAATTTGAGATGATGTAGATGTTGATCAGCCATTCAGGACCTTAGTTTGCATCTCAAGCTCAGTGTGACCTGTGCTGTTTTAAGCTCTTCCTATGAAAAAAGACTTATCCTTCCTATTTCTAATTTTAAATAGAGTGGAGAATTTAGAAAATTAAATCAGGGTTGTCCTCAAGGAAGGTGTATGGAAGTTTTTGTTAATTTAAAAATAAACGTTTCCTTCAGACAAGCAAGGATGTGCTTATAACTTAACCAGAGTTCCTGCATGGGGACTGGGTATTTGCTTTAGGTTGCATTGGAGTGTGAAACACATCAGTTTAATCACAGAAAAGCTGGGGGGGCTTTTCTGCCTGCTTTGTAATTTATTGTGTAATCTATTTCTAAGCCTACACAAGACCCAGGTTATGATATCTGTTAATGATTATTCTAAGTGTCATCATTAAATTCACCAAGTTTGGCATTCAGCAGCATCCAACAGAAAGCAAGCAGCAGCCCCCAGGTTTAGCAAAAGTACAGAGAGTGAGGAGAGGGGGAGGCAGTCTGACAGGCTCTGGAGAAGGAACCAATTTATTTTACATTTAGGCAGCTGAGTGTTCTTTGAATTGTATTTATCATGGATGTGTGACAGGTACTATTGACTGACAAGTTACTCAGACTCAGAGCAGCCTCTGACTAGAATTAGGGGTTGGTGTGTGGAGTTTGGGTGTGTTTAAGGAAACAGTGCATTTGCTTACAGCAGATGGGCAGGTTTGATTACCTGATACTTATTTTGTCCAGGTGTCCAGAGTTAGCAGAGTTTATTCAGGTTTATGTGTTTCTTCAATTTTCTTAATACAAATCTTCTTCTGAGTTACACCATACACTTCAGTTATGTTACAGAATATAACTGAGGTCTGGTCTCACAACAATAGTACTTCATTTTCTCAGAGAGACTGTTACATATATTTAAAAACAATTTAAAAGTTTTAAATACATTTGAAGATGTTGGATAACTTGAGAGTGGATTCAAGCACACTCTAGTGCCTATGAAATTGAGGGGTTTTCCCTTAGTGTTTTGTGTTTAAAAATGAGATTTGCTGTCATACTAACTTTGTTTGTGCCAAAAAGCTTTACTGAGAGTTCTCTTTGTTTGGTTTCTCTCTTTCCCTGTGAAGACACTTTTTTCTTCCATTGTCCATTTGATTATCCTCCTTGCCATTTTTCTCCCTAATTTTCAGGTAGAATTTCCATTTCATTAGCTCAAGCCCATTTCGGCTTGTTTCACATGTCATTCCCTGTTTAAGCATTCCTGTTTTTCTCTTTATGCTACATTGCCTTTAAAATATTTATACTGTTATCGCTTTTACTTTTCACTTTCTGTTTTTAAATGTTTTAATATAGTGTAAAAATCCTTATTTCTCTTAACCATATTACAAATATCCTCTTAAGGTTTTAAAAATTTTCACATAGCTTCTAATAAAACAGTTAACTTCTGATAAAACTCTTTGTAAAGCAAGAGCTTGGTTCAGAGTGGCGTTGGTCTGCTTTGGAAAAATCATTAGGTAACATGGTGTGCATATTATTCACTGTTGATCTACCCTTATCATCATGAGACTTATGATTTACACCTGGAATAAAGTTACTGGCAGTAATTTCAGTGCCTCAGGTTGTTTAGTATGTAAAAATTATGCCAAATAGTTTAAAATGACAGCAGACCTTTTTTCCTATTTCGTTATTAATCAGTCCTTAAAATCTCCTGTCTTAAATCTTTGACAGTTAAATGTCTTTACTTAGTTCCTCTATCCTCAAAACTGTGGTGTAATCTGTGTTAGGAGATAGCTGCCACCAGTGCTGGATTCCCCAATGACTGGAGATTTCAGAAGGGATTAGTGTTGTAAAGCACCTGCTTTGAGCTTCACTCTGGGACTGACAAAACCTGTGCTTCCCATTCCTTTCAGGCTCCTTTAAACTGTAGGATTCTTGAGGTGTTGTCTTTTTTTTTTTAACCTTTCTTTTTTTCAGTTACTGTTTAATTAGTCTGGTAATAGCTCATTTGATTCTAACAGCCTTTTTTTTATTACATGAAAAAATATATTACTTTAAAAGCCTTATAATCAAATGAAAAGCCACTCTTTTGAATGAAAATTTAGCCAAGAGATTTCTTTATGTAGAAACCAAAAATCTTAAATGCTATGTATCTTAATGAATTCCAACATGTTGCTCTTGCCTTCCCCTCCCCATGTGTATCATAGAATCATATCATAAAATGATTTAGATTGGAAGGGACCTTAGACAACTTCCAGTTCCAAAACCTCTGCCATGGGTTGGGGGCACCTCCACCAGACTGGGTTGCTCAGAACTCCATCTAACCTGGCCTTGAACACTTCCAGGGATGGACATTCTCAGTGCAACCAGTTCCAGTGTCTCACCACCCTCTCAGTGAAGAATTTCTTCCTAATGTCAACACTAAACCTGCCCTCTGTCAGTTTAAAGCCATTACCCCTTGTCCTATCACTCCATTCCTTTGTAAAAAGTCCCTCTCTAGCTCCCTTGTAGCCCCTTTACATACTCGAAGGTGCTATAAGCTCTCCCCAGGCTTCTCTTACATGCAGAAGAGCCCCAACTCCCACAGCCTGTCTTCACAGATGAGGTGCTCCAGCCCTTCATCACCCTTCTCTGGACTCACTCCAGCAGGTCCCTGTCCTTCCTGTGTCAGGGACCCCAGAGCTGGACACATGATTAAAACTACTTTCGTACACAAGCTGTCATAGGTGAAATAACTTTTTTATTGTAAGTGGAGTTACAGCTTGATCCAGGCTGCAGAATAGCACAGAAACAACATCAGTGCTGTTGCTTTATTAAAATAAAAAGTTTGAATCCTTATTAGTAAACAGAACTTGTTTGATGGAAAGAAGACATCTTTAAATAAGATGGAGTACCTGAGTGTCCAAAAATTGAACTACTTGAAAATGAAATAAAATGCACTTGCTTTTGAATTCTAGGTAGAAAATGTGCCACATATTTATAATTTTCAGTATTGTTTTTAATCCTTATTTTCTATCAGTATTTAGGGAAGTAATTATATTTTGTGTGTCTTATCACATTTTGGGTGTCAGCTTTTCAGGTGAAAATGTGAAACAGTGGCAGATATAAACAGTGTAATCTCTTCAAATACAGGGAAATGAAAGGCAGGATTTTTTCCAGTTACAAATTTCTGTTATCTGAAGAACAGCCAGAAGGTATTTCTGGCAGCAGCTCGGTTCCTTGAATGCAGAAGAGTGGACATTAGCTTGTAATTGCAGCTGGTTCTCATTCCCATGTCTCTGGAGTACCTGGAGGTGCTGAACATCACAGGGCTGCAGAAGGGCTGCTGATGCAGATGAAGGACACACTTCGGAAGTTTCAGTTCATTGTCCAAGCACTGCCTGAGACTGGAAACTTCCCTTGTGCACCTAGCTGCTTTTCTCAGCTCACCTTCTACCTAGCCGAAGCAGCTTTACTTTCATAATAGCTGGTTGGAGTAGTTGATGTTTTCTTGTAATCCTTATGGAAACTATTAAGTGCCTGTAAAATATTTTTAATTACTGATCAAGAGTTTGGGAGTCATGAACTTGTTGTAGATGAGACAAAGTCTATCTGCTCTTCAATGTCCTGTTTCTGATGGGAAATGTTTGAAGTGTTAAAAAAAAAAACAAAACAGGAATGTTTACAGGTCTCATACATGGTAGTTGGAGAAGGACCTTGAACTTACAGTTCAATTCTTGTACATTAAGTTAGATTGAATTTACAGTTCAATTCTTCTAGATTAAGCCTTTTAGATTAAGTTCAATTCTTTTAGATTAATTCTTTTAGATCAACACTTTGCAACACTGACATGTACATCCTTTAATCCTCAATAGAGAGATAAAACCCAGAAATTTGTTCCTCTTCTGTGCCACTTAAAATGTTTATATGTGATGCTCTCTTGAGCTTAGTACTGGCACTCTGTTTTTCCATGAGTGTTCCTGTGGCTTTCTGGTAACTGTGGTCATTTTTCTTGTTTTAAGTATTTCTTTTGGCAATGAAATGTTTCTGCAGGGTCAATAAATAAAACAATATAAACAGCAGTATTTTCTATGTATTTGTTAGTTCAGTGTATCCATACAACATCTTGCCTGCTTTGAGTTATCTGCAGCCAAACTCCCACCACTAGTTGCTAGTTATAGTATAAAATGTATTGTGTATTATTTTAGAATTTCTGGTATTCCTTGGGTTTATTTTTATATGCTGCTAGAAGAAATAGCTTTAATTAAATTTGTCCGTGCATGAATTGAATGTTTTCTCTTGAATGTGCCACTCATTTTCAATATCATGTGTTAGGAGAGAATTCTGTTAATGGGAAACTGTCATCTTTAATTGGTGTTATATTGTCATCATGATTTCAGTAAAATCACTGAAAACTGTAAAGAGTTGGTCACGTAATAGAAATGCAATAAAAATAATTGCAGAATAGTGTTGCTTGCTTTGAATTAGGATGGTATTATACAATTTCAAAATAAGGTAAATATTTAAATGGAATTTTATCAAATGATGGTTCAGCTTTTGCAATATTCTTTCTATTTTTTTTCTAATCTTCTCATTTTTAAGGACTTGATCCCTAGTTTTGGAAAAAGTATTCGTTCTGGTAAACCCATGTTTTGGCAGCTTATGTTCTCCTTTCCATATTGTGTAGTTCCTCTGCCTTTGTATCTGGCAATTTCCATTTCTCTTACTCAAGGCACTGAACTCTATTCTTTGTAAAAAATGCTGCCATGGTATTGTCAGCTGAAGTGTTTTAAGAGAACATTGCAAGATACTAGAGTCCCCTTGTTGAAGTACAACTCTATAGGGCATCCTGCAAAGCTTCAATAAAGCTTTAATGCTGCTTTTTTTACCAATGAACATCAAATTCAAAATGCACTAATACTTTTGACTTACAGAAGGAACCATGTGACCAATAAATTTAGGGATATCCTCTGGGTAGCACTCTACTTGACAATTAAATGTTGTTTTTCCAAATCATTAACAATTCTAGTCCTTTATTAGGGTTGCTGACATGCTTCATGAGATGTTTTGTCTGCAAGCAGGCATCATCTGCATGCTTGGGCTTTTGCTCTAAACCTTTGTATTATAGAAGCAGTTACTTTCATATGATGTTTAGTTTGTCTTTTTTTTCTATGACCCTCTAAGAAAAAGGAGCTACTTCCCTTTCAATGAAATAGGGACCTGTCAGCCAATAAAATTTGGTATCTCTGCTAAGCTTTTATATATGAGTAAAAAAGTATTCACACACAACTGAAATTAATTTTGTCTTCTGAGTGTATTTCTTGCAAAATGTCAACCACATATCTTGTTTTCTGCTTTTAAAATGATGTAACATAGTGTGTTTTACTGGCCACAAATTGTGTGTTGTGGTAGGAAATGCATCGGTTCTTCTTTGTGTCAGAATATGACCTAAAACTTGAAATTCAACCTTATTTTTGTTCCAGTCTGTACTAGAAATCAGCTGTTTCATGTGACATCTCTGGGTCACCCACTTACCCTGCTTTGCCTTTTGCCCTCCTTTCAGCAGCTATCACATTACACTGTTGTCACAGAAAAATGGGCTTCAATGAAAAAGGTAGGAGATGGATCTGTCATCAGTGGCCAGTGATGTCACAGTTACAATACATAAGTAAAACTACAACTTAGATTTGAAGGAACATAAAAAATATAATTGAGAAAACAGTAAGATGTCTACAGTCCTGCACGGCAAAAATATTTGTGTGTCATAGAATACTAAACGTAAGCTCAGGTACTGAAAACACAAACTTTAATGTTTCCTGGTTGGTTTGTTTGGTTTTTTTTTTTACTTTAGCTAATTTTCTTAAAAACCAGGAAAATCTTGTTTTAATATGAAGACGTCTTGATTTGTTAGAATAGTCACATGTTTTAGTTCTTTAGCTGGTCTATAGATTACAAAAGAAAAGGTGGGGGTGGCAGCTCCTGGGTGCAAACCATTGCCACATCCTGGCTGAGAAACACGCGAGGTCGAGGACAGCTACGGTGTGAAGTCTGTTTGCAGTGAACTCTCATAGTAAGAATTACTGAAGACGTGCCTGAAACTTCCAAAGAATCTGTTTCCATACAGAGTTCAGTGTTTGAATTTAAACTTTTCCAGCCAATTATTTGTGTTCTGCTAAGGCACTTGGTAGCTGAGTGCCTCTGATCTTTACCTGGCTGTTTTGAAGGAAAATACAGACTGGAAGTGGTGCCTTTCAGAGGGAGATATTGGTCTAGTTCATCTGATAATAAAAGCACAGCTAGTATCAGTTGTAAAGTGGAAAGTATCTTATTTTATACTCATCAGTATACAGAAAAGTCTGGCAAGGCCAGGGGCTAAGATGATGTTGAAAATTTTATACTGAATAGCTATTTCTGTATTGATACTGTTAAAACAGAAGGGGCAGAGCTTGCATGTCTGTAGATTGTATAACTTGATCCAACAGTTAGCCTGTGATTGTAAGGAAAAAACCTCTGAACAACCCAAACTAGACAAAAAGCTGATCCCTCTGTCCCAGAGATGTGCCTTGCTCTCATAATGCCAGCCTTTTGATATTTTTCCCAGTGTATATTTCTCTCTTACAAAAAGGACAATAGGATAAATTATGCAGGCTTAGGCATAAAATATGCTAAAAATTTCTGTAAAACTTTGTCAGGAACTGGTGGACATTCAATCCAACCAAATATGACTGACCTTCTTTGGGATTACAACAAACTGTGCTCCTGTTCCAGTAGAAGAGCAAAAACAGTACTCATTTAAGGTATGAGTACTGACAGGGATAAGTGTTTGGAGTGAATAAAAAAGATTGTTCTACTGCTACTGTTTAGAAGCAAGTCCTGTGAAAATTATGTAAACTCTTGCTACCAATTGGGGAAGGGGAGAAGAATATATGAGGTTTTGGTTTGGTTTGATTGGGAGTGATGGTGTTTGGATTTTTTAAAAAAAACTTTGCTCAGTGAATAGCTCTAAGTATCTGCTCTGTGTAATTTTAAGGAGTAGCTTCTAAATAATTATGACCTTCCCACAGTCTTTGGGGAATGGAGCACCAGAGTTGCATAAGTAGGGAATTTTTTTTCCCTAGTGGCATTCTCTTCAAATATGCCAGTTAATTAAGCAAACGGAAGTTAGGGGTTATCAATTAAACTGGAAGGTGATTTAGAAATCAGCATGCAGTTAACTGAAAGAACATAACCAGATAGTCCCTGAAAAATGTCTCAGGATAAATGACTCACTGGGTGTCCCAAAGCTATTTTGCAGGTGTGCACACATGCTCTGCACAAAAATTATGGGCTACTCAAGTCATCTTCTTAACCACCTCCTGCTTGGTATCATGCTGAAATCATCTTTTCAAACCTTAAAAGTAGGGATGATCCTTGAAGGCAACTACTCCAGACAAAGTACTAGAAGAGATGTGAGGTCTAGACACTTGAAAGCTGTGGATGAATACTCCTAAAGGAGGCAGTTATGTCTCACCCAAATAAACAAAACACAGTTCATTAGAAATACATGGTTCTTAGGCTGTATAAAGAAGATCTCTCAAATTGTGAGGATGACTGAGGTACTTAAAATAGTTAAGCCACCTCAGAGTAAATGGCAAGGGAGGTGGCTTGCCTAGCTGAGTGTGTTTCTTGACCTTCTTAGTTGTCAGTCTTTAACTTTCACTATTAGTGCTAATTACATCTTTAATGCTTCCTCTCTTTAAGGTTAGTGTACTGTAATCACTGTAATTGTATGTCCATTACTTGTAAAATTATAGTCTGTATTTAGGCTTTGCATTTTGTGGAGTATGCATTCATAGCACAGTATCCCTAAGTGTAACTGTTGTTATGTGTCAGGTTGAACCGCTTGCCATTTTACAGTTAATGGGGGAAAGGTAACCACTCCAACCACTTTGTCTGAGACATTTTACATTCAGGTCATAAATTTGGCTGGCTTTCAGTACGCAGACTTCTCAATTAATTACTTTTTTGGTATTTTCTCAGGAGAAATTATTCATTACTTTTTAATTCAAATAAACAAAAACATGGGTATTCAGATACAAAATGTGCGTGGCTTTGTTCACAACACTGGACAGGAATTTTGGTTTATTTGTCAGAAAGCAGTTGCTCTCCATAGAGGCACCTGTTACCTAGCACCTTTTTTCTACTTCTAGAATTCTGCACTGTCTCAGGTGTCTTGGTGACACCAAAGTCTAACTGGTTGTGGTTTCTTTCATGAAGGCTACGTTTTTATTCTGTGTGTTCTTCAGGTCTGTTACTATACAGTGTTTTTCTTACTGGAATTATTCTTTAGAGCACAAATAACTTTTAAAAAATTGCCAGCTGTTTTAAACCAAATAAGTCTTCGAGGTCTATTATATCAAAAATACTTTGGAAAGCAGCTTCTTTTCGAGAGAGAGGAGCTATTCTGGCCTTGTTATCATAAGAAGTTTTTCAGACACTTACAAGGAGAGCAACTGATACTTAAACAACTAGACTGTATATCTGTTGCACGTTCAGTTAATTAGATTGTACATATACATATGCTTGTATTCAGTAATACCACTTGAAATACTTGGGTGATAGCTGTTGCTGCTTGTGTAAGAAAATTCTTAGCATTTTATGATACTCTAAGGAAAAAGAAAAACTCATCAACAGGAAGAAATGGGAGTAAATTGCAGAACTATTTACAAAGTCACTCTAGTCCTATTTTTTAATATGCTATTACTGCCTTAGTAGTTCATATCTAACAATAAAAAAGTCATTATGCAGAAACATAAAATGTGTTATGGTATAAACTTAGGCAGACTCTGTGTGGTGTATTCACATTTCATTTCTTAAGCTTCGTGCTGTAATCGTGGCCATTTTAATTGGACATGAGTTTTTGCTGCAGTCAAAACATGGTACTGCTTTCTTTACCTCTGGCCAGTTATCTAGTATTTCCTACGTCCTGATCCTGGAAGTTTTTGCTATGTATAATTTGTAATCTCACATATATCTGTCATTTTAATGGCTTGTGGGATTACTTAAGCAAAACACAAAGCATATGCAGGCATTTTTTCAAGTATGTATTTTTTCCATGCAGTGTCTGCTTCTGGCAAGGGCAAGTTATGCGTCACTTTTGCAATTTTTGAAATCATCCTGATTAAGTACAGAGTATTTCAGTGGGGTTCATCCTCTGGAACATGATATTCCTGAAAGTTGCATGAAGATTTAGAAAGTTTGCTTATAGTCTTTAACACTTCTGTACCTGTGTTTCACAAAAGAGAAATGGGGAGGGCAGGGAATCCACTACAGTAGAATTTAAACATTGTATAATTATTTTCACTTTTCAGATGTTCCTCCAGCGGATCAAGAAAAGCTTTTTATCCAGAAGTTACGACAATGTTGTGTACTTTTTGACTTTGTTTCTGATCCACTAAGTGACCTAAAGTGGAAGGAAGTAAAACGAGCAGCTTTAAGTGAAATGGTAGAATATATCACACACAATCGCAATGTGATTACGGAACCTATTTACCCTGAAGTAGTACATATGGTAAGTGATATAACAATGAGAACTTTCTGTTTTATGAGTCAGTGTTGCTTCTTCAGTTGTATCAATTTATCTTAAGAAATTTTGCTGAAATCTTCAGCAAAGCTATGTTTGCACATCTGCAATAGGGCTTTGAAATTTTACTGCCAGTGTTGATTTTTCTTTTTTGTAAGAAACTAAACACATAGATGAAGTAGAATTAGATGATGGTTTAAGTTGGTAAAAACAAAATCTTGTATTTATAAAAATAGGGAGGGAAGTTAAATACATGCATACATATATATAACTGTTTAAAAACATGTAAATTGTGCAACAAATTTTTTAAAATTGGAAGATTAGAATTAAGATCACGTCTGCAAGCTTGACACTTGTAATCCCATTCACTACCAGAGACTGACTTTATTCTGTGTTCAGAGGTGAGAGCAAGAGTCGGACTGTATTAAGTACACAGGATGGCAGATGAGGTTTCTGCTGGAGCAAGTTATGTGAGCCATTCAGACCTGCATTGTTCCTCCCTTCTCACTATCCAAATCCTGGCTAGACTTAGCTTATTCTTCTGTTCTGTGCAAGTCCTCTCCAGAGGAGGAGACCATGAAATTACAGCAGAGTCTTTCAGCTCTCATCAGTGACTTGGAGTTAGCAGTTGGGTCAAGGTCTGTGGCTGTTGTCTGCAAAACCCTGAGAACAGAAGGCATATTTTGAAATTCCTAACTAATAAGCCTACAAGAAGCTCTTGGCTGTGTGTAACAGGATGGTTTTTCCCAAGGCTTTATAATTTAGGGTGAATTTTCGGTGGGTTGAGAAAACAGTGCTCCTTTAATGTGAATGTGAACTTAGACAACTTTAGTGATTCTCCTGCAAATCAGAGACTTCGAAGCTTCTTCAGAGATTCTAAGCATTTATAGTATGTGGGACGTTGCTTATGATGAAGATTGTTATCTAAATCAGCCATAAGTGTTTACTGAGACAGAAGTTATTTTCATGAGAACTTCTGAATATATGAGGATTACACATAACTCTGGATGTCAAACATGTACTCAAAGCATTGAGGATGGTTAATGAGATGTGGGATCATGGCTTTTCCCATGTTTTGATAACTTATTTATATCTCTGGGGTTTTTTTTCTAATTGATTGCTTGTTTGGGAGTACTTGACACTGTTGAAAGGAGGGTTATGAAAGAGAATAAGCTTGCTGAGGTTTTCTTTGGGTAAAGTGGAGCTCATGACGAGTTCTTGAATACCAGTGTCAAGACATCGGTGCTTGCTCTGTGCAAGAGTTCTTAACTGCCCATAGTTCATCGCTTGTGCTTTCTATGCCTGCATTACCTTCCTACACCAGTTATGGCCAGAGTACATTTGGCTAAGGAGAATGTATACTTTCTTTGTTTTCAGATGTACCCAATGGTAACCCAGTCTGCAGTTTGGTCAGTTGAACTGAAATCTTGCAGCAGAATTTGGCTGCTGTCTTGGTTGCCAATGTGTTGCTCGTAGCATGCAGTGTTCAAAATGCTTTTGGTGACTTTAAAATGCTTTTTGTCTGCAAAGGTCTAAAGGGTATGGGGTTTCCTTGCATGGGTTTTACACAGCACTCTGAGAGACTTGTCAGTGAAGGCACCTGGACTGGTATTTTGAGGTTAAATTGAGATAAGTAGGTTTTTTTTCCTTTGGTCATTTGTTGAAACAACTGTGTTCTTTCTCCAGTAGTGTTATGATCTTTCCTTCAGGCATATATGTGTAGATTGTCATGTACATTAACTGAATTCTAGACATAAATCTGAATTGATTGTGGAGATTTTAAAGAAAATAAATGTAATGTCTTCATGTACTTTAAAACAAGAAACATTGATAAGTTATGTGCTGCTAGTGCCACTGAATTATATTAGTAAGGAATTTTCAATAAAGTTATGAGGATCAAGAAATATTCAGATTTGAGAATGGTTCTCAGTTTGGAAAGTTTGTGGAGTTGGCAGGAAAATTAGGATTTTGCTATGCCATTTTGCCAGACTTCACAGCTTGGAAGTTACTTGTTTGTGTATGTACATGTGTACTTGCTCTATATGTGTGTGTGTCCAAGTTCAGTTTGCTGTTATTAAATTATTATTTAGGGCAATCACTTAGGGCAATGAATTTCTGTTATCTGTCTACCAGAATTAAAATAATGTTTCCTTTTTCCATAGCTTCAAACAGTCTTTCTCTCTGACAAAATAAACATTTAGCTTATAATCTCATTTTTCTTTATTCTTTATAGTCTTAATGCTCATGCTATGTCTATCCACCCTTCTCTTTTTTTTTTTTTTTTTTTTTTTTCACTTTAAGTGTCCTGGACTAAATTATAGTAAGATCTTTTCTTTAAGCTATGTATTAATCTAGTGGCTTAGCTAATAATTTAGTGTTAAGCCTAAGTCTTTTTTTAAAGAGATATGAGTAATTAATTTCTAAAATTGATTTAATGTTCTTTTTCAGAGTGGATTCAAGAGTATTTTCCCTTTCTTCCTCAAAGAGCCAGCTGATATGTCCTTCAAATTCATTTTATATTTCTAAGCAAAGATGTGATGAAAAAGGAAATATTTTATTAACTGCTTGTTAATACAAGTTCTATCTCCTAGGTGTAATATAGTTAAGTGCCTCTTCTCAAAACTATAAAATGTGTAGGCAAATGTCTGAGTAAATTTTGTAAATGGACACAATGTATTCAGGGTTTTGTGATGAAAAGCATCCATTGCAGATTCTGACTTAGAAAATAATTTATGCTTTTTTTTTTTTTTTTTTTTTTTTTAGCTTGGCTTTAGCAGAAAGCAAGGCTTTATGAGAATATTCTGTTGTGCATTAGCACATAGGGTAGTGCTATTTTTTTTTAATTGATACTATATATAGGAGCAGATCTAATTTTATTCAGCAACTGATGTGGTTTTCAGTGCAACTTTTCATGCATTATTAAAACTACATACTCAGTTATACCTATGAGCTCGAGGTTTTGTTGGTTTTTTGTTTGGTTGGTTTTTTTGGTTTTGTGTTCAAAGGGGCATTGTAGGTGTGGTGTTCTCTATCTTTGCTCTAGAATAAGAGGGACTGCTGTGAATAGGAGTGTGCTGCTTGTTGCTCTATTAACTGTAAGGTTGTCTTTCTTCATATGAATACAGAAGGCACAGACTTTGAGTTTGTGCCTCTTCATTCAGAGCTGTTCACATCAAGCTTCACTCAGGCTGCTCAGCAGAAGGGAGGAGAAAATGTGTAGTATCTCTGATGCCTACTTGCTTGAAAATATTCTCATATTATATGAAGAAAAGCAGGGTTCATGACTGCCATTGCAGCAAAAGCCCCTGAACTGATAAAAATATGGGTTGTTTTCTTTTCCTTTTTTATTTCCCATCCTCCTGTTATGTCCTTTGAAGTCAAGTGTTGTTAGTGCTGGCAGCTCTGACAGAATTTTGGCACACTAGACCAGCGTTCATAAAGAGACTAATTTCTTAAGTTTTGGGGGGCTTGTGGAATTTTGTTGGTGGGAAGAGGAGCTGGGGAGGGGAATGTTTTTCAGTTATGCTGTGTTTATTTGTACTTCTGTGGGAAATTTGCCTTAGAGGAGATCAGGCTTTGCAGATTGTATCTTGTCTGTTTGGTCAAAAGATGAGAAGTTAGCAAAAAGATCAGCCATTTGATGGGTAAAGGACTCACTGATACTAATTCTTTGTAAATGTTCTCAAACCTCAGTAGGGGAGACAAGTGAGTTTCAGGTTTGTGCTTTCAATGCAAGATCCTGCTGCTCTATTTGAGCAGTTTTGTATTCTGTTGGTCAAGGATATAAAATGTAATACAGATAACATCAGACTTCACTGGTTCCATTTCTCATGGAAAAAAACACTCTCTAGGTTTTTAATCTATTTTCTGTTTTCAAAAATACAAAGTACAAAACTTGGTTGCTAACACCTGACATGACCCAGATGTTCTTTTTTATAGTGAGAGCCTGAGACTTTAAGAATTCTTTAGATAAGCTTATTCTTCCATTTGTTTAACAACCTTAGCAAGTTTTAAATTTCAAGTCTGGTCTTTGCTGATTATTGCAAATTTTCACCATATTTTTAAATCAAAGGTCAGAGGTGGCTAATCACTTGATGTCCTTGCTTTTAAAAAGGGGAACATAAAGATATATCCGCTTCAGTTTTAATTCTCTGCAGTATTAATTTCTCTGCCATGTCGGTCTTGGTGTGTATCAGACCTGTATCTCAGTTCCTTGAATGAAGGAATATTATGCAGAAAAACAGAGCATCAGGATGACTTTTCCCTCATGGGAATATAATGTAAGTCTTGCAGATTTAGCTGATGCAGTTTGATACTGCCTCCCACTGTCTGCTCAGCCATCTGTCAGATGTGAGATGGCAAAACAGCACATACACATGGTCCTTGGCCCTTATATGTAGACAAGCACTTGGAAGCACTAAAATACATGTGTATCAACAACTTGAAAAGTAATTCATGTTTGTAGACTGGTCCACTTCCTTGAGGGTGCTAAATACTTTTCAGGGAGTTCAGAATGTAAATATTAAAAGGACTAGAGTATGTATTTCTCCCCCCTCAGTACTGTGTAATGTCAGTATGGTTTAAGAGAAATACCACTGGGGAGGTTGGTGTTGTGGAATTTGGTTTTGAAGTGTTCCCATATGTGTGTAGCCACTATGTGAAATGAAACCAGTATTTTACAGAGAAGAACAGGTGTGAGTTATCTTTAGTTTGCATCTCTACTTCTGACCTACACTTTTGCAGGTTGCTGCAAGGCCTTATGAAGTGTGTATATATAAAAATGTTTGTGTAAACCATTTACATAGGTTTGCTTACATACATGTCTGTGTGTAGAGAGATCAGAGCAGTATCCTCACAAAACACATCCTGACAGTAGTTCTGTGCTTCAAAGAGTACTTACTGCATAGAAAAGTATTCTCCAAGTTAAAACTATTTAAAGAAGTATGAATGTTCCTCATTGTTTAAAATACTGCATTTTATAGCTTGTATTTTTGCAAATGTTAATGTAAAGAATTCTTAGTCAAAACCATCTTGGAATTTTTTTTTTCAGTCATTCAGTTGTTTCAGAGTTCTTAAAGGCATGTGTAATTTCAGTTTGCAGTTAATATGTTTCGAACATTACCACCATCTTCCAATCCAACGGGAGCAGAATTTGATCCAGAGGAAGATGAACCAACCTTAGAAGCTGCATGGCCTCATCTACAGGTACTTCATGGAGGCTGAGACATCACAGTCTGTAACAGAATTTTGACATGAAATTCATTGATCTATTCTAAATTGTTTAGGTTATGTGTTTATCTCAAAACAATTACTTTTCTATGTAATTTTAAAAATATGTTTCTTGAATTAAAACTGAAAATATTTTTTTTTTTAAAAAATCAGTTGTTATAGGTTAAAGGCTCATTGTTTCTTGAGATAGAGATGGAACTGCTGAGATTTTAAATGAGCTTCTGTTTGTCACTGTGAGTGCTTTGATCTGGCTCTGGCACAGCTTTAGCTTTCAGAGGTACCGTGACAAACAGAGGAGAACAGAGACTTCTTAGATCATGGACTTCTGGGCATGATAAATATTAGATAACTGTGTGTCACTTGAGTAAAGTGTAGAGATGGAGCTCAGCAGAATTTCTGCAGTTTAAATAACCTCAAGTTCTGTAATTTGTCAGGAGAGCAAGAGCAAAGCTTTTACTATGTGTTATATGCATAAATATAACTAAAAACATTTTTCAGTTCTGAGCAACTAATCAGCAATTTTAGTAATGTGATGCTTATAAAATGGTTCTTGTTTAAAAGACTAATACTGGATTTTTTTGTTGTTTATTTTTTCCAGCTTGTTTATGAATTTTTCTTAAGGTTTTTAGAATCTCCAGATTTTCAACCTAACATAGCCAAGAAATATATTGATCAGAAGTTTGTATTACAGGTGAGGTAAAAAAAGATTTTTTTTTAACTTCAAGCTCTAAATTATTTTTACAATGCATTAGATTTAGTTAAAGTGCATCTTTTTTCCCTCTTTGCAGCTTTTAGAGCTCTTTGACAGTGAAGATCCTCGTGAAAGAGATTTTCTTAAAACAACTCTACACAGAATATATGGGAAATTCTTAGGCTTAAGAGCTTACATCCGGAAACAAATTAATAATATATTTTATAGGTATGTCAGCATCTTTGTATTATGGTACATGTGATCAGGTACGCAATTAAAACACTCCAAGACACTGCTAGCAATATTTGAAATTCTTAATATGTTTATATTCAATATTGCTACATCTAATAATAATACCACTCTGGGATTTAAATCTGGATTTAAATTTGGATAGTGTTGCCTATGGCATATATCTGGCAGCTGAAATTTGAGTTAGTGTGTGATTTAGTGGGTGGTTTGATATCTTTGTGGGAGGCTTTTTTTTTGGGGGGGGGGTAGTAGTGTTTGTATTACAATAATGCCTTAATAATGTGCAGTTCTTTACAATGCAGAAAATGGGCTGAAATTGAATAACTGAGAGATCTGTAATTTGCTTAAAGGAGCATGTCTGTTGCTTCTTCTTTCCTCAGAATTGACATGTGTAGTTGAGCTCTTGTGAAATATTTTGTTGGTGCCGTAGAATGAAGTGTAGCATTATCACTGATACAAACCACTGTATTACCAAAGGTCTTCGGAAATGTGTTTTTACTGCTGTTCCATCCAGTGTGAATGCAAGATTGTGATGCCTGTTTGAATTTTTTCTTTTTTTTTTTCCCTGAAGTAAAATACTATTTTTTTTAAATTATGAAACCTGTATGTCAATCTAAACCTCTTTGCATCAGTGTGTTTAATTTTGCTTGGAATTATATCCTGAATTATATGGAAAGGATCTTTAAGAATTAAAAACTATTGCTTCAAATATTCTGGATTAAAAGTAGCTTTTAATACGTCAGCCTATGACAAATTTTCAAATTAAAAATTGCTTTCAAATTAGTGGAATTTTTTTCTCCTAAGTGTAAATGTTTGTAACTCTGCAAATTACCTGAAGCCGTGCATAGAACTTTGTCAACAAATTTACTCTCGGATGAAGGAGGCTGAAAGGTGATTGCCTAGTAAATTACAGTGCTCTTCTTTAGAAGATTCAGGAAAAAGTGACTTCTTTGTTTATTACAAGCCTTTTGTAATAAAGCCTTTTTGCACAAAGATCTGTAATGCCAAAAAGCTTTTTACATCCAGAAGCAGTAACTGTATGAACACCTTGTGCTTGCATTTGCTATAGCAGGTTGAGTCATGGTGTTTAATTATGCCAGATACTCTTGTGTTATTTTAATATTTAAAGTGTTATTTGCTGTGTTCAGTTTTGCATTATTAAAATGGCATAAAATATGAGTATTGGGAAAAGCTTTAGAGTAGGCTGCTTTGTTAAATGTGGGAGAAAAGATTAAGCAGGTGTGAAGCTTGAAAGCAGCTGGGTGTGCTACTGATTTTTTTTTTCCACAAAGTTTCTTTTCCACTATGTGTCTCTGCTTTCCTTTTACTGAGGGATTGAAATATTTGGGGTCAAGGCTACCTGTAATGATAGACGGGAATCTTGGTATTAGATTTGTATCTCTCTTCAGCAGTAAACCAATAAAGTGTTTCATTTATTTAGATTTATTTATGAAACAGAACATCACAATGGCATAGCAGAATTACTGGAAATACTGGGAAGGTAAGTTGTAGGTTTTGTTTCATTAAACTCATTTGGTTTTGAGTGGACTTCAAAAATAAAGGGGGTTTTGTGTAAGGTTGTAGAAACACAGGAGAAACTTGAACCTTGTGGCAATGTTTTGGGACATGACAATTTTTGTAATCCTATTTTTTAGGTCTTATTTTCTGCTTAAGATCCTTGTAATTAACACTATTTGTAAAACAACTACCAGTAAAATGTAGTGAGTTGAAAGTTACTAAAAATACTTCACTGAAAATATAGTGGTGAACAAAGGAAGCACAGATTATGAAACTTGAGAAACCTCATTTTGCTAATCCCATAATTTCTTAAGTCTTCAGTGATGTATCTGTAAGCCTTTGACACTAAAATTTTACAATTTAAAGCTGATAGCCTCATTGAAACTAATGAGTTTTTTATTAACTGATTTCCGTAATCCACGTGCAAGCCTTTGGCAGTTTTTTATACAATACACTGCAAAAGCTCAGGATTACTTTATGGTATTTCCATATCTTTGCACGTGAAAGTAACAGATGAGCAGGAGCAGGTTGCTCAGGGTTATGTCTGGTCAGGCTTTGTATCTCTCCAGGGATGAAGACCTCCACAGTCTTTCTGGGCAGTGGGTTCCCACATTTGACCACACTCACAATAAAAAGGGTTTTTTTCTTGTCCTTGAATTAAATGTCCCATCTTTCAATTTGTCTCTTGCCCTTTCAATGCACATCACCATCCCTTCATGTATTTACACACATGGGTGAGATCCCCCTGAGTCTTCTCTGCTTCAAACTAAACAGCTTTTTCAGCCTCTCTGTGTATGTCAGATGCTCCAGCCTCTTCATTGCACTTTACTGGACTCCTTCCACTGCGCCTGCGTCCTTCTTGTCCTGCACACAAACACCAGATGTCTCATTAGGGCTGAGCAGAGGTGTAGGATCACTGACTCACCTCAACTTACTGGCAGTGCTTTTTCTAATACAGCCCAGAAGGCTGTTGAAATTGGAAAGATGTTTTAAAATTTCCTAGGTCTATGTGCCTGCCCAGAATGGTTCTTTAATTTTCAGTTAAATGTTCAGTGATGAAAGACATGTCCATCATTACTTCAACTCACTATACTCAATAATGCTCATCAAAACTCATAATGAAAACTATGAAGTTTAAGTACTAGAACATGGAGCTAAATCTTCTAAACTGTTATTGAGTCACCAGCTTTTTCATTCTTGGTTCTGTTAGGTTGGCTTTAAGTATTGCAAATTTAAGTGACATTGTCAGATTGGTTTGGGGATTTTTTACCCCCTCAGGATTCCAATCAAAATTTCTCGTAGCTTCATGAGGCTTCTGTGCTGGAAGTGTTCTGTACTGGTTATTCATCCAGTCCATTAAGAATTTTCACCAAGCATGTTGTTGATGCAGAGCTTCTTGATTTAGGTAAAGGTGCCATTGACCCAGTACTGAGCTACATCTGCACTCAGCTGTAACTGGGATATCTTGTGCTGGGATATGCTGTTTGGCTGTACTCTAGGGCCTTGCAGAAATAATAATAGTTAAGTAGAAGTCATGTTTTGACTTGTCTTCTGTCCTGGATTACCTCTTGTACATCCAGTCTCTGTTTCACTTGTTAATGCCGTGAAGAAGCTGGAGTGATGTGTATTCAAAGCTTTGAAACAGTGAGTAGTTCATAGTGAAGGGTGAAGTCTGAACTGTAGGTATAGTTGTGTGCAGCTTGGAAGAATTTGAGACTTCTGAAAAAACTTGGTTAAGGTATGGACAGAGATTGATTTGACTATTCTATTCATTTGTAAATATTAGAAAACAAGCCCAAGATTTTTGTATATCCTGTACATTAGTGCAAACTTCTATATCACTACTGATCTTTATTTTTAAATTTTTTCCCTGGCAGCATAATCAATGGATTTGCCTTACCATTAAAAGAAGAGCACAAAATATTCCTATTGAAGGTTTTGTTACCATTGCACAAAGTGAAATCACTCAGTGTCTACCATCCACAGGTAAATTTTACTTGGTGTTCTTCATACTAGTGTTTAAGTAAGCTTGCTTGAAGAGGTTGGGGGACTTGAGTAAGTCTGCTGTAAATTCAGTTCTAATCACTGAAACGTCTTTGCTAACTGGCCTGGGGGAAAGTACTTAGCACATACGCCTATAATGCTTCACTTGTTGATAGAAAAATTAAACATGTGTGTACACAATAATACCCTTTTTACAAGCACTGTAGTGTTTATAGTTGAAACATATATACAGTAGTTGGTTAATGTGGGAGTTCTTAGTATTTATCCACACAGGATTTTTTGTTTCTCTTGTCTGTAGTGTTTAGACATGAAAAAATTCAGAAAAGTATGGTTTTAATGAACGTTATATATAAACACTTTATTTTAAATCACATTAAGCAATTCAGCTGAATTCAGTTTGCTGGTGTTTTGAAAGGAATTGGGAATTTACAAGGACATCATTATTTAATTCAATAGATCCTTTTAGAAGTACACAGAAAAGAGGGGGCTTCTGAGTTGTATCGTGCTTTTAATCCATCCATATTTTGTCTGTGCTAAATTTAGTTCCATTCAGAATTTCTAGAGGAGTGAGAAATCATATAGTGTGAAAGAAAATAGAGTATTGTCATGATACGCTGAAATTTTCTGTGAGAGATTGTTACACAGCTTTTGGGTTTTTAATTTGAAAATTCAATATTTACTGTGTAGTTTGAGTACTCTGGAATTCTAAGTACCATTTATTCAAATAAAATCGACTTGTATTTTTAAGAATACCTTTTCTATAATTACAGTTCTCTAGCAATGAGAGATGCTTATAAGCATTTGCTTTGGATCTTGTCTTCAGTGGCTTCCATCAGTTGCCTTTGAAGTAACAGAATAAAATGCCTCCCATTTCAAAATCTATTTTTGATTTTCTAATGCCACGGACAAAACATATTGGAGTGTGACCAGCAAGACCTTTTGTATCTCAGTTAGAACAGATATCTGTAATCATCAAATTTTCTACTGACCTGAGACATATTTGTTCTTTATCCATTCCCCTTAAATCACAAACTAATTCTCCAAAACCTTCAGCTGACTTGCATTGCTGTTCAGCATCAGTAAAAACAGGGTAGTGACATAGGGATGCCTCCCTTACATGTCCTACTGAGTGAAATGTAAAAGTACTTCAAGTGAGTTTAGAGTGTGAAACACCAGAGTAGCTGCATTAAAATTCATGTTGAAACAGTGGCAGATAAAAGGATTTGCTGCTAAGGACATACACAGAGAAAGTTAATTTTTGTGTTAAATCAAATTTACTTTAGAATAGGGAAGAGCAGCAGCTGTAGTCATCTCGGCACATTCCTCAAATTACCATGGGGCATTCCTGGTAGGAATCATCAAAAAAGGGAAAGGAATTGGGTTATCAGCTGAACTTCAGTAAATGGAGAGACTTTAGGAAGATGGTTAAACAGTCTGTGAGATGAGAAGTGATCTCCCCAGTTACTTTGGGATTGTTGGTCTGTGGAGTGAAAGGGATGTAATACTTCACCATTTAGACACAGGTGGACAGTCTCATTCTCAGCATTGCAGTTGGTAAATACTGTAATTAAGCCTCAGGTTGCATCAGCTTACATTGATAAGCAAAGTTATCATTAGTTCTGATACATTAAAAAATCCCAAGATTTACAGTTGTTCAATGCACTTTTGTCTAACTTCAGTTATGAAATACAAAATACTTACTAAATCAGTATGCAACACCAAAATGCTAGTGAGTGGAAAGCACTTTAGAGGACGGGGTCATGATTTTTAGGCCTTGTATTTAAAAAGATTAAATGTGATGAAATTTAAAGTACTAGATCTAAAAAGAAAATACGGTCATGTGTATCTATATTATAACACAGAAAAAGGTGAGGACAGACTTGCAAAGTTTAGAAAGAATTGCTAAAGCCTATTTACCCTTCTGTTTAAGTTGTCTGCCAAAGAGGGTTTTAAATTTTAGACTTTTTAAAGTACAGAATAAATTTGCATTTTATTTGAAGCATTCAAAATTATTCTTGACTTATGCTAGTGAATTCAAAATGTGTTCAGTTTCATAGTGAGAATTAATAAAACTCTTTCTTTTACTGTAGCTGGCATACTGTGTAGTTCAGTTTTTAGAAAAGGACAGCACACTTACAGAACCGGTAAGTTTATCTTGCTATTATTACATATTTTCAACTATTAATATACCTTACATCTGTAGACTGTTTGAGGACGTTTGGGGAACAAAGTATTTATTCGTAATTGTTTATATTTGAGTCAAATATTTAACCATTTTGATCTATCAAATTTAGTTTTTTCCAGCAATTGTTCAGAATATCCAAAACTAATTAAAACAACATTAATATTACGGGTCTTACAAAGAGACAGATTTTATTCTGTTTATTTTATTCTGGCTGAGCAGATAGGAGATGGTGGATCCAGAAGCAGTTTAGTCAGAAATTAGCTTGCCTGAACTGTGCTCTGTTGAGAGATGGATGTTATGATGGAACACAGATTTCTGACACACAGCTACTATTGGTGCAAGGCTTTTAAATCAGATCCTGTTCATGTCTGCCAACCTTTGACAAAATCAGGCTTTGGTCTGGCTGCACATAATTGCAGAGATTAATAATTTTAACTGTCCTCTATAGTATCTAGTGGTTTGCTTCATTATACCCAATATCAAGTAGGTAAGAACTAATCTGTTTAATCAGTAGATCAATTAAAAAATTGCTGCTAACAGAAGTGCACATTATTAGATTATGACCATTTTCATTGTAAAATGGAAACTGGATTTCTTGAAACAAATGGAAGTATGCACCTGAGCAAGAGTTCTCTTCTAGTTTTAATATTTAATAAGGTAGCAAATGTCAGGCATTCTATCATTTGTACTGTATGCCATCTTGTTTTCTTAGCTTTCTTCCTACATCAGAAAGGATGTTGCATATTTCCTAGTAGAATCTAGAACTAATATACAACCAAGTTTGTTTCCTATTTTGATACCAAATTAGTATGTGATTACAACTTTCTTTAAAAACTCAGCTCACGTATCAGCGAAATACTAAGTTCCTCTTCAAAATATCCTGGTCCTTTCAAATTTGAATGCTTTAAATCCCCTTAAAATTGTCACATGAGACTTTTTGACATCTTATTTTTTTAAATCTGTGCATATTAACCAAGGCTTCATTTAGGGCATAATGTCTGCTTTCAGGATTAAATAATATGTACATGAAAGAAGCACTTATTTCTCGGAGCTGTCTTGTCAGTGATGACATTAAATATTGCTTACAGCTTTTATATTTAAAAATCATAGAATCACAGAATGGTGTTTTGCGTCTTCATGGTTTAGTTGGTAAGCAAGTTGGGAAAATAATTTATTAATCATGAAGAAAGTTAAGACTAAGATTATAGTAAGATAGTCAAATAGTTTAAGAGCAACATACTTAGAGTAGTTTGGCATCTGTCAATTCAGGCATTTATAATAAGTACTTTGTTAAAATATGTTGATAGAACTTAATTGCTTGAGTTTTGGATTACATCCCCAAGAAGGTAGAGATTTAAAGCTGTTGCCATTAAGTGACAGGTAATTTTCCCGAAAATGTAGTAGCGAATTTGCACTTTGATCATACTAAGTTAGATTTTCTCATACTTAGGTTTTCTCTCTAGTGTTTTGATAATTATTTTTGAACATGTCTTATAGATGTATAACTTTGTTTTCTGAAGAAGCAAGTTTAGACCTATTAACAGTTATTTCTGTGACACTGAACCATGTCTGATTACTATTACTGTTACAAGGGACAATAAATCATGAATTTTGTGTTCTGCTTAAAATACCAGACTTATTAATGCATTATAATTGAGTTCAAGATAAAGTGAAATTACCATGAAATTATTTTATCTTTGTCTCTACAGGTGGTAATGGCACTGTTGAAATACTGGCCAAAGACTCACAGTCCAAAAGAAGTCATGTTTTTAAATGAACTAGAAGAAATTTTAGATGTTATTGAGCCATCTGAATTTGTTAAAGTTATGGAACCTCTCTTCAGACAGCTAGCCAAATGTGTGTCCAGTCCACACTTTCAGGTCTGTGTTTACTGCATGTACAATGATACCAGAATTTTTGTAAAGCAGACTTGTATTAGTCACCATAATGAATTTTATTTGTTGCAAAGAAGTTTTCAATTCTATGTCAAGTTGCAGGGATCCAAACATTAGTTTTACCATTTCTTTTTAAGAGTGAATCATGTTGCATGATTCACTTCTGTGTTATGCTTACCATAAAAAAGCTGAAAAACTCAGTGTTTTCAGAAGTACCTGAACCCTTTCAGTATAGTGTTTGCATTTCATTGCTTGTAATACAAGTTCTACAAATACTGGTTCTTTTGGAAAGTATTTCTTTGCTTGAATTTCAGAGTTCATGGGTTATAGATTGAATCATATCCCTAGCAAGGTAAAAAGCAGCTTTTCTGTCTCTCCATCAGCTCCATGACTCTCATTAGCACTAAAAAATCCAAGTCTGATTTGCAGCTTTTCTTACCTTTCCCTTACATTTGCCAAATGTTATAGTTATTTGCTCTGTAAGAGATTGAAGAAGTGTTCCTTTTTTCATGTTCTCTTAGGTTGCAGAGCGAGCATTATACTACTGGAATAATGAATATATTATGAGTTTAATTAGTGATAATGCAGCAAAGATTTTACCCATCATGTTTCCATCCTTGTACCGGAATTCAAAGACGCATTGGAATAAGTAAGAAACACTTGTACAAATTTCTGCTACTTCACTTATGTGTAGTTGTAGGTTTAAGAGTTTGGATCTGTGAGTTGCTAGTTTAAGAGTGTGTTGAGCTGTTTATTCTATGACATTGAAGTTGCTGGATAAAGAGGCTATTGTCAATTTTTAGGAAGTATTAAGAACTGTGGAAGATAGTTTTTTGTTTTTTCATTAAACAAGAAAGAGTGTTTTAGTGCATCTAATCCATGACATTCTTCTATAAATATGGAGGAAATTTGGCATTCATTGGTAGCTCAGATACTTCTAAGGACTAAATTCGATTTCTGATCACTAACGTATTTGCTGATTTTGCATTTCTTCTACATTCTAGTGAACTATCTTGTAGATCAGATAATTTTTCCCTTTCTTTTTATTTTCTTTTTGTTTATTGCTTTTTTTCTTCTTTCTCCATTGATTATTTTCACTTTTTCCCCCACAATAACGTAGTACTTACGCATGAAAACAATCCTGGTCAGCTCTCTTCTGCAGCTGTTCCATTGTAAAGTGCCTCTTTGTTGGAGCTATTGTGCAACTGCTGGGATGGTGACAGTATCCCAGTCTGGCTCTAGCTGTGAATTGAGGACTGCTGATGGGCTGGCCAAGAATGAGTAATCAGTCTGCAATTAAACACTGGGAAAGAAATGGAAAATAAAGTGATGTTGAAGTGGTTGCTTTCTGTCGCTGGGTGCAAGCAGTAACAAATAATGTACTCGTTAATAAAATTCCAATTCAGTGATGCAATTGTACATAGTAAATGTGGGTTGCTGTTGGTTATTTTTTCTGACTTTCAAGGTCATGCATTCATTTTATTCTGAGTAAAAGTCATGCTACCAGTACAGCTGCACTCTTACTTGTATCCATATACAATAGAAAGTAATCATTTAACGGATTGCTTTTTGAGCAGCAGTACATTATAGTCTGGAGCTGTAAATTCATCTGTAAAATGCCTCGTAAAGCAGATTGGTTTTGTATAATTTTTGTGATGTTTTCAACTTTATTTTTCTAACACATTTCTTAAAAGTTCTGGCATAATTGTGTTGAACTGAGTGCTGTTGCTGTGTGGCAGTTTTCAAAAGAAATGGCGTCTTTTTTGCACTCCTTTTAATTACTATCTCTTTTTTTCTTCAATTTATCAGTTGCCAGTAAGTTACTTACATCAAGATCTTTAATGTCATACTACATTTTCTCTACTAACCCTTATGGGATTAGTGTCAGGTACTAAATTTCACAACTAGGCCTGTACTGATACATGTAGTATTAAGAGTGAAGTTCAAATGTCATAAGTGTAAGTTATGATTAGTACTACAGAGTAGGAAAACTGCATTCAAAGTTGGTAATTTTAGTGCTTGTGTTAGGCCTCTTGTGGGTAAATTGAAACTTCCACTAATTAATTTTATTTCCACTTATTCTGAAATGATGTAATTTTCCAGTTATGTAGGCTATTGGCTACTGTTGACCAGAAAAAGTAGATTTCAAAGTTTAAAGTACTCTGAGTTTCAACCAGAAGTTTTACTTATAGGACAATACATGGCTTGATATACAATGCTCTGAAACTCTTCATGGAGATGAACCAAAAACTGTTCGATGACTGCACACAGCAATTTAAAGCAGAAAAACTGAAGTAAGTTTTCATGTCAGTGTGTCTGTCTGTTCTTGAGTAATTTCTTCAGAGTGCTTTAGCTCTGAAAAACCACTGTGTCATTAGTGGGAAGTTGCCCATTTGATTCCAGCAGTCTCAAAATTGACTTGCTGAAACTTCTTGTTGTATGTGAATTGTAAATCTTCTTAACAATAAGGTGTCTTATGTAGGCTTAGACCTAATACTTCTGGGGTCACCATCTTCCTAAAAATAGTGTTTTTGAGAGGGATACTGCTAATGGTGGAGCCCACTGTAGAGGATCTGTTGAACAGTTTAGTTCACATCCTGTGTTTATTTTTGCATGCTTTATTTACCCAGTGTTACTTCCTTTCACATTGTCACTCAGTTTGTCCCAAAATGCTTTCCCAGTATTCTTCAGCATTGCATTGTGTGTTAGCATATCTTCATATTATTATAGAAGTTACCTAAAATCAAGTTGTTATTCTACTATAGTGCAGGTCTCTAGTACGGATTTTATTTGATGGAAGAACCCTGCTAAAATGAGATAGAGAAGTCAGAAGTTTGGGTCTCATTTTAGGGGCTGGAAGCAGTTAATGGGTACCTGCCCACTAACTGGACACCACCTGGATTTGAATTTTATTTTAAATTTCAAAGTTATCAGGGATTCTTTCAAGTAGTGGTTCAGATTAGACACCTATTTTAAAATTATATACTGGAAGTAGTACAGATTCTCAATGTAGATGGATTTGTCCAAGTTTTGAAGTTCCTTACTAGAATTCAAGAAGAAGTGATCTTGTACTGTATCAAATTCTTAAGGTTTGTGTGTTTATAGATGACAAAATATGAGCATTGGCTCTTCAAAAAAAGACTTAAATCTCTTTTTCCTGATTGCAAGTAAGTGGAACCCCTTTTAAATGAGAAATCAATTTTTTTCTTCTCTGATTTTTATAACGTTTTTGGGTGATGTTCTGAGTGTAAACTAAAGCAGAATGCTGAGTGATGAGCTAGCAACACAAAACCAAAATAAAAAATCTCCCACCACATCAGAACTGAAAAAGGGGATGGTTAAAGGGTTCCTACCTCCCATCTTGAATTAATTTAATGGAGAGCTGGAGGCAAATTGTGTTTGTGTTTGGATATAACAGCTCTTCCTTTTTTTCTTGACATTTGGGTCATCTGCTCTGTGCATTGAGAGCATTTTTAGCACTCTTAGTTCAAAATTATTTTAAATTCTACCAGCCTTCAAAGACAGGTGATCATTCTAGTCTCTGCAAGAAGATGTTTATTTGTAAGAAAGAAAGGAAGACAAACCCTAGATTTTACATTTTCAAATTGCATTAGGCATAAAAACCCCAAATTTTTCTACTTTATTTAAAAAAAGGCATTTATGTCATCCCTCTGGGCTTGCTGTTCTCTACAATGAGCATGGTTGTGTTGGGTACTTCTCTATTCGAGTTCAATTCAAAATATCTCTGGTGCCTTTTCCTTTAACCTATTACCTGCAGCCATTGGGCTGACAAGTAAAATTCTCTGCCCTTTTCATGGTTAGTTACTGACTTCTTATTTACCAATATAGCATTCTAATTTTAGAAATAAAATACAAATGTGCTTTCAGCCTAGATCAAAATTCATTTCTGTTTTAATTTTTACTTTTAACAATGTACATGTGCTAAAGATAAACTGGTATCAGCCAGTTTGTTGCTTTCATGAGAAAATCTTGAGGTTTTTCCCTTTTAATGTTGATTTGAGATCATGAGGTATTGATATGATGCAAATTATCCTGTCAGCAGTGGTGTTTTGGACAGTAGACTCAAACAGCTATAACTAAATAATTTATTTTGTTGAATTCTTTTACTTCTATATGATTTTTTTTTTCCAGAGAGAAGCTAAAATTGAAGGAACGGGAAGAAGCATGGGTTAAAATAGAAAATCTAGCCAAATCAAATCCCCAGGTATTTAGAAAAGATTAACATGATCATGTTTAAATACTCTAATTTTGTTAAATATCAGTGGGGAAAACAGGTCTGACTGATCATGGAAATAAAGGAATTTCACCAATTGTATTATGAAAGATACACAATAAAAGTACTTTTCAAATTTGTAACCTTTCTCTTGTGCAAGTAATTATTTTTTTAAAAAAGTTTTCTGAAAAGCATGATATGAAGTACTTTTTCCTTTCCTTACAATAGGACTTATTCCGTATCGCAGTTTGAAAAGTTATTGTGCAAAATTATGGAAAAATATAGAGAGGCCATAATTGGCTTCTCTTGAAAAGCTGTTTTGCAAACAATATATTACAAAAAGAGATCTTTCTGCACACTGTGAGTTTTGACTGGTCAATTTTCCTTCGTGTCAAATGGATTCACATTTTATGTTCTTGGCTGGTGCATTTGTTCTCATACTTGGCACTGGGCTGGTCTGCTGGTGACCCTGCTCCTCAGGTCTTTCCTGCAGGAACCATCCTGTCCAGCATTAATGATGTACTCAAATTATGATAACAAAACAAAGGTCCTTTAGACTATTCATTGGATTTTGAAATTATGGGAGAATGAAATGGTTTGGCTTGGGTGTCGTCCCCCCCCCACCCCCTTCATTTGCTTGGAGATTGCTGCCAGTTTTCTTTTAGCTCAGTCACATGTTTTTCTGCTATGAATAAAAAACCTTCAAACATTTAAATTACTTCACAGCCAGAATTCTGTTATACTGTAGCAAGAAACTTAATGTACTGTATATTTCCAACACCATCTAGCTGACTTTAAAGTAGTGGAAGAGGGAGAAATGGTACTCTGTAAACAGAAGTGGGATGCTTTCTGATCTCAGTGCTATTTTAAAACAGAAAGTATGAGGTAATCTCTTATTCTGAGAAGAGGAAATTCGTAAATGTTTTTCTCCTCTTGGGTTATTGCCAGAGAGCAATTATTAAACTGCTTAAGTAAAATATATTAAAATTAATAAAATGTCAGTTGACAACAGATCAATTAAATGAATCAAAAAGGACTATTCTTATGAATGCAGTAATTGACTTTGAGTGACAAAACATTTCCCTAATGACAAAAGTCATACAAAAACCTTGCTTGAAGAGTAATTGATATACATGGTCATTTGCTATCACAAATGATGAGCTATTATCTGTTTGGCTAAATAAGGGGATTGAGTTGTAGAAAAATTCAGAGTTCTACAGTATCAATTCCCTTTTCTTTCCAGGGAACATTTTGTAAATACATTTTCTGATACTGGTTTATACTGCAACATATACCATCTGTATACAGTATGTTCTGCATAGTCAGCTTGAAAAAAGCTAATATTTGGAAGAAATTTAAAATACAAATTACTGAATACTCCACTGAATTGACATAAGGATATAAATGCTATTAGTACTCTAGATAATGGATTTTTAGGAGTTTCTTTTTTCCTGGAATGTCTATTAACTTTTTTGTTTGTCTAGTAACTGATGATTCTTGTTGTTCAGAGCTGTTCCTGATTCTGCATGACATAAAAGTACAGTTTAAGATTTAAAAACATTATAACTCTATTTGCTAAATCCTTGTTGTTAGGGGATTTTTAAATTTTTTTCTCATTTGCATTAAGTTACTGGTATACTCAGATACCAAAATATTTATGAGGAAAAACAGATGAAAAAGTCTGTGTGTAAATAAGTTCTGAATTCAAAACTGTATACAGTTCATCTGAATTAAAATAAGATCCGACATACTGAGATTACTGGACAGCAAAGATTTGGGGTTTTTTTAATTCCTAAAATACTTCTATAATTGTTTTTCTTTCCAAAGACAGAAAAGCTTAATGTTTTGGTTTGAAATTATATTAAACGTATATTAGGTATATTTGGTCTTTTAACAGTGTATTTTTTCTTCCAACACAAAATTGCATCAGCAAGTAACATGATTTTGTTTGAATTACTATATTGTTCACAGAGCACTTGACAATGTGTTAATAAGGTTTCAGATTGCCAAGGTAGACATGCAATACTGACAAAATCTGAGTATTTTAAAATTGCGTCTCAGATAATCAAACCATCTTTTTTTTTTTGATGCTGACTGTATTTTTCATCAGGATATTTCTGCCAAGTGTGAAAGTATTGGAGTTCAATTCTAAAATCTATTACTTAGCCCCTGGAAGTGTAAAATGCTGAAGTTAATCTCAGATAACTAGTCATATCATTCAAATGCTCAAATACACTCCTAGTATTTAGTTGTTATGACTAAGAATGATTATTTTAACATTTTGCATTTTATTAGTACCCAACATACAGTGACACGAGTTTGCTGAACAGTCCTGTTGCAATGGAAACAGACGGGCCTTTAATTGAAGATTTGCAGACGCTGAAAAAGACAGTGAAAGAAGAGGCTTGTCAGGTAAAGCCTTATGAAGATAGCAAAGTGCTCCAATTTATTAATTAATTTCTGTAGGTGACTGTCAATTATAAACTTGGCTTATATTTTCAGCCCTGTAACCATTTGTTCACCAGTAATATGCTTCACCAGGGCTGCTACTTTCAAATTACAATCTAGCAGCCAGAAATAGAGTTATGTTTCTAATGCCTGTGAATCTGCTACATAGTCTCTTTTAAGGTTTCTCCTTAGAAACTGTTTTTATTTTCACTTAGGAATAGCTTTTTGTGTCATTATGAGAGCAATGATTATGCTTCAAGGATAGTGAGAGCTATAGCTAAAATCTACAACATCATGTTCTAGTCTCTTCTCAATATAATGGTTTTGATTTTTCATAAGAAAAGCTTGTCAGTACTAGAATCTGATTATATTTTATATATTTTTGCTTGTTATTCAAGCCTTCATAGTGGTTGAAGCTCTTGTGTTTTAAAAAAATATGTAAAGTGTGTGTCTTGCCCACTCATGGGTCTTCTTCCTCAGTCCACCATCTGTCAGGTTCCATTACCCACTGCAGGGCGAGGACTCTCAAGGTCATTTTCATCCTTTTGTCGTTAGTTAATGCTCAATATAAATCTGTCTAAATCCAGCAAAGTCTAAGACTGGAGAATTGGACCCAGAAAAAGCAGTTGAGTTTGGAGAGAAAGTCTGTTAATTTGAACCAATGTACCCAGTAAGACATTTAATAAAAATAAGCATGTGGTTAGCCTAACCTCTTAAATTACTGTTAAATTACTTACTCCTAAATTACTTGTTAAAATTCCATTGTAATTATCCTGCAATATTATATTTTACTTATTATTTGTTACATAGTGTTTTGGGTGAAGGTTGGAATTAAAAGAAATGCTGGAATACCTCTAAGGCACACTCAGGGATTGCTGTTATTTAAACTCTTATGTATGTTGTGGATCCCTGTGCATTACATATAAATCTTGGTGGCTGAATTACATCCCTCTCCAGGGCAACGAACAAGAGTAGTATTCCCCTGTATAAGAATAATGGATAGAGCTAGTCAATGAGGAGCACTGGGCTGAATAATGTTTCTGATCCTCTGCCTTTCTTCATACCTTGGGTAGCTTAGCCAGGCCCACATGAGGGAGAAAGGGGCCTTCTTTCAATTGCTCCAGAGCCTAGAACCAGTTCTAGTGGAGAAAGGTGCATACAAAATTATTTAGAAAAATGAGTACTGCTTAATTTTAGAGTTGTGTTGATCATAGTGGTGTCCATCTTTGACTGTGCTATTTCCTAACACTTAACTATTTTCTCAGGGTTTATGAGACCGTGGTTCACTTTCTGTCCTGGCCAGAGAGCATTAAAATTCCTACTTCCTAAGTCTGAGTGCTCCAGCATCAGTTCTGGAAGAAAAGCAGCCAGAGTAGAATTCTGTGCTAGTAGTTGGGACAAGAAGTTAAGAACAAAATTCCCAGTCCCAGCTGCTGGAAGAGTTTGAGGATTTGGGCCAGTATTATACACTATAAAATGCAGAAACAGTAACGTGAGCCCAGACTAAAAGCAAGGACCCTCATCTAGGTCTTACCTTCTTTTCTACAAAGAATTCAACTTCATGAGCTATAAAGTTTGGGCTATATACAGCTTCATTGGTAGCATTCCAGCTGGAAAACTACTGCGTCATATCCCTATGAATGAGCTTGATTTGCCACCACCCATGATTGTAAGGAAGGGTGGGGACTTTAAAAAATAAAACTAATGGAAAATAAACAAACTGTAAACAAAATTCTGAAACTTGGGTGTTCCCTAGACATCTCTCCAAGTGCATGCTTTCTTCCCTTTTCTTACTTACAAAGTGTGCAAGAAGTGAGATGACTAAAAGAGTATAATCCAAGTTTTCAAACAGAAAGATCCTGTCCTAGCAGACCTAATAGAATATTTTAAATCAGGAATTCTTATTATTAGAAAAACAAAGCCTGCAAGAGGATGAATAAGTTTGGATCACCAGGCAGGAAAAGATTTGATTAAAGATTAGAGTATTGCAGAAAGCAGGCTAGGTAACATCCCTGCATCAGTCTTTGAGAGGACACTGGACAGACAATTATATATCGCTTGCTATGTACCATCAGCAGTTGATGTTAAAACAAGAGCTACTACAGTTACCAATTAAACAAAAAAAGGCAATCAAAAGGACAGCTTTGTTTCTTAAGTTAAACTTCAGAACTGAGAAACTACATAAAGATCTATATAGTTTCAGTGTAAGTAAAGTTTATGCCAGAGGCTGGCAATACAGCAGAATGTCCCTACTGAAGAGGGCATAGACTGACTGAAGAAAGTAGATCAGGAATTTTTTTTCTGTATGAGACTTATTGTGAGCATTTTTAGTGAATGCTCTGCCACAATAAAACTGGACCACTGTGACATACTAACTTTGAACATGCCAATAAATAAATGGCTAAGTAAAAGTTATAAAGTTAAAGGTACTTTGTTAGGTATATTGTCGGGTTTTGAGAGAGCATTGGTAAAATGGTAATGATGTCATAATTTTTAATATCTTAGAATTTCATAATTGTTTCTAGTTTTCCTCTTAGTAAAAGTACTGGTTTTAATATGTGAAACTGCATAGATGGTAGGGTAAAGAGGAGAAAGTATAAACTTTTTTCCAGATTTTTTTTATTTCTTTTCCTGTAAGTGAGCATACTGACATACAAAAAGTACTCTTAAGTAATGTTTAGTAATTAGTATGTTTGGCTAACTTTGTTCTATTTTTATTTCAGGCACAAAAAGATCAGAAAAAAGATCGTCCTCTTGTGCGACGCAAGTCAGAACTGCCTCAGGATATCTATACCATGAAAGCCTTGGAATCACATTGCAGAGCTGATGAATTAATATCACATGATGGGCATTAAACTATTACAGTGAAATATTATTTTGGAGGAAAAGTTGTTTTTTTTTTTCTGGACTCAGTTCTACAGTAGAACTTAATTTTTTGTGCCATACCAATCAGTTACACACAAAGTCAAAGCTTTCTTCAACCCATTTCTGTAGGCAATAACTTAATAGAGTATGCAGCTCAAGATTAGTAGTTCAAACAATGGTAAATTACCCAGTTCCATTTGCAGAATATGGGGTTGACTATAATCAAGTGGACACAATTTCCTGGAGGTGTTGCCATAGTACCAACTAGCTGATAACATGCAGTTTTTATAGTCATATTTGAGAAAAGTGTTCCATAAAATCTTTCCATCTAAATAAGTGAATGACCAATAGTTGGTACTAATGATAAACGTGTGTTTTCAGAAGTAAAATTACTTCAACTCTAAGTATTAAACTTTTTCTAGGATTTCTCAGCTTTACAGTTGTTCCAACATTATTGCTGTCTTGTTATATACCAGCAGTTTTGAAAATACAATTATTCTTTCGTATTATAAAACATGGCTTACAAGCTGGTAACATTCATGACAATCCTCAGTCATCATTCCTTTCTAAGAATTCTGTAAATTCATTTCTCTTTTACTTAGGGTAAAGATACATATATCTATATATACCACATCCTAATACTTTATGTATATTTAAAGCCATATCTTCCAGTCTTTAGTGTATAATATGGCACCAGTATTCCAGATATGAACTGGTAGAAGAATTTTTCCTAAAATGAAAATTTGTTTACTATGACTGGGAATAGACTGAATATAAAATTTCATTTTAAGTTTTTTCAAGTCAGTAAAATAACTCTTTCATTGTTTTCTCCCTTATCTGAGCTTTTAATACTCAGCATTTTTCTTGGGCTCTAGGAGTTCAGTATTCTGTGGCAGATACTATGTGTGATTTCAGTTGCATCAGTTTTCATCTGAAAGATGAACACAACATCATAAGCTTATTAAAATTAAAAAAAAAAAGAAAAAAAAAAGAACAGACTCTTGAATTCCATTCTGCTTCTTTTTAAATGAGTCTAAGAGCTGAGGAGATAGTGACCATAATTTTACAGTGAAAATATTTTTGTTGTTGTTGTAAAGAGCACATGTGCTGCAAATACACCTCACAAGTGAACTGAAAATGCATCTGAGTTGCTGATGATCTTCAAATGCTGCTATATATTCCACAAGATTACTTGCATGTAATGAGCTTTTTGTTGTAGATGGAAAAGCACGGGAGGAAAATCTCTTTAAAAATATAGTGCTTTGTCTTCAATATTTGATTTCTCTCAGGGTGGCCAGTATTTTGACTTACTTATCCTGCTTACAAGCTGTTTGAAATGTGTTCTGCTATTCTAAATGGGTGATTAGTTTCTTTTGTCTCTGGCAGTAACATGATATAACTTAATGTTTAATGTCTTGATGCATAAAGAGATAAAAAACGTGGCTTCTTTAAAAATAGTTTTGTTTTACTTTTTAAGGAAGTATAACATCTCCTGCATCCATAAAAAAAAAGTATTGCTCAAAGCAGACATTCATAGTAACCTTGTGCAGATGTAGTGCCTGCTGTTCGTTGGTTGCATTTAACATTCAATTTCCAATATTTGTTACATTGTCTATTGGAAGAAAATTGTGAGTGGTAAATATTGGCTTACAACACCTAAATTTAAAGACCAGCCCAACCTTTAAGTGGAATGTCCACTGTGTCTGAAAACATTTCCTGTAAAACTTGAAAAAGAAAATGCTTTACCATTAGGATAAACTATATGAAAACAGTTTAAAGATGCCTTCTACTTTTGAGGGAAAAAGGGTGCTTTTTTAATTGTGTAAAGCAACGTCTATGTATTTTGATATACCATTGTTTGAACTTCCATCTTTAGCTGGTAGATTATCAGTTACCTTTGATTTTGGGTGTTCAGTATGTCTGTGCAAGAGATTGCTGAAAGGAATTACTCTTATGTTATCCAAGGGGGGGGGAACCCAACTGTATATCAGTGTTCGATTGATCGTGTGATACTCAACATATAAGAACATCTTTCACTGTCTAGATTTTATTTTTATTCTTTATTGAAGATAAACACTCACCAAAAAAGGGAAGCATTGTGGTAATCTAGATGCTTCAAGTTCTCTATAAAGGCATATTTGAAATTTTGGGTCACTGAACATTTGCTTAGGCAATATTCCAAATTCTTACCATCACTAATGGTTTAGCATGTTTGTTATCAATATTTATATATTTCGTATAATCTTGTACTAAACAATTCTAAAAGTAATACATCCAAAATAAAAAGAAAAATTTAAGTAGAATTTTGGTGACTGTTGTTCTTCATAAAGTTCTGTCTGATACCTTCCCCCATTTTCCAAAATTACACCTGTACATCAGGAATGTCAAAAGTAATATTACAAGTGTCTTTTTAGTGTGGCTTTAGTATGGCTTCATTTTAATATTGTACATACATTGTACCTTGTTTTATGGTAATAAGTAATAAAAATGTAGACTTCATATTTTGTACAGAATTGTCCTATGTACAGAATAAAAAGTTCCTAGAAACAGCAAAAATAGGTAAGTGGCACAATTATTTTTCATTAGACAATATCTGTAACATTATATGTTAGTGGAATGTTAAGTTCAAATGTACCTACATATTTTTTAACATTTTGTAATTCAATTTTTTTGTTCTGGCATTGTTTCTGAAGAACTTCATACACCTGCCATTTAATATGCTTTTATCTAATTTTAAAACTTAAAAAAAAAAGGTGTATTATATGGACAAATAAAGAACATGTGAATTTTATTTGCTCATCATGAAACTTAAGTTTAACACAAGGTGTTTGGGGGTGTGTTCAGATTATCACTGCTGTCAGAATCATCTCTACAAATTAACTTCATAAATTTCACGAAACTAAAACAAAATTATGGAAAGGCCATTAAGTAGAAAAAAAAAAAAAAAAGCAGGAATGATTGATAGGAAAAGCAGACTTTTCCTGTAGAACAGCAATCAGTACAAAAATTTGGTAGTACTCCAATCTACAAATATGAAAAATGCATCTTTTATACCATAGAATTTTTCCCCTGTAACATTTGTGTATTGACAGGCTTCAAGCAAAGTAGCCATAAAATCTGGGAGTATATTGTGGTACTTGATACATAATCAGATGGCAAGAATATAGGGGAAAACTAAAGTCTGCAGTAAGAGTTGTCTTCCCTCTGCAATCCATAAAAATCTTTAAAAGAACTAAGGGAATTACTCACATAAAGCTGACATTCACTAACTGGGGGAGTTGGGGGGATTGAGCCTGGGATCAGGAGCTGACTACTGGCTTGAGTTACAAATGTAGGATTTGAGTTACAAGTCAGGTCTGTGTAGTGAAAGAAAGTTTTCTGCATGAGCTTAGTAGTAAACTCATCAAATTGTGAATGAAAAACAAGATACTGAAACAACTGAGGATCCAGTTAGTCACTTTTGGAAATCAGGGTTAAATACATTTCAAAATACAATATTTTAAAATACTGAGAGTGATGACATTTTTTCCATATAAATGCTTTAGTGAGTTGCCAGCTTTTTTAGGAAATTACCTTTAATCTTTTTCCTCTGAGGGAATTAGTCTCAGGGGCTTTGACCAGCAGCCTTTTTTGGCATTGCTTTTCATGGTTTGGCTTTGTAGAATTGAAAAGGAAGGTGCTAGTGTAGCACATATTGCTTGTGTTTGGAGATACGTTCATTTGCTTTATGTACCTCACAAATGTACTTACAGGAGATAGCTGTGATTTCAGGTTATCCATGTTCTGGATCATTTTATGGGCCACCCACCTAAAAGTGGAGCACTTCTGCCCCTTGGATTTTGTCCTTACTGTGTGCAGTGATTGTGGAGACTCTAACTGTGTATAGCTAATTAAGAAATGCCATTCTCATTACCATATCACTGTCTCCCTGGATTATAGTTTCTTTTTTATGAGGAGACTTGGCTTGAGCTGTCTTTACTTTATGAAATAAAACTTGGATGTAGTTAAACATTTTGTATGAACAAATTCCCAAGGGAGAATTTACTGTGGAGCTAAAAGAAGGCAGTGCATTATTCCTTCCTCAGCTCCTGGAAGAGCAGCACGGCTGCAGCTGGCTCTCGCTGGAGCCAGGCACGCTGGGACTGCATTCATTCCTGCCCCGGGGAGGTCTGCACACGCACAGGAAGGATTGTAAGCCCTGACCCTGTGGTGAGGAGGGGAGAGGGCAGTCACATAATTGCCTTGAGCTGTTTTAGGCATTTTTGTGATCTAAAAAAACACACTGAGAGGCTTCCTGCTAGCATGAAGAACTTGCCATAGTAATTTTTCCACTACAGTCTCTAGAATTAAAGAGGATTAGAGATAGGAAAGGAGGTGATTTGCTCTAATGGTTACTTGTTGGGATTTTTTCCTTTGTTTTTGGCCTCAAATACTACTAAATTAATATTAAGTATAGGAAAAAATCCTTTTTTTCCCCCACTGAAGTTGTTTCTTTTATAATTGCTGAAAAATATTTTCTTTCTACATATATTGTATTGCATTTGCTAGGAGTAAATCTTGTATCTTGACAAGTCCTGTTTTCATTATGATTCTCTGAAATACATATCTTTAGTTAAATTATATGGGAGATGTGTCATATTGGCCATCTTGTGCTTTGGATGGCAGATTTCAGTGACTTCTCACACCTGTTAAAAGGGCCAGGCCTTCTGTGTGCCCAGGAAAAGGACATACATAATTAACTAGAACCAGATCAGGGCAAATTATTTTTATTTTTCACCCTGATTGAGCAAGAAAAGCCCTTTCTGTCTCTGTAGGCTTTGACTGCAGAAGAGAACTTATGTTAAAAATTAGTTTATCTTGTCTCTGCCTCAATTTCCTTTAACTTAATTTGCATCTTCGTCCTGCTCCCCTTAGCACAGTAGATAAGGATGAAGTGATTAAAGAAATACAAAGTCTCTACCTACATGGCTTTTAGTTGCAAGTGGCCTAACACTTAGATATCAGAATTCAAGACTTAATTGCACATGGAGCATTTCTGATTTTAAAACCTACAGTAAGATGAGACTTGTTGAGGGGTTTTTACTTTTTCTGCAAGTCAGCAGCAATATATATAAATATTTACTTGAATTTTAATCTCCTATCCCTGACCCACTTTCTTCTACTTCCTTATTTTCCTTATTTGCATTTTTTCCTGGCAACAGTTTTACATCAGTGAGATATTGTATCTTGCTTTGCAAGCTACAGAAATTCTGTGACAGTTTGGCACAGCAGATGATGACTGCTCCAGAAGAATGAGCATGCCAGTACTTGGAATCATTGCTTGAGCTCACGTCCAAAGAGATACCAAGTTACACTTGAGATATATCTAGATTGCTTAGGAATATTATCAACACCCCTTTAAAGAACATCTCCACATCCAGAATGTTAATTTAACCTGGAAACCTGTCAGTCAAGACCAGAAACAGGATAGCCTTGTTGGAATTCAGACAGCCATGCAAGGTTTGTACTTTTTTTCATACGAAACACAATCCTGAAACAACCTGCTTGTAGAAGAATTACAAGGTGTGGGCAAACTAGATTCAGAAAGTTGAAATAGGTGAGTGTTGTCTTAAACACTGTCTCAGTAACCAGTCTATGAACAGAGTATTCAGGTAAGTAGCTACCACTATTTTTCTTCATAAAAAAAATTACCTTTCGGGGGAGGGGAGGGGTTTAAATATGTTTGATTCATCGAAAAACAATCACCCCTGTTAGTTTTGGATCTTGCAGTTGAAACTTAGTTGCTGAACATATAATTTTTCTTCCAGAGAGGAATGTTTGAGATTTTTATTACTTAAGAAATCTGTTTTTTCAAAGTTAAATTAGACTCATAAATGCTTTAAGAGCTTGCCTGAGCATGGCATCCTTTTTCCCTTGGTAGAAATAGAGGAGCTGGGATAGATGGGTGGGCTTCCCAGATTTCTAGTGTGCTATCTGGACATACACACTTTAATTATGAGTTACACTTGTGTAGAGGCTTACAGATCAGGTCTTCCTTTGCTAGGCAGGATATTCCACCCCAGCCTCCTTACTTCTTGGGCAGTACATCTGAACAGATCCTGGGCCTGGGGGTCTCTGTGCATTTCCCTGTGTATCTATTGAGGAAATGCATGGGAGGTTCAGATGTAGTTTTGTATGGTTGTTTTGCTTTTCTTTTGGGGGCAACATTCCCTTTTCTACCTCCATATGAGCAAAAACTGGAGTTTCAGTCTGTGGGTCACCCACTATCCCTAGTGTACTTTTGGGGAGTCAGTGGAGTTGCTTTGGAACTTCACTGCCCCCTCCCCTCTCCCAGACACCTCCAAGTGGCAGCCAGGACTGGGGGAGTAGTTTGGGCAAGAAGGAATTGGATCGTCCATCTCAGCAGCAGTGAGTTAAACTCATCTAATACCTCAATCAGTCAAATATACACTGAGATGTGGCAGCTGTAACAGATGTTTAGGAATTTTTAAAAATTAAATTCTTAAATTATTTCATTTTTAATAAAATCCCCTTTCTCACTGATGTACTCTTTGTCCCTGTCTCCTTTTATGTCCTTTGCTTTTGGGAAGCGGTCTCACCAAAGACTGGGATTCATGGTTTGGGTGCCAGATTGATTAAACTGTAATTAGTACAGCTGGCTGGGCTGGGTATGTAAAGCAGCAGAGATATTTCACTGAAGAAGCCTTGCAGTTGGCCTGCTACTTTCTTCATGGGAATATGTAATTTTCACCACCTGACCTTATGGCTTCTGGGTTAATTTTTCACATGAAACAAACACTATTTTCCTTTGGACAAATGAGCCTCGGGCCTGCTTTATCTTCCGGGTAAGGAGGCAGCAGCAGCAGAACACATCTCTCCCAGGTGCTGCTGCCAGGACAGTGGGGGGAAGGCTGCTGCCTTACCCTGTCGCTCACATCCCATCCTCTCCTTCCAGAATAAACCACTGATAAAACCCTTGTGGAAGGGCTTCCTGCGAGGAACCCTTCAGTAATTGAAAGGAGCTTACAAGAAAGGCACAGAGGAGCTACTTACAAGAACATGTAGTGACAGAACAAGGGGAATAGATTCAAACTGAAAGAGAATAGGTTTAGATTAGCTATTAGGAGGACGTGAGGATTGCGAAGCACTGAAACGGGTTGCCCAGAGAAGCTATGGATGCCCATCCCTGACAGTGCTCTAGGCCATGTTGGATGGGCCCCTGAGCAGCCTAGTCTAGTAGAAGGTGTTGCTGCCTATGGTAGGCGTGCTGGAACCGGGTAATTTTTAAGGTCTCTCCCAAGGTAAACCGCTCCATGATTCTACGAATAGGCGGCGGCGGGGAGCGGCCGCTGCCCGGGCGGGGCGGAGCGGGGCGGGCCGCGCCGCCCGTCCCAGGCTCCCCCGCGGCGCGGCCGGGCGGGGCTGGCGGCGCGGCGGGCGGGCTCAGCCGGGGCGCGGCCGAGCGGGCGGAGCGCGGTGCCGGCCGGTGTCCCTCTGCCTCGGCATGTCCGACTCCGGCGGGGGCGGCGGCCCCGGCGGCGAGGAAGGCGGCATGGAGGTGTCGGGCTCGGCGGTGCAGAACGTGGCCGACGTGTCGGTGCTGCAGAAGCACCTGCGCAAGCTGGTGCCGTTGCTGCTGGAGGATGGCGGCGAGGCGCCGGCGGCGCTGGAAGCGGCGCTAGAGGAGAAGGGCGCCGTAGAGCATATGCGCAAGTTCCTCTCCGACCCTCAGGTCCACACGGTGCTGGTGGAGCGCTCCACTCTCAAAGGTGAGGCGGGAGCGGAGCGGCCGCGGTGGCAAAATGGCCGCTGCCGGCCGCAGCCGCCGCCCTGCCGCGGGTGGGAGGGGCGCGCCTCCGCCGCGGCCCCGCTCCCGCTCCGCCTCAGCGCGGCCCCGGCCGGGAGCCGCCTCAGAGCGAACCCCCGGGCACCGCGGGTTCGCTGTCAGGCTCGGGGGGTGGCGGCACAGCCTGGGCTGCGGGCGGGTCCCGCTGGCCGCCGCCCGGCCCGGCCTCCCCCGCCGCCTTTGTTCCGCGGTCCGGGGCCCAGGCGGATCGCGGGGCTGCGGGCTCGCTCTGGGCGCAAATCCGAGCGTGCTGCGGCCGCGGCCGGTCCTGCTTGGAAAGGCACCCAAAGTGCTTCGTCAGTCGGCCGTGGCACCGCTCCTGCGGCAGCCAGGCTGCTCGGGAAGTGACCTGGGCGAGGCGGCCGCTCTGAAACAGAACGAGAGCGCCAAAACCCCAGATAAAGGGGAAGAAAATAACCCCAGCCTGAATCGACCTGTAAAAACCGTCGTTTCATGGTTAATTAGGGAGTTCCTGTAATTGACAAAGGAAGATGTGGACCTTGCCGTGCCTTTGTTTAGTTATTAAAGCCTGGTGGCCGTGCTGCTTGCGCTCAGAACCGCATCAAATGCTGCATGAAATCCTGCAGCTAAGCTGAGACTGTAGTTTGAGTGTCTTTGTTACTCACATGCTGCTGTTACTGATTATTTATTTCGAAAATGACTTGACAACGAATCTGTTGCTAAATAGGCTCTTAGTGTCACAGAATGCAGCCTAATAAACAGTGAAAAAATACAGCAAGGTTTCATCAATAATGCAGGCTTTTACTGTTAAAGCAGCCCCTACAGTTGTAAATGGCTACCTGCCTGTCAGCGTGAGCTTGCAAAATTCCATTAAGCTTCTGAATCGCTGCTCCTAGTATGCTGGTGGTTCTTTTCCTGTATATATCAAATCCTAATAAAATCGTATTTCATATTGCATTATTTAACATGTCAACAGAAATAGTTTAACATCCTGATATATGCCCTGCAGTTGCTGCACACAAAAAGAAACATCAAGGGGGTTCTTTCATTCACTGTCTATTAATTGTAAACTTTAGATGATGCTTAAAAATACCCCATCGTTGTTTATTTTTTTGCCTATATCCAGATTATCCTCCTCTTTCCCCTTCCAAAGTTTGAGACTTCTTTTTCAGTAGGATTAATTTTCTCAAAGAGAACAAAAGAACACCTGTCTTTATGAATTCAGGATACAGTGTTTAATAAGGTTTAATGAAAACCATTTAATATTAATGCAGATGATTCCTGCATTTTTGCTATGCCTGGATCAGAAGAATGGTTATCCCTAGTTCAGTTTGGAAATAATAAAGATAGTGGTGATCAGTTATCTCCAGGCCCATGGCATAGATATTGTTATATGTGTGTGCATAAAAAGAAATTGAGAGACTTATTACATGTCAAAAGCCAGATGCTAATTTATCATGCACAGATGCCATTTATGTCCATGTCTTCTGGTTTAATAGCTGTTACTTGGGCAGAGTGGATTTTGTGAATGACAGCCAGGTGTTCAAACTTAACAGATCTGAAATCTCCAGCAGCATATGGAGAGCTCTGACACTATTAAAAACAGCATTATTATTGAAGCTTGTCCATAGACTGCATAGCGTGAAGTAGATTACTGATTACAAGTACAATAAAACAGAAGGCCTATTTCTGCATAATGAAAGCTGCTCTCTGGTATCAGCAGCTCCCCAGCCTGCAGGGCACAGAGCAGGGCAGAGTCTGCTGTAATGTGTCCAGTCAGTGTGTCCCCCAACCAGGAGTAACCTGCACTGAAATCACTGCATTGCAGCACGGCTGCCTGCATCCTCAGCAATTACATCATCTGGGATGCACTGGCTGTGCTAATGCCTGAGTCTTTCCCATGGCTTGGCTTTTTGTTCTGTCAGGAGATTTTTTTGTTGTTGTTGTTGTTCAGAGACTTAATTTCCAAATCATTTTCAAAGTAGGTGTCTGAAAATACAAAGGCCACCTTTGGAAGAAAAAAGCAGCTGTTTAATGTTCTCACTGAGGCATAGTTGTCCTGGCAACATATCTCTGCAAATAAATGCACATTCTGTATTGTGGATTTCTCTCTCAGAATGTGAGTTATAATTCACTTACTGTAATGCTTTATTATTTTTATAGCAACCTAAATCTTAATGGAGTTTTGTTTAAAGACAGTGAACCCATTCTGTATCTGAGAGATATTGCAAAGCTACATTTGACCTAATTTAGTTAATTAAGTTGGTGTGGAGCTTAAAGGTTAGAAAATAGTCTGGTAATAGCAGAAGGTGGTTGAGAAGGAGTGGCAGATGTGTTAGAAATTAAGCATTTCTTACATAGTCTATTTTTTGCAGAGGATGTGGGAGATGAAGGAGAAGAGGAAAAAGAATTCATTTCCTACAGTATCAGCACTGACATTCATTATGGAATAAAGTCAAACAGGTGAATTAGTAAAATAGCTCTTAACATTTCTACTCTATATTTGTAAAACTCGTACAAGCAAATTTACCTACAAATTTACCTCCGCTTTACCTAGTGCTTTCAGGCAGCGTTTTTATTCAAGTGGGACAATAGCTTTTCAAGGCAGAGGCTCTCATAAAAAAAGGGTGTGTCATGAAGCTGAAAGGAATGGACCTAGGACTTCTAGCTATGGGGTTAAAGAAACAAAGTTGTATTAATTTTGGCATACATGCAGCTGTAACATACACAACTTGGGTTCAGTATTCTTTGGTTATGTCTATCTGTTACATATTTGTCACTTATAATTGAGGCATATTTGACTCTGAAGCTTTGTAAAATGTGTTTTTTCTTTAGTGTGCCCCTATTTCAGAGTCCTTATTGATAGCTCAACTTGCTTATTGCTGAACTTTAAAGATGTATTTATTAGGAAAACTTGTATTCAAGTCTCTTAGAAGAAAGATTGTGAAGTATGATGATACAGCTTGCCATTTGACTCCTAAACTTGCAGTCAGATTTAAGCTATTGTGTCACTTAAATGTCAGATGATTGGTTAGTAACTCTCCTTTGTGTTCCATAGCCTGGCGTTCATTAAACGTACAGCAGTGATCGATGCAGACAAACCAGTGTCTTCCCAGCTGAGAGTGCTCACTCTCAGTGAAGATTCTCCATATGAAACATTGCACTCTTTCATTAGCAATGCTGTTGCTCCCTTTTTCAAGTCCTATATCCGAGAATCTGGCAAAGCAGACAGGTAATTCAGTATAAACGCTGCATTTCTGTGCTAATGAACTAAAGTGTTTAATGATTTTAAAAAAGTAACAAACAGTGACTCTTCAAGGTGAATCGTGTGAATTGTTTAAGCACACAGTTGGTATGATGCTGTTGCTGATTCTGGGGAAGCAGTTCAGGTCTAAATGTGTTATGTATTGTTTTTGGTTTGCCTTCTTATATGGAAACATCTGTGCTTTTTCAGGGATGGAGATAAGATGGCTCCTTCAGTTGAGAAAAAGATTGCAGAGCTCGAAATGGGCCTCTTGCATTTGCAACAGAATATTGAAATTCCAGAGATCAGTCTACCCATTCATGCAACCATTACTAATGTTGCCAAGCAGTGCTATGAACGTGGAGAAAAACCAAAAGTTACAGATTTTGGTGAGAAGGCTGAGGATCCGTTGTTCCTTAATCAGTTACAGTCTGGAGTCAACCGCTGGATTAGAGAAATACAAAAGGTAACCAAATAAAGAACAGGGGGAAAAAAACAACTAAAAATAATTGTGTATTTTCTTCGCAGTTTAACTGGTAAAATGCTGCTTATGCAGGATGCTCTGAAGATCTGAGACCAGGTTTTTGAGTCACCAGAGACATTGGTCTAAATTAGGTTAAGTCTAGTCTAAAATAAGGCTAAGCCTAGAGCAAATTTGGAATCTAGTCTAAATTGTTTGACAAATAACCAAGAGTATTACTATGTTTTATATATTGTAATAGACTCAAGTAACTGGCAGTAACCCTGTGAATTTTGTAACTGTTCTTCAAATCTTTACAGCAGATCTGAGTGACACATCTGAATTGGCCTGTTTTGTTATTTGCTCCTGGTGCATCTACAACCAGTTCACAATGGTTGCTCCAGCCCTATCTTGTAATCTCCTACTTCTTCCTGTTACTTTTCAAAAGAATGCTGTTCTGCTGGTGTTACTCAAAAACAGCATCTGAGATACTAGTCTGGCTTTTTTGCCTTTGTATGCTCAGGAAACTCCTGTTGCTTACAGAACAGTGTTGTCTTTCCTTACTTAAGAGCATAAAACATTTGTTATCTTGCCTGGCTCATCTGCCTTTAACCAGAATAGAGACACTGCTCAGGAAAGCAGGCAGGTGACATTTTTAGGCTGTGCTGAAGATTATTAGATGAGGGTCCTAAAACCAACCTTTAGGATCTCTGGAATTACACTTGTCACGTGTTGCATACAGTTCCTACACTTTTCAAAGAATGAGTGCCAAAACTGTCTGAGGTTGGATTATTAATAACTGGCAATTGTTGCGTGTTTCAATTATATTTAGTAACAGCAAGTTTTTACAGTTGAAGTGTATAAATTAAATGCTTTTCTCTCTCCCTTTTCTTTCTCTCTGTTACTTTGAAGGTGACCAAATTAGATCGAGATCCTGCATCAGGCACTGCATTACAGGAGATAAGCTTCTGGTTAAATTTGGAAAGGGCTCTGTACCGCATTCAGGAAAAACGTGAAAGTCCAGAGGTTCTGCTGACTCTGGACATTCTGAAACATGGCAAACGTTTCCATGCAACTGTCAGCTTTGATACTGACACAGGTAAAATATCTGTTCAATGACATTTTTCTCAAATGTCCTATACAACTTAAACTGTTAAAAAACCTGAGCAATGTGGTACAAACAGCAGTGTTGTTTAGAGGAACCTTGGACTAGTTACAGATAGAGATTTTGGTTAATGAAATGAAAAGTTATATTCAAAATCTTTTCCGTTTAGGTCTGAAACAGGCACTGGAAACTGTGAATGACTATAATCCACTGATGAAAGACTTTCCACTGAATGACTTGCTGTCTGCTACGGAGCTGGACAAAATCAGACAGGCCCTTGTTGCAATATTTACCCATTTGAGAAAAATCAGGAACACAAAATACCCAATCCAAAGGGCATTGCGTTTAGTGGAGGCTATTTCAAGAGATCTGAGCTCTCAGCTGCTTAAAGTGTTGGGAACCAGAAAATTGATGCATGTGGCCTATGAAGAATTTGAAAAGGTATGTTCATGGCTTTATGATACTGGTTGCTGTATTTTTGTGTTAGACAGTGACTTGCAGGAAGCATTTAATTTGGGAGTTAAAGTACCTGTTCTAAAACTTTTTTCAGGTAATGGTTGCATGCTTTGAAGTATTCCAAACCTGGGATGATGAATATGAGAAGCTACAAGTTCTGCTGAGAGATATCGTGAAGAGAAAAAGGGAAGAGAACCTGAAGATGGTGTGGCGCATCAATCCTGCTCACAGGAAACTCCAGAGTCGTCTTGATCAAATGAGGAAATTCAGGCGTCAGCATGAGCAGCTGAGAGCAGTCATTGTGAGAGTCTTGCGACCTCAGGTAATCTTGGTTGTTACCAAGCAGAAAATCTGTGTGGCTTCTTCAGGAGTGTTACTATTACTTGATGTTATCAACACAAATGTAACGTAACATTCAGTTTCCATGTTTAGTTTTGAACCCTTGCCAATAGGCTTAGCTTTAATTCTGACTTACATTACATAATACATGCTCGTGCTAATAAACTCAGCAAGTCTAGACATAACAGAGAGGAGATTAATAAATGTTTAAATCCTTGAATTTGGCTAAACCACAGTGGAAAATGACATTATGCTGCAGAGTAGTGGAAGTTTGTAAAGTAGCTGTGCTGCCCTCTTCCTACTGGAAGTTAGTTCTGAAGTATGACTGAAAGTTTTTTAAGAATTTATCACTGATTGGTAGGGGATTTGTGCAATATTTTTTAGAACCAACTGCATTTTGCTATTTCCAGGGAAATTTTGAAGTATCCAACTCACTAAACTGTGATTCTAATGTAGGTAACAGCTGTTGCTCAGCAAAATCAAGGAGAGGTACCTGAACCACAGGATATGAAAGTAGCAGAAGTCCTTTTTGATGCTGCAGATGCTAATGCAATTGAAGAAGTCAATCTTGCTTATGAGAATGTTAAGGAAGTAGATGGATTAGATGTTTCCAAAGAAGGTACAGAAGCCTGGGAGGCAGCAATGAAGCGCTATGATGAAAGAATTGATAGAGTTGAAACAAGAATAACAGCCCGTTTGAGAGACCAGCTGGGTACAGCAAAGAATGCCAATGAAATGTTCAGAATCTTCTCCCGCTTTAACGCCTTGTTTGTCCGACCTCACATTCGCGGTGCCATTCGCGAATACCAAACGCAGTTGATCCAGCGTGTGAAAGATGATATCGAGTCTCTTCATGACAAGTTTAAAGTACAATACCCACAGAGTCAAGCGTGTAAAATGAGTCACGTTCGTGACCTGCCTCCTGTGTCTGGGTCTATCATTTGGGCAAAACAGATCGACAGGCAGCTCACCGCTTACATGAAGCGTGTGGAGGATGTCCTTGGCAAAGGCTGGGAGAACCATGTGGAAGGTCAGAAGCTAAAGCAGGATGGAGATAGCTTTCGCATGAAGCTCAACACTCAGGAGATCTTTGATGACTGGGCAAGAAAAGTTCAGCAACGCAACCTTGGTGTGTCTGGTCGCATTTTCACCATCGAAAGCACTCGTGTTCGAGGTCGAACTGGAAATGTCCTGAAACTGAAAGTCAACTTCCTCCCAGAAATAATTACACTTTCAAAAGAAGTCCGAAACCTGAAGTGGCTTGGTTTCCGTGTCCCATTAGCAATTGTCAACAAAGCTCACCAAGCAAACCAGCTCTATCCATTTGCTATTTCTCTAATTGAAAGTGTCCGCACATACGAGCGAACATGTGAGAAAGTAGAAGAGCGTAATACTATCTCACTGCTGGTCGCTGGCTTGAAGAAAGAGGTGCAGGCTTTGATTGCAGAAGGAATTGCACTCGTGTGGGAATCATACAAGCTTGATCCATATGTACAACGCTTGGCTGAGACTGTCTTCAGTTTCCAGGAAAAGGTTTGTGTTATCTGCAAAACTTTTGCATTTATAATTCAGTAATGTGTGGTTATCCAAAAGTGTCATTGGATAGCTGAGAACCAGTTCTGCAGCTCTTGGTTTAAGTAGCTGAGTGAGTCAGCACAAATCGGCCAACTAGATGGATCTTTTTGTGGTGCTAAAATTGCTATTAGCAGTACTATTTTCATTTGATATTGCTAAAATCAATGGATTGCTGCATCCAAATAAAGATAAATGATTAACCATTACTGGATAGTTGTTTCCTTGATCTAACCTGTCAAAACTAAACATCCCATTTTTCCTGAACTATCTTAGGTGGATGATCTGCTCATTATTGAAGAGAAGATAGACCTGGAAGTGAGATCATTGGAAACATGCATGTATGATCACAAGACTTTCTCTGAAATCTTGAACAGAGTTCAGAAAGCTGTGGATGATTTAAATCTTCATTCATACTCAAATTTGCCAATCTGGGTCAATAAGTTGGATATGGAGGTAGGTTTGAGATCGAAGAGTAGTATATGTTTAGAGGTAACGTTTTATTCAGGTGCAAAATATATTTTGATTATTGTCTTCATAGTCACACAGGGAGACTTTTCTTTATAGTCACACCAGAGACTAAATTCTCATTCCCTGGAAATTTCAGTGTATTTTTGGTATGCAGAAGATGCAAGACCTGTGTTGGGGTTTTTTTGCTGTTGACTTTTGGGATTAATTAATTCAAGGGGAGTTTTGTCTTCTGAAGACAAAAGTTTGATACAGTTTGACAGCCTGGAGGATGCTGGGGAGCAAGGTAGATAAAGGGTGGTGGAAATTTGCTATCCTGGTAGCAAAGATTTCTTGCCATCATACTGTTTGCTTCTGCCTGTTAAGTTTCAGATTATTGGTCATTAGGCCAACTTCAATATGGTTAAAATTATTTCATTACATTAAACTCCATGAGGATGAGGAGAAGCTTTGAAGTTTTTTCAGTGCAAATTTACCAAAACTCCTAAACCTCTAATCATGGAATGGTTTAGGTTGGTAGAGACCTCAAAGATCATCTAGTTGCAGCCCCCATGCCATGGGCAGTGATGCCACTGATTCGGTAGCTCAAAGCCCCATCCAGCTTGGCCTGAAACACTTCCAGGGATGGGGCATCCATAACTTCTCTGGGCAACCTGTTCCAGTGCCTCGCCACCCTAATACCTAATCTAAACCTCCTTTCTTTCAATTTAAAACCAATTATTCCCTGTTTTATTGCTACAAGCTCTAGCAAACAGTCCCTCCAATTCTTGTAAACCCCTTCTGGTGCTGGAATGGCTTCGTAAAGAAGCACTTGGTTCTTTGAGGGGCTGTAGTGTGCCTGTCAGAATATATTGATAGTGGGGATCTTCATGCAGTGAATATGCAGGTTCTTCCTCCAGTGTGCCTCATTTTCTTTAGATTGAAAGAATCCTGGGTGTTCGTTTGCAAGCTGGACTGAGGGCCTGGACCCAGGTTCTTCTGGGACAAGCAGATGACAAAGCAGAAGTTGACATGGATACAGATGCTCCTCAAGTGAGCCATAAGCCTGGTGGTGAACCCAAGATCAAAGTAAGTTTTCCTGTGGTTTTTTTTTGCATTAAATTTTTTTGGTTGGTTAGTTTTTTTCCGTATTGTCAATTAACTAATGCAGAAATTATTTCTGAAGCCTATATGGTAGATAATTATTTCTTCTGCATCTGTTTTTGGAGAAATATTTTCCTCCATTTAAGTGCAAGTTGATTTTTGAAAAGTACTTCTTGAAGTCCAAAATTCTTGTCTATATGTAGCAGTATCTGCCAGTAAAACTGGGCTTTTTTACTGTTTCCGCAGAACATTGTACATGAACTAAGAATAACCAACCAGGTGATATACTTGAATCCACCAATTGAAGACTGTAGATACAAACTTTACCAAGAAATGTTTTCTTGGAAAATGGTGATCCTGTCTCTGCCAAGAATTCAAAGTCAGAGATACCAGGTAGGTGTAATGAAGCTGTATCTAAGTCAGAGCAATTGCTTTCTCTTAATAATTAAATGTCCTCAACATATTAGTGTGTTGATCTATAACCAAACCTGAGTGCCCTGGAAATTCTTGTATATCACAAGTAAAACTGTGGTTCTTAGGTTGGAGTGCATTATGAGCTGTCTGAGGAAGAGAAGTTCTATCGTAATGCATTGACAAGGATGCCTGATGGCCCTGCAGCTCTGGAGGAGTCATACTCAGCTGTCATGGGAATTGTGACTGAAGTGGAGCAGTATGTCAAGGTAGGAGGCTGACAGGATATAATGGAACAGCTAAAATTAACATGGACTTCCAGTTTTCCTGGGAGCTGGAGGGAAACACATGTTTTGGAATATACTGGAGAAGTTCTGAACACTGTGAAATACCTCCATTAGGTTTGGCTGCAGTACCAGTGTCTGTGGGATATGCAGGCTGAAAATATATACAACCGTCTTGGAGAAGACCTGAATAAGTGGCAGGCCCTTTTGGTTCAGATAAGAAAGGCAAGAGGAACATTTGATAATGCAGAAACCAGAAAGGAGTTTGGACCTGTTGTCATAGACTATGGCAAGGTGAGAAATTGTAATTATTTGTTGTGATAAATGCATTGAATTTCAGAATAACAGAAAATAGCAAGGGTGACAAATTACTATTATGTAACAATATTCACTTGTAGGTACAATCAAAGGTCAACTTGAAGTATGACTCCTGGCACAAGGAGGTGCTCAGCAAATTTGGCCAAATGCTTGGTCAGAATATGACAGAGTTTCATTCACAAATTTCTAAGGTAAGAAAAGTCTTAATTCCAGTTCTTCGCTTTCAGATCAACTGTTGTAGAATGCTAAAACACTGATTTGTGCCCTTAACAGTCCCGTCAAGAGCTGGAGCAGCATTCTGTGGACACTGCTAGCACATCAGATGCTGTGACATTCATCACATACGTGCAGTCCTTGAAACGTAAAATCAAACAGTTTGAAAAGCAAGTTGAGGTATGTTTGTTGTCTTTTGCTAATGATTCTGACTTGTGGAAATGTCAGGCTTAGGTCATAAAATGCAGCTTCGTCTTAAAAACAGGTTTGAATTTCATGTTCTTAAAAATCCTGTGAGCTCTATAGTGAGCATTTATTAAAGTATGTTTATTTAGCCTTGCAGATTAAGTTTTTTCTTTTTAACTCGAATCCACTGTGTCTTGTAGCTTTATCGCAATGGTCAGCGCTTGCTTGAGAAACAAAGGTTCCAGTTCCCTTCCTCTTGGCTGTACATTGACAACATCGAAGGAGAATGGGGTGCCTTTAATGACATTATGCGTAGGAAGGATTCTGCCATTCAACAGCAAGTAGCAAATCTACAGATGAAAATAGTTCAAGAGGATCGTGCAGTGGAGAGCCGAACAACTGACTTGCTGACAGACTGGGAGAAAACAAAGCCTGTAACAGTAAGTAGTGATGGTTAATATTCAGTGAATGAAGTAGATTTTGTGCATTCGATAAGAAGTAGAGAGTTAGTTTTTATGCTTCTTTTGAAGTTTTTCATTTTAGGTGATAGTAAAAGTCTTTTTAAGGGTTCTATAATAACCTGCCAGTGTGTTGATTTTTGGCAATAGTTGCAGAGGGAAATTTACCCTTAAGACGTAGGCCTCACTTAGGTGCAGAAAAGTAAATTACTTCCTGTAAGAGAGAGCTTTGTCTGAAACAAGTATATGTCAGAAATGTGCATGTAGGAGGATTCAGAAGCAAGGTTTTTGCCTTTTTTTTTCTGAAGTGCTTTTTAGTAAAGCAAAAAACTGCATGTAAAAATGAAATGGGACTTACTGTGGAATAATATGTTGTCTTATAGTCGGCAAAATGGAAATGTAAAAAAATGAGACAAACCAACGTTTATATTTAGTCCCCACTTTTAACTTGCCTTCAACGTAACTGTAGGATTATTGGATTAATGTATCCCATGCAAACTTTAGGGAAATCTGCGTCCAGAAGAGGCTCTTCAAGCTCTTACCATTTACGAAGGAAAATTCGGCAGGCTGAAGGATGACCGTGAGAAGTGTGCCAAGGCCAAGGAAGCTCTGGAACTTACAGACACTGGACTGCTCAGTGGCAGTGAAGAGCGCGTCCAGGTACAACCTGCTCACACACCTTCTTGCCAGTTCTGGATAAAAGTGTTTCAGTTCCATCATTTTCTCCCTCAGGAGAGTGACTTGTAGTGTGTGCTGTACTAATATCAGGGCACAGTTTCCACACTGACTCAGTTGTAGCCTTCAGAGCTTCTCTGTGATCTCTTCCTTGACTGTCTTATTCTTTTGAAACTGTTACTTGAACTGAGATGGAAAATTTCATCTTGGTCACTTGCTGTTGCAGTTCTTTTGAATTGGCAAGCTATGCAAAGGTTTTTGATGGATTGGAAGTATTTTGTTTAACTCACCCATGCTATTGACTTTAAAGAAGTTAGGAATAACTGCTGATTTTTGATACATTCTTTATTACAGGTAGCCCTAGAAGAGCTGCAGGATCTCAAAGGTGTCTGGTCTGAACTCTCTAAGGTCTGGGAACAAATTGATCAAATGAAAGAACAACCCTGGGTTTCAGTACAGCCTCGCAAGGTACTTCACTTTTGTGTACATTAACAGTGTAACTGCTACAAGTATATGCAAATTAGAAATTAGACCTCTTGAGACAGACATGCTCTATTGTCAGTCTAGATAATTTTCAGTGGTTAGGTACCTTTTTCAGTATCTTGTGAGCATGTTTCTTCTGAAGCTAAGGTAAATATTCACAGGATGGTCATAATTTAAGTAATCTTACAGGGAATTTATGCAGCTTCCATAGTTTGAGATTGGACTGCATCTACAGAGAAGAAGCTGCTGTTTTTAAATAGTCTGTTGGACCTCATTAGGGAAACTTCATTATACAGTTGGGTAAACAGCATCGATTTTAGTTCAGTGCTCAGGAGGTAAAGAGCAGAAAGAACACTAATCTATAAACTAACTGCCTGTGACAAGGCTGCATCATAAATCCCAATCAGTCAAATAAAATTACATTCTCAACTGTAGAGTAACCACATCTTGAGGATAACACTTGTAAGAGCTGTCCTGTTGCTAACGTCTCATTAGAGAGAGTTTTCCGTAACAAATGTATAGGTAATTTGTATGGTTATGTGCACAGGACTTGTAGAGAAAGATTTCATTGCTTTTGTGTTACTGACAGCTTCGCCAAAACTTGGATGGTCTGTTGAACCAACTGAAAAATTTCCCTGCCCGTTTGCGACAGTACGCCTCCTATGAGTATGTTCAGAGACTTCTGAAGGGCTACATGAAAGTAAGTTGCCCCCATTTCTAAAATGCATGTGTTTTATATTCAAGTTCAAAGATGTAACTTGCTTTGTTTTCTTCTGCAGATAAACATGTTAGTTATTGAACTGAAATCCGAGGCACTTAAAGACAGACACTGGAAACAACTGATGAAGAGGCTTCATGTTAACTGGGTTGTCTCAGAATTGACCCTGGGCCAGATCTGGGATGTTGATCTACAGAGGAATGAAGCAATTGTCAAAGATGTTCTGCTTGTGGCTCAGGGAGAGATGGCTTTGGAAGAGTTCTTGAAACAGGCTAGTATCAGCCCTTGTATGTATGCAAGTAATAGCATATTTGAGGGCTGCTGTTAAGTGGCTACGTGTGTAGTAAGCTTGTCACTCTAAGCTGTTGAAACAAGTGCCAAGACTCCATCGTTAGCTCTGTTTTGGGGAACAGTTTAAAGCTATGTAAACTTCCTCTGATGAAGCTTGCGTTATTTGGGAAAAGCAGTTCTTGGTAGTGCGTGCAAAGATCCCACCTTGAACTGCACCATAGTCTCAATATTTTTAACAAAAGCTTAAATGTAAAGCCAGAATCTTTGGGTTAAAAGACTATTATCTGATTACTGTAATACATTTCTGCTTTGTAACTATGTTGGAACAAAAATTACTGATGTCATATCTTAAACATCTTCAGATAAGAGAAGTGTGGAACACCTATGAACTGGACTTGGTCAATTACCAGAACAAGTGTCGTTTGATTCGTGGATGGGATGACCTTTTCAACAAAGTCAAGGAGCACATAAACAGTGTGTCTGCTATGAAGCTGTCACCATACTACAAGGTAAAACTGAGAACAAAGCTAAAGAATTTTTGTTGATTTCTGCCTTCCCCTTCTGTTTAGTTTATATTTTTGCCAGCAGAGACTATATTCACTGTTTAAAGCTGACAGACTGTTAATTGTATATGCATACTTTGTGACTCTCAAAAAACTGTTTCCTCTAATAATTATTAGTAGTCAAACACTTTGTAATATTAAAATGAATATTAATGTAGTGTTTAAACTTCAGGTGTTTGAGGAAGATGCCCTTAGCTGGGAAGATAAACTGAACCGTATCATGGCACTCTTTGATGTCTGGATAGATGTCCAAAGGCGGTGGGTCTATCTGGAGGGTATCTTTACTGGTAGTGCAGACATCAAGCACTTGCTGCCTGTGGAGACACAGCGGTTCCAGAGGTAACCTTTTCATTTTGTGTCTTCTTGCCTCCTTTGGGGCACCCTGTGGGCGGGCCTGAAACTTCATGACTCACTGTAGCACTCTCTGAGTTGAAATACTGGCTGCGTTCTTACCTGGTCCAGCTGGATTACAGCTGCTGTAGATACAAGTTCATCAAGCAAAGAGTTCATCTGCAGCTATGGCAGAAAATGTTTCTAGTAAATGGGCTGATATACAATTTTTAGAAGATGATTTGGACTCAGGTGGTTTTCCTTGCTAGTTCTTGTCAGTTACTTCAAGGGTTTTTCTGGCATTGTGGCTGCAACAAACAGACAAACTTCTGTTGCTGCAGCCTTTAATCTCACCCTTTAAATATTATTTACTTCCTCTCTTTTAAGTTGGTCTGACCATATTTACTCATTCCACACACTTCCAGTCAGATCAAAGAATAAGATTTATGCGTCACTTCAGGAAGTAAAGATAAGTAGATCTGCTCTGGACTTGGTAAATTGAACATTACAAAAAAGTTAGATTTTGTTGTTGAGGGCTTGAGGTAGATAAAGAGTAATTTGGGAAATTTAGGCTTGTGTTCCCTAGAGCTGCTACAGCCATTAGAGGTGGAGTGATCATTTAGAGACAAATAAATTTGGTGTTCCGTAGGCCTGTGGTTATTGAGTTTGCACTAATGTATTGTGTTATTTTACTTGCAGCATCAGCACTGAATTCTTGGCACTCATGAAAAAGGTGTCCAAATCTCCACTTGTGATGGATGTTCTCAACATTCAAGGTGTGCAGAGATCATTAGAGAGACTGGCAGACTTACTTGGGAAGATACAGAAAGCCCTAGGAGAATACTTGGAAAGGGAGAGGTCCTCTTTCCCTCGGTAAGCAGTTGACTCCTGAAGTAATCAGATGCTTCTGTGCAGGAATTGGTGTACTGCTCTGTAAAGCCTCTACCAATTCTTCTGTGGTGCATATATATGAGATGTTATGACCATTTAAATATGTATTGTCTGTATACATAATTCAGTTACAGCTACTTCTCTGGAAGTGGGGCTGAAACTTCCCTTACTTGCTCATCTGTGGCTGGTTTCAGGATTTGGATATTGCCTAAGGAACCATTGCAGCTGACTTCTGTAAACTGAAGATATTCTGCTGCCTTTTGATTGAAGGACAGTGTCTAAATTGTCACAGTCCAGTATTTAAGTCATTGATTTTGACTTACCTGTAGTCCTCAACTAATTTGTCACTTAGCATGAGAAAATAAGAGTGAAGGAGGTACTGAGTGGGAGTTCTTCCTGCCTGACAGGCAATTCAATCCCAAACTCTACTGTTGGCGTTTCAGAGATGGATAACTAAAGAAAATTATCCACACTATGGAGCATGTATACACTTCTGTATGGTACAGACCACATGAACTTAAAGGTAGCACTGGGTAGAACTGCTAGCAAATTTGTGGTTCATGCACTCTTGCAGTGTTGAGGAAATGGTTGTCAATTACTTCCATGTAGTGGCCATGGATGAAGCATAAATTATAAATTAAAAGTGATAGTTCAAGTTCTGATATAGATCTATTTTTTTCTGATTAATAGGTTCTACTTTGTTGGTGATGAAGACTTGCTTGAAATCATTGGAAACAGCAAAAATGTGGCTAAGTTGCAGAAACACTTCAAGAAAATGTTTGCTGGAGTTTCTAGCATTATTCTTAATGAAGACAATTCTGTGGTTCTTGGGATATCCTCACGTGAAGGAGAGGAGGTATAGCTGCAGTATTTCTTTTTAAAGAAAATTCTGAAAATAAGTGGATGTGCACTGACTTAAACCTTTAATTTCTTGCAGGTGCTGTTCAAAACACCAGTCTCCATCACAGAACATCCCAAGATCAATGAGTGGCTCACTCTTGTTGAAAAAGAGATGAGAGTGACCCTTGCTAAATTGCTTGCAGAGTCTGTTACTGAAGTAGAAATCTTCGGAAAAGCAACTTCAATTGATCCAGCAGTCTACATCTCTTGGATTGACAAATACCAGGTATTAATGTGGAATACTAAAGTATACTGCAGCTTGGTTACTTCAGCAAGGAAAACTATCTGACGAGGGTTTTTTTGCACAGGCTCAGCTTGTTGTGCTGTCAGCCCAGATTGCTTGGTCTGAGAATGTGGAGTCAGCCCTCAATGGTGGAGGTGGAGACAACAGTCCTCTCCAGTCTGTGCTAGCCAATGTTGAGGTCACACTCAATGTCCTGGCAGACTCTGTGCTGATGGAGCAGCCACCCCTTCGCAGAAGGAAACTGGAGCACTTGGTAAGTAAAAACTTTCTTTCCTCTTCAGGGTTTACAGGTGAGAATTTTTTAATTTTAATGAAAAAAATGATCAGTCTAAGACTTACTGTTCCTCCAGGAAAAGATTTTGTGTGATTTAAGCAATTACATGAAGGCCTGGTTATTAATGTTGGTGGTGGTAGTTTTTCACTCTAGTCAACTTAATGCTTGATATCATATTATATGCTCTCTCAGTGAATTGATCTTAAAACTGGATCTTCCAGGTATGGAAGTTACTGACTTTTTTCATTCAAATGTGAAATGTGTCATTAAGTTGCTTATTATTGTAATCATAATATGCTTTTGTTTGTCGATAGGGATTGGAGGTGGGGGGAGAATTGAAATCATCCTGGGTTATTTCTAGAGAGAAATACCTGGTTTCTGGCAACTAAAATACCAAGTTCAGTAGTGTAATGGATTAACAGGCTAACTGGGCCAAAGTGCTTTGCTGTAAACTAGAAATGTCATTAAGAACAGTAAGGCAACATTGTTAGTTTTGGCTTTGTAGCAACCAATTTTTAAACCAGAGACTGGTTTTAGGTCATGATTTCGAAGTGATGGCAGTTCACTGTGCTAATCTGAGAAGCTGTAGGATTCTTGTCATTATTGGCCTGTCTTTATTGGTTTGTATTGTTGTGGTGTTAAGGAGTTACTTCCTTCTCCAGATCACTGAGTTGGTGCACCAGAGAGATGTTACAAGATCACTGATCAAAAGCAAGATCGACAACTCCAAATCCTTCGAGTGGCTCAGCCAAATGCGGTTCTACTTTGACCCAAAGCAGACAGATGTGTTGCAGCAGCTCTCCATTCAGATGGCAAATGCCAAATTCAACTATGGTTTTGAGTACCTTGGGGTTCAGGATAAGCTGGTACAAACTCCTCTCACTGACCGCTGCTACCTGACAATGACACAAGCCCTGGAGGCAAGACTTGGAGGATCACCATTTGGTAAGTTTGTCAGGCAAGTGTATAAATTTCTTATCTTCTCTAATATATATAAGAATGAGTGGTTTAGGTCACTCAAAGAATCACCAGTGAGGAATCAGTAAAGGCAGGTTTAATATGAATTTGTAAAAGCACAACAAATTGTATGGCAAGGTTCATTCTATTAGTTGCTATATAGATAAAGCACACAAGGAAAAATCTGATTTAAAAAAATCTACAATGGTTTATGTGGAGACGCAGAAGGAAAAGCAAGGGGTGCAAAGGGGTAAGGGAGACTACTATTGGGTCACGAGGGTCAGAGTGGACTCCCTTGCCAAACTTAGCTTTAGACTGGATCAAGTTAAGGTCTAAAGGATTTAGCAAAACTTAATTACCAAATCAATACAATAATAGCAGGAGTTGAATAATTTATTAATTTAAAACAAAATGATTCAGTAAGATTTTCTATAAGCACAGTAGTAATTTGACAAAAAGTTTGGATTAATTATAGACCTAAATTGGCAACACTCACAAGGCACACAGACATGAAGTATGTGCAAAGGTATACCTATGAAAAATTCCCCTTGAATTCAGTGAAATACATCAGATGCCTTTGCATCTCTCCAGAAATGAAGGGTTGGTTCTCAAGGAGTGGGGGATATCAGTCCAGGTTCAGTTGTCACCTTTCAATGGCCATCCTCCATTGCAAACTGGAGAGATCACAAGCTCCAGGAGGCATCCCACTGGGAGGGAGATCCTGGTCACAGCCTGCTGCAGTCCAGGAGATCTCAAAGGGTCTCTCTTAGGACCACTGTTTATAGAGTTGCAAAATTACTGATTTACTGATCATCAGTAAATTTCCATCCTGGCCACAATCCAAGTTGGTGGTTACTGGGAACTTTCCTTGAAGAGTTCAACAACAGAAATATTGTTCTACTTGCTTTGTTGTTCAGACAGAAAAAATAGAAGTCTCAAGGCTATTAAGTAGAAAACAGGAGCTTGTCAGACAACAGAAGCTGTGGGAGCAGACAGGGTTTCTGATAAGCACAAGGGGAGCTAACTGGTGCTCTTAATGTAGGCCAAGGTCTAACAAGCATTCCTGAGACTACAGTGTGGCCTAGGATGGGGTTTAGGGGCTGAACTGGGGAAAGGATGTGCATCCCCACAATACAGTGTTAATGTGTACATGCAGGACACTTAACTAAGATAGCAAAGAACAAAATGGTCTTTTGGGGGAAGTAAAAACAGTTTTAGGTTTTGTTTGAACCCTCTTGATTGAACAGGCATGTTGAGAATCCACATGCTGGCAGATTGCATGAATTGGCAGTGCTATTCAGATAATAAATTCTAAAGCATGTCCATCTCATTTCAAAAACAGGTCCTGCTGGTACTGGTAAAACAGAATCTGTTAAAGCTCTTGGACATCAGCTTGGCCGCTTTGTGTTGGTTTTCAACTGTGATGAAACCTTTGACTTCCAGGTAAGCTGTTTGATTGAAACAATGTAGTCTTTGTTAACAAGCAGTAGGAATCTCTTCAGAACCCTGAAACAGCCAGCAGTGTTTATTTTCAAGATGATTATGTAGAAGTCCTAACTGAGCTGGTGTCTGTGGGTCATACAGAACCTCTGTAACAAAAAATGCCTGAAGCAGAAGTGGGATGGAGCATTGCTAGAGCAAAGGCTCTTGGCTTTTGAACAGGTAGTTCTGTAACACTAAATGGAGGGAAAGGAAGAGGGAAAGGAGCTGGGGCTTAAGACTGGCTTTAGGAAAGTATCTTAAACTATGTAGTTTGCATTGATAGTACTGGTTTAATGAGGAACAGATAAGAGTGTGAGATTACTGAAGCATCTGTACTATTACCAAATTATCCTTTACAACACAGCTGGGGAGTTTACCTCAGCATGTGGAGAATTCTTCAAAACCAAGAAAATTTATCCAGATATTTGAAGATTAAAGATATCTTCAAACTGAGAAGCAAATGAAATGTCTCTGTAAACTGTAACACAGCAAATTATATTCAAATGAAAACCTTGGCCAAGTGTATAGATAAAAAACAGTATAAAACATGGACAAGGAATCATTAAACTTTATGGACTCTGCCAGGTTGTCCATGTGTGATTTTTTTTTTTTCTATACAGCTGTATTTTGACCAGATCAGGATTCTGTTTAGCCAGTATTTGTCTTGTAGGGGTAACTGTAAGAAAATGCCTAAGGAGTGTTAATATCACAGATAATGTGAGCCTTCCTTGCCCCAGCTCCCTTCCTCCCTCTGACAGTTAAGATGATCAGGATGTCCCAGCAGAAGTGTGTTATTCTGTTCATGATCCAGTGAACCTTTTTTCATGTACCATTTCTCCCCTTAAATCCACTTGCACACTTGGTTCTATAACATCTTTACCAAATTTTTCCACTGTGCACTATTACTATGCACTTCATGAAAGGGCAGCTTCTTTTTGTCTTTTTTTAATGATTTCTAAGTTCTTGTAGTAGAAAAGACAGTGAATAATTGATTCCTATTCATCTGAAACCAGTAGATTCAGTAGAATCTATTCAGGTAGACATGTTCCCTCATGTTGCCTTCTACAGAATCTTACCTTAAAGGTTGTTCTCTGTGTAGAAAGGTTATCATACTCTGGCCGTCCAATTTACTCTTCTGAAATGTTTCGTAATTCTTGTACCCTCCTTGCTATAAAGGACTAGAACTGCACTGATGTTAATGGTATCAGCAAACAAAACATTATGCAGTGGACTTAGTTTGCCTGTTTTGGAACAGGCACTTCCACACTGCAGTACAGTATGGAGTAATAGGGAGCTATGATCTGTGGTTTTGTGAGGCAGTGAAAGCTGAACTTCAGAACCCTTTCATAACTCTTACAATACTATAAATACAGTAACCTACAAATAAACACAGCTTCTTCCTGCCTTAGATGCATTGTATAAAGTGCTCTCCTCTGCTCCTTTTGCCAATGCAATTGAGTGAATTTTCCCCTCTCCCTGCAGGCAATGGGACGCATCTTTGTGGGACTTTGCCAGGTGGGCGCGTGGGGCTGCTTTGATGAGTTCAACAGACTGGAGGAGCGAATGCTCTCTGCAGTTTCACAGCAAGTTCAGTGCATCCAGGAAGCCCTGCGAGAGCATTCCAACCCCAACTATGACAAAAGTATGTCATTCTTCTCTAACATCTTTCATGCTGTTTTGTTTCTCAGCTATGTTTCTTGCAAATAGTGCAAGGATGAAGCTACTTTATGTCAAAACTTTAATATTTGATGTAACTTCCAGCTGGTAGAAATTTGTATTGTTTGAGTTGCAGTACTGGAGAACCTGCTGTCCATTACTGTAGAAAACTAAAACAGAATAATGTATGACTTCAGTTCTCAGAGTGATGGATCACTGACTCAGGTATAACTAAATGCACTCTCTTTTCAGCTGCAACACCCATTACCTGTGAGCTGCTGAACAAACAAGTCAAAGTGAGCCCTGACATGGCTATCTTCATCACCATGAATCCTGGCTATGCAGGCAGATCTAATCTGCCTGACAATTTGAAGAAGTTGTTCCGTAGCTTGGCAATGACAAAACCAGACCGTCAGTTGATTGCCCAGGTCATGCTGTACTCCCAAGGTTTCCGTACTGCTGAAGTTCTTGCCAATAAGATAGTACCATTCTTCAAGTGAGTAGCAAGTTTGGCTGCAGTCAGTAATAATAGAACTTACATGTTCAAAGCTGTAATAGTCTTTGCAACTCACTAAGTACATTGTGCAGCAATCATTCCAAGTAAAGAATGACATTTACTGAGTGTTATGTTGGTTCATACTGAGAATCAAATTGTATTTTGTCTCTTGTGCTTCTTAGGCTTTGTGATGAGCAGCTGTCCTCCCAAAGTCACTATGATTTTGGCCTGAGAGCACTGAAGAGTGTGCTGGTTAGTGCAGGTAATGTGAAGAGGGAGAGGATTCAGAAGATAAAGCGGGAGAAGGAAGAGCGTGGTGAAGTCGTTGATGAGGGAGAAATTGCTGAGAATTTGCCAGAGCAAGAGGTAATGTGTGTGCAAAGTTCTTGACTTACGTGATAGAGGATGCACACTAAACAAAGAAAGTAACCCTTCAGTGCTTGCCATTTAATATTAAGCCATGTGAACAAAATAATGTTAGTTACCAAAGGTAATTTGATAGCTTGAAAGCACCAAGTTAAACATCACTTCTAAGTCCCGAATCATAGTGAAGAAATGATTCATATGAGGTGGTGCATCCATGACGCTTAGTGCTGCTCAGCATCTCAGTAACTAATCCAAAAACATAATGAAGAGACATAAGAAGGACTTGTATAAACTGCAAATCAATAGGAAATCACTGGGTAGTTCCAAAGCTAAAACCAGTCTTGTTTTGACTAAGACTGCCCTGGTCTGCTACTTAATCAGTAAATTATTTAGTGAAGTATTACTTGTCAAACCTGTTTGGTAAAGTAACTTAACAACTCTTCAATGAAATGTGACTCTCTCTCTGCAGATCCTGATCCAAAGTGTATGTGAAACTATGGTACCAAAACTGGTTGCAGAAGACATTCCATTGCTGTTCAGTCTCCTTTCTGATGTATTCCCTGGAGTACAGTATCACCGTGGAGAGATGACAGCCTTGAGAGAGGAACTTAAGAAAGTGTGTCAGGAAATGTACCTTACCTATGGTGATGGAGAAGAAGTTGGTGGCATGTGGGTTGAAAAGGTAAAATATGAAACTGAAAATGTTCAGTTTAGGTTTATGTATAAGACTAAATTTCCTTTTATATTATGAAAAGTCGAAAGCTTTTAAATTTTTCTTGTCTTAAACAAACTATACCTAAAAGCTTAGATTAACTACTGATGTTAATTGGTACATTATTTCTTGTGTCACAGGTTCTTCAGCTGTATCAGATTACACAGATAAATCATGGTTTGATGATGGTTGGTCCTTCTGGAAGTGGAAAGAGCATGGCCTGGAGAGTACTTCTGAAGGCCCTTGAACGGCTGGAGGGTGTGGAAGGTGTTGCTCACATTATAGATCCAAAAGCAATCAGCAAAGATCACCTCTATGGTACTTTGGATCCAAATACCAGGGAATGGACAGATGGCTTGTTTACACATGTCCTGAGAAAGTAAGTCTTTAATAGCACAAATACAAAATGGCTGGTACCTTCGTGCCTAGGATAATCTCACCTTAATTCTCTCCTTCAATGAATATTTTCTTTAATATAGAATCATAGACAATGTGAGAGGTGAACTACAAAAACGTCAGTGGATTATCTTTGATGGTGATGTAGACCCTGAATGGGTTGAGAACTTGAACTCTGTTCTGGATGACAACAAACTTCTGACTCTGCCAAATGGAGAACGTCTCAGCCTCCCGCCAAATGTAATGTTACTTTTTTTACATTGTGTTTATGTGTTGTGTATAAGCTTGTTGGTTTAATTTAATATGTACTTGTGTCGTGCCTCTTTCTCATCACAAGCACTGAGTTCAGATTGTGGTTTGCTGGAGTAAAGGGTTTTTGTGAAAACATTTTCTGTTACACTTACTCTGACCCTGTAAGACAAAATGTGAATTATGTAAGTCTTATGGTAAATATCAATAATGATGAACTTAACTTAGGACAGTATAATGCTGATGTTATTATTCAGAGTCTAAATGCAAATCTGCATATTTTAAAAGCTCTCTGTTTTTTCAGGGAAAGGGTTTTTGTATTGTTTTGGTTGATGGTTTTTACACCTAAGTGTTGTTTTACATTTCTTTTGTTCAGGTGCGTATCATGTTTGAAGTACAGGATCTGAAATATGCCACTTTGGCTACTGTGTCAAGGTGTGGTATGGTCTGGTTCAGTGAGGATGTTCTCAGTACAGACATGATATTCAATAACTTCCTGGCCAGACTAAGAAGCATTCCTCTGGATGAAGGTGAGGAGGAAGCTCAGCGCAGGCGAAAGGGCAAAGAAGATGAAGGAGAAGAAGCAGCATCTCCAATGTTGCAGGTATAGCTTTGATTTCATTATGGGATAAAGCAGTAAAAATGCTTGTATCACAGGTACACCATACATAGAATTGATGACAGCCTATCATAGGAAAGCTGACTTCCTCTTTACATTTTTTTTTCTTTTTTTTTTTTAATACGAAACATTTCAAACCTTAAACAAAATCTCTTCTTTCTGCCTGGTAGTCAAATGAGAAGCAAATGCTTAGAGCAGTATTTGTGTCTCCCAACAGATTCAGAGAGATGCTGCAACAATAATGCAGCCATATTTCACATCCAACGGCCTGGTAACCAAGGCACTTGAACATGCTTTCAAGCTGGAGCACATTATGGACCTCACGCGCCTGCGCTGCCTTGGCTCTCTGTTCTCCATGTTGCACCAAGCTTGCCGCAACGTGGCCCAGTACAATGCCAACCATCCCGACTTCCCGATGCAGATAGACCAGCTGGAGCGTTACATCCAGGTGAATGCACTCTCCTCTCAAGTGACTCCTGTGTTTGCCCAGATTTGAGTTACTCACTGGGCTTTGTTCCATTACTCTAAAACCAATAGCTGCTGCTCTTGCTTCTCACAGAGGTACCTGGTCTATGCGATACTGTGGTCTCTTTCTGGAGACAGTCGTTTGAAAATGAGAGCGGAGCTGGGAGAATACATTAGGAGAATCACCACTGTGCCACTGCCAACTGCACCCAACATACCTATAATTGACTATGAGGTAAACCTTTCTTGTGCTAGAAATGTTGCTCTTTCATTTTCTTAAAAGCTTGCTTTAGATTTTGGAGGCAAACCTGGAGAATAAACAGCTGGACTATCTTAAATTTTACAGTTTCACACTTCAACAAACAAGCTGCTTGTTTAAATAAACACATCAAATTTGATGTCACTTAAAAAAATTAATTTAACTAATGTTGAGCTGGATTCTTGTTCAAAATTGTCTAATCATGTTTTTGTGCTTCTAGGTGTCCATTACAGGTGAATGGGTGCCATGGCAATCCAAAGTTCCTCAAATTGAAGTTGAAACACACAAAGTTGCGGCTCCTGATGTTGTAGTGCCGACCCTAGATACAGTTCGCCATGAAGCATTGCTGTACACTTGGCTGGCAGAACACAAACCTCTGGTGCTCTGTGGCCCACCAGGTTCTGGAAAGACCATGACCCTCTTCAGTGCTCTCAGAGCTCTGCCTGACATGGAGGTACACAAGAGACTTGTGTGTGTGTTTGTGCATATGGGTGTGTGAATTACAGATTAGTAGCAAGTCTTTAATCTTCTTAAGATTAAAGATAGCATGGAATTTATTTCCTAGCCGAAACTCAGTGATCGCTTCATCTCAGTCAGTCATGTGTATATATAGCAAAAAATAAACATCATGTTGACAATATAAATTCATTTCTCAAGTTCCTTAGCCAAAAGTTTTCTTCCTTTGCCACTTCAGTAATAGAGGAGCATTCCTGTGTTCAGTTTTTAAAAATACTGTGCAAATGTTTAAGAGTAGCTCTCATCCTTTTGTGTATTTAGGTGGAGTGACACTTACATAAGGCTGTCATGTTCAAAATATAGGGTTGGGCAAGAAGCATTGCATCATGGTAAATGGAGAATCTGCAGTGGGAAGCAAAGAGTATCTAGGCTGTATATGGCTGTATATATGTGGTAATATACATGTAATGTGGATAGTATATGTTCTTCCATTGTAAACAGCCAAACATACCTGTTTCCAGGATTCCTGATACACTCTCTTTCAGTCCTTAGTGTATTTTAATTTTTTTTCCACTATACTCTTTTTAAGGTGGTTGGACTCAACTTTTCAAGTGCTACCACTCCAGAGCTGCTGTTGAAAACTTTTGATCACTACTGTGAATACAGGCGTACCCCTAATGGAGTGGTGCTGGCTCCTGTGCAGTTAGGAAAGTGGCTGGTGCTGTTCTGTGATGAAATCAACTTGCCAGATATGGATAAGTATGGCACACAGAGAGTCATATCCTTCATTAGACAGGTATGTTTTTCTTTTTAATTAACTGTATCAGAACAGCTACTTATAGGGAAATAAAATGTTCCACTGATTTGATCTTATTTTTATGTTTTTGTTCCAGATGGTAGAGCATGGAGGATTCTACCGTACATCTGACCAGACATGGGTGAAACTGGAGAGAATTCAGTTTGTTGGTGCATGTAATCCACCTACTGATCCTGGAAGAAAACCTCTGTCACATAGGTAATGTGTCTAGAAAATTCTAGGTAACGATGGAATAGGAGTCAAAACTGAAGCATTGATTATGTAATCTGTTCTTAATACACTTGTTTAACAACAGCTGTGCTGAAATTTTGTTCCTTGCTTTTGCACTATCTGCTGCTTGCTTCTTACCATGACAGACCGTCAGTGAACTCAGTTTTAGGTTGTTGAATCACCTGTCTAAAACACTTGAGAATGGGAGCAATCAAACAAACTACTGTTGCTGCTGATGGTTTTGAATAAAGCAGTTATTTAATTTTGGCAAAAGATAATGAAGAGGATACAGATAGTAATTTGACCTTCTGTACTGTGTAATATGCTAATATTTCAGATTCTTACGACATGTTCCTGTGGTTTATGTGGACTATCCTGGACCAGCTTCACTTACTCAGATATATGGAACATTCAATCGTGCAATGCTGAGGCTGATCCCATCACTTCGCACATATGCAGAGCCTCTCACTGCTGCTATGGTAGAATTCTACACAATGTCTCAGGTAACTTGTTAAGTGCAACTCCAAACTCCAGTTAGAAGGCTTTCTTCTATGCTTCATTTAGCATGTGTTGTTAGTTTTTCACATGGATAATATGTGTACAAGAACTCAACTAATTACTTGAGTTCTGGCAAAAAGGAATTATGCTGTCAGAGTAATATCTTGCAATGCCAAGTCCTATAAAAAAATATGTTGCAACTTTGAGATAAAGTAACTAATTAAATTTAAATTTTTAGGAGAGATTCACTCAAGACACGCAGCCACACTACATCTACTCACCTCGTGAAATGACTCGGTGGGTGAGAGGTATATTTGAAGCATTAAGACCACTAGAAACCTTACCAGTTGAAGGCCTTATCAGGATTTGGGCCCACGAAGCCTTACGTCTCTTCCAGGACAGGTAAAAAGTTCATGAGCTGGGGAAGCAAAACCATAAAAAGTTGTCTACTCCTTGCCAACTTTCATTAGAACATCAAACTGAAGTGTATCATAGCTGGAATACCAGTGAGAATATTTTGTTTCACTACAGCTTGACTCTCTTAGGAGTTGTATCTGTACAAAGCAAAAATACACTTCAGTCATAGTGCTGCCGTGTGGTGTGATTACATCCCCCCATTACAGAGGACTGTACTCACTGACTTAATTCTTTATCCAGACTTGTGGAAGATGAGGAGAGACGCTGGACTGATGAGAACATTGACATGGTTGCTCTGAAACACTTCCCCAACATTGACAAAGAAAAGGCTATGAGCAGACCTATCTTGTACAGCAACTGGCTGTCAAAGGCAAGTCAAAATTTAAGAAAAAATAAACCCCAGAATTAAATAGGTTAGGTGCAACTGAGTGATGCAGCTCTTATGGCCTTATTAAAGTCATAATCAGTGCCCATCGTGCTGTTAAATTGATCTCCAAGAAATTTTTAGTATGATTATCTGAAGTGAACTCTGCCACAAGTTTAAAAGCTGGTATGCCAGGGATGCTATTGTAAGAGCCACCATGGAATGTAAAGGCATTATAAAATAATATTTCTCAAGAATATTTTGGCACTACCAGGTGACAGTTATTCCTTATGGAATCTCTTGGATAAGGCAGTGACCCTTGAGCAATACTGCTATTACACATTTTCTGGTGACCTGTTTCTTACAATCTGAAGTGATCCATCTGGGTAACCTGTACAAATCCTGGTGAGTTTAGGCAAAGGTCCACCTAGCTTGCTACCCATCTCTGACCAATAGTAAGTGACTAGGAAAGGCTGTTTAAAATAAATCGGGGAAGGGAGTTAGTCTGTAGTGCTACTTCCCAGTCTCTGGTAACTGGCAGCACAGCCTATGGTAGGTTCAGTAGATACAGTGTTTAAACCCCATGGACATGTTCCTGTGCAAGTTAAATGAGTACAGTGTTCTTAAGTTTTTGTAGAGGATTGCTACTTCAAGTATTCTAGTAGTTCTGCTTTGGTGTACTCATAAATTTACCCCTAAGCAAATTCCCTTAATCTTAATTTCCATACTGTATTGACTGTATTGGTTCTTTTAGGATTATATTCCAGTGGATCAAGAAGAATTGAGAGACTATGTGAAAGCTAGGCTTAAAGTCTTTTATGAAGAAGAACTTGATGTACCACTTGTCCTGTTCAATGAAGTCCTGGATCATGTGTTAAGAATTGACCGGTAAGCTCAGACTTCCATTTCTGCTCGTATAAGCAGTATGTAGAGTTACTCTAAACCAGAATAGCCTCAATACAAAGTAAGAATGGTCTCATTGATGTCCATAGAAAATATACTGCCAGCCTCCAGATAGCAGGATCCTATCTGGAAAGGTGTGTCAGTTTTGGCACTAACTTGAAGCTTAAGTGTTCTAGGAAATGCTTCAGTAAGTTGCTAACACTTATCAATCACACTTGTTTGTGTTCTTTTTCAGAATCTTCCGTCAGCCACAGGGCCACTTACTGCTAATTGGAGTCAGTGGAGCAGGGAAAACAACCCTGTCGAGATTTGTTGCCTGGATGAACGGTTTGAGTGTCTACCAAATCAAGGTTGGTGTGCTAAGTTTACTTCTAAAGTCCTGTAAGTCAAAACTCCCACTTATATATTGACCCCTAAAATCCCATTAAAGCTAAACCAAAATGTTAATGACCAATGTAAACTCTTACCAGGTTCACAGAAAATACACAGGTGAAGATTTTGATGAAGACCTTAGGACAGTACTGAGACGCTCTGGCTGCAAAAATGAAAAAATAGCTTTTATTATGGATGAGTCAAACGTCTTGGATTCTGGATTCCTGGAGAGAATGAACACTCTCCTAGCCAATGGAGAGGTAAGAAGATTTTAAGTAAATATTTTTTGCACCTTTTTACTACCATAAACTACAACAAAACTATGTTTTGAATTAGGTTCCTGGTCTCTTTGAAGGAGATGAATATGCTACCCTCATGACTCAGTGTAAAGAAGGAGCACAGAAAGAAGGTTTAATGTTAGATTCACATGAGGAACTCTACAAATGGTTCACCAGCCAAGTTATTCGCAATCTCCATGTAGTGTTCACTATGAATCCATCTTCTGAGGGCCTGAAGGACAGGGCAGCTACCTCTCCTGCACTCTTCAACAGGTAATTGCTACATATTCCAACATATTTTACAGGTACCATTGAAATACTACTTTTGGGGAAGTCTTCACAAATGCTTTGTATTTCAGATGTGTCCTGAACTGGTTTGGAGATTGGTCAACTGAGGCACTGTACCAAGTTGGCAAAGAGTTCACAAGCAAAATGGATCTTGAGAAACCAAATTACATTGTGCCTGATTACATGCCAGTTGTGTATGATAAGCTGCCACAACCACCATCGCACAGGGAGGCTATTGTTAATAGCTGTGTGTTTGTTCATCAGACTCTTCACCAGGTATGTTATTACACTGCTTAACTTACACTTACCTCTAGGCCATGGCATCATTCACCAGTTTCCTAAAAACTATGATCCTTGATAAATTTTAAAACAGTGCATACTCTACAACACTTTGTTCCCTTAAGGCTAATGCTCGGCTGGCAAAACGAGGAGGCAGAACCATGGCAATCACACCACGCCACTATTTGGACTTCATCAACCATTATGCCAACTTGTTCAATGAGAAGCGAAGTGAACTGGAGGAGCAGCAAATGCATTTGAATGTTGGTCTTAGAAAAATCAAAGAAACAGTTGATCAGGTATGTTTTCTTAAAACTTTGCCCTGTGTAAAGCTGGAGTGAGTAAATAGATCTCAATGCTCAATATGAATTCTCTCTTGCATCTTGCAATCGGCCTTAGGTGGAGGAATTGCGGCGTGACCTAAGAATAAAGAGTCAGGAGCTGGAAGTGAAAAATGCAGCAGCCAATGACAAGCTGAAAAAGATGGTGAAAGACCAACAGGAAGCTGAGAAGAAAAAGGTAAAACTTTTTGTTAAATCTCTGTGCATAACAACTATTTTATTTAAAAAACAGAGCCTACAGACCAAGTACTGGAAGAATTTCAGCTTCTAAAAAGCAGTATTTTTTCTGTGAAATTTCCTTACAGGTTATGAGCCAGGAGATTCAGGAGCAGCTGCACAAGCAGCAGGAGGTCATTGCAGACAAGCAGATGAGTGTGAAAGAAGATCTTGACAAGGTGGAGCCTGCTGTCATTGAAGCTCAGAATGGTATGTTAGCACCTCAAGGGATCACACTGTGGTCTTGGATCTAAAACTGGTCTATGGGAAGGTGTTTTCTTGTGATTTAGGTTGGTCCTGTCTAATAAAAGTGTAGGCTTGTAGCATGGGGCTGAACAGAGTCCTTTCTTTTAAATTTTAAATTCAGTCTTTGAGCTGTGATTGTTGTGGGGTTGTTTGTTTGTTTGTTTGTGTTTTGGTTTAGTTTTTTCTTTTTTTTTATGTCTGTGTGTAATAGTACCAATCTGATTGTTGATACTCCTTCTATGGCTTATGGCTTAGTTTCTGGCAGACCAGCTGTAGAAAGACCAGTGATGCCTTGCTGCTGAACAGACAGCATACAGTCAAGCTGTCCATTCATTAAACTGGGTAGACAAATCACTGGTTTGAGTGAATAATTTTTAGGCAGCAGAGTAAGCTGCCTGTGCCCATTTGGCAAATTGACATTCGTGGACATGTGTCTTGTAATATAGTAGTTATTCAGTAGTATCTGCTTCTCTAATAACCTCATATTCCTTTTTAGAATCTTGAAGCATTTTTACAAATGCAGGGTACTCTGCAGGGCTTTGCTAACTGTTTGTTTTCTTCCTAATCAATACACTTCATCTTTCTGGCACTGGTTAGCTGTGAAGTCAATAAAGAAGCAGCACCTGGTAGAGGTCCGTTCCATGGCTAATCCACCTGCAGCAGTTAAGCTGGCCCTGGAGTCCATCTGCCTGCTGTTAGGTGAAAGCACCACTGACTGGAAACAAATACGTTCCATCATCATGAGAGAGAACTTCATTCCAACCATTGTTAACTTCTCTGCTGAGGAAATCAGGTGAAGTGTGAGATATTTATGTAAACAAACCATTTACAAAGAACAGATGGTATTAACTGGACTTTCCTCTGTGTAATTGCTTTGGTAGCACTGGACTTCTTTTGACACCAGCTTGCAGCTTGTTGCACATGGTGAACACGCAGGTGGTACAGGAAATAGACTGCTGAAGCCAAGGTGTATTGTGAAAATTGAGGCGAAGCAGCTGCTTGTTGTGTGACTTAATGGCATGGTTGCAAAGCAGTGTGTTGGTGTCCAAATCCACATTATCAGTTGAAAGAGGTTTTGCAGCAATATCAGACCAGGCTGCTCATGGCTTTATTCAGCTTAGGAGGTCAGCTTCCTAGCTGGCTCTAAATGTGAGCAGAAGGTCAGACTAGAGATATCTAGAGATATTCCCTTCCAGCTCCAGAGTTGAGCAGTTTGTGAATGACTAATCTTAAAATATTGATAAAACTTTTTTATCACCTGTAAGCTGTAATTTCTAAAACAATATGTTGAACATCCCAGCTACTACTCAGCAAAACTGACAGGAAATGTTTCTTAGCAGCTGTGGAAGGCAGGCTAGATAAAGGGATACTGAGCACCTATGGGCTGACACAGTGTACTCATGCTGTCTGTTGAAATGTTTCCCTTGCAGTGATGCCATCCGGGAGAAGATGAAGAAAAATTACCTGTCAAATCCAAGTTACAACTATGAAATTGTAAACAGAGCATCACTGGCCTGTGGACCTATGGTGAAATGGGCAATTGCACAGGTAAAGTGAGCTTAAGGAAGCAAAGGCAAGGTGAAAAGAGTGAGCCAGAAGGCACTCTAATGGCTCTGAATTTGCCTTTATTCAGCTATGTATTGCAAGCTATTTTGCTTCGAAGAAATGGGGTAGATGGTTTTGATGAATACTTATGGGATATATAGTGCCACGCCAGAGAATTATTGGCCAGCTGTGATGCAGCCTCTGCATTGAAAAACTTTAGGTTTACAGTTAACACTGGTGGATACTTTCTGTATGTGAAGTCATTCTACAGGACAAGACAGTTGTCCAGTGGAAAATGCAGTGCAGTCCTCTTAATGAGAGTGCATTTGTGTTGCCTCAGAGTAGGACACACTCAAGGCAGACTTAAGTTTCCTAAAGGAATATGCTTTGGGAATCTTGCCCCCAGAGTGAGATACCCAAGAATGGTTTTACTTGCCTGTTGCTGTTCCAATACAGCAAAATTCTTGGCTCATTAAAACTGTGCCTGCTTGGAATGGTATGATCTGGAGAGACTCTATTTAACTTCAAACTTGCCAGCAGGCCCTGTCCTAACTGTTCTGTGGCTTAGCTTTACCCATTTCACTGCTGAGAAGGGCAGATTGGCACAGTACTGGCATGGACACCCCGCTGAATATTTATGTAAAACGATGTTATGCACTTCTTAATGGGGTCTGAACCTTTTGAATGACTTTGTGTAAATCTACAGAGCAGTACAAGGATCTTGGAAAAGGAAATTCCATATGGTTCTGTGCTTAGTTTAAACTAGAGTCCTAGGGACTGATAAACAATACTAGGTTTCCCTTAAGTAGTTATTAATTCTTACACAGGCCAGAAGTACATAAATTTGAAAAAATGCAGTTGATAGTACATACCTGAATGCTGTGGTTCCTGATAACATGTTGTTTTAGAAAGTGTAAAGGTTCTATATACCATTCGCAGCTGAACTATGCTGACATGTTGAAAAGAGTGGAACCTCTACGCAATGAACTGCAGAAGCTGGAGGATGATGCCAAAGACAACCAACAGAAAGCAAATGAAGTGGAACAGATGATTCGTGATCTTGAGGCCAGTATTGCCCGTTACAAAGAAGAATATGCAGTACTGATTTCGGAGGCTCAAGCTATTAAGGCAGACTTGGCAGCTGTTGAAGCAAAAGTAAGACTTCATTTAGCAATCATTTTTCATTCTTTGATCTTTGACAGTCCGAAATTGAATCATTCTTCAGATGTGAGAGTGGACTTGGTTGCTTCCCCTGTGCTGTGCATTTTAACTGTTTTGTCTCTGGGTGTCATGAGGCTTCTCAAGAAACTTGTCTGGAATTAGAGAAATACCAGCTTATGTTGTTTCTTGATTAACAAGACAATTCTCATAAGGTTTAAAATATATAGAAAGCCTTTGAAAAGAGACATGGATGTAGTGGATTATAATGTCTTAACTGGACTTCAAGGAGGGGAGTATGGATTTCCCTATATACTTGATCTTATCATTAGTATGTTGCTACTCTGCTAGTACTTAGCGCTTCTAAGTTCCTCAAGGTAACAGTTAGAATCAACTTAATAAATTGGCACTGAGGAACCCCAAATTTAATCTCATTCTGAGCTTTTAAATTTAACTTGGGCCTTGAGTCAGAATTTAAGTGTTCTGAGAGACTTGTAATATAGGAACATTTCATCATCTAAAGAATCTACTTCACTACTTTTTTCTAGGTAAACCGTAGCACAGCTCTTCTGAAGAGTCTTTCTGCTGAACGTGAAAGATGGGAGAAGACAAGTGAAACTTTCAAAAACCAGATGTCCACTATTGCAGGAGACTGTTTACTTTCAGGAGCTTTTATTGCCTACGCTGGCTACTTTGACCAGCAGATGCGTCAGAATCTGTTCACTACATGGTCTCACCATTTGCAGCAAGCAAATATCCAGGTAAAGATACAGTCATGATAAGTTAACCATAAATTGATTTGCTGCAGGAGTTAAGCTTTAGGATTGCTAGGTAAAGAATGGAGCCGTTGGAAAACTGTTGCAGCTTTGTAAAACTGCATTTACTTAAAATGTCTTCACCAGCTGGTTGGAGAATGTCAAGTTACATATTGACTTTGTTTGCTTCCTGCAGTTCCGCACAGACATCGCAAGGACCGAGTACCTTTCCAACGCCGATGAGCGGCTGCGCTGGCAGGCGAGTTCCCTGCCTGCAGATGACCTGTGCACGGAGAATGCCATCATGCTCAAACGCTTTAACAGGTACTTCATTCTAAGATGTGAAGTTCTTAAGCAACATTCTCACAGCAGGCAGGGTTTGCACCTATCGAATCACAGTAGCTCCTTCAAAGCACTGTTTCACTGGGGTGTGAAGCACTAATGTTCATAAAAGGTTCTGAATCATGTGTAAAGATAAAACTCATTCACCTTTTCTTGCCTTTTTTGTTATGCTTAGCTGTTAAAATAAGTTGGTTTGAACTATTTTGTTATTTGAGCTATTTTGTTGCCCAAATACAAACTTATCTTTCAAAACTGAAGTGAGTCACTGAATGTGCCTCAACTTAGTGAAGGAATAAACAAGGTTTTAGAGTTGAGATTAATAACGCAGTGTAAATTCATAAAACTGATTAGACACTGTCTGCAGTCAAAACCTAAATAATGAAAATGTTTTATTATTAACTTAAGGTATCCATTGATCATCGATCCCTCTGGGCAAGCTACAGAGTTTATCATGAATGAATATAAAGACCGTAAGATAACTCGTACAAGCTTCTTGGATGATGCTTTCAGGAAGAACTTGGAAAGTGCCTTGAGATTTGGTAACCCACTTCTAGTTCAGGTTAGTGGCATGATTGTGTAGAAGCTATTTAAATTCCTGAATTCTGTTCTATGTATTAGAAAAGTTTGCAATTGTTCTCTTAGTAACATGCAAGCAACTTTATTTTCAATTTACAACTTAACAAGTAAACTAGTGATACATGTGGTATTAGTCCTGAGAAGAATTAGTGAGCTACAAAATCAAAATAAGGTATTTCCTTTTCCACCATTTCAAGATGAAATTCTTTTATTTTGAAATTATCTTTCCATAGTATAAAATGACTTGCAACTTATCTATTCCTTTGTCTTTATGTGCTTTCTCTAGTCATAGATAATGGCAACTAATATTGTTAGTTATCTAGAATTAAATCTGCTCTGAGTATCAGGGAGAAATTTCAGTAACATGAAGAAATAGGCAGCTATAGGAATAATTGACTTTCACTTGAAGTGGGTATGTTTTTCACTTCTTAGTATGGAAATGGAAAAGATCAGTAACTGTTGCTTGTACTGTTTAGAATAGGGCTTACCTGCAGTAGAGCTAACAAAATTAAAACCACTAATAATACTTCCCTTCTGAACCTGTGTAGCTCAACTACACATTTAAAGTGCAAATACCTTCTGAATGTGATCCCTATTCCAAACCAACTGCCAAATGTTTGCTTACCAGAATTTTAAGCCCCTCTTGGATTGGGAGTTTTAGCTTGAGACACTTGCAAACAACAGTCTTTAAAACGTCTGTCTTTCTAGGATGTGGAGAGCTATGATCCAGTTCTGAATCCTGTTCTGAATCGTGAAGTCCGAAGAACTGGAGGCAGAGTTCTGATTACTTTGGGAGACCAAGATATTGATTTGTCACCATCCTTCGTTATCTTCCTTTCCACCAGAGATCCAACAGTAAGTAAAATCAAAAGTAGTCCTGTTTGTAGAAATGGCATGTTGAAGAGAGCTGAGAAACCTTTTTCATGTTTCCTGTGACAGGTTGAATTCCCACCAGACCTCTGCTCTCGTGTTACATTTGTGAACTTCACAGTAACTCGCAGCAGCTTGCAGAGCCAGTGTCTGAATGAAGTCCTGAAAGCTGAAAGACCAGATGTTGATGAAAAACGCTCTGACCTCCTCAAGCTTCAGGGTACGTTTATCAAAATTAATTTCTTCCTGTCCTAAAAGAATACAGTGGGTTTACTCTAAGAGTACAAAGTGAAATGTCTTCATACTCTTTTTTCAGGATGCCCAGTGGCAAACTGCACACAATTCACATAATTCTTTAACATATCTGTACAATATGTATGTATGACTTTTTTTTTTCTTCTAATTAAGGTGAATTTCAGCTGCGCTTACGTCAATTGGAAAAATCCCTACTACAGGCACTGAATGAAGTGAAGGGACGTATCCTGGATGATGACACCATCATTACTACACTTGAGAACCTGAAGAAGGAAGCAGCAGAGGTCACCAGAAAAGTAGAAGAGACTGATATTGTCATGCAAGAAGTGGAGACTGTTTCCCAGCAGTACTTGCCTCTTTCCACAGCTTGCAGCAGTATCTACTTTACTATGGAGTCACTGAAGCAGGTAAATTGAGTTCTTCCTCTCAGGAGCTTTGAGTGTTTACTGGTTAAAGCTAAATAGGCACTGTCCAGTATTGCAGTTTGGTATACATACTCTGTTGGTTATCAAACAGCAGGATTGTGGAGAGAAAAAATAAACTCTCTTTTCTTTCAGATACATTTCCTCTACCAATACTCCCTCCAGTTTTTCTTGGACATCTATCACAATGTCTTGTATGAGAACCCAAATCTGAAGGGAATTACAGACCATACTCATCGTCTCTCAATCATCACAAAGGATCTCTTTCAGGTTCAGTTTTTTAATTAATAAATATAATCCTTTAATAATTTTTGAAGGGTCAGAGTTCAAAGCTTCTTACACTACTACTCTGTTTTGTTCCTAGGTGGCCTTCAACCGAGTGGCACGTGGCATGCTGCACCAGGATCACATAACATTTGCCATGTTGTTGGCCCGGATCAAACTGAAAGGCACTATTGGGTAAATGTTTGTTTTCTTGCTTCACTTCAGCTGAAAAAGAGAGGGCTATCTTGAAGGCATCTAGCTAAAGTCTTATTTTTCCCTTAACATTAGGGAACCTACATACGATGCAGAATTCCAGCACTTCTTGAGAGGGAAGGAGATTGTACTAAACACTGCATCTCTCCCCAAAATCAATGGTTTGACTGTAGAGCAAACAGAGGCAATGATGAGGTTGAGCTGCCTTCCTGCATTTAAGGACCTTGTTTCAAAAGTTCAAGCTGATGAGGTAAGTGTTGCCTAGGGTCTGTCGCTCTACTGAACTATCTTGTTAAGCTTTTCAGCTGTCTGCTTGAAAAGCTTCACGCTTACAAGCAAGCTCTCCTGCTGTGGAAAGAGAAGTCCTAAAGATTAACTAGTTGTAGTTGTGGAAATGAATGTTCTTACTTTCCTCATAACCAAGCTGTGAAATTTGTAAAGACCAGCACTGTTCATCATTCAGAAACAGTTTCACCATGCCTCTGGCTTTGTGGTTGACTAGTTTTGGTTCCATGGTAGCAGAAAGTGTGACACTGCATATATTTTGCTGCACCACTATTGTGTGATAATTATGCAGCAGAGGGGAACAGCCCTGGCCACACATAAACTTCATTATGGTGGGCTCTGGACATGCCTGTGTGGAATCAGTTTGGATGGTACTCAGCTTCTGAACATTGATACATCTTTGTCTTGACTGTGAAATTGTATGTCACAAATTATGTCTATATCTTAAATAGTACCTGTTTGGTTGCCCTGCCTAATTTTTATATTAGAAGTTGAATTCTCTTTACTACATCTAATTTTTCTCAAACTGTTCAGCCTTCAGTAAAATAACTTAGAGCTTGGCTTGAGATTTGACAGAGATCTGTAGAATCAGTTGTGCTGGAGGCTATCAGTGAAATGAGGCATATCAGTGAAATTATTTGGCACATGTAAAGATAGGATAATAGACAAAGTGTAATTTGAGTTTTAAATGTCCTTGCTGTATATTTCTGATCTCTTGAAAGTCAGCTTCAGGTTTTTTGCAATTTTTTTTTCAATACAGCAATTCTGTATCTGGCTGGACAGCAGTTCCCCAGAACAGACTGTACCATACCTTTGGACTGAAGAAAAACCTGCAAGTAAGTGAATGTGCACTGTTGTCCATATCAGTCCTACTGTACTGATCTAAGTAGTTACTATTATTTTAAAAGCAACTCTAAAGTAGAATTTAATTTTGGACCTTAATGGTTGAGAAAATCATAAAGTTGGGATTGTATACAAACCTCAGGTCTAGTAGGTTTGGTTCTGGGTTGTTTAGGGTTTTTTTGGGAGGTTTGTTTGTTTTCACTGGATTTTTTTTAAAACCAAACTGTTCTAAGCAGTACTTAAGGCTGCACCTTAACCTGTGATCTGGTCTTCCACTGAGGATGAAACGTTAATTCTACAATCTCATTAGATTGCATAATAGTTTAGATTAACCTTAGTAATTGCCAATCTGGAGATATCTCAATACTCTAAAAAGTTCCAAGACATGGATCTTTTGAGGACAGGGCTGGTCTAGTAAAGTTTTAGACCTGCAGTTGTACCTAAGCATGAAGTCACCTCTTGCTACATTAGTTGTCAGTGCTAATTTTTCAAGAGTGAGAACTTGAGGGTAACTGTTGCCCTTCAGTTCCTCCCCTATCTGAAAGGTAACTTCAGGAAGTCTTTGCTGTCTTTGATCATTCCAAGCTCATTCCTGTAGCTTTCTAAATTCAGGATTCTAAGCTCCTATTTACTAGCTGCTTATTAAAGCTGCTGGAACATTAACTGAAGCAGCTCTAGGTTATCAACCCTATCCATGCTAGTCAAATGTATATGACTTCAAGCTCTAGCAGAAGAGCAGATTATTTTTTGAATGAGAAGATGTGAAAAAATCTGTTGTTCCTGGAAATTAAAATTGCTCATGTCAATAATTCTAGCCTGTAGATTTTGTAAAGCAGCTGAAGCTGCTAATTTTTTTTTTCAGTTAACAGAATAGAAGCATTTCATTAAAAAGTTGCATCAGATCTTCCAAAAGGATAATTAGCTTTCTAAATATGTAGTCTTCAGAACAAGATGGGGAGAAATTGAATGGAGAATTGAAGAGAGGAGGGTCCATCTAATCCTATCTCCTGTTTCCAGCTCCCATTGGACAGGCCATTCATCGCTTGCTTCTGATCCAGGCCTTCCGTCCGGATCGTTTGTTGGCCATGGCACATACCTTTGTTTCAACAAATCTTGGAGAGTCTTTCATGTCCATTATGGAGCAGCCTTTAGATCTGACACACATTGTGGATACAGAGGTACACTATTTGGTTTTGAAATGCTTAAGGCCATCTTGCATGAGTTCCACAATGAGTTAAGCTATCCAATTAATATTTCTTCCTTCTCTGGTATGAGGAGTGGATTGTTTTTCTTTTTTTTTAAAGTAAAAATAAGAGTAATATAATAGTTTTAGTTGTAGAGAGGGAAGAAACACTGAGCTTACTGCATTCTCATATTTATCTAGTGATTGATTCATATCCTTTTCAACTTCTTGGAGCACAGGTGAAACCAAATACCCCTGTGCTGATGTGTTCAGTGCCTGGTTATGATGCCAGTGGTCATGTTGAAGACCTTGCAGCTGAGCAGAATACACAGATTACTTCTATTGCTATTGGTAAGAGCATACCTTATTTCAACATCTAAGCATAAATGAAATTGTTAGTAGTAAGAGATTTAGCAACCCTTCTGTCTTTTAGGTTCCGCGGAAGGGTTTAACCAAGCAGATAAAGCAATAAACACAGCAGTGAAATCTGGAAGGTAAGTTCTATTTCATTTTCAGCTAGAATACTGCCTAGTAGAAAGGTAAAAGGGGGAAGTTATCTATTGGTTAAAGAGATAAAACTAAGTAAAAAAAAAAAGTAGGCCTATCTTTTGAATTTAAGTTTGTAATAGCAGGCACATCTGTTTACATCTTCTGTTTAAATATTTTCAGGAGCAGTAGGCTGTACCTGCAAAACAAGAAAGTTAACCCATTTATAGTACATAGTAACTGATTCTGTATAGAAGGCAAGTTTAAAAGAGGGAGGAAAATCTATAGCATTGATAATTTTGTTGCTCTTTGTGATGATCACAGCCAGGATCCATAAGCTGTTCTGTAAAAAGCACTTGTTCTGTTTCAAAAATTCACAGATGGGTAATGCTGAAGAATGTTCACCTGGCTCCTGGCTGGCTCATGCAGCTAGAAAAGAAACTACATTCCCTGCAACCCCATGCTTGCTTCAGGCTCTTCCTTACCATGGAGATTAATCCAAAGGTAATGGTGATTTAAGATTTTATTATCTTGCAGAGTAACTGGCTTGCAGAGCTAAGAGTGCTCCCCAGGGAAGGTTCTCTCATGACTGCCTTCTGTAGTTAAGAAGAATGAAAATACATACCTGTCAGGAAAGTTATTATCCTTGCTTTCTGATAACTGAATTGTAGCTGTAAACTTCATACTGTTGCTTTTGCTGATTCCCCTTACCTCCAAAAGAAAGGCAGTACTTCATGTGGTCACCATGAGGTTTTGAAGCTAATGCAAACTGTGCTGGGATTTAATTTAATGAAGGCTGAAGCAGCTGGATTTGAGCTTACTGATCTCCTCTAGGTGCCAGTGAATTTGTTACGTGCCGGCCGGATCTTTGTGTTTGAGCCTCCTCCTGGTGTAAAAGCAAACATGCTGAGGACCTTCAGTAGCATTCCAGTTTCTAGAATGTGCAAGGTGAGGCTGTGGTTTGTCTTGATGAAACTAAATGGAAGAACGTGTTTGTTGAAATCTTACCTTAGATGATAAAACCTCAGATACTAAGATGTACCTGAATTGTTTTTTCTCTCTTCACCCAAGCAAAGTAGTAGTTGCTTTTTCTGTTGGTAGAATGTATTCAGTTTCAGTAGCAATCTAGCATTAAATCTGATACTTTCTAGTCTTCTAGCAGGCTTTGGTTTTATCAGTTCACTTGAGTAACAGTTGTTTGGTTTTGTGTTGTTTTTTTTCTCCTGCTTCTAGTCTCCAAATGAGCGTGCTCGTTTATATTTCCTGCTTGCCTGGTTCCATGCCATTATCCAAGAGCGCCTGCGCTATGCTCCATTGGGTTGGTCCAAGAAGTACGAGTTTGGAGAATCTGACCTGAGATCTGCCTGTGACACAGTGGATACCTGGCTGGATGATACAGCAAAGGCAAGTAGTGTTGTGTACTTAGGCACAAGTAACAAATTACTTTGGATCTTCACTGAAACAGTCTGTTCTGGAAAAATTAAAGTTAAATGAGTAGACAAAAAAAAAAAAACCTGTTGGCAATTTATCAATTGTTTCCTGATAATTACAGGGTCGCCAAAACATTTCCCCTGATAAGATCCCCTGGTCTGCACTGAAGACACTGATGGCCCAGTCTATCTATGGAGGTCGTATCGATAATGAATTTGACCAACGTTTGTTAAACACTTTCTTGGAACGTCTGTTCACTACCTTAAGTTTTGACAGTGAATTCAAGCTGGCTTGCAAGGTTGATGGACACAAAGATATTCAGATGCCAGATGGAATCAGGTATCATTTTTTCCTTACCCTGATCTCTTATGTACAACTTTTTTTTTTAATTAAAAAACTGCACACAAAGAAAAGAAACCCAAGCACATAACCTGTATTTCTGTGCTGTGTAAACATCTGTCTCAGGCAAAGCATTACCTTGGCATTCTAGCAGAGGAAACCCTTTAATGAATATTAAAACTCTGCCTTGCAGGCGTGAAGAGTTTGTCCAGTGGGTTGAGATGCTCCCAGATACACAAACACCATCATGGCTGGGACTGCCAAATAATGCAGAGAAAGTTCTTCTCACTACACAAGGTAAATCCAGAGCTTAGCAACATCTTGAATAGAGTATCAGGCCACCATTTTAACGAAAAAGCAGAAGAGAAATACAAGTTTTGCTAAAGAGTTGATAGCTTTCTCCTTCTCCCTCAACATAATTGGTTTTTGAGTAATCCAAAAACTGACCGGGAGCCTGTGAATCAAAAAAAACCAGTTACATTTAGTCTTCCAGATGGCAAGCTCCTGTCTTGATTCTGGAAAGCTTTATTGTAAGCTTCTGGAGCCACCTACAGCTGGGCAATTCTGAATCTTAGGTCTAGACTAGGAATAATAAGAAGTCCTGGTTCTTGCATGTAGTGGGATGTTTTAACCTTGATGCCACTGCTTCTCTAACAGCAAATCTTCTGTTTTAGGCATAGATATGATCAGTAAAATGCTGAAAATGCAGATGCTGGAGGATGAGGATGATCTGGCTTATGCAGAAACTGAGAAGAAGACACGAACTGATTCTACATCAGATGGACGCCCAGCCTGGATGAGAACACTGCATACCACAGCCTCTAACTGGCTTCACCTTATCCCACAGACTCTAAACCATCTGAAGCGGACTGTGGAAAACATTAAAGTAAGAGCTATGTTTTATTTAATGTGGGCATAGGAAAAGCACAAGTTCAGGTGCATTGTGATTTGGAGGAACCAGCTGCACTGCTGAAGGGTCAGTGGAACCTGTATTGATGCTGATTTTGAGTGCCATAGCCATGTAATGACCTGCTAGGTTTCTTGAAATGCTTCTAAACCTGATTATGTCTTTGGGTAGTATTTGAAGAAGTGCAATGGCAAGCAGTCTAGCCAGGCAGTCTGCATTATTTGTTCAACTGTGACTTCTACTTTCTTGTTTCTCCAAGGGAGAGGAGATTGTTGGTTGTAAAACAGTTCCTGCAATCATTTTCTGCAGCACAGGCTTCATCTTCCTGTTCAGCGCTTGTAGTCACAGTGTTACTGCTCCATCCACCCAGAATTTGGGGGTTGTTTTTCGTAGCAGTTTTCCAGCAAGAACTTTGTTCTGTGGCTTACTTTGAATGTTTTGACCATCAGGATCCTTTGTTCCGGTTCTTTGAGAGAGAGGTGAAAATGGGAGCTAAGCTGCTCCAGGATGTTCGTCAGGACCTGGCAGACGTGGTTCAAGTGTGTGAAGGGAAAAAGAAACAAACCAACTATTTGCGTACACTGATAAATGAGCTGGTGAAAGGTATGGCAATTCAAGATAGCATCTCCCAGGGCTCCCTTTGCTTCTTGCACTCTGTAAGAGGCTGCTGTGGCCAGCAGCTTAAAAAAAAACCAAAAATGGTAGAGAAATGTGAATAGACTTTGTCATTTGACACAAGTAATACTTAAATTTGAGCATAAAATTCCCATTGGCTTGATATGAGATTTCAAGTTGAGGTTGATAATAGCCTAATAATTAGGCTATAATAATAATATAATAGTTTGGCTTTAATAGTAATATATTAGGCTTTTTTGTACAATTTATATTAGCAGATTAATTTCTAGGCTGAAATATTACTAAATTCTCTCAATTTCTGACTTGTGACAGAAGAAAGTTATTTATACCACCAAATGAGCAGTATTGGCCCTATAAAATCTAGAAAATATTCAAGTTGTCTGAATTTCTATTTAAAGATTGTACATACATGTGGAATTTTCACAGACGTGCTGCATGTTGTAATACGTGGTGATTTGAACAAAAGCATTTTCTGAAACACAGATATTTGACCTCTTCAGTTTTTTCTAAAGAACTCAAATCTTCATGCAGAGCTGAAGATTAGGTCTTGCACTAAAAAGCTGTGTGTAACTGCAGCTGCTCTTGAAGGGTATCTGTAAGTGGGTGGCATTTTAAATACAAAGTAGACCTGGAGGCCATTTGCTCTGTAATCTTTGAAAGTGCTTTCACTTACTGAAGGCCCTTCTAAAATAGAGGTTGCTATTCCAGTCCAAGTCTTCAAAGTTTCAATATAGTGTGTAATTTCAACCTGTATGTGAACAAAACTTAATTCTAATAATATCTTTGTAGGTATTTTGCCTCGTAGCTGGTCTCATTACACAGTGCCAGCTGGTATGACTGTTATCCAGTGGGTGTCTGACTTCAGTGAGCGCATTAAACAGCTCCAGAATATTTCCCAGGCAGCTGCATCTGGTGGAGCAAAAGAACTGAAGGTACCTTGTGCTGACTTCTCGGGGTTATTGGTGGAGCTGTGTAACTGCTTTCTGGAGTCTTCACATCAGGACTTCTAAATAGCTCCTCAGTCAGTGAACTTGAGTCTATGTTCTCTGAAATGTCTGTAAATACTGCTGAGCATCTCCTGATCACAGCATGATGAGGCTTAGCAGGGTAACTGCACAGAGATCAGAGGAAGCATTAGTATTGTGGAACAGTAGGAGACAAAGTCTTAGAGCAAAAAGAATCTTAGCAGTTACACTGTGTTCCAGTAGTAGCAGGAACATTTTAACGTAAATAGATTGCCAAAGTATTTATAATAGTCATTAATTAATACTGCAGCCGAAATACTTTTTTTCCTTATATTTCCCCCCCTTAAATAGAACATCCATGTGTGCCTGGGTGGCCTGTTCGTACCAGAGGCATATATTACTGCTACAAGACAATATGTTGCCCAAGCAAACAGTTGGTCCCTTGAAGAACTCTGTCTTGAGGTCAATGTTACAACTACCCAGAACGCAGTCCTGGATGCCTGCAGCTTTGGAGTCACAGGTAAACTTAGCTGAAGGAAGGGACCTTTCTCTGAAATGTTTTCAGAAGCTTCTGGTATTAAATGGGCTATGTCAAATGAAAAAGATGCTGTTGTTGCAAAAGTTAATACACACTTTCTGAAAGTAGTTTGATATTAGTTGTTAGAGAAGTACTTAAAATGCTAATAAACCTCAAGACCGGGGTCAGTATATATTGAAGCAGTATTGCATAGTGTATCACCTACACCTTCATTTTGCAGTATGAAATACTTCTCATTTAGTGGACTTAGCCCTTAAATGATACAGAGGGAGACAGCCTTTGGATGTATGAAAGCTCTTAGAACTCTAAATTGCATTGCAATTTGCAGGCCTGAAGCTTCAGGGAGCTACGTGCAGTAACAACAAGCTGTCGCTTTCAAATGCTATTTCAACTGTCCTGCCCATTACACAGCTTCGCTGGATCAAGCAGACAAATGCTGATAAAAAAGCAAATGTTGTGAGTATTGATTAAAATATCTAGATATCCCTAGAAATTTTTTTCCTAAGGCTTTATGGATACTTGTACTGGGCACAACAAATCAAATTGGTGTTCTCTAATTACTCTTGGTGTCAGTTGGCATCTGATTTCAGGGCTAGCAGCAAGGAGACCTAGTGCTGACTGTGTCTTTCCGTTGTAGATAGATAAAAAGGAGAGACATCCAAAAATGCTGTTCAAGTCAAAACTCAAATTTGTATTTATAGCAGCATCTGTGAATTTATTAAGTCTTGGGGTTCTTCCTCATACTTTGAGTACTGAGTTATCTGAGACTGAATTCCCATCTCATTGGTACCATGTAGTGTTACAGAAACCTGTGACACTCTTCAGCTGTCTTACAGAACTCTCCTATATTCATGTTTTTCCCCAGGTTACTTTACCAGTTTATCTGAACTTCACTCGTGCTGATCTGATTTTCACCGTTGACTTTGAAATTGCCACCAAGGAGGATCCCCGCAGCTTCTATGAACGTGGTGTTGCAGTTCTCTGCACTGAGTGAACAAATATATTTTAACTGGTTAATCCTATAGTAAGTGTCAGTCTTCTATGTAGTGCTCACCTGTACTTTTGTAATCAGGGTAGGTTAGCAGATGGATTTCTGTCAAGTTGGCTGGAAAGGTGATGGTGCAGTGGGAAGCTGATAGGCCAGAGAGATTTCTTTGAAGGAAGATTGAATGAGATTTTTAGAGGGTTATTGGTAGATGTGATATTTGATGGATTATGCTACATTAAATAAAATATATAGTAAAAATTTTGACCATCTATTTCTGTTAATCTAATTCTTAGTGATGATTTTGGTCTGGAAAACCTATACCCATGATCTTTCCAGAGAATAACTATGAATTGCTCTTCAAGCTAACCTCCAGTAACAGGAACCTTGGAATGTAAGTCTGTAGTGCAGTAAGACAGAAAACCTGACATCTACTGTGACAATTCAGGCCATTGTATTAATTAGTTGCAATGGACTGGGTCGTACTTGAAGTAACCTGCTGCAATGCATTGAGAAACTGGAGTATCCTGAACTAAACTTTCTTGTCCTGTTGACCACAGAGCTTCCTCTTTCTCAAACTGCTTTTATGGTGAAATATGTCTCCAGATTTATGTCTTAGTAACCCAAGAGGAGGCTATTAAATGCTTACACAAGGAGTTACAGTATTATTTGAGACTCTCACATGTGACCAACCGTTACTAAATTAGGGAAGCTGAGAGTTCCTGCTAATTTCTTGGGTTGCTGTAATGGTTTGGGCATTGGATTGCTTTTTCTGATCCTGAATTCGTTGGCTAAGCATTTCTGCCTTTCTGACCATCCTCTCAGAACAGCTGTCCTCTGACAGTGGCTAAAGTCAAGTGTTCAAAGACACGTATGAAGAATGCGGGTACACAGCTTTCTAATCTCAAAATGGAAATCTTGGGAGCCCCTTCCTTCACTGATTGCTCCTATGAAAGCAGTGACTTTCATCAGCTCTAGTATTTTTCTCTGATAAGGAGTTCCATAGAACAAGCCTGTGCTGGGAGGAAAAATTGCTATCTCAGCCTACCTTGCATACTTGTTTTGGTCAGTGCTTGCTGTTTGCTAAAACAGAATTCTGCTGTCTGCCCTCTCCCTACTATTTTGCAAAGTTAATCCCTGAGATTGAACTGTCCTGGTTTTGTTACCTTATAAAGTGTGAATCCCAGACCAGTGAATCATGTGCAGTTTAATAATCTTTGTTCAGTTCTTACTGAGTTGTGAAGAACAGAGAAGAGAACTACATGCATCATGATCCAACATGAGTTGTAACTATAATGCCTTTGCTCTGTTTCAGCCTCTATGAGAGACTTTGCTTTCCAGCACCAGAATATGTCTGGAACTGGTATCACTGCCTCCAGCATAGTTTCAATTATATAGTACAGAAAAAAGCACCTCCTGCCAGCAGCATGCTTTGGGTAGGTACCATCTGCAATATGAAGTATTAGCTTAAATCAAGAGCTGGCTGTTGGCAGCTCCGCTGAACTTGCACCTTCCTTTCAGCAGCTGCTGTTTGTGCCCAGCTCATAGACCTGGGCTGTGGTACCACTTACAGCTACTATTAAAACTCTGCCTAAACCAGTTCCACCTATCAGCAAATGCTGATGGGGAGATCAGAGCCTCAACTATCCTAGAGCTTGAGCTTCCCAAACTCTTAAGCTCTTTTATGTTAACTTCTGCATTAGGCCTGAATTAACAAAAGGTGCAATTTCAGGTCACAAGTTAATCTACACACAGGTGGGTTCTCATACTGAATAAATACATTCCAATGAGTAGATACTCTCCCTTGTGGCTTACCTTTCCACTTACTCCTTCCTCTCCTGTCCTGTTTTTTCCATGCTGTGTGAATCAGCTGCTTTAAGTTAAATCTTTAGGTGAGTTTAGGGTTTTTGACTGCAGTTTGAAAGTCAGGGGGTTCAGTTTTATTTAGTCTCAGCTGATGGGGCTGAGAGCTAGGGTGTCTAATAGCTAGGACTTAAAATGAGGGGCTTGGATGCCTCACAATGTTGTACTCTTAAGCTTTTCACGCATCTTCATTCCAGAGAGAGCTGTAGCCTAGTTGCAGTACACACAAATCTATAGCTGCAAGTGATTGGTTGTTGGTTTGTTTGGGGTTTTTTCAATTAACTTCACAGTTTTCACTGCAGCAATCTTTGCCTCTGGACAAGTCAAGGGGCAACCACAGTAGCTTGTGTCTTGGAGCAAAGGCCTCTGAAACTTATTGTTTAACCACATATGTTCCAGGCTGATTAAAAACCATTTCCAGCAGGGGGAATAAGGACAAAAGAAAAGTTGCTTTAATAAAATAAATACACAGGTGGAAGGGTACAATGCTAGCAGTTAAATAACATTTTGAGTGGCTTTCCATCCTATGAAAGAAACTGGAAACTAAAAATCTCTGCCAGTTGTACAAAACAAATGCTTCCACAAGTTGCTGGTACTAACATCTTTCAAGCCATCATTATCCTTTCATAGTTAGTAGTTCCCCTCCTACACAAATGGACTACCCAGATTCTAAACCTGATTAAAGAAATTACCATACAGGAAAAGAAGATCAGAGACACAGTTTTTGCTCCCTAACTGGCCTCCCATCTGTGGGCACCGATCCTGCAGCTCCTCAATGATTGCTTTCACTAAGCAGCTGTGAGCTAATGTGTTCCACATCATATTGTAAACACTATTCTGGCAGCTACACACAAGCTGCCCAAAACATTGGTCAAACGAGGAAGGAGCAGCTGTGTTAACAGCAACTACACAATTTCTCCCCCTTGGAAGGGGAAAATAAATGCTGGGTTGCCAGTAGTTGCAGTCAGTTCAGCGTGATGCAGTTCAGCTGTTGGTAATCAAACCTGTATCGTTCACCACTCGGAGGGAGGAGCAGGAGCCAAAGCAGGTGCCAGACAGGCCATAGCTACTGGGAGCTAATTGCAGCCAAGGTGTCATTCTTCTTTCCCTCCTCGACAAACCCTTGTCAGTGTTGGTGAAGTTTCAGTGTAACTGAGCAGCTGCCTCCAGATGCTTCATAGAGGAGCTGGGGCTGGTGCTTCCAGAGGACCTGGGCACCAAGCTTGTCTGTCATGCTGTGGATATTCCTTTGCTAGTGTTCAGTGGAATTGCCACACAGCTTCTTTGATTCTGTTTTTCAGGTGGACCTCAGAGCTTACTGTACAGTGCAGTGCATTTGTAACAGGCTTGAGGCAGCCTGTTTAGTTCAGGTACACTCTGCAAAAGAAATCTCTACCAGAGTGATCCTTCAGGACAGTTTGTCCAGTGGTTTATTCATTCCTTATATTAAGTTGCACGGAATTTCTTTCTCTTTAGTTTTTCACTAGCACCCTCTGGAGCAGGAACCCCTTGTTTTCTTTTAATTATGGGCTGCTCGGCCATTGTGCCATCACAGTGAGCTGCGAGCAGGGGCTGTGGAGCAGTGACAGCCGGGATTGCAGGGAGATCCACGGAGACTGAAGGGTTAACAACCCTCGGTGAGGCGTGGTCAGGTGTCAGCCCCGTGGGGGTAAATGCTTCTGTGGCTGGTGGCGGCTCCGGTGATTGCAACAGATCCTTCTCGAGGCTGGGAAGATCCAGGGCTGCTCTACAGTCATTTACTGCCTGAATTTCTCTGACATTTGGAGGATTAGGGAAGGATTCTTCACCTTCTGAAGTATCAGCATCCTCCAAAGGTGCTGCTTTTGAGGCACTGTTTTTCCATGGTGCATCTTTTATACCACAGTCAGTGTGAACAGATGCATCTTCTGAATCACCATCGTAAGGATCTAAAAACTAAAATAAACATCTCTAAACATGGTGGATGATTATTTGTCCCTAAAAAAAAAAAACCAAACCAAACAAGATGCAACATACAATGGACTTTAAAATCCCTTTCAACCTAAGTCACAGACTTACTGTGGAAGCTTTTCTGTCTATCCACACACTCCTACCTCTATTTTAGTTTTTGGATGCTACACCAAGAACTGTGTAATACCCAAAACCTACTTGTAGTCTTCTGGATTCCTTTGCTTTCTTGAGTCCTCCAGCAAATGGGCTAGGCACAACCTATTTACGAGAAGTTAACATAGGTTTATAAGGCACTTATCCCTTAAGTTACCAAATGAAAAACAGAGTAGGTGGAAATCCTAGAGAAGGGGAAGCCAGATTATCACTTTGCTAAAAGACAATAAAAAATGTGTCTCAGTCTAATTTTTAAAGGTTTGGTAAAGTTAACCTAAAATAGAGCTAGGGTAATTCTTACTGCACTTAAAGCACTACACTAAAGAGAACAATAAGTAATTACATACCACCAGAAAAATAAACCAAATCAGCACTTAAATAGTAGTCAGGATACAATTTAGAGTTTAGAGACCTTCCCTCCCACTCAGGTCCCTTTTTGTTCTTTCACATGGGGAAGATTTGAAATCCTGAAATAGTGCTTAGAGTCTGGGCCTATTAATTTTTTTAAAAAAGGTCACGTAGGGAGACTCCCTTTAGAAAGCAAACCCCAGGTACCAAGTCTCACAAAGGAAAAGAAGTTAACAGCAAGGAAAGTGAGAAAGTTCTTCTTGAAAAGGATCCTCCACAGGTGCTCAGAGAACACACTGCCAGTCAGTGCCATGCTGCTTCCAGTAGGAAGGGGGAGAACTGAGCACAGCTGAGACAAAGCAGGACTCAGGAATCTGGGCTCAACAGGAAACCAAAGGCTTTATCAGAGGAGCTGAAGTCCAAACCCATTTGCAACCGTGTATTCTTGTGCTGCTTCAAGGACAGAGACCCCCCACAAAGCCCTTCTGCTTCTCCAAAGAGCACAGAAATCCCCAGTCCTGGCACCTGCCTCAGCACCCTTGGTGAGAGCAGCCAGCTCTTTGTTCAAGCTGGGACCTGTGCAAGCTCCCATTCCACCCTGCCCAGCCATCACACAGCTGGACTTCCAGCCTGGTTTCTCCCAGGAGAACAGATAACTCCAGCCTTGCCCTGACTTTTCTGGAAGGTGAAGTGGTGGCAGATTCCTAGCAGGCAGTTTCTCCAAGTCAGAAAGCACCAGTAATTCACATGGACCAACAGTGAGCATCAATTTCAAAGAGTTTTACCCACAAATTAAGTATTTTGTTCTCCACTCCAACATCAGGTCCTTTTTTTCATCAGCACTAAACACACTGGTTTGACAGAACAATGTTCAAGAAGTTACCACAACTAATTGTTAGTAGTTTGTAGAAGTATCCATAACTAATTGCCACAGCAACACAGCTGCTCTTAATCTCCTCCAAAAGGGACAGTCAGAAGGTAGAGATTCTCCACCCAGAGCTGTAGAAATCCCACTGGACCAGAGCTGCTGAAAGTCAACCACCAGGAACAGCTCAGGTCAGCATTTTCTTAACATTTGTCTGCCTAAAACACTGTCTCTTTCCTGCCTCATCCCCCTAGAATCAACTTTAGAAAAGTTAGTAACAGTTGTAAGAAAGAGCCCAATGGAAAGGGGAATAGTGGGTTTGGGGTTGTTTTGGGTTTTTTGCAGTCACAAAATCAACAACTCAACAACATGCCTTGGATGCTCCCTACTGAGGCTGAAGGAAGAGTTGGATACACATCAGGGAATCATATCACCATCAGAACACTTCAGAGTCAGTCCTTACCTCTGCCCTGGATTCAGACTCAGACTCTGTGCTTGAATCCACTGTGCACTTCTGCTGCAAAGGAGGAAAGGAAAGAAATTCCACTCAAAATAAAAGTTACTGCTGCTTCAGGCTTAAGCTTAAGTTCTAGTACCAGCTGCAGGTGCTGAGTTTCTCCAAAGCTTCCCCATCTGAAGCCAGCTTGTCTTCCCAAATATCCCACAGTTGTGCTGGTTGGGTTGTGCAAGTGAGACATAAGTGGAAAATAGAAGCCTCTCTCATCACTCCTTACCCCCAAAACCACAAAGGGAAGCAGTCCAGAACATGCCTTGTACTTGCTAAGAATGGTTACTCCAGGCTTGTGAGTAACTTTACAAAACATTTTTTAGTTTCCAGTGTGGTTCTGTTTGTTTCTTTGCATTTGGTAACCCTACAGCACAGAAATGTAACTGCAGATGAATGACTCAAAACATCCTCATTTTTTCTAAAGTTCTTGCTTAGAAAGAGACCTTACAAACAAACAGCTCCCCTAGTCCCCAGAGAGTAGCACAGAAGTGGAGGAGTTGCCTCCTTCCCTCCCATTTAAATTAATTCATCCACACCTGTTCTTCATGCACTCTTCTTCAGCCCAGGAAGCTGCACCATCAGGCCAAGGGCAAACCAATAAACACTTTCAGGATTATATTTTAATAGGCAGGTAGAGAAGCAGCAATTTAAAAAGTTACCATGTATTTTCGTGCCAGTCTTTCCACGCAGTCTGGGCTTTTAACAGAAGCCTCCTTTTCTTGAGCATCTACTGAAACAGGTAGAGGGTATGAGAATACATTTGAGAAACCTCTGAGATACAATGCCAAGACATGGCTACTCCCTTTATGCTAGAAGAGTTGATCAGTCCTTCACATAGTCAATCAAAGGCAGCTTCTGTTTAAAAATAAATAAGAAGCAGCCACTGTCTTCTACCACAATAAGATTTCATTCATTGGTCCTTCATGCAGAATGAGGAAAATAGAACTTTTTTTAATGAAGCTTATATAAGGGGGTTTTGAGGGTTTTTTTTCCCCCTTTTCTTCTAGGCACTGCAAGTTTTCTCAACCCTTAAAGAGTATTAGTGCTGAAGATACCCAACCAGACTAGAGAGGGATAAATGCAAAGCTGTGCCATAAGCCAGCCCCCTTTTCCAGTTCTCCACTCCCAAAATTCAGTCCCTGTACACTCAGACATCCCCATCCCCCCGTTCAGGGCTCTGTTACAGGGGCTCCCTCCCTTCCATACCCTCCATAGCCTGCCCAGCCTCCCTCCTCTTCCTCTGCCGCTGCCTCTTCCCAGCTGAAGCCATCCCACCCCCAGCACTCCCGCCTCTCCAGCTTTATGGGCTGGGCCCGCCACCCGCACCCAGCCCTGCCCAACCTCCTCCACCTGGAGAGCTGCTGCTGCCAAAAAGAGGGAATTAAGCAAGAAAACTCGAGAGTGAAACCCTCGTGTGAAAGAAAGTCCTTTGTGCCACTGCAAGGCTCCAGGCTGCTCTGCAGCAGCGCTGACTCTGTGGTGCCTGCACTCCTTTAGTCACTACATTTTCCATGTGCATATAATATACACACACATATATATATTATATTTATTTATTTAAAAGCACACGCATGCACACACATCCAATTTGCAAGGCCTGGTGGCCAAGGATGTGAGACTTCCCCTCTGCTCTCACCAATTTATTTTCTGGAGCCCTATTTCCTTTACACAACCTTCGGCCGACAGAAGAGCCAACAGTCAAGGGGAACTCCCCCTCTTCACCCCCCTGTTCCCCCCAGAGGCAGCCAGGGTGACCAAAGATGTTTCCTCCTGTGACTGGCTGGAGCAGATGATCTCCCCTGTAGCAAAGGGACAGTTGTAGCTGGACACACAAAGCTTTCTGAGCATCTGCTTAATCACTTCCAGTCCAGCACAGCAGTTTTACTGTTTTTAAATACCAGGAATGGTATTTTTTCACAGTTACCGGAGAACTATGGCTCAGGTCTGTTTTTCACAAAGCAGCAGATCTGATTTGACCTTTTAAAAGCCACATTTCAATTCCCCTTTTTTTTTTTTTTTTTTTTTTTTGGTTCTTTTTATAGGAAATGAGGAACTATCTTTCCTTTTTTTTCCAAATCAAATTCCTTTTCTTCTCATTATCTCTTTCCTTGCTGGCTTTCTTGCATCTCTCTGCACAGTGCAGAAGGTACTACTGTACAAAAACCTCAGCAAAACAAGCATCTCACTCTAAAGCCAGCAGTGGGTTGTTGCTCTGAAAAGGCACCAGGAACAAGTCCCAGTGTGGGTGACAGTGACAGCAGCTGGACCAGGAGCCTCTCACAAGCCTTCACCCCATTTCTGCCTCCAGCTGAGCTAGACCCTGTTGCTTATACCTCTTTTCTTCTCTGACATCCGCCTTTTCATCTCCTTACCTTCTCCACCCAGACTAAAACCATCTGATGATTACTCTGTCTCTTCAGAATCTCCAACCATTTTCAAAACATAGCAACCGAGAATCTCACTCACCACCCCCCAGCACCTCCCACGGCTGAAGTGGGAGCTAAGGAGGCTGTGTTAGTGCCTGCGGCACCAGCTGAGCTCAATGAGCACAAATGACCATCATGCTTCACCCAAATACAGCGCTGGGAGTCGTTACTCCCACAAAAGGCTGTCCAAAATTAGCCAGGGACTCTTTACAGGCAGCAGCTGTTAGCAGCAAGGCCCCGGGCTCCAAGGACTGCTCGGTCTGCGAGGGGCTGCAGAAGAAAGGGTGGCTGCAAGGGAGAGCACAGCCCGAGGCTCCCACAGCACACCTGTGCCCTTCTGGGCCAGGCAGCAGCGCTCCAAGGGAGATCTCGGGTGTCCCCCTCCCAGGGCACACGGGTGATGCCACCACCCGGCCCTGTGGGTGCAGTGTGAGCGAGGAGGTGGCCCGAGGGTCCCAGAGATGCAGCAATGCTCGCTCCAGGGTTCTTCCCATCATTTCCCACTGCTCAGTGCTCTGCCTCTCCTCGTCACTCTTGGCCCTGCACTGAACTTGTGCCAGCCCCAGCAAGCTCTGATTTCCCTTGAGTCCAGGCTTTCTTATGGCCTGGCTGCTCAGTGTAATGCAGGGAACGACTCCAAAACACCCAACACGTTCTCAGGGCAAGAAATACTGGAGATAACATGCAAGTTTCACCTGAATTATTCTCTTATAAATTAGTTTTCAAGAGAGGTTAAGGCTTGTGCCATCACTGACCAAGTGGAAAAATCTTTAGCATTATCACTGTAAATTTTAAATCCCAGTGTTAAAAACTGGAAGATATTTTCACCATTTTTTACACATTATGGAAGATCTTGTGGAATTTATTTTAGTCACAAGTCACACATACCTTAGAATCTCCTTTAGTTTTGATACAATACTATTGAATCTGATTTTTTGACACTGAGGTCTTGAAGCAATAACCTAAAGCTTGCTGAAGTCTGCTCTCCTGGTAACTTCCAAGACTGAACATCACAGGAAGCCTTTTCCTCCTAATCATTGCTTTTGTCACCCACATGCCAAACTGAAAGTTAATAGTGGTACACACATTAGAAACTGAAACTCCATTTCTGCACCTGGTTTGATGCCATGCTAGTTGTAACAGCAGCAGTACATCCATCACTGTGAGGGGTGGTGATGGAACACACTGACATCTCACCCAGGCTGAGCAAACAGCTCCTGCTGAGGCAGGGACACTTGCGATCAAAGCACACCTCAGAGTCCCCATCCACAGCTCCTGCCTCGCTGGCCCAAGGAAAGAAATCCTTGCTTTGACAGTGCTGCTCTCACTGACATGCAGACACCAATCTCTTCTGCAGACTTTTATGAGGTAAACATAATGTGAAATGATCTTGAACATTTCATATCACAATACAGAATGGGAGGTGTGGGAGACAAATGCCCCACTTGTTACATCCAGATTTCAGCAGTTGTGTAAGCAGCATTGAAGCAGTTGAGTCTCATATCCATCTTCTTGTTTCTCATCTTTGCGGAAGAATTCTGATTTGGAGCCATGTGATCACCTCAGTCTAGTGAACTGACATACAGGAACACAGCTTGAATAACTCAGCTTGCAGTGTATCCACTAAACAGGGGCTGGCCTGAGTGCTTTAGCATAAACATCTCCTTGCAAACCACAACTTGTGCAAGTTACTTTGAATTAGTTTGTATGAAAAGGAGTTTAGGTACATGTGAAATACAGTTAGGACCAGAAACTCCATCTTTTCACCTTACTACAATAAGAACACCAACACACCATTGTCATATATATGTGAATTATTTTACACTGGGGAGCTCCTGTATCCTGAAGCAGAAATGGACACAGGAAACCAGCAGGGTGAGCAGATCAGAATTTCCCTTAAACCCCTCTTCTGAAATCAGTTCACTGAATTTAAGACGTTGTACCAAATAATCTGCCTCAAGTCAACAAAAGGATCAACAGGCCCCGAGGGCAAGTTGCTGGATGGAGCTGCTTATTAAGAATTCTTGCTACTCCAAGACAAATGCCAAGAACACGGAAAGCAGCACAACCACCTAGAGATCCCGGCAGGCTGTGTGATGTGTTACTGGCAACTTCTCAGGTAAAAGCTTTTGATTACCTCCCAGCAGCACCATGATGAACAGGGCTGCAGCTCCACTCACCCAGACTTCAGAACAATTGCTGAACCATCCACATGAATTATATACCCCAACTCAAGAGCAAATCACTTTTCCAGAGACCCTTCCTGCTCTGGTGTGGCACTGGTTTTGTAGTGGGATCACCAAGCACACCCTATTCATTGTACATTGAGGGCAGCAGCTGCAGCTCAGGATCCAGAGCAGCAACTCATGTGGGGAGGGGCAGAGCAGAACAGATGAAGTCAGTGACACAGCTCAATTCTTAACACTTTTATTCTTACAGTTCTAGGTTTGAACTGTACATGCAGAGTTGCATAAGTCACAATAGAGATTTACAGTGGATTCTATTCTATGGTAGAGTGCAATCCAGAATCCTTGAACAGTATAAAAAACAACTTTAAACATCAAGACCTTGTTAGGAGCAGAAGGATTAAAGCTTCCCCAAGAGATCCAGCTCTCCTAGATACCTAGTTACTAGGTACTGTATGTTAGACACTTGAGTTGAAGAGCTGTGTAACACTAAACAAACTTGAACACCCTGATGTCTTCCCATCTTCATTAACTTCTTTCTGCATTTCTGGCAATTAAGAATAAGTCAAAAACCCTGCCACCTGCAACCAGCTAATACAGACAAAAATAACTACTCCTTACTTGCCTGTTTAGGGTTGTACAGTGTTAAAGAAAATATTCCCTCAATGGCATTTTTATCTCACATCAGCTGAAAAAGCAATGTAACAAAAATAAAGGTATAACATCTTCGAAAATAAATATAAAGAGGGAATGCAGACAAAGTGTCAAAGATTTTTTTTTTGGCAGGTAACATTCATAATATACAAAATATAACTTATTCATATTAGCCAAGGAAACATTCATGAATTCCTGTAAACTGGTTTAATCCACCTCCTCCATGCGTGATGTGTCATCATCGCCTTCAAGAGGTGGCATCTCCTCAGTGACTGCTGGACTGGCTTCTTCTGCAGCAGTGTCATCTTCATCAATGCCTGTGCAGGAAACACACACCCATTAATGCTGATAGCACAACTCAAATCTTTCATCTCCACAGTAATTCAGCCACCTGAGGGTTCATTTTCCACACTACCAAGCAGGACCAAGACAGTACACAGAGTTCACAGGAGCCAGGACAGATTTGGCAACTTACCCAGCCCAAGTTTGATCATTCTGTAAATGCGGTTGGCATGTGTCTGAGGGTCTTCTAAGCTGAAGCCAGAGGACAGGAGTGCTGTCTCGTACAGCAAGATGACAAGATCCTTCACAGACTTGTCATTCTTATCAGCCTCTGCTTTCTGCCTCAGTGTTTCGATGATGGAATGATCAGGATTAATCTCCAGGTGTTTCTTTGCTGCCATGTATCCCATTGTGGAGTTGTCCCTTAACGCCTGCGCTTTCATGATCCTCTCCATGTTGGCAGTCCAGCCATAGGTACTTGTTACAATGCAGCATGGAGAAGTAACTAAACGATTGGACACAACAACCTGCAGAGGGAATACAGAGCACAGGTTTGCAATTGAAGCATTTCAACAAGTACAAGTGGTTTACCCCAAATTGATTTTCGATTGACTTTTACACACAGGTAAACCAAATACTACTTTTTACCTTTTCTACTTTCTTTTCAAGGATATCTTTCATTATCTTGCAAAGATTTTCAAACTTTGCTTTCTTCTCCTCCTGTTTCTTTTTCTCTTCCTCATCTTCTGGAAGCTCCAAACCCTCTTTTGTTACAGAAACCAGGGTCTTGCCTTCAAATTCCTTCAGCTGCTGCACACAGTATTCATCAATAGGCTCAATCATGTAGATCACTTCCAGCCCATGTTTGCGAAGACGCTCCACAAAAGCAGAGTTGGCCACTTGATCCTTTGTTTCACCTGCAACAAACACCACCACCACTGGTGAGCCTCAGCACTAACAGCAGCTTGTTCAGCTTCTGCAGAGCCTATGCAACAGCTGTGGTGCTTCATATCCCGACCACAGGAAAAAAAAAAAGGGGCACCAACAGCCCAAAAGACACTCAAGCTGTTTAAATTGACACTCCAGCATTTAATATTCTTCACTGATTTGGAAGCAAATTTTTATTTCCTGGAATCCCAGGTAAAAAATGCTTCCCATTCCTGCCAAGCAAGGGAACTGGGAACCCTGTAACAGCCTTTATAAATCCCTCAGAAGGTAAACTTACACAGTGTTGGCCTGAGTATTTTAGGTCCCAACTCACCAGTAATGTAGTAGACATGCTTCTGGTTCTCCTTCATGCGAGTGCAGTAATCCTTCAGAGAAACCATTTCATCACCAGATGCAGATGTGTAGTACCTCAGCAGTTCTGAGAGCTTCTTGCGGTTCTGCGAGTCCTCATGGATGCCAAGCTACAAAAAGCAGGAAGAAAAATATTTTAAGTGATTCCTTCAGGTAAGTACTGAACTGTGGTAGTTTAGTAGCTCAGGCACAACAATCTGCAAGTATCTGCACTGTTCAGCAGAAAGACCACAAACCTTGATGTTCTTTGAGAACTGCTCATAGAACTTCTTGTAGTTTTCCTTGTCTTCAGCCAGCTCAGTGAAAAGTTCCAAGCACTTCTTCACCAAGTTCTTGCGGATCACTTTCAGGATTTTGCTTTGCTGCAGCATCTCACGAGAAATATTCAGAGGTAAATCCTCAGAGTCTACCACACCTCTCATGAAATCTGCAAAACAAAATTACCTTTGCTAGTCTCAAACAAACATTACCCATCACTCTATTTAGATGTGCCTCTGCCCATGAAAAACTATGAATTTGTTTCTATAGAACTGCAGTAAACATGAGCGAAGCAGTACTTTTAACTGCTCAACAGCTGTTTAGAACTGAAATCTTCCCCCTTCCTAATTTCTTTACATACAAAAGGAAACTAACTACAGAATAGCTAAGTAATTCTTCTAACGTTTCAAGGAACACTTTCCCCAGAATTATACTCACTTAGATATTCAGGGATCAGTTCCTCACAGTTGTCCATGATGAAAACTCTGCGCACATACAGTTTGATATTGTTCTTCTTCTTCCTGTTTTCAAACAGATCGAAGGGTGCACGCCGTGGGACGAACAGGAGAGCCCTGAATTCCAGCTGCCCTTCCACAGAGAAGTGCTGTGAGAAAACAAAGATGATCATTTTAGCCTGTTTGCCTGGTTCCACTGTGGTAATCACTTAACAGCTCTTCAAATGCAGAACACAAACTGCAACCCATCAGAGATGAGACTACAGAGCAGCTGAGACACTGGTGAGGAACAAGCACTTTCCTCAGACATGGTGAATTAGTGTTAAGTTATGATGCCTGCAAACCAATCCAGAACACGTTCAGCTCATTACACAGGATACTGAGATTTGGAAAGCAAGTGTGTTCTTAGAGCACTTCCCACCATCAAAAAGGCACAAAACCTTTTCAATGACAACTTACAAACCTGATCAGGTTTTATATTTATATGTAACCTAATTTCTAGTTTAATGGTAACTAAACTATTAACTGGAAAGGCACCTGCACTTCCTGACTGCAGGTTCCATCCAGATTATGAACACCAATGCAAAATGGTTCACAACTCAGCAGCATGTTAAGCAACCTTCCATGTTCAGTGCTGTATGTTATAGCCCACGTATATATAGATACAACTGTAGCTGTGTCTTGAGAGACAAACTTACTTTGACAGCCAGGTGATCTTCCCAGTCATTAGTCAGACTCTTGTAGAATTCTCCATATTCCTCATTGGTTATGTCATCTGGATTCCTGGTCCAAATGGGCTTGGTCTTGTTGAGCTCTTCCTGATCAATGTACTTCTCCTTAATTTTCTTCTTCTTCTTCTTGTCTCCATCTTTCTTCTCCTCTTCTTCATCAGAACCAACATCCTCAATCTCTGGTTTATCTTCTGTCTTTTCCTCCTTCTCTTCTTTTTCCTCTTCCTTTTCCTCAGCCTCATCATCACTCACCTCCTTATCACGCTCCTTCTCCACCTACAAAACAGCATCAGTACTTGAATTGCAAAAGCCGTGCATTTAGTAAGTAACAGTTCTAAAGTACCCCCCTGCAGCCTCACAAAGCCAGAAAACTTCACAAACACGGTGTCAAGCTCTCCCTCCTACACTCCAAGGACTCCCATTCTGGGAGCTGACACAAGTGGCAGTGTTTCCACATGCTATGAGCCAAGTTCTTACTGTTCAGTTTCATTACACTGAACGACAAGTAACAATACACCTAGATTAATTAAGGGTTTGGAAACAGACACTACTGGCTTGAAAAGCATCTTTTTTTTAACATAGTCCAGTGAAATATAATTTTAAGTAACAGAACTACATTTCCCCAGAGCTTCCTCCATGTAACACCTGAAGTAACTCTAACTAACCAAAAAAGATTGACTGCTCCCTCCTACATGAACTCTCATGTGTGAAAGTGGCAATACTTATTTAGCATTTCAAGCAAGGTACGTACAAAGAGCGTAATTGGGTAGCCAATGAACTGAGAGTGCTTCTTCACGATTTCCTTGATTCGCCGCTCTTCCAGGTATTCAGTTTGATCTTCTTTAAGATGCAGGATGACTTTTGTTCCACGGCCCAGAGGTTCACCTAAAATAGAATTTACATGTTTTACTTTGCTGTAGCAGAGCAGATTTAATGATTAACTCTTTAAAAACAACACCGCTCTATCAGCCATTTTCTCACCTTAGCAAAATAAAGCTTCTGTGTATAAGAACAGCCCAGGTTATGCCTTCTCAAGTTTACTGCATGTATTTCAAACAAGCTTCAGAAGATGTCTACTATTCTGCTCAGAGTCTTTAAAGACTCTGCATACAAAGTTGTGGAGGTCTTACAAATACTTCTCAATGTATGAGCTTTGAAAGCTTAATGCACCATTTACCTGGCCATTCCATATATATCGAATTATGCCAACTCAAATGACATGGTATGACCTGGACCTATGCCTGCTGTGACACATTACTTCTTTTATCTTTTGTCTTTTCCAAGGCAGACTATACACCATTGCCTAACATGTTTAAAAGGTGCCATTGAGCAGGAACACTCAACACTCACCATTATCCAGTCTGACAGTGAAGGACCCTCCAGCTGAGGACTCCCAAGCATACTGCTCATCGTCGTTGTGCTTGGTGATCACTGTCACCTTTTCAGCAACCAGGTAGGCAGAGTAGAAGCCAACACCGAACTGACCAATCATGGAGATATCAGCCCCTGCCTGCAGGGCTTCCATGAAAGCCTTGGTGCCAGACTTGGCAATGGTACCAAGGTTGTTGACCAGGTCAGCTTTGGTCATCCCAATGCCAGTATCCACAATGGTTAGAGTGCGATCATGCTTGTTTGGAATCAGGTTAATTTTCAGCTCTTTTCCAGAATCCAGCTTGCTTGGGTCAGTCAAGCTTTCATACCTTATCTTATCCAGAGCCTGTAAAACAAAAGAGACATTCATTCATTCAGCAGAGGCTTTAACGTTCCCTGACTATTGCTAGGAAATTTCATTAATTGTCAGAACTAACCAGACTAGTTTTGGTACTTACATCTGAGGAATTGGAGATCAGCTCACGGAGGAAGATTTCCTTATTGGAGTAGAAAGTGTTGATGATCAGAGACATCAACTGAGCAATCTCAGCCTGAAAGGCAAAGGTCTCCACCTCCTCCTCCATCGGTTGGTCCTGAGTTTGCACAGCTTCCGGCATCTGTGAAAGGAGAGGGAGGAGTTGAAATTCCATCCCTAACAGCTTACCTAACATATCCTCTTACAGGCAGTGACAGTGGCATTCCGAGATCAAGTTTTTTAACCACATGGTTTCACCACCAGAGGAATACACACATATAAAAAAAAACCCCTTCCCAGATCTTCTTTCCAGCCAGTAACCATTCAGAAATTTTAAGGAATACGGAATACAGATTACAAGACTTTTACTACAGGCTTGCTTTACACCCAACTTTACCCTGCAGCACCTAGGGTAAGAGAGGACTTTTCCTCTCTCCTCCCTTAATTTACGGATCGATATACGACCTTTATTTTCCCGAGAGATACCTAAAATCTTTATTTGGATTATTTCTCTTATTCGCATCCCCCTATTGCTTTGCATACACAGCTATCACCTCCACCAGCAAACGCTATCCCCACCTCCAACTTATGTACCAACACCGCTCAGCCGAACTCGTTTCTCTGGAAAAATATTTACATTAATAAATACTCATCCTTCACCGGGTACCTGCTGCCCGTTTGTCCCCCTTGCGGGAGCCAAACCTTAGGGGCGGCGGACTTCGCCCGAGAGAGATTTATCCAACCACAAAACCCCGCTCTCATCTCTACAGAGCCGAGGGCAGCGGCGCGGCCGGAGCCGCCGGGCGCGGGCCCGGCCCCCCCCACCCCGCCCGCGCCGGGACCGCGCCCCGAGCCCGCGGGCGGGAGCGGCGGCGCAGCGCCCCCTGGCGACGCCCGCCGGAACCGCGAGACGTTCTAGAAACTGCCAGAGCCTTCCCTGCCTCCCCCCGCCTCCCCCCCCGCGCCGAGCGCGCATTCCCCACCCCACCCCCCCAAAGAGCTGCGGAGCAGCCCCCGAACCCGCTCTCGGCCTCATCTCCTTGCCCCCGCTCCTGCCCGCCTGTCCCTACACGCTCCTTTCGCCCCATCCCTCTTTTCTTTCCCTCCCCCATTCCGCTTTTCTCCCGCTCCTTCTTTCCTGCCGCCCCCACTCCCCCCCCACCGCGTTCCCTTCCCTCCTGGCACGCTGCTCCTTTCCTCTAGCCCCCGTTCTCCCTCTACCACCTATTTCTTCCCCTACGCCGCCGCTCCTTTTCTCCTGCTCCCGACTACTTCTCCCCCTCCTTCCCCCTCTCGCCCCCGCCGCTTTCCCAGTCCGGCACTTCCAACCCGCGCTCCCCCCCCCGACCCCCCACTCCTCCATCTTGCACCCTCATGGCTGGGGGCCCATTCATTGAGAGCGAATCTCTCCGGCCACCCGGTACCGCCGCACCGAGGGGTGCTCGGGTCAGCCTCCCACAGCCCTCCCGCGCACGCTGCGAGGCGGAGGGGGCGCTGCAGCTGCACCCCGGGACAAGAACAGCCGTCCCTCACCGCCCTCTACGCCCGCCGCCGTACCGGAACCCCCCAAGGAGCTGCTCCGCTTCCCCACCGCCACCGCTCTTCTTACAAGAACACTAACTTAGTAAACTGGATTCAGAATTATCAACACCGGTCTCCCTTTCACCCATACCCAGACTGTAAGCCCCGATCACCTTTCCCAAGATCTGAAAACGCAGAGAGAAGCACGACCAGCGCCACGCGGCTCTTGCAGCACACCCCACCCCCACCCTCCCACGCAACTCCAAACACGAGCCCCGCGCCCCCGGCCGCCCCGGGGTTCGGACGGAAAATACTCCCTGCGCCGATCCACCGCCAGCGAGCGCCGGCTGCTGCCCCCACCGCTCACCTTGGCAGGGGGAAGGGGCGCTGCTCTCCTCACTGACGCTAGGACACGGCTCTCACGACTGCTGTAGCCTCTCTAGTGCGCGCTCCCCACCGCCCGCCCGCTTTATATACGGCGGGATCCGCCTCCTTCCAGAACCATCGGGAACCTTCACCGCCGGCACGGGGGGGCGCGGGGAGGGGGCCGAGAGGCGGGGGCGGAACAAGCCGGCCGAGGGGCGGGGCCGTGCCGCTCGCAGCCAATCGCAGCCGTCCGCGACAGGCGCCGCGGGGCTGGCGGCTGAATGGGGGCGAGCGCGCGCGCTCCCCGCGCCCCGCCCCGCTGCGCCCCCAGCGATTGGCTCGGCCGGGAATCCGGGGGGAGGGGGAAGCAGGAAGGAGGCGGGCGCATGCGCAGAGGTCGCGCGGGGCGGCGCTGAAGGGGCGGGGCCCGGGGCGGTTGCGCGAGTGCCGGATGACGTCACTCGCTGTCGAGCCCCGCTCCGAACGTCCTAGAAGGGGGCGGGGCGGGGCCGGGGTCTCTCTCCCCCCTCATCTTCCCCGTTCTCCCCCCGCCCCTGCTGGGCGGCTGGGAAGGGCCTGGAAAACGCGGGGTGCCCCCCCACTCCTGCCGGGAATGGCCCCGGGCTGGGGTGCGGGGCGGTGGTCACCCTCTCTGTCTCCCCGCGCTGAACCCCTGTCTCTGCTGCGTGGCCGGTGCGCCGGCGTGCGGCTGTGCGGGAGCGCGGGGTGCCCAGGTGTGCGGGGTGCAGGTGTGCGAGGGTGCCCAGGTGTGCGGGGTGCAGGAGTGTGAGGGTGCCCAGGTGTGCGGGGTGCAGGCGTGTGAGGGTGCTCAGGTGTTCGAGGGTGCCCAGGTGTGCGGGGTGCAGGAGTGTGAGGGTGCTCAGGTGTGCGGGGTGCAGGAGTGTGAGGGTGCTCAGGTGTGCGGGGTGCAGGAGTGTGAGGGTGCTCAGGTGTGCGGGGTGCAGGAGTGTGAGGGTGCCCAGGTGTGCGGGGTGCAGGAGTGTGAGGGTGCTCAGGTGTGCGGGGTGCAGGTGTGTGAGGGTGCCCAGGTGTGCGGGGTGCAGGTGTGTGAGGGTGCTTAGGTATGCGGGGTGAGGGTATGCAGGTGTGTGAGGGTGCCCAGGTGTGCGGGGTGCAGGAGTGTGAGGGTGCTCAGGTGTGCGGGGTGCAGGTGTGCGAAGGTGCAGGAGTGCGGGGTGCAGGTGGCAGAGTGCGGCTGTGCAGGTGTGTGGCGGTGCTGAAGTGAAGGTGTGCGGGTGCTCAGGTATGCAGGTGTAGTTGAGTGCGAGCTCAAGGATTTACGTTACTTAAGGATTTAAGCTGCGTGGCTGTGCAGGAGTGCCGGGGTGCAGAGGCGCGGGGTGCAGGCGTACAGGAGGAGGTGTGTGGCTCTGTGTGCGCAGGTGGAGGTGTGCAGCCGTGCGGGAGTGCCGCTGCAGCCGTGCAGCTGCTGCCGTCCCCTCGGCGGGGACGAGGGGCTGCGGGAGGGCGGCACTGCTCCCGCTGCCCTGCTCGCCGGGCAGGATCCGGCCGCGCTGCCGGGCGTAGCCGGCTGAATCACGGCTTAGGGATGCGGTGGTAGCGCCTTTCGCCTGCTCAGGGAAAACAACGCCGGTTCTCACGCAGCAGGTATAAGTCTCCGACTTAACAAAATGCTGCCTCTCGGTCTGTGCGCTTGCACAGGGTAAAAAGAGCCGTGGGATCGAAGCCAAGCGGCTCAGCAGACCTACATAGCTATGCAGTTACTTAAGGATTTAAGTGCTAATAGTAGACATGAGGCGTAGGCCAGTGCTGTTGGGTTTGTAACAGCCCAAAGCCTGAAACTCGCTGGGATTGTCAGCCTGAACATGGCCTTTGCCAGTTCATCTGGGAAATCTTGGTTGATGTTCAAAGGGCACCGCAAGCGACACCTTCATACATACATTTACATATCCTGCATAAAGGCTGTGAATGTACACATCTCATTATACCAGGCAGCTCTGTGATTGCAGCATTTAGCAGGGCGGGTATTTTTATATCCTGAATGACCTGATTGGGAGCAGGGATTTAAATGCAGATCTTCCGCATCTCAGGAGAATGATCTGCATCCCATGTGTTCCAGACCAGACTTCTAAAACTTTCTTCTTGGAGCTGATCCACTTTCAAGGATATAAATACCCAGAGAAGTTACATGTTAAAATTGTGCACTGATGTAAGCATGAATTTAGACAAATCTTGCTCTAAAGAATGGCTATTTATTTGAGGAATAAAAAGAATGTTTCTGTTGCAAAAATTCATCTCAGGTGCAACTTTTTTTTCCATTTTCTTTTCGTTCTTAGATGTGCCCTAGACTTCTATCTAGTTCAACATCTCTCTGACTTTGGGGAATTGAAGTTTAAGTTGCCTAACCTCCCCTTCTCCAAGCTGAGCTTCTGAAATAGACTGGCTGGCATGAATTAGATATTCCAGTACTTAGATCCATTAACAAATTTAATCAAAAATCCTCATGCTGAACTGCATGTCCTTTGCATTGGTTATCCTGCAGTTTTAACCCAGACAAGCAAATCTGATTGAATTGGAGTCCACTGGCTTGATTTTGTTATAGCATTATGTTATCAGAGAGTTTTCAGTATTCTGACCAGAAGATACATTAAGTACACATGTAAAACATATAGGAACACCAGAGAATTAAAATTACAGCTTGCCTTGGTGCAGTTTCTGCAGTATCTGGATCAGTCCATGCATTGGTGCAATGTCTTAAAGGACTCTGCCCTTCTCCGTCCCGGTGCTCCAGCTCTGACCCAAGCAATTGGCCAAAATACAGGATCCTGCATGTTATTTTAATTAGGTGGGGAAATTAATCGTGGTATCAACAACATAAAAGGGTGTATAAATGAGCTGCTGCTCAGCCCACAGGAGAAATCAGACTGTAAGGGTGAGGTTATTTGGTCACTGTTCTAAACCACTGAAAAAGTTGGATTTCAGCCAGTGCTCAGCCATAAGTTCTGCACTTATGTCTGGGTCACCTTCTTGGTACTTACTTTGGCTGGTTGTTTTCTGTACTGTCTTCAAGTTAGATTTTGAGGTGCTTCTCAATGCATTTCTCTTCCTTTCTCTCAAACACATATGCCTGTACGAAGTGCCTGTGCACCAAAATGCTTTCTTGAGTACAAGTTCCTTTCTTTGCACAGTGACTGTGATTTCAGTGATCTGACAGCTGCTTTGGTTGTCTGCTTCCATAAAGCAGCCTAATGCCTCTTTACCACTGTCCTAATAAAGTGTGGCAGTTACAGTCAGGCATAATGATGTAACTTCCATGTTTTTTCTTAGATTAAAAAACAGTCATGGTATAATATAAATACTGTAGGATGTGCTTTTTAGACTGAAACCCTCTTACATTCAGATTCCATTGATGGGAATGCTTTCTAACGTGTATTTGCACCAACGTAACTTCTGTACTTCAGAGAATGGCTAAAGTATTGCAATATATGGAAATTTGTCCAAGCATTTTGCATATCCAGCAATATCCTACTGAATTTGCTTGTGTGCTCTTCTTTTGAGTTGTCCAGAATTTTAAGGGTGCCACTTTTATAATAATATTCAAGATGTTTAAGAAAGTATTTTCCTTTCTAATCTCTCAATTAATGTGGGTCCAGTGATTCAGACTTAGGGATATATGTCATTTCAAGCGTGGGAAGACCTATAGAAGGTTTTGCATGTGTCTGCAGGATCACATGTCTTTATACTGTCTAATCTCCAGTCACATCATTCTGTTTTCTCTTTTGTGGTTGTGTTACTCAGCTTTCTAAAGCAGACTGATTTCTTTTGTCGGAGTTGTTTGACAAGTGCACTGGGAGAATGTAATCTCATACCAAACCATCTTAAGTTTTCCCAGCTCTGCTTAATCCAAGTTCCTCTGTGCCTGTGTAAAGCACATATTTTCTTCATGACTTGTGAATAACCTGTATTCTTTTTGTTCTGTTATGCAGTGAGGGCTAGCAAATATAGACATTTTGTTCCTATGGTTACTCTATTTTAACTGATCCCCGTTTTGTATTGCTTCACTTTTAGGCAAGGAAAGAAAAAAAAAGGACTGCTTCCTAACTTGGTTCGTGTCAGAATTAATTTTGGAGGAAATTCTGAGCAAGGTAGATCCATTTTTCAACCAAGAGATTGTGCTGATTTTCCTTGTGGTAGAGTTAATTTTCTTTACAGCAGCCAGCATGGAGTTATATTTTGAATTTCTGCTGCAAACAGTGTTGATAACCCAGAGATGTTTATGTTATTGCTGAGCAGTGTTTGGACATCATCAAGGCCTTTTCTGCTGCTCACACTGACCCCCAGCAAGGAGGCTGGGTGCACAAGGAGCTGTGAGGGGACACAGCTGGGACAGCTGACCCCAACTCACCAAAAGGACACTCCTCACCAGAAAGTCTCCGTTGTGCATTTCCTGCTTTCCTAAGGATTAGTCCCATACTTGGTCTCTGTATACATTTGCATTCTAATAGAATCTTTAATTACACAATTTCATAGAACTCCTTGCTATGTGAAAGTTATAATATTTAAAAAGAACAAAGTAAAAGCTGAAAGGAAGGTATTTGATGTTCAAAGTGTTGAAATAACACATAGGAAAACGGGTTTATTCTTAAATCAATCACAGGCTTTTTCTGTGTTGCTGAAGATTTTTTGTTTTTTATTAGCCACAAAGAAATTAAAAAATGTTTGCATAGAGAATTTGAATTCCAGCATTTAACTTAACTTCTGAGTGTTTGGTGTTGTAGCCTTAATGCTTTTATAGCATTGCTTTAAAATTAATTTTGTTTGAGTTCTGAGACAGTTTTGCCATGTTATCTCAGTGCTTCAGGGTTTACTGAAGGAAAACAAAACAGCACCAACTGAAACTGCTTAACAGTAGATTTCAGAAGAATGATGTAAGTAGAGAGATGTGGTAATAGATGTCTAGTTTGCTTTAACACATGGAATTATGCATGTAAAATGTGTGTTATCATAATGAAATGTAAAGCTGGGAATGGATATCTGTCTGAGCAAAGCTTCATGTTTTCTTAAAACTATTTCCCAGGCTGTGTTCTTTTGTGCTTTCTCATTGCTTGCTGGAAGCTAAAGTGATCATAAGATCTGTAGGTCACAAAAAAAGGTGATTCATTCTAGAAATAGGATCGATAGTCACTTAGAAGAAATATTTTCCTGGTGAAGAAGCTACTTAAGAGGCAAAGAACAAAATCGATCTCATACAATGTAATTGTACTGAAGAACTGCAGGTGGCAGCAATAATTGCATGGACCATGGGCTGCGTGTACACGTTCTTTTTCCTAGAAGTTTATGGTTCTTGAAGTATGTGTCAGGGACTGTGAAAACTGTCAGTCATTTCTCTCAGAAGGAATTCTAAAGGGACTTACTGTTGAAGAATATATTTGTTATAGCAAAAGTCGACAATTTCACTACTAACAAATGCCAATTATAATTTATATTATAAATATATAATATAACATATATAATATATTTCTATAGATATGTAAAGCTCAGCTGCATATGAAAGCTGAGAGAATGAGCATGGAAAAGCCTGGATTCATGGGACACTAATAAGGTCCCAGAATAATTGTTCAGTCTTATCATAAATTACTTTATGTGGTGTTTATTACAAAATTAATAGATTAACCTCGTAACAACTCAAATTTGATATTTTAAATTTTTCCTCATCTTAATATTCCCTTATGACTGGAACAAAACATGTTTTCTTTATAGGTTTAGACCTTATATAATGTTTTACACTTTCCCAGAATAAATGCTTAATTTTGTACTTCTTAGCTGAAGTTATATATACAAATCAAGCATCATACCTATGCCAGCTGAGCTGTACAAGACACTTTTTCTTTCACCAAGTTAAAAGTGTTTCTTTCACTCTGTGGTTGTGCTCTTTTAAGAGCATTTTAAGAAGACTCTGGTACCTGTTTGTCTCTTTCAAGGATGGGACCAAAAAACCAGGACACACACTTACATGGCTTGGAGAGTGACAGGAGAATGTAATGCCCATCAAAGCTCCCTTAAATCAGGAATAGTTACATAAAACTGGTAACTTTGGAGGGAGAACAAGAGGTATGGTGGCAGCTGTAACTTTTATTATCCATAGTTAAGAGCTTTGTTCTATTCGTAGCCATAAGTTTCAATAGATCCTAATTCAGAAGGACAAGAAGCTTGGAGAAAAAGCCCTTGCACACAGCAGAAGGTTTGACTAAAAAGTCCCTAGACAAACAAAACCCTAGACTTGCCATGAAGATGTTAAAAACAATAGTGATGTTTAAGTTACATGGCTAGAAAAATAACTTAATAGAGCCCCAGTATCAGTGAGCGTGGAAATAAACCTGACACTTTTTTCCCTGTACACACTCAAGTTCTAGGAGTTGAATTCAGTGTAACAGTAAGGGTTGGGGCTTTAGTACCTATAACAGCTGAGCACTGCTGCATATTTACTATTAAGTGTAGGCATGTATGGAGCACTTACATACCTTATTTTGTGTGCCTGGTAGATTTGGAGACAAAGCTCTCCTTCAAGCCACCTTGTAAATGTTGGATACTAGTGGTGATTATGTCACAAAGCCTGCGTTCTGTACTTCACTAACATTCTTGATGCAGTAGCATTGATTTTGCAAATTACTGATGACAGATGACTTTTCAAAGTTGAATTAGGTGATTATGACATGAAAGAAAAGTTGATGGTAGGAAATAAATTTTCAATTAATTTTAAATAGAGGCACAGAAGGTAAGTTCTAGTCCTGGGTTTTAAGCAGATAAGAAAGATCATGTATTTTGGCATTAGGTAGATTTTATACAAAGAGTATATCTTTGGGATCAAATTGCTCTGGTGACTTGAGCAAAAGGAAGAAGAAAAATTGTTGGAGAGGCCTTCATAGTTCAGGAACACTTCCAAAGCATCTACTTCTTTATAAGCACATTTCCTAGAAACAAAGAGAAAAAATCCTTCATAGTCAAGTTTACCTGAGAAATCAGGGAAAGAGAGAGCAATCACACTTTCAGATTTAGTTGTGAATGGAATTTTAGTTGTATAAAGAGCTGAGAAAGTAGGTTTACTAAGCAGTGATAGCTGGAATCAGGGTGAACAAGGTTAAAGAAAATCAATTACACATTTTTATTACAGATACTGAGTATGCAATAACCTCAATCATTCTATTTTAACGAGGCCACAGAAATGGAAAGAATTGAAGACTCTTGCCAAACAACTGCTTAAATTGGTACTAATTTGATAAGCCTGATTATAGAAAGAATTTGCATGGTGGACTTCTAGTTATATTAAGTGTGAATTACAGCTCAAAAGTAGCTCTGGTATCACACAGCCAAGTTACCTTGGATGTGACCAGTATGAAAGGGATTCTGTGAAAAAAAGATGTGCAAGAAGCCTTGGCCAAGTCTGACTCTTGTCACTCCTTCAAAGAGGTGTCCAGGCTGAACACCTCACAGTCCAGAGAGCTGTGTACAAACTTGCTGTCTTCTTTTCTTCTGAAGGTCAAGGAAAAATTGGAAAAAAAAATTTATTGTCACCTTTGTAATTGTGCTGTGCTGCAATATCTGTGAAAAAAAATATTTGAAGTCAGCTATTCAGAATTCAGGATAGGCTGTGTGCTGTACTATGAGTCTGCTACACACCTAGAGATTTCAAATTTCATCATGAAGCATGTTTCAATAAAGGTCTTAGAGATCGTAGAAATTTTTAAAATCTACAACCTCAGGATCCACATTTTTCAGAACAGGAGATTGTGAGTATTTAAAATAGATGTCAATGAGGTTGATTTTTCTAGTATTTCAAACAGGATATGCTCCTTAATTTGACACTATACTTGTAAAAAAAAAAAGTAAGAAATTAATTAAAATTTGTCCATATATTCTGGGTAGACCCTTTTTTCTCATATTCCAGACAGTACTTCCATTTTATTACCAAGATATTGATGGGATAAAAACTAAGGCACTAAAATTATGGAGTGCTTTCAGATAATCACAGATTAAGGCTTAACAGCTATCTGTGATGAACACTCTGCTTAGGCACAATTTAATGTTATTTTCTTGCTGTGTCAGACAGATCAAGAGATTTATTTCTTGTGAAAAACCAGAACTCTGAATCCCAGCTTCCTCTCCACAAAAGAATGCTGGAAAAAAAGAATAGTAGCAGTAAGATATTCTGATTAAATCTGACTGTGAGTAGGTATTTTGAGAAATTTTGTCAAGAGCTGTGTAAGTACTTGATTAATCATTACAAATTTATCTGTGGGCTACCAGGAACCAGGCATAGTGAATTAGAGGGGGAAATCGGGTTTCATCTCTTTCAAGGAGATGCTTGCTGCCATACTGAGGCAAATCTTCTGATGTAACTTGGCTCTTTATGCTGAAATCCTGCTTTGCAGTCAGCTGAGCCGAGGGTATTCTTAGCCAGTTAATATGCAGGTCAGTATAATGCAGCTGCTCTGCTCTGTGAAAGTAGGACAGACCACAGTTACTAGAAGTCACCAGGTTATTTCCTAACCAGAGGCGTGCTGGTTAACACTTGTCAGGAAATACCTCTACCTTTTTTTGCCACATCACTGACAAAGCAAGGAAGAAAGCCCCTCCAGAATGGGTCTTTCAGCACTGTGGGAATTGCAATGACTCTTGTGATTGACAAATTTAAAACTGTTTCAGATGCTGACAGCCCAGGATTTCTTCATCTCTGCTTTATTTGGATTAGATATATCTGAAAGAGTGAAAGTACTTTTATTTTGTCAAATTCAAATTACTTTTTAAATGTCTAGTGTTTAAAATAAAATCAGCAAGTTCACTCTAACCAGTCAAGTTCTTTATTACAAAGCAAAACTATAAAAAAAAAATTATGACAGAATGCATTTTCTGTTTCTTGTTTTGGCTGTCCTTCACAGTAGATCTACAAAGCTTAGTTGCAGGAAGGGGCATCAAAGGATTGGGACAGTAAAAGAAGGGATTTTTCAACTTTTCTTCCTCAGGCCATAGTTGCTCTTTCTAATGACTTTCCTAAAATTGTGTTTCCTCAGACCATTTGTTCAAAGTGAAATATCTCTCTTGGTTGTGGTTCTATAGAACTGTTCGAGTTTGTTTCTTCTGACAGAAATATAGTTCTGAATTTATACTAAGAATAACCAGGATGGCTTGGCCTCCTTCTTTGTAGTTCAAGACAGAAAATTACAGGGGGGCATTCTTTTTCTAGAAACCTCCGCAAGTCACTTTCCTATTATTTTATTTAATTTGCATGTTATTTCCATCTTGATGAACTTCCCTGCATGTCCTTGGGTTTGTATGAATAAACATAATTACAGGTCATATGAGATGTACTTCCAACTCTGCTTTGCAGTGTTGTAGAATTAATTCATTAAATAATACTGATGCACCTGGCATTCAAAGTACCTTTCCAAATTGCCTTCTGCTCATCTGTTCTCATTTTTGGAACTGGAGCCATAATAAGTCTGGCTTAAAATCCAGAATTACTAGTTAGTCACTGCCAACCCGACCTCTTTCAGAAGCATATGTAAATACATCAGGAGATTTCTTTGGCCCCAAAAGCACAGCTTTAGTATATATCAATATAAAATGCATAATCAGAGTTTATTGCTTCACCTGCATAATTATGATTTTCAGCTAGAAGCACATCTTTTCATTGCCAGGTAGTCCAGATTTTAACAAAAACATGAATTGTGTCTTACTAAATTCACTAAGATAAATGTTATCTTTATAAGATTTCCTCTGGTTTGGTGAATGAGAAGCTCAGCATCTAGACTGATACATGGTATAACTCTGTCCTACATAGGCACTACTCTTTCAGATCTCATTAGGGAAGCAAACCAAGAAATTATCACACAATAAAGAGTCATTCTTGCAAATGTTATTTCTGGCAGTAGAGAGACATCTTAGTTAATGCTGTACTAGTAGCATCTGGGAATGATGCAAGGACATTAGGTATGCAGCTAGTGTTTCAAAGCATGTACAATTAGCATCTCAAACAAGGCACTTACAAAGAGTGTAATTGGATAGCTGATGAATTGAGAATGCTTCTTCACAATTTCTTTGATTTGCCTTTTTCCCAAGTATTCTCTTTGGTCTTCCTTCAAATATAGGATAATCTTTGTTTTACAGTCATGTGGTTCCCCATGAAGGAAATACATGTGTTTTAGTGACAGCACAAATAGATAAATAGCAACCTTTTTCTGAAATTAAGAGTTAATACAGTTGTGATAAATTCTTAGTCATCACTTACTACCTGATAATGCTGAGCTGGTGTTCTATACCTGTTCTGTGTTCCAACAAATGGAATAACTAAAGCAATTATACCATTTCAATGTGTATTTCCCCCAGCTTTCAAAGCCCTCATGAAGCACAGCAATGCAACATATGAACTTCAAGAGGGAGTCTATAAAGCAGAAATTCATTAAGTTTGACCTTTCTCTTTAAATGTTACACATAATAGAAATGAAACACACCAGTGGTGCTGTATTGTATGATGCACATTCATTCTCTGCTGCACAAACTTCAGTCAGTGATTATTACCCAGACAGGTAAATTTGCTGCTCAAGGTAGAGATCCTGTGCCATCAGATTGTGCACCTGTGCTCCCACTCTGTTCTGCACAATGTTCACTTGACTCTCACCAGCCATGAGACAGGGAGCAGCGAATTCTGTTGACAAACATTTACCATTATCAATGACAGCAACAAGCCTGGAATGAAGGTGACTCTCCTACTGCCTATCTTTGCTTTGTGACCACGGTCATGTCTGCAACCAGGGAGGCAGAGAAGAAGCTGACCCCAAACTGACCATTCCCAGAGACACCAGCACAAGCCACATTCCTACAGAAGCTCCTCTGCTGGACCTTGCAGTAGTCATGGGATCAGCTTTGGTCATTCTGTGCCTGAATCCGTGATGGTCAGAATGCAATTGTGCTTGTCAGGCCCGTCATTCCCAGAATCCAACTTGTTAGGATCAGTCACAGCCTCAAGTCTCATTCTGTCCAGGGATCACACAGAAGGCTTGAGCATTCTCAGGGTTACAGTTAAGAATCCAGACAGTGTTTTACTGGCTGAGTCACATTAATAGCAGATTACTTGCAACCAATGATTTTCTAACTACCTCCCTCAGAAAGTTTTTCTTGCTGGAATGGAAAGTGTTGATGAGCAGTTATTTCTGCATGGAAGGCAAGAGTCATCTTCTCTTCATCCATGGGCTGATCTTCATTTTGCACAGACTCGGTGTTAATAAGCATACACAGAGTTGAAACGACACTGCATGTACACCCACACATACACTTGACAGTAGCACATATGTTCTTAAACTGAAAAAATATAAATAATTTGTCTTGAGAGCATAGGGCAGAGAAATTTAATTATTGTTTCAGATGTATCATTAATAATCCAGTATACATTTCAGATTTTTCACTTTTCCCTCGTTTCTTACTTAAGATTTAAGATAACAGGATGAATAATTGTTTAATTAAGAGTAAATTCTTAGGCTTTTTAATAAAGTCATGTTAGACTGTATTATAAAGTAAGAAAAGTCATCACAGGATTTGATTTATTTTCACAAATTAATTTTGCTTGTACATTCTGGGACATCCCAGAGATAAAATTTTGCAGTTATGACAAAATAACGAACACAAGATTTTCACTCTCCTTTAGCTGAAACACTACCTCAGCAGGAATACTCTGAGGTAACTCTTTAATTTTAACAATAAGCTTGAAAGTTCTCTGGGGAATAAGAGATAGTGGCTTAGTTGGTATAATGGTGAGACTAACACAGATTTGTTTATAGTCCCTTCAATTCAGAACAACACTGCAAGGAAATACATTTTGTTGAATGGACATGTTATAGTGTAAAGTCCCTTCTCTTGATCATTTAACAGAAACCAAGTCTGAAGCCACCTAAAGATGTATATTTCCTCCTTAAGATAGGCTATTATTTCCTGTTCCTATTTAAGTTCTTCTTAAACAACCCACTTTATTCACCTCTCATGAAAAAAGACTGCAAGGCCCTTGTGTCTGGCTACTAGCTGTTTTTATTTTGCCCAAATTCTCTCCCGTCACAGCTGTGGGAAGGAAAGTAGACAGAAGAAATAGAATCAATTATAATTTAAACTGACTAGAAATACTATGATGAGATTATGTTTGAATTTTCCAATGGGAAGTGATGGGAAGAAACAGCCTGTAGCCACATTTCAGCTTACATTAGAAGAGCAACTAATCTTCATCAGCTAAGTCTGGCAGTAAAAGAATCATTGTCATCACTCATCTTTCTACAGAATTAGTGTAGGTAACCTTCAAGCCACCAAAAAATAAAATTAAAAAAAAAATTAAAAATCAGCCTATCTCTTGGTTTAGACACGTAGCAGAAGGAGAGTAGAGAGAAACTGAACAAGACTCCTTAGGCATGGAGCAAGTCAAGGCAGCCATGGAGAGTGTCTTATTCTGACCTACCATATATCAAAGGCTGACAGGGTTTGCTAACCCATGGACTAGAGGCAAGCAGCCTCCTTGTTTCTTGTTTAGAAACTAACATCATGATCCTGCACTTAAAAAGAATTTAATAAAAATTTATTTTTACATAAGGTAAGTAAAATGCTTCCTACTCAAAACAGTGTGGATTCATATTGATATTGCACAAAAATAAATTATAATGTTAATGGTAACCCTTCAGAATGATGGAGTGTTTGAGGTTGGGAGGAACCTGTGGAGGTCACCTCATCTCTCTCTGCTCAAGCAGGGCCACCTGGAGCAGGTTGCTCATTACTGTGTCCACTAACAGCTGCTCTGAAATGAACTAATTGATGGGTGACATCCCTTTGCAATTACAGAAAGTGGACCACAGCCCTCCCAGAAAAACACTGAAAGGTAAAGCCTCTAAGGGAGCAATTGGCTCAGCCCTGGCACACGTGGCCTTGGCTCGAACAGCACCAAGGATAAGAAATGGCAGATTTCCTGGGAATGGGGGTGACTCAGGTGCACTGATGGGCTGTGCATGTTTCTGGATGCAAATGAAGACAGTAACACCCTGACTTGTGAGAATAATCCATTCAAGCAAAAGGGAAGCTTATGAACCATGGTACTGCCATGCTAATGAGGATTCCTCCTGGGTGTTTGTGCCCTGTGCAGTGGGCAAAGGGAGGTCTACGTGCAAGCCCTCCCACCCACCCACCTAAGATCTGGGACATGAGAGTGCAGCATCAGGTCTGTCCTGTTTGCAATGCTGTTAGAACTCACCAGATGGGGCTAATACAGCAAATATAAATATTCTCTATAGGAGTCATATTGAACAAATATATAGAGATAGGTAGAGAGAGCTATATATATTTGTGTGTATGGCACAGGAGTTTTAACCTTATAAAAGTTGTTTGGTTTCTTTTTTTTAAGTTAACCCCTTCCAGAAGTCCATTATTTTTAATAGATACTTTGTTAAATTAATTTTCCATGACTCATATGTTTAACTATTCAACCATTCTCTCCCACCCCACAAACCTATAGCTGTCTCAGGAAATCTGTTGGTTGGATCAGGTTTGCTTATTTTTAACTTTTTAAAAACTCTAAACAACTATAAAACCACATATATAAACATTGGAGGTTTATGTTGAGATCAATTCCTAATTATTATGCTTTTACCTATGTTTAAATAAGTGAAAGTTGTTTATAAATGTGCACAGCTTTCCCTTATCTTTTGGTACACTGATGCAGAGATTGAGCCTGTCACATAAGTCCATCCCCCAGATTTATTTTCCTGTAGAGATTCAACATATTTAGACATCACAGTAGAGTTTTAGTTGGTTGATTAAAAAAAAAAAAAAGGAAATACCTGTATGCCAGTGCATATTATCAAACATCCTCATCTGTGTCAAATCACTGAATCAGGAAGTTAGTATTTGAAAAATGGAAGTAATTGCCTGTGAAAGATGTCAGACTGGTGCTCTCTGTTTTTTACCATGCCTATAAGAAGCAATTCTATCATTTTTACAATTGAAAATGAGGAAAATACGTGAAGATTTAATACGCATCCACCCTATATTTGATTTTAGCTTGTTATACCTACTCATGAAAAGAAAAATGACAGTGAACAAACAGACTTCAGATGGGATTTAACTCAACCAACAGATCAGCTATTGGGAAATGACATAAATCTTGTTAAACCTAGCACTTGGCCTTAGAAGGATGGCGGCTAAAGACAAGGAATGTAACAGGAATGTGCATATTTGATTACATGATTGAGAAGTGCTTGTTATATAAGAACAATATTGTATGAAGTGCATAACAATGATAGTTTCAGATAAACCAGAAAAGCAGGAACCCAAGAGCCTCCTCTGCACAGGTAATCTTCTAAATCACACCTTTCTTTAGTAACACCATCCCTTGCTTTATGTATGCAGCAAGAGAAAGTGAGGAGAGAGAAACTGAACAAGTCCCATTAGGCATTGAGAAAGTCAGACTTACATTTAGACAGGCACTTAGACTGCTGAAAGTCTGAGTGATGATAATTTTTTATGAGGAATTAAATTTTGTGTGTGATGAAATTACAATGTAATGATGTAAGAGTATATATGTCACAATAATACCCTTTCTCCTCAGCCAGCCTGCCTTGTAGATGACAAAACCCCAATCATAAAAAAGCTATCCCCACTTTGATGGAAAATACTGTACTGGTAAATTTTATCTACAAGTTTGTACATAATCTTCCTATATATGAGTAAGGTCTGGATACCAGATGGATGGAAAAGACATGTGAATTTAACTTATGCCCTTCTAGACTTGCAAATGAAAATCAGTGACCACATGACCATAATGAAGCCAGCACATAATGATGACCAGAATGGAGCCAGCACATAATTCAGGGAAATAAGCTCTCCTTTTTTAAATGTGCAATGATTCAACCAGCACTGAATGAACAGCCAGTGCTGTGCAGTATCCAGAGCTCCCATGCTTCAGTGAGCTTATGGAAAAACTCATAAAAATTCCCATTAGATGATCATTTATCTAAAGTGTCAATGCTCCATCTAAAACAATTTAGAGACAGTCATTCCAGCCATGGAAATGAAATTATGCTTGTGACACTGATGGAGAATCTCCTCCTATGACTGGACAGAAAGCAGATAGCCATGCTTTTTCTGAAGCTCTCTGCAACCTCTGAGATGTGAGAAAGGTGATAAAGGAATGAAGAATGTGCTAACAAGTTTTCAGTTCCTCTTTGTGTAATACACCAAAGCAACAGAGAAAGCTCTCACCATCAGCTAGGTAGATGACCTGGGGGAGACTGAAGAACCTGGCGTAAACCTAAGATATACATGCACATACCTGTCTTATGTGCAAAATGTTCAGAGGCTCCTGAATCTATCTGGTCACCTTTAAAACTCAGACACTTTTTTTTTTTTTTTTTTTTTTTTAAATACTGGTAATACTTCCCTTTCCTTGACTGTTAAAGTCTGTTCTTTCCAAGGACATCTTTCTCAGCTTTCCTTATTTCTTGTTCTGCTTAGGAACTCCTAAATCACACATTGGCAGCCACTTTTCTTGCATGGATGACTGTTAACTCACTGTTGCTCACACCAAAGGCAGGTTGCTTGGCTGACCTGCAAGACTCATCAATAACCAACCATGCATTATTGTAACTCGATAACCACAAGTTTCCCAATGAAAACCAGCTGAGTGAAACAGCCAGTTCTGATGAAAGAGAAAATAATTTTGAAACACCTGTTTGCTAAATCTATTGTTTCTTGAATTACAAACATGCGAGGGTCTACTGCAGACCACGCTTCAGGAGTGTTCCAGTTTTGTGAGAAATTTAGTTGCTGCTTCTCGCCAACAATCAGACCTTATTTATTCACAGGTTGTCATTCCTCAGCTGATTACAGCAATACTGTATATATGGACAATATGTCTTCCCTATTTAGGGAGTTTTGAGAAGTACATAATGCTGCAGCACAACTTAGAAACACAAGTTATTTGTAGTGTATCATACCAATCTCTCCAGCTTTCCATAAAATTTAAATTAAATTCAATATCTCTGTCTTATCTTCAGAGAACATAATTTCCAGGACAACTACAGTTCCAAGATAATAACTGTTGTTGACAAGAACAGCACTCCTGGCTATGGAGGCAAGGTACTCTTTTCAGAAGACAGCTCACAGAGACCTGATTGCAAACAGCAGAATGAAGTTTTCCAAAGACACTACAGAGTTCAGCCATCATCCTATCCCAGCTACAAAGCAGACTCATTTTACCTTGCCTCCTTCAATCCAAGTATCTGTTTTTAAGAGTACCCATTTGTTTCTCAGTAATTAACCCCCACACTATGAAAACAAAATGTTTCACAGCTCTTGCTCCTCTGTGGAGAGATACAAGTATAAACAACACGTAATATGTTCTAGGAGAGCAGAAACTTCCTTGGTAACACCCTTTCACTTCGTAACACATAATGCATTACCTCACACATTTAATGTTAAATGTATGCGGCGGTTAAGAAGAGATTCCTAGTGCAAATAAGCAGCAATGAAACTATGCCAAACTATAATTTCTCATTATTAAAGCAAGTTAAATGTACTTTAAAGACCATGTAAATACTTGGAAATATATTTCCTTTTTCTTCTCCCCATATTAAATGGAACTTTCATACCATCCTCTCACCAGCACCAACTTTTGCCTAGTTCAGATGTGTCCCTTACATGTCTGTGTATCTCTGTTAGTAACTCACACACATTCAAAAGTTGTTAAAATTTAACACATTGCAGAGCTTTTGACTCTCTTGACTCTTAAGCCAGTCAGACCAAATGCCTAAATTGTTTTGGGCATCAGAAGTCCCAGAAAGACTTGACAGACCTGCTATGGTTGACAGACAGTGCAGAGATATGGTCTCCTGATTTCTGCAGCATAAACTGCAGGCAGTGCATGCTGGAATAGACAGTTTCCCTGATGGAAACTGGGTGTAATCACCCTCCCCCTTTTTTTTTTTTTTTTTTTTTTTTTTGTCTCAGGAAAGCTGGTAAAAGTTAATACCAGTTGTTGCACTTTCGGGGAAGTAACAGACAGTATTCAAATTCAAGCACAGGAAAGTTTTGTTCATAACTGTACTTGCATTGCAGGTTCTTCATGTCCAGTAAAAGCACTATTAATATTAGATTCTGAAAAGTTGCAGGACCAATTTATGCCCTGAATAAAGCAATCTCAAAGGACCACACTATTTTATTACTGTTAGTGAATTTTGCTCATGTCTGTTTTCCAATTTGCCAAAACAATTTGCAAAAGGTAAAGGCAAATACAGCAGTGATTGTGACTGACTTCAGTTTATTTGTTGTGTGGTGCATACAAAACACCTCATTTGGGGTGTCCTCCTGGGATCATTTCAGAACTATCATCCTTGGTTAGCTTGAAACAGAAGAATTTTCAAGTGGTACAAGGAATTTTTTTTCATAAGACTTAGCTCTGTAATCTCTTTTTCTCCTAGTATTTGATGAGCATTGTTGATGGGTTGTACAATAGTGTTCTTGTGACTTGCAGCTGTGTTTTTCAAATGAATATTTGTCTTGGATTCTCCGTGGAATCTCTCAGCAGCTTTTATTGATGTTACTTGTAAATGTTAAACACTACATCAATTCTTTGACTTTCTGCACCATCATGTACTGCTGATAACCAGGTACTTGTTAACTTTGTTTATTCTTTGGATCACACTCATTCCATCAGTGACAGATTGCCTGTTGTGGTGTCAGTACAATTTGCATTCCACACAGTCCCTCTACCAAAGTTGCCTGCTTTCTTCTTCAGAGTGATCCATCCTGTGTTGTCAGTGGGTAATGAATAAGACATACTGAGTATGCCTGCTTGGAGCAACACTTTTTTTTTTTCAATTTTGTTGTTGTTACATCCTTATCTGTTTTGAGTATTACTACTTAGAGATCCTTGCTGTTCCTGCTCTTCTTTGATAATTCTTTGGTGAAAGAAAATATTCTGTCTCTCTGGAAGTCCATTAATGAAATTTCTTTATGAAACAATCACTTTTAACATGATTTAAAAAAAAATGCAGGGCTGCTTACCTACTTTATGTGCTTTTAGGAGGTCATCAATACCATCTGGCAGGACTGGCTGATAAGCTGACAAGATCTATTGGTCATTATTGATTGGCTTTATCTTAAGAATTTCAAGCAAGTCTTCTATACTTGGCCTTTTAGAAGTCTAATCATCTGTACTTGTTCAGATATTCACCCAGATACATACTCTGTTCTGGAGATCCTTGGCTGTTTCAGGTCTCTTAGCTATCTTTTACTAATATTTTGATGGTCAGCAGCAAGACAGTATTCAGCTAAAACAAAATCTCTTTGAACTAAATTGACTTGAAACTAAATCCCTTTAACCCCCTGCAGTCTGGAAGACTGAGTGGACCTCTTCAGCTGAGCTGATGTAATGGAAAGAAGGAAGGTCCTGCTGTCCATTCCCTTAAGCAGACAGTGTTTTTCATTTAACCATATTCATTTCACATTTGCAAGGAGTTTAGTTGTCAATCCATTTACCTTTCAGAAATGGCTCCTCATGAGGTCAGGAGAGCACTGTGGCTGGTACAGGAAGGAGTAGCAGCAGATAGTCACAGTGCAGAAAGAAGAGAGCAGGACAATGCTTTTGGTAGCAGTCACATTAGAGCCACACAGCTACAGCAGAAAACAATATCTTGAAAGTGTGTTTTTTTGTTATAGCATAAGGTATTCTAATTCTGTGCTGCTTATCTCCCCCTGGTCGAACACAACTCCTTCCTTATTTTGGCTTCAGCAGTTCTGTGGTGAGTTGAATCAACCTGGTTGCTGATCAACACTTTGCTTACCTGAGAACTCATAATTTCTGTGTGTGTGTGTTAACTTTCAGGTGGATCTGACTCACCCTTTGGTTGCATGATTACTAGAACTTATGCAAGGCAGGTAATGGAAATACCTGTAGAGGAGGGGCCAAAACCTTTTTTTCCCAGCTGGAGATCAGTCTTAGATCAGTTTGAGTCAGTCATGAGGCTGTAGTCAGATAAACTCTTAAAGCTGAAACTGCTGTCAGAAAAAACAGTCCTGCCTCCCTGCCCAGTGAATACAATCCTTCCCAATCCTGTGCCACATCCATCTGATATTGATCTGGTTCACCATGCAACACAGCTGGCAGTATGGCTGCAGGATGATCAGAACAATGAGGTGAGCGATTTGATAACCAGTCTTTCAGGTTCACACCTCAGGCCAACTCCCAGGCCTGGCCCCGCCTGCAGCAGGTTGGAGGCTGGTGCAGAGCTGGAGGGATGGAGGTACCATCTCCATCAGGGGCACCCTGAGCTTGGCATGAAGTGTCAAAGTACAGCTGCACACCTGGATTTGCTGTCCCTAAACTCAGGCTCTCACAGCAAGAACCTCACCAGGCTTCCAGGCACTGGCAAGTACTCTGTGGGCAAAGCTGGCCAGGGCCATGGCAAATGAGCCAATGGAGATGGCCAGGGCTGTGATGTGAGTGGGAGCTCCCACCTGGGAGCCATTGCCCCAAAACCAGTGCTGCACATGGACACCTCCTGGCTCTGATCTGGCACTTCCAGCAGCGGGGAATCACTTCACCCCATGCTGTGCTGGCACTGATGCTCAGGTCCAGGTGGCAGGTCCCTTTGGGCACACAAAACCCCTGCTCATGACCCACTCCCCACCCTCACTCCCATCCCCCAGAGCAGCTGCCCCGTGGAGCCACCATGCTGGGTGACCCTGCTGAGGCCACATCTGCAGTGCTGTGTCCAGTTGTGGGCTCTGCAGCACAAGACAGACGTGGAGCTCCTGGACTGGGCCCAGTGGAGCTACAAAAATGATTAAAGGACTGGAGCATCTCTCTTATGAAGAAAGGCTGATGGAGCTGGGCCTGTCCTGCGTTGAAAAAAGTTGACTGAGTGGGGACCTCATCAACGTGTATGAATATCTTAAGGAGGGGTATCAGAGGATGGAGCCAGGCTCTTCTCGGTGGTGCCACGGGCAGAAACTGATGCACAGAAGCTCCACACGAACGTAGGGAAGAATTTGTTTACTGTGCACACTCTGGAACAGGCTGCCCGGAGAGGGTGTGGAGTCCCGCTCACTGGAGACATCCAGGAGCGCTCCGGACGCAGGCCTGCTCTGCGGGATGACCCTGCCGGGCACGCTGTCCCTCCCGCACGGTGTCCCCCGGGCCTGACCCCTCGGGCGCGCCGCGACTCCCGCCCCAGGCCCCGCCCCGCCCACAAGCCCCGCCCCTTTCCACGCCCTCCGGGCGCGCGGGCCCGGCGCGCGCGCAGTCGCGCGGTAAACAGGCCCCGCCGGCCCCGCCTCCTCGCGTCGCCCCCGCGCGCAGGGGCCGCGCGCGCGCCGGCGGCTGCGCAGTGTCGGCACATCCGGGCACTGGGGCAGGATGAGCGCTCCTTTCCAAGATGGCGGCGGAGGGAGGTGGGAAGGAGATGAACGAGATTAAGACCCAGTTCACCACCCGGGAGGGGCTGTACAAGCTGCTGAGCCACTCGGAGTACAGCCGGCCTAACCGCGTGCCCTTCAACTCGCAGGGCTCCAACCCCGTCCGCGTCTCCTTCGTCAACGTCAACGACCAGAGCGGCAACGGGGACCGGCTCTGCTTCAATGTGGGCCGGGAGCTCTACTTCTACATCTACAAGGGGGTCCGCAAGGTACCGGGGCTCCCCCGCCGGGATGGGGCGGGGAGTGGCGGGGGCTCCGCGCCGCCCGCCCGCCGGGTTGCGGGAGCCGCGGGGCCGCGCCGGGGGCGGGGGACCGAGGCCGGGCTGCCCCTCCCTCGCTGTCCCCCCTCCCCGCCGCCGTGGGGCCCGGCTCCTCGGCTCCGGCCGATCTCCCGGTTAACCGGGTAGCGGCTGGGGAGGGGGAGAGCAGGCCTGGGGCGAGGGCGGTGTGAGGGCATCGGCGCCGGGTCGGTGCTCGGGGCTGCTCCAGATACGGTGTCACCGGCGGGAGTTGTGTGTGTGGGCCCTGTGCAGGGATTCTGCGGTCCCTTGGGCGCTCCTTGTGCGGGAATGAGGGTTGGCTTTCCCTCCCTGGGCCTCCTTCACCTGCTGCTTCAGGTCAGAATTTGCTGGACACGCTAATGCCTGTTGTGATTATGGTGGTGTCAAATCCCTGCTTCCAGGATCTTCCTAGCTTTGGCTGCATGGCTAAAGCATTCGGTGCAGTTTTAGGCCTTTTGTTATGACTTAGGAGTGTGGGTTGGTTTTAGAATTGTTTCTAAATGGGAGTGGTGCAGTGAGATGAGTCTTAAATATCAGATAATTGACAGAGAGAAAGTTGCTTTTGCAGGATAGAAAGATTGATGTACTTGAGAGAGAGACTCCTTGCTTGTCATTATTGGATGCAGGACAGTGCATGCATTTGATCTCTCAGGTCACCATATTTATGAACAAACCCTTGATTTTACAGGATTGAGAGAACAATTCAGAATTTGCCGTGCTAGGTGAACACACGTCACTCCTAATAGATATAAACACAGATATAATGAATGTCAGCTTTCTGTTTTGTTTCAAATAGTGGGTGTTTGTTATTTTACATGCTTGGGTCTCAGCTGCCATCATGTGATCACCTTGAAATCTTCCTGCTTTTAGCTCACCATTCAGCATGGGATGAGGGCACAGAGAGCTAGAGACTCACATGAGGCTGTGCAGGAAGCTTGTGGATGAGCAAGGGATTATACCTGAATCTGCTGTGTCCCAGGGGAGTGCCCCCAGCACTCCTCCTTTCTATAAAATGTCGGCAGCAGCAGGAGTTTAAAGTCTACGTGGTAGTTTGTTGACTGTGACCTTACAGATCTGATATGTCTTGTATAATTATATGTGAAAGTGTGTCTGTGTATTTAGTTTCACCTTCTAATGAATTTTAATAATCTAGGTATGTTTCAAATAATTCTTGGACAATGGCTTCTTTAAGCATATAAAGAAGCATATACCTTTACAAGGTATCCTGTGGAGCAGTATCTCTGAAAATCTACATCCTAAATTGTTGCCGTGTTTGGGTCCTGCTATGTTTGTTTTTTCCATGCAAAGTAGCTGCAGAGTTCTCTCAGCTCACAGAGCAGGCCTTTATGTAGTTTAGTAATGGTACATGTGATTCTTGCAAGTTCTCTTAGTCATCTCTTGCCACACTTCTGACAAATAAAAATCTAAAGGCTGCAACTTCGTTGACAATAAGGAATGGAATAATTATATCGAATTACAAAAGTCTTCTTGAGCTGGGTATTTGGCTGTTTGGTATTTGGATTTTTTAGATGCTAAAAGCTACTGGTATGATATACAGTAACTGAGAAACTTGAGTTTGTGAACTTGTGAGCTCTGAGGCATTTATACCTGTGACAGTGTGAAATATTTTTTTCTCTGAATAGAGTAAAATATACACATTGTTAGGACAGAATTAATCTCAATGACCTTTTACAGTATTAACTATGTAAAACAATACTGTATATTCTACATGTATAGTACTTCAGTAAAGTGAACCTAAAGGAAGAGCTGAAATAGATTGACTCACTCTAAGGAAAATGCTTTAAATGAGAATGGGAAGATGGTCTGGCTTAAATCTGCAATACTTGCTGCTTTGGAATTTATTTTGGAACTTCAGTTGGAAGTAACTGTTTTGTCTGTGTATGAAAGTGAATCAGGAACAGGCTGACAGCCTGTCAACTGATCATGTGAACTTTTCAGAATCAAAAGTTCTATCTTGTGGCTGTCATAAAAGGGAGAGAGCTGTTGTTACTTAAATGGACAAGATGCAATTCTGCCTTAAACTGGGCAGACGATCACATTCTGTGTTCCTTCCTGTTCCTGGGATCAGGATGGGGGAGAGGGATTTGATCTGTTTAAGACCAACCTATTTGTGCTCCTTGGCATAATGCAGGTGCTGATAACTTCAGTTTTACCTGTTAGTTCGTAATTATTTATGTATCCCTTAAAAATTTTCCCTGATTACTTTAAGATCATGATTTTCATTCTGGCTAAGTCATATTGGAGTATTGAGTTGAATTTAATGGTGCTGTGCTGTGTGAATATATCAACTGTGATTTTGTCTTTTTATTTTTTTCTTGTTTTTCCCTTTTTTTTTAAAGATTATTTTAATACTTCTTTTCTTGATAGGAAAATGTTATATTTTTCCTAAAATGAATGAAAGAACCACGAGGACTGTATTTTAATAGCTGTGTCTGTTGGGTACTGAGATAATTCAGTAATCCGTTGCAGATCAGTACACATTAAGGAAAAGTAACACTTAAGCCATGAGTGACACCTAAAAATAAATAACCTAATATTGAGTCAAAGATACCCCTTGGAAGGATATTTCTTGACATCAATAATGCTAATCTTTCTTCTTTTAGTTTCCCTTAAATCCTAAATGCTTCGTGTCTGCTATATCTGGTTTGTAAGTCACCTTTTTACATGAACTGCTGATGTGTGTGTTGTCTTAGGAGATTTAACTTACATAAAGAAAAATGTTTCCAGGTAACCTTGATCCTTCCAAGGCACTTGGTGGAGAAGTTAGATCTGGCATCCAGGACAGTGGTGTGGAGATTGTCTGTTTGTACTCCAATCCTAATGGTTTGGTAGAGAGACAAGAGTTTTGGACAGCATTTGAAGCTGTCTCTAGAGACTTTTCAAGGCAAAAAGGTACTTTCTCCTGACTTCGTTCTTCACCTCTTTAAGAAGGAAACTGAGTTTTTACTATTTAATAAAAAACCAAAAAACATTGTAAAAAACCTGATTTTTTAAAATCATGAAACATTGCAGCTCTCATTGTGTTTATAAAGCAATGCAGACTTCCAGAAAACTCTTGTTTTCTGATTTGGATTCACTGAAAAATAAAAGACATGGACCTGTAGTTTAATAAGAAGTTAAACTGTGACGGAATGAGATGTGGTTGGTTTACTTCGATAAGTATGTAATTGTTCTTAACTGCACTGAGTGTCAATGGACTTTCCCTTTCAGTCCTCCTTTACTTTGGCTTTAAAGTTAGATGTGTGCAGTGATCTCTTATTAACCAGAAGGGGTAAATTTTCATGAACTCAACTGATCTAGTGACAGCTGTAAATGATGGACTGGCAGAATAGGATCCTCTTGGCAGTGTGCTCCTATCTCCTTGTCTTTGGCAGTGCTCAGCCTCTGGTTGAGCTTGTTCAGCTTGCTAAACCAGCAGCAAAAAGTACTTGCAGTTTTTCTGGGCAGATTTCCTCTTGCTTTGGTGAGTTGAACGGTGTCATCTTGGGGTTGATTAGTAAGTACACTGCACTTGGAGTACAGTGACAGCAAGGAAGGGGTTGGAGGGGCACTACCCCCTTCAGTGGCCTGGACTGTCTGCTTGGATCCACTGCCTTGGAGGTCCCTCCTGAGTCAAGCCTCTGCTTCAGCCTTAAGTCAGTTTTGGAATGATCTGTTCCTGAGGGATTAGTAACTTGGCTTTGATTAAGAGAGTTACAGGTGTTAAAGGAAGCTTTTCCTGTTATTTTAAGCATTTCCCTCTTCATGGAGTGAGATTATGATGTAATAACTCAAAAATTGTTCAAATTACGATGCTCTGATGCTCTTGGTGGGTTGCTTTTTCTTACAGCCCCTAATCAGGAGTGAGGGCTGTTACTTGATTTTTGTTTATAAGACAGTCTTGAAGGACTCTAAATATGGTTTATGGCTAGCTTTGCAAAATGATTTATTAGTTGATTCATTAGGCTGGAAGAGTGCTATATCCTCTTCCTTGCCTTAGGAATGACTGACAAGGCAAGGCTTTCCAGACTGCTGCTGGAAGTCTTTTTCCCTTCCTACTAGAAAGCTTGTGCATTTTACCTACAGAAGTTGTGTGTGTGGTGATGTGTTACTCTCTATATGTTGTAAAAGTTTCTGGGCAGATTAATCTGCAGCTGTCATTGCAATACAAGTACATATTAGCAATAGTGTTGCATGGTGCACAGTAATTTTTACGTAATATATCAGCAAGTTATGAAATTTGAATGTATAGTTTAGCGTATTACAGGACAGAAAACCTTCTGCATTTTAGTTAAATTCTGACTCTTTGGTAATGTGTGGCAGACTTTCTTAACATTGGTAGTTTCATTTTTTGAAATCACCTTGTTGCAAAAAGAGGCTTCGCCTTCAGTTTGATTTTTTTCTTGCAGCAGTCTAAAGCAGCAGTCTGTTAATAACTTTGGAATATTACAGTATGTTGCAGTAGTGTTGGAATAGAAACATACATAGGTGATAAGCACAGGTTGCTGGAGCCATGGAGGACAGAATTTGTTGACTGTCTTTTTAGGCTTTCATTGAGCAAGTGTCTTGGAAATTATATTTGTACTAGGATGAAAATCATCTCATATCTCAACTTCTTTTATTGAGAGTTGGCATACTGGTAGTCCCTGCTTATCAGTAAAAAGTCTGATGTATAGGATTCCTTCCTTTGCAGTTCTCAAAGTTACTTTTTTTCTGTCTGGCTTGATTTGTTGTGCAGTTGAGGAGTGTTATCCTTGGTGGTGACTTTCATTCTATAGACTGCTCACCTGGGAACTTGTTGCAATGGCAGAATGGTAATGGGTGACATTTGTCACAAGCTTAATATATTGCTTAATATATTGAGAAGAGCAGTGTGAGGCAGTTCTAGTTTGGAAGCTGGGAAGTGTGGAGAAAACCATCACGTTTTCTCGAGATCTGGCAGGAATGTGAATTTATAATACTGTATACTTTTACTGATCACTGAGCTGTGTCAGGCCTCTGAAAACGATGTGCATTTTAAAAGCATATATGAGCCATAAAAATGCTGAGGTTTGTAAGGATCTTGGAAGATACAGTAGGTCTAAAGGAGAGGGAGGTATACCTACACCTTAGTGACTGGTTCTTACACTTGCAGTAACGAGAATTCCACCACTAACGTTTTTTGGTGTTCTCTTTCTTCTTCCTCCTATATCTGACTAAAGGGAAAAAAGAGAGAGCAAACCAGGCTGAATGCAGTTTAGTGTGGACAGAAAGGACAGATGACTGTTGCCTTTGGCTTTTGCATATTTAAAAACTTGTGAATTTGTCCACTCAATTTTCCTAAGGTAAATAAATCCAGCTCTTTAAACCATTCTTCTCAGATCATGAGTTCCAAATGTTTCATTGTTCTCCTCTGTTGGCTTCTGTTGTCTTTTATTAGTGGTACTTAAACTAGACCTAGACCCAGTGCTTGCAGTGTGACTTCAGTAGAGAGCAAGGGAGAATTGTTGCTTGCTGGGTCTGTCTTCTAATATTCTTGCTAACATATTGAATAGTGTTGACATTTTTGAGTCCTGCTTATAGTGATGACTCACTTGGATTGTTTCTTATCATATTGCTGCTTTTCTCCATTTTTATCCATGCCTTGATTTTGTGGATGTTTATAAATGCCATGTAGCATTTTCATTGAATTTTGTTCTGTCACGATTATTAGAGTGGTTTTATTTCCAGTTCTGTGCTGCATAATGCAACAAATCCTTCCAGTCTTGGTGTTACTCACAAATTTGATTTGTACTCTCATCTATTAATGATAATCTCTCATAGAACTTAAAATCCATGTGTTGGATTTGCTGCTGCTGTTTCACATTTCTCAGGTGTGTTGGATGTGACTCTATTCTGTCCCTCGTTAAAAGGGTGTTGTAGATTTCTTTTTTCAAGAAATCCCTTAATTTCTTGCTGAGTTTTTTTTTTTTCCTTCTCTTTGTGTTGGATAATAGTTGTTATATTGGGACTGGACTACCCAGTCTCATGGAGGTATTGTGGCTAGATCAGTAAAACTTTACCTCTTGATCAGTGGTTGTGAAGGTATTTGAGAGCCTCTTGGAAATTTTTTTCAGGCGTTTAATGGGTGGATATACTTACCACTCTGAGTTTTGTGATGTAGATAGGTACTATCTTTACTAATTCCAGCTGGGCTGTACTAGGGATTGGGGCTAGATCAGTAAAACTTTACCTCTTGATCCGTGGTTGTGAAGGTATTTGAGAGCCTCTTGGAAATTTTTTTCAGGCGTTTAATGGGTGGATATACTTACCACTCTGAGTTTTGTGATGTAGATAGGTACTATCTTTACTAATTCCAGCTGGGCTGTACTAGGGATTGGCAGACGTGTTACAAAATACTCCTGTAGCCTTCCCTGAAGGGTAGAATTTGTAGTAATGCCAACAAAACTGCTGAAGGAAACAGTGAAGAGTTAATGTAGATTACAGATGTGTAGGTAGCTTTCAGTGTTTTATTTTGTATATGAGGCTTATACAGAGCAACTAGGACTGGCTAGAGTAAGATAAAAAGGCTAACAAGCTGCTTTAAAATGACAGTTACATTGTTAAGTGTTTCTTGCTCTGGAGGAAGATGAAATATCTACGGTTGACAGAGCTTGCAAGATGATTTTTATGTAGGAAGTGGTATTAGTCTGTAGTACTTTTTCTTGTTCTAGTCTGTACTTGAAGCCCATATCACAACTGTTTGACTTGAGTGAGCTCTTGCACTGTGCTGGCTGAAGGATTGCTCTCTGAGGTAAGAGTTCATTTGTCTGTGACTGCTTGTTTGGCTGGCGTGTTTGACAGTGAATGCTGGGCTATGCTGGCCAAGCTCCCACGTTGGGATGCAGTATTTTATAGGCAGTGAGTTTTTGTGTGTGTCTTTGGTTGGTTTTTTTTTGCCACAGCAGTTATAATTTTGGAGGTTTTTGTTTTGTATTGAAGTGCATTTGTGGTAATATTGCACTTACTTGAATTCAGTTGGGGAAATTAATTTAGCGTAAAGCCAAAAATTGTGGCACTTATTCTTTGCAGACTGACAAAATTTTAGTCATAATGCTTCACAGATGCAAAGAGGGGTCATTTGTAACAAACACCTCTGTGCCTGTAGGAAGTTTTATGGGGCAGCTTCGTCAGACTATTTATAAAAGTGTTGTGCTATGTGCTTAAATGACAAGGAGTTTGCATTATACATTGATATCTGTGAGTCTGCAAAACAGTTAAATAGGTAACTGTTAATAGTTAAAATGTACATTGAAGGTGCCTCAAACTCTAATTAAAGGCTGCCCAGACCCACCTCTGAGAGGACTGCCAGCCATAATTGTCGTTTGACATTCTAGAATCAAATTTAATGCCCTAGTTTGACGTATTATTGCAGTTTTCTGGCTAAAGAGACCCATCTGAATTACTTTTTTGTGAAGGATGTGTACCGAAAGGCCACTTGCTATCCAGTTGTCATAACTATGAGTTGACACACTTGGACAAATTATTATTTGAAAGTGGTACCATTTAGTGCAAAATAGTGCCTAATATTTCCATTATCTGTCCTCTTAGAAGGCTTAAGGAAAAGAAACAGTAATACTAAATGTGCTATACTTTAAATAATAATATTTGCTTGTGTCCATCTGGGAAATAGAGTATTTTTCCTTCCTTACCTCACTCCACTTTTGGGCCCAAGTGAATAGACAGCCCATTTTTTAGCATCTACTTCCCACCCGTTTCTTGCCCCTTGTAACTGAAAGCAGCTGCTCTTGCCTGTTTGGCTGCTGAGCAGCTGTTGGTGCAGTGGGTGCAGCCCCCTGGTCTTTGTGGGCAGGACCACCAGCTGCTGCAATTGAAACCTTTCCAGTGGCCGTGTTGTAACTTGCGTTGGGATTTTTCGTGCATTATTCAGTCCAGCTGTTCATAATGGAATGATAGATCTCTAATAGATACTTTCTGCAAATTGATTTCAGTTTTGGTTTACCAGATATATCTGTTCTTTAATTTCATGAGTTAATAATAATGTTTACATGTGGCTGTAATGGTAAAAAAAAAATTATTATTTCTTACTACTACTTTTTAACTCCATGTGGGATTGGAAGGTGACTGTATTAAGAAGCTGTTGGTTTAGTAGTGTATAATTTTTGTACAACTAGAGATTGTGAGGCGCTATGTCAGACAAAATACTAGTCTAAGCAAGAAATTTACCTTAGGAGTATGCTGGTGTAGGGAGAAAACATTGCGTGTTATGAACAAACTTCATTATCCCCAGTTTCCTAGTAATAAAAAATATTATTTAGCAGGAGTTTTAGATGTATTTTTTCAGGGAAGTGATATCATGTAAAAGTTGGAGAGGACTCAAGTTTATGGTTTTAATTCTCCCTTTCAGCTAAAGAAAGGGGGAGCAATGACAACAGGAGAGAGAATGGATACCAACATACATTGAACTGTGTGTTAAAAAACCACAAGTCTGGTGAAAGAAACTATTTGAACAATGCCTTAAGGACACTTTAGCCTTCCCAGGGCTACAGGGATAACTCTGTGAATCTGAGTAACATGAATATCTCCTTTTTCTAACTTAAAAATGTAACCATAACAAATACAGAATCCTAAAAGTTGTAGTCTCATCCTATTTTAACTGTGGCAGTTTATTTCTAAGGATTTTTTGGTATGGTTCTTTTAAGACTTCTAGAAAGGTTTTGTGCAATGTTTGAAGCTATCATTGGAATGAAATTTTGGCACAAGTTGTAAAGGATTACTTTTGTTGTCTTGATTTTTCTGGTTTTCTATTGGTAACAGTCAGTACTATAGAAAAATAATTTTAAGTCATGTTTTTTAAGTCACGTTACTAAGATTTAAATTATAGTCTAGATGTTTGGATTTGCATATTTTAGTGGTTTGAATGGAAAATACTGTCTCTTAACATCAACTTAATACTGTATTGTGAAGCCATAGGTGAAGGCTTAGTGTGCATTTTTCTTCAGATTTTTTTCCTTTCCTACAGAATAGCAAACAGTTTGACAGAATTCATTTTTAAATGAAAGTATTTCTAAAGGTTAGTTTTCTTCAGTGTTTTTAGTAAGAGAGTGGGCCAGAGACCTTCAATAGCTACCTGTTTGCACTTAAGGTGTCAAGAGGATCTGTCTTTAAAATAATAATTTATGAGGGCAGGAATAGTTGCATGATTAGGCAATATCACTTTTGAAATTTGATACCATCTACTGCCAAATGCTGTATTTCTTACCTGTTTTGCAGCCCATTTTGCATTTTGTGTCAGTTTGAATTATTACTTTACTGTCCATAAATAACTAAATAATAGCTTTTTTTAAAATGTGCCAGTTCAGTGTGATATATTGATCCAGGAGGTTTATTCCCAAAGGAGAATTTCAGAAATACAGGGTGCAGCTTGTAAAAGTGAAATGCTTGCATTGACTAGAGAGTTATTGCTATTTAATAGCATGACTGTATACCTCAACAGGTGACTTCAAGAAATGTCTTGCTGCTACTTCAGTGGGAACTTATGTTCCCTTCCCTCTAAAGGCAACTGTCCAGTTACATTCAGGGGATGGCCTCTCCTGCCTTCAGCAGTGGAACTGTGGTCGGTCCCTTGTACAGAGTAACTTCTGTCTGTGTGTCATGAGCTGTTTGCTAACACCTTCAGAGTTTAAAGTTCCAGGTGATGTTTCTGACCTAACAGCATTGGCAGAATAGCTTCTGTGCCAATTAAGTGACTGTTCAAGTGTAGTTCTGTGTTTTAGCCAAAATGCTGCCTCTGTAAATTCTCTAGTTGGAACTGGGATAGTTAAGCGTGGGCACATGTTAGCACTTCTAAATCAGAAGGATGGGGCAAACAACTGTTCTAAAGAACTCAAACAAATGCCCAGGTTAAGATGCCTTTAGTGGTGCACAAGGTGATCCATACTTCTAATTTTTAGAGTGACAAAGTACTGGTTACCAATGAGCTACTGCAGCAGTCCAGTGGCAGCTTGCTCAGTGCTCTGTGTGCTGCACTCTGACGTCTCTGTTCCCTGTGAGCAGTGGGTAACACCTTGTACTGGCTTGGTATGGCCAGGCTCTGGGGGCTTCTGTTGGAAGCTGCTGTGAGAAGCCCAGGATGGACCTGCTGCTGGCCAAGGCTGAGCCCATCAGGAATGGTAGTAACACCTCTGTGATAATATATTTCAGGAGAGAAAAGTTACTGTGCAGATGTATTTGCAGCCAGAGAAGAGCAGGGTGAGAATATGTGAGAGGATCAGCTCTGCAGACACCAAGGTCACTGCAGAAGGAGGGGCAGGAGGTGCTCCAGGTGTCAGAGCTGAGATTCCCCTATGGCCCGTGGTGAGACAGGCTGTGCACCTGCAGCCCATGGAAGCCCACAGGGATGCAGGGATCCACCTGCAGGAGGCCCAGGCTGCTGCAAGTTCCTGGCAGGGACCTGTGGACCCATGAAGGGAGGAGCCCATGTGGAGCAGGTCAGGTAGGACTTGGGACTCCTGTGGAGTAGGCTGTGCCTGAAGGACTCAGATAGGAAAGGTTCATGGAGAACTCTGTCCTGTAGGAGGGACCCCACGCTGGAGCAGGGGAAGGACTCCTCTCTCAGAGCAGTGGCAGGAAGAACATGTGATAAACTGACCACAACCCCTGTTCCCTGTCTCCCTGCACTGCTGGGGAGGAGGTAGAGCTAGGAAGAAGGGAGGAGTGGGGAGAAGGTAGTTTTAAGGTTTGTTTTTACTTCGCATTATCCTGCTCTGATTTTCTTAGTAATAAATTCAGTTAATTTCCCCAAGTCAGGTCTGTTTTGCCAGTAATAGGTGAATGATCTTTTCCAGTCCTTAGCTCGTGAACCTTTAGTTATATTGTTTTCTCCTCTGTCCAGTTGGGAGTGATTGGGCATCTTTGGTGGGTTTTGGCATCCAGCCAGGGTCAACTCACCACACACCTTCTGCAAAAACATGTTGGACTGGCATTGATCTGGTTCATCTGTGTACTGTGATTTGTTAGTCCTGATCAACTGATGGAAAGAAACATTGTGTGTACATAACAGAGAGTCAAAGGGGAATGCTGGTAGGATCAGGGCCTGGAGAAGCCCAGTCTTAGGAGCCTAGAAACAGCTTGTACTGTGCTTTCTCTTCACTCATCTGGGAACTCTTTCTTCATTTCTATCTCCCCTGGTTAGTTGGTTTGCAGCTCTGGCACTTGCAGTGCAAGTTGATATAAAGGAGAGTTTGGATTTGGACAGCGTGCGAACATCAGGGTGGTTAAAGGTACGATTATTTTTGACAGCAGAGATCCCTAGTGTGCCTGCTGTTAGTATGCCCATATCAGTGGGTGGGATGATTTAATAGCTGGGCTGTGTTGGGGGTGTCCTTACAGTCTCCTGGGAGGACATTTAGCAAAATGCCTGACATGTGGGCACTCATGGGCAGCACTATGTCTCTGAGGTCTCTCGGTGACAATAGACAATCTGATCACTCCCTCCTACCCTTAAGACAAAAATCAGCCCGAGGAAAGAGACAGTGTTGTGTGACCATTTGGTATCTGGAATACTTTCAGCCCTTTGATGGTAATTTTTAAAGAAAATTATTAACAGCAGGCAAAAGGTTGTGGGTTTTTTCCACACAATATCTATACCAGTGAAACTGCCAACACTTATTATTACTTAAAATATCTTAATACTTTGCTTACTTTAAAATAAATATTTTTATTGAGAAAGCTAGTGCCTGAATTTGGAACATACTGCCTTTTGTTCTAAAAATTCTGAAGGAGGATTCTGCTTTTCAGACTGGATGATATATCCTAGAACTTGTACACATGGGGTTGTGGGAAATCAGAGTTCACTGTATTTGTTTTAGAGATTTGGTCCTTAATACTTGGTTGCTAGTAGCTGTGTTTGTTTTGCAACACTTTTCATCTTATTGGACTGGCTTGTAATGAAATGTCTTCAGCCCCAGAAGGAAGATTCATCGCAAATTAACCAACTGCAGGACCATAATTAGAGCAAATATGTTATTTCATCTGTCTGTTACTGTACGTGACCACAAAAAGCATAAACCAATGGGGCTCATCCTGGTTCTGGAGCACAGGTTATACATTTGTGCAGTATTTTATTCACGTAACTTCTGTGGGACTCTTCTGGTGCTCTTAGGATAAGAGCCAGCTCCATCTTAGTTTTAGAACTAAAGTAATTAGGGCTTTGTTCTAGTAATGCTTAACATGCTGCAAGGTGATGGAATTATTGATAAAAACTCTGTATCAAAAATGTCCAGCATTCCTGTAGGGCTTGCAAAACCCAACAGTAGCCAGAAGAGACATAATCTGGAGTTGCTGGACAGACGTGACAGTGTTCCATTTGACTTCTATTGAGCTTTGTAATGAAAAATTATAAATTGATTAGCAATTAACTGCTACAGTGAAGTAAGTTTCTATAGCAACAGGGCAGTGCAGGGTACAATTATTCAGACTGCTTTCCTTACCAGATAATTTTTTCTTCCAAGCACTGAGTTTACACTGTTGGACTAAAACATTGTTTTATTATAGCAATGGATAATCCTCAGCTTTTGCTGCTCTTGCCTTTTAATTTTTTTTTTTCCGTCATAAAGAAATAACTTTTCCTCTTATGAGCTGAAAAAGAAATGGAAGAAACTTTTTGAGATAGATAGCAGTGTGGTAGACTGGTAGAAACTCAACCTGCTACTATTTGCCTGTATGTTATTAGTATAATGAATGGAGTTATATCAAATATATTGTTGTGCAATATGAATTTCGATTTCACTTCTGCCTGTTGACAAGTCTACATGAAACTAAATCTGGTCTAATTTAATAATAATGGTGATCATATAATAGCTTGCAAATTCCAAGTAAATCAATTTAGATAAGTTGTAATGCTGATTCCCTGAATCAGCCACTTGGCTTTTTTTTTTATTATTTGTTCTTTTTGTGTTTAAAGTCTCTATATTTGCTTTTTGGTTTCAATACTTCTGAATACCTTTAAAGAGAGAAATATTCTACTTTAATCTTCACTCTTAAAATCAGAAAACATTAGGGTTTTGTCAAGGCACTGCAAGGTGTTTGGGGTTTTTTGCCATAGAACACATTCCTGAAGCCAACTTTTAAGTGTTACTGTATTTTGATCTTTTTAAAGTTAGAGGAGATGAAATTTTAACAACTTAAGTGATGGAGCTACAGCAGTCTTGTTTTTTTTAACAGGACACTTAGTTTTGTGTTAAGTATTTTAAATACGCCTCAGGTATTGATTTCGTGAAACAAAAAACAAAAGCAGTTTTTGCTTTTGTCAGTCAGCCTCACTGTTTGCTGTTGATTGGTATTGCACCAGTGCATTTTTCCAGTCTTGTAACAAAACCATGCCATTGTTTTAGAAAAGAAAAAAATAGGATTCAAAGGTAAAGTGAAAGTAACGGCTTTGAATGTGACTGACTAGAACACTGGTCCAACAGGTCAGGTAACTTGTGTGTGTGGTGGGGAGGAGGTGATCAACTCAGATGATGATGCCATTAAATCATGCAAGGTTTCCAGTGTGTTCCATGTTTTGGGTGCCATCTAAAAGCAGTCTGCCAGCTCTAATAAGTGTTGCCTGTAACAGGTACGATTTTTTAACCAGTTTTGCTTGCAGTGCTGGGCCAATTTAAACGATTTCCCATTAGAAGTAACTTACTAAGTGTTTAATAAATATTGCAACTGAGTGTGTGAACTGAATGTGAACAGCTGCTGAATTGTGCCAGAATTCACAATTGTGTGGTTTTACTTGGAATCCATTTGGTATTTACATACCTATTTTCCTTATTTTAATTTATTTTGTACATCTAGTACATGTATTCTTATCTCTGTTAAGCTCATCTGAATTATGCCTCACTCAGTGTTAAAAACAGGTGAGAAAGACTGATTATAAGTGTAGGCAACAGTGTGACTAGACTGTAGGAGGAAATAAGGGGATCCACTGGAGAATAAGGAGCAAGAAGGAGATCAGAAAGGTAACTATTACTTTTTTACTTTAGAGCTCTGAATCTTTACAAGGTACTAAATTGTAACTATTGAGAAATTAATTATAGTTAACTAAGCATAAATATTAAGTGAGACTTGCAGAACTTCATTATGAAGCATAGTTAAGCAAAGAGATAATTGTTACAGTACACTTCATTTTCTCAGTTCCTCAAAAGTGAATGTTTACTTCAATGCCTTCCAGCCTTTACAGAAGGTGATGCATTCTTTACATAGCTTGTGACAGTTCATAAGTAGTATTCCATCATGAACTTTATTTAGTGCCTGTGAATATTTGGAATACTCTGTGCTATTCTGAAATCAGTTGCTTTTTAATTCACTCTATTTCTAACAGTGAAAATTTTTGTTAAAAACCTTCTGACTGCCTTTGGCTGAGTGACAGGCAGGTATTTTTGCGAGGCTTATCCTGGATTGTATTCAGATAGAGAAAAACATGCAGGAGTGCTATTCAAAACATACCCCACCACAACAACAGCACCAAATCCCCTTTCAATTTTAGCTTTTGAAATTCTTACATTGTAGACTTCTGTGTTAGGGATTCTTTTTTGTTTTGCTGAAAGTAAAATGTCTCCCTGTGGTGGGAAAACATTAATGTATAACGTGTATATATAACCAGCTTTATTTGAAGTTCAGGTCCTCAGCCTTTGTAGTGTAACACTTTGGTAGTAAAGGAGAGTTGTAACTTACTAAGTTCATGTCCTTGAATGAAGCGGAAATTCAGGTCCATATATTAGATACTAAAAATGAGGGAATTTTAGAACTCGGAAATTCTGTTACAAGATGGTGAGATAATTAAAAGCTAAGTTCTTTATATCTGAGACAACCATTGGGAAGAGACCTTCAAGTTGAGGTCTTCTAGGAGTGGTTTTGGAAATAATTTAATTGGTGACATTGATACAGAGAAGCAAGAGCACGTACATGGTGCTCATAATAACTTTGGGACTTATCACTGTTCATAATCAGAGTTACTTAATAAGGAGAAACAAGCTGATATCACAACCATAAATGAAGTGAACATTCATTGAAGAAATCCATAGGGAATTTTTGCTTCAGCAATAAAACTTTGAAAAGATGATACTACAAAGTGTAGTGTTGATTACAGGCTGAGCCAGCTTGTGATACAGCTGTTGAAGGCTGGAAGACATAAATGCAATTCAAAGATGTATAAAATGAGGTTACAATAGAAATAAAGAATGTCTTTAGTCACATTGTACTAGGCCTTGAGAAGATGGCTTTAATATTGTATGAAATTCTGGTTGCTTGTGTTGAAGGTGATTTTTAACTCCTGCTACTAAAGAGGATGGTGTCTAATGTAAAGCTGGAGAAAGAGGTGTGTAATTTTAATTTTCTGAGCAAAATAATAAGTCACTAAATATTGTTTTTGTCACACTAGAAGAAGAGAGACAAGAAGGGAGAGAATAAATAATGCAAAACCTTCCTTGGATGTATGAGACATTACTAGCTCTTCCACAAATACCAATCATGCAAAATTTACTATTAATTTAGAAGTATCCTGCCTTTTGACCAGCCCTGCTGTAAGCAATTACTAATAGTTGAACTGCAGAATGAAAATACTGTGACCCTAAGGGAAGTACAGAATAGGTTTTAACAAGAGCAGAATGTTTCCCCCAGAAGCTTCTTAGGGCTGAGCCTGATGAACAGAGTGAGGGCAATTTATTTTTAGTGAGACAAATCCAACTCTTTGTGTGGTACCCAGTGAGGCCACCTTACTGGCTTTCAGATCAGGAGAGGAAAGAACTGTAAGATACTGAGGAGCTGGAGGCAGTAATGTTCAATGAAAAAATGGATGCACAGCTCACTTGGCAGATAATCATGGAAAGAGCAGGAGATTTTCAGTGGTAAATAAATGGATGCTAGAGTATCTCAGTAGTTTTGTGGAGAAACTGTAGGAGGGGATTTTGTATTTTGTGTATTTTTGGAGGTGGTTTTCTATATTCTGAGTCTCCATTTATGCAATAGGCACGAAGGTCAGAACTATTTCATCCTGTCTTAAACCATGAGCAGAGTAAAGGATGAGATTTTAACTGGTGACCAGCCAGCTTTTTTTTTTTTAGTATCATATGGTGTAGTGAGACTGAAAAAATATGAGCAGTAAGCCTGTTTTCTCAGGTTTCCCTAATCTGTTTACTTACTTTTATATAAAATTTTACTATGCTGAGGTATTTGGCAGGTTTTGTAGGAATTGGAAAAGATTCTGTGTGCTTAAACCAGATGTTTTCTCATGATCCTGTGTTTGAGAGAAATGTTTGAAGAAAGATTTGAAATTAAATGGAAACTAAAAGAAGCAAGCAGCTGTGCTTTGGCTTTGCCCTGTTAGTGTTAATCCTCGAACTTCAAGTTAGCCAGTTACCTGGCCCCTCTTGCCCTGGAACAGAACAGTTTTCCACCAGGGGAGCAAACTTTAATGCAGGAAACAGTCTAATTCAAATGTACTCCTGGAGCAAATTCTCCTTTCTGACATGAATGCAAACTCTTCTTTCAGAGGGGAGAAGATAGTGTCAGATAGAGACTGCTGTTCTAATGTAGCTCCTTATAAATTGAGTATACTCCTTTCCTCACATCTGAGTGCATCCTCTTCATCTGGTAGCTTTTTACATACACTTTGGCAAAGACGTTTCCCTACTCCCTGCCATTTTAAACAACAGCAAAAATCCTTTGAGGTTTGTGATACAAGGTGGTTCTCCAGTGTGAGAATGGCTTCTTCACTCTTTGGAGTGCTTAAGGATGTTAATGTATCTTGATCAATATGCAATGCTAAACAGTTAAACGGAATTTCAAGTAGAGGCTCAGGCTGCTTGGTTACCATGGCAAACACAGTAGGAAATACATGCCAAAGTTTGGAAACTAAGATACACAAAAGAAAACTTGTAAATTGAAATAATCACTTTGGAGAGCAAATATACTTGTTTATAATTTATTAGAGTCTGTTTCCCAAGGAATACAGTTTTAAAATCCTATTTTATTAAGCAGATCTTAATTGCCAGTCCAGAGTTTTGCACAAAGGAGGCAATATTCACAAGCAGGGAAGAGTGAGATTCTTTGTTGGCTTGCCCTCTAACTGTAAGGGCATTGAGTGAATAGAGTAGCCTCTTGGAGACAGAGGAATTGAATTACTTAAGTACTGTAATCAAGGTTGGCATATTTTCAGTGTGCAATGTCTTGTTTCACAGATGACTCAGTTTTGTCTCTAAAATTTGTCTGTGTTAGTGATTATATGTATGTTAGATAGATCACATATCTGTGATATCTCTGTGTATTTAATGGTTTGTCTATGTTCCTCATTGCATATATATCCTTTAATTACTTATGTATATTAAAGATCTTGCCATATTTAATTCACTTTCCCACAGTTGTTTGTCTTAAGGCTTGCTACCTGTAACCAAGGTCTTTATGTGAGTATTTTAATGGGGTGATTTTCAGTTTGATAAGTTCCCTGTGTAATCAGCTTACTGTGAACACAGTATTTGATATTATACTGTCAGGATGTTGTGGCAAAATCTGATCCTTTTGCATGTGACTTGCTGTACAGTTTTCCATAGGTATGGTCACATGCAAATCATGAAGTTATTTTTCTCTTTCTGAATGTAAATTAGTATGTATATTTTCATGTATCTTCTCTAAAGTCTTATCCCCCAAAAGGAAACTGATGCACAGAAAGACAATCTGTGGCTTGAGGGAGAAGCTACTTCTAAAGACTTCCTGAAGATCGAGGTTAGAGCTGGCATTGGGCACTGTGATCATGGGCACCTACCCTAACATGTGACTCTACCTCATCACTTTATGCATTGCATAACATGGATTGGAGATTATGGTAGGCAGTTGGAGGCTCAGGGAAAGCAGTTTAGGTTATTACTGAGAAACTGTGATGAATTTGCCTCTGTCTTCATAACACATGGTCTCTTGGGAAGGGAGGCTCGCTGTCAGTATAACTGGGAAGTAGTGTTACTGGAACATGAAATGTTGGAGGTGATGGAACAGTTTATGAAATGGTGTTCAGGAGTTCTTGTTGTGAACAGTAACTGTTATATTGAATTACAGGTTAGTCTGCTTTTTGCTGACCTCTTTAAAAAGGACTTACTGAACACTTTTTAATTAAAACAAAAGTGGAATGTGAAAGCATCTAGAAGATTATACTAGGGCTTTACTTAAAGGAAAGTAAGTGTTTGGAGGCCACAGGAAGAGAAGAATTGTGCCACTGATTAGCCACAGTAAATAAAATGTTTCATTCCACTAAGTTTAACATATGGTAATTTATAGTTATGTGGTGTATCTGTAACTTCAGGAAAAAAAGTAAAAGGAGAAGAGCAGCAGAAGTTGAAGATGGACTGATTTGACTAACTGTCAAGAGGCAGCTGTAATAAACTTGGGAGATGCAGTTAGGGTACTTGAGTGAGCAGCAGTATGTGTTCCCACTAATCTCTGGGTGGCACACAGTGGAGGAAAATACTCGAGTTAGTTTGGCGCTACTACACAAAAGGAGTCGATTGATATTGGTGATTGCCTTAAGTGATTAGTACTTGATTTCTAATAAATATTTGTTTCTTTAAGAAATGTAATGGAGAAGAATATTAGAAACAAGAATTGAATAAATCATACAGCATTGTATAAATCAGTAGGTCTATATCTTCTTATAGGTCTGTAAAAATGTATTATTACAGAGATACTCAGAGAAGTGGTGAAAATTGTGATATCTGAAAACTTTTGTGTAAATACTGAGGACAGGACTGCTTACTCTAGTAATCAATATAAGTGCTGTGTATATGAGGAATATTAGACATCATTGTCTCTGCTTGGGAACAAGATGGTGTTCAGTAAAATCAGAGTGGAACAAAATTCAGAAATTAAACTTTTCCGCATATTAACTCATCAGGGTACCTTGCTTCTGTAATATAAGTGAATAATGAAGAGGAAATGGGAGTTAAAATCTGGCAATTTTTTCAATTCCATACAGTAGTTAATGCAAAAAAAAAAAAGGTCCTGTAAGCATTATTAAACTTCAATATTTGCAATATAAATGGCTTCATGAAAGAAATCTAGTATGGACAATAATCCATTAATACAGCTGACTTAATGAGTTAACTTCTGGAACATATATCTGCCCACTGTTCAAGAAATGGTACTGGAGTAAAAAGTCCTGGCAAAAAAAAGTCCACTTTGGAGTCCATGATTATGAAGTATGTCTGTGCTATGACTTGTTAAATCAGTGTCTTAATTGTTAAGCCAATGAGGGGGAGACCAGTGTAAAAATGTGACCTGTCACCCATGGTTTATAAATACCCCGAGAGATCATTATTTTGAACTTAAAACTGCACAGTGAGATATCTTTCTTACATATGTCCTTAAAAAGAGCTGAGTAGGGGGAGAAGAGGAGGAAGGTGTCTGCATCACATGCACAATATACGTGATTCTGAATCAGGGTTCTGCTGGAGAGGTTTTTATCCAGCAAGCTGAGTTACAGTAGAGCCAAAGTTCTGCAGACCAGGCACTGGGAAGAGACAATAATGCTGATATCAGAGCTTCTTCTCCCTTCTTCCTAATAAAACAAAGGCAAGTAATTGCTTAAACCAAAATAGAACATCTAATTCAGTTCATGTCTGTTGGGAATGTGTGATACAGTGACTTTATTCAGAGTTGTTTAATTAGCCTGTTTACAGATTTAGTGTGACCAAATGCATAACACTGGAATCATAGTCTCAATTTTTATCTGAGTTGATCATGTCATTAACTGGTATCCACGATGAGGAGAACTTTGCAAAAGGAACTGTGGAATACCTTTTGTTAGCTCTTCTTCAGCATGGGTATCCACGATGAGGAGAACTTTGCAAAAGGAACTGTGAAATACCTTTTGTTAGCTCTTCTTCAGCATGGGTTTCTGAGGGATTGTTTAGAGGGTGAGAGAAGTTAAAGCTCATATATTCTTTCTATCTCATAGTAAAGCAGTGTTGTGCAAAGTGTGTAATTCAAGTCCTTTTAGTGAGCAAAGGGAGCAGGTTTTCTTCTGCAGGTGTAATAAAAAATTTACTTGGTTAAATATGGAGAAACAAACACCTTTTGAAAAGTTACAGTGTCCTGTCGCTTGCCTGAAGCTTTAGTAGTGTGATTATAGTGCAGCTGAAGATGCTGGAGTTGCTTGAAGTGCTTCTGGTCAACTCTGGAGTGGGCAGGCTGTTGGGTTTTTTTGGAGATGCTAAGCTCTCAGAACTTGTCAGGACTGACCAGGACGTGCTCTGGAGAGCTGTGTCACAGTCAGTTCATTAGAGCAATTTGGGTCTGACTTGGCTCTTTGGACAGCACTGTCACAAGTTGTGTGTTTTGGTCTTCCACTCTAAAGAAGCAAGTTTTCAGCATGGGTGGAAGTTGAACCAAGTGAGTAACACCTTGAATTGAAGATGCGTTCAGTTTCTAAAGGAACAGTTTCAGGGACTTCAGACCTCTTGGGTTATGACAGGTGGAGGCAGCAGCAGCATTCTGTGCTCAGAAGACAGAGGGATTTTTGTGTGGAGGGGTTCAAAACCTTGTTTCAACTTCCCTTAGCCTCCTTGGCCTGCAGTAGTTCAAGTGTGTTAATATTCCTGTACTGTTTTAGTGGCATTTGTTCAGTCTTATAAATAAAGAGTAAGTTGATGCTGTATACACCTGTGAAGTGAATGGGGTCTTGCAAACAATTTTTTTTTAGTCTGCTGTTCTGAGGTTTAGAACACTTCTTAGAAATAAAAATATCTACTTTTTCTAGGGTTATTGCTAGTCTCATGCTTTCAGCTTAGACAACTTCCAAAAGAATGTTCTGATCTATACTGTAACCACAGAAACATTTTGGTTTATGGCCTTACTAAAATGGAGTTAACGTTGTTATGATAAGCTGTAAATCAAACAGTCGTTTATGTGCATTCTTTATGGTGTTCACATCTACTTTCTTGATCTTGTCAATTATATAAGCATCGGTTCCGTTAATATGACATAGATTTATTTCAAACCAGTGCGTGCTCTTTGCTCCGTTGGAGTGCTTAGAGTAATTCTTCTGGAAACAGAATATGATTATTTTATTGGATCCTTCAGAAAACTGCACTGATCTCTGCCTAAATGTGGATTTATGTCCAGTTATCTGGTCTAGAGCTTTTCTCTAAATGTAGGTGGTCACACTTGTCTGCTGTATGAATAAATGCTTAAATCTTGTTAAGTAATGTTTTTCTCCTTTCAAAAGTCATGTATGTCTTGTATGACCCCAAGTGGGAATTAAATCTAGAAGGGAGAAGAATATGAAGTAGCTTCCCAAATTTGCAAGCAGCTTTGTACAAAATTGATCTTTAAGACTTTGTTATAGATGAATTGTGTGGAACACTTGAAAAAAAATTAGGTTAAATAAAATTACTTGGTGTCCCTGTTTTACTAGCAGAGCTGTTCTTACAGAGTATCCTAGAAACTGTCACATGCCTTAAGTGTTCCTGTTCAGCATTTAATCAAGTGCTTTGTAACTTATAAAAAACCTTCTGCAAAGATACAGGAACCCATTTATGAAGAACAGTATTGTGAGTGGCAAGCTATTGATGCTTCAGTTGATGGAGTTAGAAGATCAGCCAAATTTGAAATGGAAAACTAAAAATAATATTTTTATTGAAGTTTAGAAATGTGACTTCAATATAAAGGAAGTACGTTGAATGCAATATAAAGACCTAAAATTTCCTTGGCATTAATGGCTTTGCAAGGCTCAGGAGGCATTTAAAACTACTCTGTGTACACACACAGCACCTATTATGCAACCCTTGAAACTAAGCACATCACTCAGGTATGGAAAAAGCAGCTCTCGTTTATTTAAGAAACTATCTTTACATTTAAGAAACATATTGTGGCTATAAATAGGACAACTTCACAAATGGTGATTGTGTACTGCCTTTTTATTGAATCCTGATGAGAATTTTTACCTTTTTTTTTTCTTTCTTTCTTTTTGGTTTCTAAATGAAAGCTGAGGAGCTTTTAAACTGTTTTAAGTTTTTGGGGGGGCCTTCTGAAGTGAACACGTGTTGACCTGTACACTACCTGAAAGCTTTGTGTATCTGAAGAGATGATGTGAGTTCTTGGCAGACTTTAAACTTTCTGCCGAGAAAGCCAAATCAGCAGTCTGTCAGCTTAGGTGCAGTTATATTTGTAGCAGGCAGTTTGCTCCTGACAGGCTGTGGCACTGTCAGCTGCACTGAAGAGTGTTTTGTTAGGGCTTTGTACTTGCAGGAAGTGTTGCTTGGACTTTCTGTTGTGTATTTTATATAAACTAAGCAGAACTTTTGCCCTACATCAGTGGTCTTTATAGGGAAAGACAACCAACTTGTTCCTGGAGTTTTTTTGCTTCCTGAATTTCCTTTAAGATGCAAACCAGACCTGTTAAGTAAGCTGGGAGTGGCCCTGTTGCTGCTGTTTTGATTGATCCTAAGCTTAGGATTCCAGGGCTGTTCGGGTGGGAAGGAACCTCTGAGAGTCTCCAGTCTAACCTGCCCCAAGCAGGGTCAGCTGTGAGATCAGATCAGCTTGAAACAACAGTGATGTAACTACAAATTATTCTGTTGCTAGTATTAAGTGATCTGTATTTGGGCTATAAAACAAAAAAATCTGGAAGTCCACTCCTGTGGTAATAAAGTAGAATGTGAAGTATTGACGCTGGTATTTCTGTCAGAAACTTGTGTACAGAAACAAGGAATGGAGTTGGCCAGAAAATTCTACAGAATTGCTTGGGGTAGCCCCGCTTTCTTGTGTTCCTCAGTGGTCCCTGTCCTTTGGCTAGCTCTGCAGGAAGGAGGAGACCAGCACAGACATGGAGGAGGAATAAACAAGTTTAGTTTTCCCTGTCCTTGCTAATGCAGTGAGCAAGTCAGGGAGGGTTCTGTCTTATTCACAGGAGATTGTGTAAAGCAGAGGGCTCCAGCAAGGGTTGCCTTGCCTCTTTTTCAGCCAAGTTTTAAAGAGCATCTGTGAAGTTCAAAGAAATTCACTTAGTAATAATTCTAAGAGTTGATTTCTTCTGCTACCTGTACAGCATTATGACACAAGCATTAAGCACATTAAGCACAGCTTTCTCAAATTATTCTGTTTCTAGACCAGGGACCATTAAATCCCTGGACAGCAAGGTGTGGAAGAGCTAGCAAGTTACAGGTAGTCAGTTACAAATTCCAAGCTCCAGAAACACTGAGAAAACTGTTTTCAAAAGTACATTGTCTTGGTTCTGTGTGTCTTCTCTTTCATTGTGCACTAGAGCTGTACCTACATAGCCAATCTGTAATCTGTTCAAGATCAATTAATTCTCTGGACAAGAGAGATTTTCTTAAGAGGAGTTTTTGGCAGTAAAATTTTTATTAAATGCTTCACTATTCTGTCTCAATCTCACTTACAGCTATGACCCATTGAAAGCCAGTCTCTTGGCAAATGTAATATTAAATACTATTAAGTATGTAACAGAAGCCTTTTCATGAGTAGAATTGAAATTACCTGGAATAAATTAATAAAGTAATTAATTTAATATCCTGGCAATGTTTTCAGCTTGGAAAGAATTCCAATGTCTATGGCACATTTCATTCAAGTAAAATTTGCAGAAAGCTGCAAATTTAAGTTAGGAAAAGAAAAGATACTGGAAGAAATAATATCTGTCAAGGAGTGTGATTAAACGCTGACTTAAAATAATGTGATTCACTGTTTAGGCAATCTTATTATGAAACCTCTAAGTCTTGGATCAATAAAATAAATCTTGGATAGATATTAATCTTTGGCTTTGACCTTAGAATTACACATAGCTACAGAACCAAGGTCATTGATGCACATTCTAATCAGATATTTCAGACATCAGAATCTGAATACTTAAAATTTGCTTCAGACTAAGGCAACTGTTTTTTTGTTGGGTTTTTTCCTGCCATTTTTTTCTTAATGTTTATGTAGTTAAAGCTGTGATTAATATGTTCCATTTGACTGCCCTTTTACTGGAAGTCATGAGTCCAGGGTGAATGGGCTACTGTTAGACTGTTAGATTTTTTTTTTTTCCCTCCCTCCCTCCCCAGCAGAGTGGGAGTAGTTTTGTTAAAACAGTGCGTTGTGAGAGTTAACTAAATAAGAATAGGAAGTCCTCCAAACAGTTACATGGTTCATGTTTTATTTCTAGAGTATGATTTCATCACACAAACCTAAACATTCAGTTTTTCTTCTGTGAGCAAGTGTGAGGTTCTCTTAAGGTAGAGTTTTAACCTCTTCAGAGACAGGACTTGGAAGCTGTTGATGCCCAAGTTACAGCAATTTTGTTCAGCTCTGTCACTGGCTTTATACAGGTGTGTGAGGTTCCTGTTGTTGCCCAAAACCTGTTATTCCTTGGCTCTTTGCCCAGGGGGTACAGTACCTCTGTATATTGGAAGGGACAGTCTTTTAGCACAGATATCAGTTGGCCAAGGTGCCAGTCTCAGAGCCTTGATTAGCTGATGTACTTCAAGGCTTGCACAGGTAAGGATGCTCTTGGTATTCCTTGCCTTGCATCAGCTGCCCCATTCTGCTTTCAGTTGTGATTACTGAAAGTATTGCTCTCATCATGAACCATCCACAATTGAGGAAGTTTCTCAGAGTGGACAGGCTGGAATAGTGCTGAATGTTTTTCAGAAGATAATTTTAAAGGCATTGGGACAGGAAGTGTGCAAATAGCTTGCTGCCAGCTGCTGTGGTGAAGGTGTCTGCTCCTGTGCTTTTAATCTCCATGACTGGCAACACTTAATCTCAAGGTTTTTCTGGGTTTTTTTCAAAGTACATCACCACTTCTAAGTGGGGGGCAGTTCATAACACCTTGTTCAGTAAAGAGTGGCAGATCCTAGGATTTGACAGTTTTTTATGGACAAGATATCATGTAAAAGCTTTTCTCTGAGAATCACATCTTTCACAAAATAGCAAATGGACTAAGTGGTGAGCTGATGAAACACTGAGTCCCCATGTGTGATTGAATTTTATGAGTAAGCACTTTTCTTGTTCTTAGCAAAATCCAATAGCAACCTTCATGAAGAAATAAAGAAAATATCTCCTGGTTCCTGTGCCCATTGATTCTACTCTCTTTCAGTTAAGAGAGATCTAGACCAAAGCAGCACTTTAGTGCTTGTAGATTTGATTTATCTCCATGAGACAACTGTGCTGTAACTGAAAGCAGTAGCTGCATGTAAATAAAAGGCGAGGCATCCCTGTCAGTAGAAGCCTGGTTAATTCTGGGTTGAATTAGTTTATTTATACTTCATTTAAGTTCAGACAGATTCTCACTGCCATCTGGTTCCCAGAGAACAGCTAGAATAAGCACAGTGAAGTCTGTGCTTAGATTTAATTTATCAGAATTTCATGTGTTGCTAGGTCTGTTACCACACAATTTCATGAGATGGGGAACTTGTCACAACCAAAGTTGTTGGGCAATAAAAACAAAAGCTAGTGATGTAAAATCTCACCCAGACAAAAGAGCAAGTATAGTTTGAACATAACCACCTATTGATTCTTTGCTGCTTAAAGGGACAATGAGGATTCAGAAGGTGGTAATGCCTGTATCCTCTGCTGGCTGGGGCAGTCTTTGGTTCTCTGGTCATTCAGCAAGATTCAGGCTAAGTCGTATTTACTTTAGAATGGATCTTTGTTCTTAGGCATTGAGTCCTGCTGCAACTTCTGTCCAGAGGAGAGAACTTCGAGTCTCATAGGTTTGCTTTAATTCTGCTTTATTTGGGGCATGGCTATGTGGTTGTGTAGCTTGCTCTTCCAGATAGAAATGCTACTCCAATTCTGAGAGTTCTCTCTCACCACCACTTGTTTATAGTGATACAGAACAAGGGAATGTTCCGCAGTCTAAGATGTAATTACAAGACCTTTAGGATTTGATCTTTCAACTTCAAATCACAGATTTACATCAGCCTGTGAGCTGGTGAATGCTTTGTGGCAGGCATGCACGTTATCCTGCCATCTCCCAGTAGAACTAGTATTCTATTTAATTTCTCCTTGAAGAGGTATTCGTAATACTCTCTTTCAGCTTAAAATGGATCTCTGGACTCTGGGGAATGACTTTTTAGTCTGCTGACTTTAGAAATTGTAATACATCATCTCATTTTGGAGTTCTTAACTAGGAGACTGTGCACCTGAATAAACTGGTTTATAATATATGCTGCAAAACATAAGTGCAGCTTTAATATTGTTGTATATAAATGCTTGTCATGCATATCCTGTAGTTAAATTTGCCTTGGAAATGGCTCACCTGTGTAGCTGGTTAGGATTTTTCCCTACTGACAAGTCTGGTTTCTCTCTGTGTAGCTTTATGAATACCAAAGATCTGCTGCTCTTCAGTCCTTGTCCTCCAATGTTTAATGCTCTGGAGCAATTCTATTTTATGTGAAGCTTGTTTACTTTCTCTTTTATTGCTGGCCTGATTTCCTCTGACTAAATATACTGAAAAAGTATATATCAAAATTAGAATCTGAGCCCCAAATCACAGCTACATCTGTAACATTGGCCTGTAACATTGTTGAGTACCTGCAGCTTTCTAATTACTGACTCTGAACCTAGTAAATAGGGAGGTTAAAAAACAAGGTTGAACCTGATGTATGATCTTGCATATTAAATGTGTGGGGTTTAATCTCTGGATGATGAAAGATTTAGTTGTCTGTTCAGAAGTGATATGGGGATAAACACTGTTGACACAAGTGAGGGAGCATTTTAAATTGCTTTTCTGTTCCTTTTGATTCTTCTGACACTTAGTGCTAGATCTTAATTTGTTTATATTGAAATTCCTCAGTTTTGTCTGAGCTATATTTGAGTTTTGTTTTCAGAAGCAAATTACTTTGTAGCTCACTGGTGTAAAATGTATTTTATAATCACAGTATCAGTATCTTGAATCACTGTTCCTAGAAAATGCTCTCTTTGGAGCTGGTTGATCATTTTTTGTGATTATGAAGAACAGTATCATTTGTTTGCCTGTTGTTGAAGGATAGACTTACAGTTGAAGAATTATGTGGTTGAGAATATGGTATTTTTAATGCAAAATTGGTTGTACTCAATACTGGGAAAGTGCTACTAGAAAAGTAGACTATACCTCGTGTCTCTGATGGCTCTTGTGGCAGGAGAAGCCTTCTGGTATCTTGAGGACTCACTGGAGCCTTTGTGCTACGGAATGGTTGTCATTGGTTTGTCACATGCTGTAGGTGCAAAGGCAAGGGCAGGTGTAGTTTGTATACTTGCTTAATATAAAGTGAGAAACATTTTGATAACATCTCAGATGTCTCATAAATGCAGAGCTGCTTTTTAAAGCAGGGTTTTGTGACTGCATAAATTGTTGTGTGGTATGAATATTGTTTTCAAACAGATGTGGTTATGTGCACATACTGTGATAAACTGTCTGAATTCTGTTTGCTCTCTTTGCAGGCTGCGGACTTGAGTAAACCAATAGACAAAAGGATATACAAAGGAACACAGCCTACATGCCATGACTTCAATCACTTAACAGCCACAGCAGAAAGTGTGTCTCTTCTAGTGGGCTTCTCTGCAGGCCAGGTCCAACTTATAGACCCTATTAAAAAAGAAACTAGCAAATTATTTAATGAGGAAGTAAGTAGAAATCTTAATATTGTTGCATGCAATGTATCTGTGATATTGAAGTTCCTAGATTTTCAAAGTTCAGTAGATGTGGCTCCATTTGCCTGTGTAGCATATTGTTCAGTCACTGTCTTTGTTTTTCAGCTGTTCCATTGGCTTTGGAGTACTTACATAAAAATGTTATTCATTGTGGAAAGATAAAGGCATCTTGTGGGGTTTAAGATTAAAAATTAGGATTTTCTTGTTTTGGGTAATACTATAACTAGAGTTGAGGACAGTTTACAGATGGAAATAAGGTCTGCAAGTCTAAATGCTGCTGTGTGTGCTCTGAATTCAGTTGTTTCTGAGGCTTCTGATTGCCAATGAAGAAGAAAATTTTAAGCTGCTATTTAACTCATATTTTATAGTCAAAATATTAAATAAGTTAAAAATACACATTTTTATGGTTGGGACATTACAGCAGAAACTGCCTGTATCAAGTATTCCTAAAGGCTTGCTTGGATAAGAGTAGGAAATAAAGCTGAGTGCACAGAAATGTGGAGGGTTTATGATGTCTTGGCCATGTGATGTTCAGAAGGAAACTCTCCATCTGCTTTTTCTTATGCCATGCAGTAAGGGAAGATAGAAGGAGTTCTATGGGGGGCACTGATGCCAAGTTACAGGACCACTGGCTCTGAGTATCTGGTAGCATTGACATTCTTAGAGCAGTAACTGTCCAGATGCTAATAAGGAAAGAAATCCAGTAACTGGGATGACTTGTGACAGTATTTTCTGCAGAGGATAAGCTCTGGGTATTTGGGTGGTTTGGGGGAGATGATTTTCTTCTTGGGATTGTTCTTCTGCTCCTTTTTTGTTTAAATTCAGTTCTGTAGAGAGGTTTGCAGGTCTCTTGGTTGGTTTGCTTGTTCTTCTTTTCTTTTTTGAAATTTCACATCTGGATTAGAACTTTACAGATTAAATTAAACCTTGCTCAGCTTTCCAAGTATACCTTTCCCACCTCAGAGAGATGTGTTGCCTTCCTCCTTCCTTGTGCAAAGAAGATTGAAATATTGTTCTCACTGGGGATGTTGTATAATTATATCTAATTCCTCCTCAGCTTTCTAAAAGTAGCTACATGTAGATCGGAAGAGGGGCGTTTTTCTTCCTACCTGGCCTGTCCCAACTGCTCTGTCTCTGCTTGTGTTGAGTGGGAAATAGTGCTGGAGAATCTTTTAACAAATCTTTTGTCTGTTGGTAAAAACCTCTGTATAAGTAGTTGAAGTGTTAATTTTAGCATTGTCCTACCACCCGCTCCCACCCCCCACAAAAAGTGTCTTATTTATTCTTGTACGATAATACTGTAAGTGTTAAGAAGGGTAGCAGACGTACTCTAAAAAGCTGGTTTCATATCACAGAGTAGTTCCCACTTCTGTAGGTGAGCTATAGTTCCTTTGAGAAAAACTTCTGATGGAATGCTTATATCCAGGCCCAGTGCACGTTTCCAGGTGTTTACTATCTGGTGACTACAGTGCAGAGCTGTATTGCAGGCTGAATAGTTCCTGTGGTATTCCCCAAATGCTGGAAGCACTGAAGCCACTTCCATCAGCCAGTATTGCTTTTTGTCTGTGCTATTGTCAGATTACTTGAGTGTGATGGAAATATGCCCTTTGACAGTTTGGTGGAAATTTAAATGAGGTGATCTCTCTTCTATCAAGCTGATGTAAGGATTTGCTCAGTCCTACCAAAACTACACACAGTAGGCTACAGTTAAATGAGAAATTCTTGTTTCCTACGCTCACCTTATCTGCAGTTACAACCAATGCTAAAACTGAAATATGTTTTTATTCTGTCAATTACAGTATTGAAGTTTGCCCTAGATGTGTTTGTAAGTTCTGGCTTGTATTTTAAGCCCCTTTCAGAGAAACATTAGTGAGCACTGATGTTTGAACCAGTTCATTTTTTTCAAGATGAAGTTACCTATTGGATTTTGAATATATTTTGAGTTTAGATAGTCTTTAGGAATAACTGTAGGCATAAGGTGGTCTGAATGAGTATTAAATGTTCTACAGATCAGCACTCATGCTAGAGGTAATAGAATTCACCACCTGTCCTGTGAGTAATTTGGTGCTTGAGGTAGCCCAAAGCTCTGCTTTGACTATCAGCTGTGGAAGAGCAATCAGAATATATATGATACATGAAATAAATCAACCTGTTATGGTAGGTTATGTTGAGCATAAAATGCAATAGCCCTAGCATAGTCTTAACTTGTTACTATTTTTTTCTTAAATTCTGTTAATATAGAGGATTATAGGGACTTGAAAGGCTGAGGTGAGTGATAGATACTGTGCGGCTTGAGGCTGCCTACATAAATCCATCTGTATCCACAGTGGTACTCCTTCCAGCTGTGTCAGAATTAAACCAGTGATATTTTCTTACTGCCCAAACCAGTCAAATATACCTCACAGATTCATTTGTTTCCAGGTGGTAATTGGTTATTATCAAATTAGCCAGTGCTTTTTCATCTTACTTGTAAATCCTTTTTTAATTTAAACTGAAGCCTTGAGCTGCATTTTTTTCCTAATAAACTTGTCCTATATCTTTGCCAAAGCTGTGTAAGATCTTAACACATATTCTTTGACTACCTCAGATTTTTCAGTCATTTGTGGCCTGTGCCTGTAATTTTGTCCCTTCAAGTTCTTCAAAACATGACCAAGATAATCTTGGCAAGTGTTTCTGCCTGGTGAGTGAAGCTTCTTCACTTACTATTCTTCCATCAAACTGAACATAAGCTCTTTATCTCACATCCCTCACTGATGTGCTGATACTGCATTCAGACCATTCTTGTAATGAATCTGCTGCTCCTACTGACTGCAGGTTGGGCTTTGTTGTGCTGCAGAACTTTGTGAACCCAGCTGAAAGCTTTTAAAACTCCTAGAAGTCATAACTTCAGAGTTTTTATCTTGAGAAGGGGATGCATTGTAGTCACTGTACATGTCAGATTAGAGTCTCTCTGCATCTTGTCTCCCTGAGCTGATCTGTTCTCATTGCAAATTGTAATCTTCTGTTTTCCACAGCCTCCTTGAAGTAAAGATTGGGTTTGCAGAGTTTCTCTGCAGTATTTAGGAACATGTAGGCCAGTGTGGTTATGGACATAAAGTGCCATTTCTGGTAGAAAAGTTGAGCAGGTGCTCTTAGGAGTAGAGGTTGTATGTCAGATTGAGCTGCTTTAGTAGAGAGCAAGAAATTTTACTTTTGTCACCATATTGGCAATGAGAAGACTGGTGCCTACAGGAAACCAGCTGGGCTGGTGTTCCCTGCCCATGTTCTCCTAGTGTGTGCCAGGTAACTTTCTGTCTAATGTTTCTGATACTATCATTATTGAGATCTGCATGATGTATATCAGTGAATATACGACAAATTAGTTAAACTATCACAACAGAATCATAGACTGTATTATTTTGAAGCTACTCCATTTGAAGGAATTTTGCCATATTTAGTTACATCTCTCAGCTCTCAAATATACCATGGCTATTTTAACCAATGAGAAATTACAGGAGAGAGACTTTCTGGTTTTATACCGAGGTTGACAGCAGTGGAAGTGTAATCTAAAGGCTAGGTGCTGGCCAGGTGCAGCTTTCTAGTGACAGTTCCACAACAGATAACAGTTGATGTGTTATCCATTAGTTTGTTTTTCTTGTGAGTGATAAACAGCATAGCAAGGTTTGGGCGGGGGGCTTCTTCTTCGTTTTTAGGGCTTTTGCAATTTGTTCTGGTATTCCTTAGGCTCTTTATATTTGCACTCTTGCTTTTTGTGTAGCTCAGCTCTTCTTTCTGCTTACAATCAATATGCCAAATCCAAGTCTTGAATGTGCTTGTAAAGAATTACTTGTCTGCAAGTTGCAGCTGAGTGGTGCCATGGAAAACATGGTAAGTTGTGGAAGTTCACCAGAACTACAGTAGTCAAAGGAGTCAAACTTTACCTCTCAGTTCTTAGAGCATTGAAGACATTATGACCAGGAATGTTTAATACGTGTGCATTCTTTTGCAATGATGAACTCTATTAAAACATTTTGTTTTAAAGGAACGTGCTTAATCAAATGGTAACAGGGTATTGACAGGTCCTTGGCTATTGAAAGAAAAATAATTGGAGGTTGGGGATTCCAAAGTGAAAAGTTTGTGGTACCCTGTGAATTGCATTTATCTACTGACTTTCTAGCCACATGATAATAGGGTCACTGTGTATGCAGCCTTTGCTCCCTGAATCAGTAAAAGCTGCTAGGTTTTTTTTTTTTTTTCAGAGGTTGGATTTTATTTGTGATTTCAGATAAAGTCAGAGCCTAAATTTACTGTTGTTGATTTGTAACCTGTTTGCTGTATAATACAGATGAGTAACTGCCTTTTTTCCCTTTAGTGTATTCAATGTTTTCTTGTTTCCTTCTCATGCTCTTCAACCTACACAGGAAAAAGTAAACCAAAGAACACTGCCTTTAGATTCATAACAGATTGGCTCGACTGAAGTATGGTCTTTTTGGAATGTGACTGGCTCATAATAATAACCTTTGAAAGCACTTTGTCTGAAAATAATTCCCTCTTTATTGCCTGATGGGTTTTTGCAAATACAGTAACTAACATAGTTCCAGTCTATAAAGTTAAATTCACTTTATTTAAGTATTGCTCCTCATCCCCCAGAAAGCTCAGATTTATAGTTAATCATGAAAACTTTAATTTTCAGAGTTTCTGATGTGTATCTTCTTTGTTTTTCACAGAGACTAATAGACAAGTCCCGAGTAACCTGTGTAAAATGGGTACCAGGTTCGGAAAGCCTTTTCCTAGTAGCTCATTCCAGTGGCAATATGTACTTGTATAACGTGGAGCACACTTGTGGTACCACAGCCCCGCACTACCAGCTACTTAAACAAGGAGAGAGTTTTGCAGTGCATACTTGCAAGAGTAAATCCACAAGAAACCCTCTGCTTAAATGGACAGTAGGTGAGGGTGCCCTGAATGAATTTGCCTTTTCCCCCGATGGGAAGTTCTTGGCGTGTGTGAGCCAGGATGGTTTTCTTCGCGTGTTTAACTTTGATTCAGTGGAATTGCATGGTACAATGAAAAGCTACTTTGGAGGACTGCTGTGTGTGTGTTGGAGCCCTGATGGGAAATACATAGTGACAGGAGGAGAGGATGACTTGGTAACAGTTTGGTCCTTCGTGGACTGTCGAGTTATAGCGAGAGGCCACGGACATAAATCGTGGGTCAGTGTCGTTGCGTTTGATCCGTATACCACTAGCGTAGAAGAGAGTGACCCGATGGAATTTAGCGGAAGTGATGAGGATTTCCAAGACCTTCATTTTGGCAGAGATCGAGCAAATAGCACGCAATCTAGACTATCCAAAAGGAACTCTACAGACAGTCGTCCAGTAAGTGTTACGTATAGATTTGGTTCAGTAGGCCAGGACACACAGCTCTGTTTGTGGGATCTTACAGAAGATATCCTCTTCCCCCACCAACCTCTCTCAAGAGCAAGGACACATACAAATGTCATGAATGCCACAAGTCCACCTGCAGGAAGTAGTGGAACTAACCCAGGAAGTAATGGAAACAGTATCACAACACCTGGAAACTCTGTACCCCCTCCTCTTCCACGGTCAAACAGCCTTCCACACTCTGCAGTCTCAAATGCTGGCAGTAAAAGCAGTGTCATGGATGGTGCCATTGCTTCTGGCGTTAGTAAATTTGCAACCTTATCGCTACACGATCGGAAGGAAAGACACCATGAGAAAGATCACAAGAGAAACCATAGCATGGGACATATATCTAGCAAGAGCAGTGACAAACTGAACCTAGTTACTAAAACCAAAACGGACCCAGCTAAAACTTTGGGAACACCTCTCTGTCCCCGAATGGAAGATGTTCCCTTGTTAGAGCCTCTTATCTGTAAAAAGATAGCACATGAAAGACTGACTGTGTTAATTTTTCTTGAAGACTGTATAGTCACTGCTTGTCAGGAGGGATTTATTTGCACATGGGCAAGGCCTGGTAAAGTGGTAAGTTTTAATCCTTAATGCTGCATCAAAGAGCTAGAACTCTGAATAGATAGTTTTCTTGAAATATAATGAATGTTGAATATAAAATTTCTTTATGCTTAATGTAAAAAAATATCCTCAGAGCCATACTTTTGGATACTGCATGCCATATTTCTGAATGATTTGAAGTGTCTTGGATACAATTATTAAATATAGTTGCCTTCCAGCAGAAGAAATAAATACTGTGCATCTAAACTATTGATCAGTGTTCTTATACTTAAGCATAACCACAATATGGTGAAAGCTATTTATGTAAAATTGAAGTAAAACCTGTCAAACACTAAAATAATCATAATCCTTCTAATGTTTTCTAAAAGATAAGCACTCCCAATGAGAGTAGCTTATGAAAAGCTGCTGCTTCTAAGTCTAATGAGAAACGTGAGCCTCTGAAAAAGTGAAAACCAAAGTGTTTTATTCCTCCATACTTTTCTGTGGTGGCCTGCCATTAATGTGAAACCATTTCTTATGAAAACATCAGCCATTTTATGCACAGATTTGTGAGCCCTGTACTGACTGTAGTTTATGCTCTTAAATTGTGAATCAGTATTATCAAGGAACTCTAATTATAGCCAGGTTTTGATTTATGTATTTAAGTTAGGAAAAATCCTGCAAGCTCTCAGTAGTTTCAGTGTTCTGTTCCTGTCAGGTTTGTTAAGGCAGTTCAACCACTACAAGCTCGTGTTTTTGATGGCACCTGTTCCATCAGCTGAACTTACATTAGTCTATTACTAGTTTTCACTCCTGTTGTTGATGCACTTGAACACCTATAATATTTTTTTTCTTCTGTCCAATGTATAAATAGCTAAATTTTGACTGAAGCTAAATGTGGTGATTCTTACATTAAAAAGTACTTTGTGCTACAATAGCTCTGCTTGCCAGCAACAGTTCAAAGGAATACAGCTATGAAAACATTTCCAGAGTTGATTTGAGAAAAAGGACCATTATTTTTGGAGAAAATTTCTGAAAAGGGATGTAGATTATCACCTGAAGTGAGAGAAATGATCTGGTAATACCTGAATAATGCTATGTTGAGCAACTTAAATGAAAATCTGTTGTTTGTTAGATTTTAAACATTTGGTTCATAAATCTGACTTTTGAAGTAGAGGTACTGTATATATTTAGATACCACATCTTCATTATTACAAACTTGTAAGTAAAACTCATTTTTTTTCTTAAAATTGTTTGTATAATGTAGGCTCGAGATCTTATAAAATTTGTCACAACATACGTATGTGTTAAAATCTGTGTCTGTTATGCATCTTAATGCATATTTAAAGATTGAATCTAAAACTTAAAATTGAAAACCCCTTTATGGGAGAAGGGAGGAGGGTGTTACCTAAAAATATTTTTTTTGCCTGAGAACTACAAATCCAGCATTAATTTAAAAAAGAAAAAAAAGCACTCCCTTAAACACTAAATTATTTAAAATGTTTGCTCAAAATGAAAGTATTAAAGCAATTATGCTTTTGTGACTCAGCGCACTTCACATCTTATTAATTACAGCAGTGCCTCAGATTGCTATTGTGAGCTGCATTTTCTTTTTCTTCTAAAACTCCTTTGAATACTATTAAACACTACACTGTCACATTTATTTTTCAGTGGCTGAGGTGGGTTTTGTTAGACTGAGTATAACTTAAATATTTTTGTGTATTGACTTTGATTTGGAATATGACATTTCAAATATTTCAGAGATAAAGTATGCAGTACCAAAAATCAGGATTTATGTATTGGCCAATATGGAAAACTTTAACTACAGGTAAGTAATTTTCATGCTGAAGTTATCACTTTCAAAATTAATATATTGCACACTGATGTAAATGCCATATTCTTTAGGATGTATTTACTTAGAAATTTACAAATTAATTTGTTTTTCTGATTTCACTTGCATTTCTAGTGAGCTCACTCTGCTGGTAAAAACTAAATTTTGGTGGCATGTTTACAGGGCTTTATTAGGAAAATACTTGTGCCAGAAGGACGTTATGAGCATCTTTTTTGTTTATAGGAAAGCACTTAATTTTATTTAATGAGAATTGTCAAAGTATAAAACACTCATGGTGATGTCTTTCTTACTGGGTTATATACCATCATTTCTGTTTCACCAGCTGTTTTATCTTAGGATGTCCCATTACTCTGGGGTTTAAAGTTGCTATTTCTAGTCTTCCTTTGACATATGGCTCCCCAAGTGATCTTAAAGCTCTGTCGCTTTTTTGTCTGCAAACTTTATAGAGTAAAAGCCTCTGAATCTTGCTGCTGCTTCAATCATTGCCTCAGAAGGCCTTCATTAATTTGATGCCACTGCTAGCCTAAAGAAAGAATTGGATGGAAAAGCAAAGGAGGCTTGCAGTGTCTAATGTAATTTCCATTGAGCCAGTGCTACCTCTCCCTCTCATTTCCAACAGCCATCAAAACATGTGCTGGATAATTTGACAGTATATGACAAATTCTGTTTATTTTTCTTGTTGGGCTTGTGCTGCCCTGAGTGGAAAATAAATCCAGAAGTGTCTCTTCAGCCACAATCCCTCTGCTGGTTGATAGTCTGTGCAGTGCTGATGTTGTCCTGACAGTTTGTTTGTAAACTTTCCAAATTACTGCTTTGGTCTGTACAAAACCATACCTTGAGCTTCCTCACGGGATGTACCGTTCTTGCATTGCACTTCAGAACTGCTCTGCCAACTCCCAGTCAGTGAAGTGAAGTGAATGGCAAAATTCTATTAGAAACAAGTTGGATGAGGCTCAGGGTTCATTAGTTTCAATTTTTTTTTTTTTTTTTTGTGAGCTGGTTTCTGTGAAAGAAGGTTCAGGGCGGTCAGAAAAATAGGTTGCCTTAACAAGAGTATGAGCTTTTCTTCTCAACATGCTGACAATTAGCTGTCGTCTCTCACCCCTGTCTTTCCCAGGCCCTTTCCCAGGATGGGAAACCTTAATGGGATTACAGAACAGTTGGATTAATCTGAAAATATAGAAACAGAATTTGGAAGGAACAAAAGTAAACTTCATTGTGCTATCTTTATAGCTACGTCAAACTGAATTACAGGATCTGCAGAAGCAATTTAAAAAAACCCCAGCAAAAGCAACCCACAAAACCCCAAAGTGGTACTTGGATATGCAAAATAAGTTTTCTGTGAACTCAGTGGTCAGAGTAACTACTTATGTGATTTCTGTGTTGGACTTCAGAACTGACTGTCTGTACAGCAAATCCATTTTAAGTGAATGAAAGTTGCTGGTGAGTTCCCTGTGTCAGAAAGCTCAAGGTAAGATTGGCCAGAAGCACCCCCAGGAGAAATGGCAGTGTATAACCTAGCAAGAGAAACATCCTACCACTTTGTAAAACAAATGCACGTGGAATTTATTTATTTGACTTATTGTACAGGAAAACTTAGACTTAAATTATAACATCCTTGAATTTTCTAGTTAACTACAATTGTAGTACAGTATCATGTTTTAGTATGACTTCTGTTTTAGTGAAAGTACTTAAACATTCATGTACTATATTTGAGTGAGACGAGCAGCTATACATACTAATTCTTCCTCAGTGGAAAGGAGCATTTCATCATTACAATTGAAGTTCAATTGCTGGTATTTAAGTACTATCAAATAGATTTCTTTCAACGTGATACGGTATCTGTATAAACTTCAGGGATGATTATAGTTAAACTGAAACACAGCTATACAACTTCAGGTTACCATGCTAAAATTTGAATCTTTCTGTAATGTGCACAATAGCAAAGTTGCACATGGCATACCCACATTATCAGGGTGAATTAAAACTAGAGTACACTGGTGTGATATTTATAGCAAGGTATGTGTGTGTGTGCGTGTGTGAGGAGGTGTGACAAGTGGCTCCAGAAAAGCCAGGAGAGATCATAACCCTGTGAAGGCTTTATGATGAGGATGTCTGGATTAGGAAATAACATGACTTTTACTAAACACTTTCTAGAAAACCCATGTTCTGCATTATCACCTCTTAAAATTTGAGTATGTACTTGGAATGACTGTATATGTCTGCCCCTTTAACAATATAAAAATACTAAATTAATATTTAAAATGCTGGCCTGCTTATGTTACAATAATAAAATTTGTGTCAGTTAATTTACTGTCAATTTACATGTAAAGATTAAACTATTTTTTCTGCATTTTATGATTCTGTATACTGGAGTTTGTTAAAGATTGACATGTTAGGTGATACTGTACAAAATTGTATTGACTACCTTTAGTGAAAATCAAAAGTAAAATTCATATGTATTTCCTTTTTACACTTCCATCTAATTTCTTGACAACTTGAATAAATTTCATAGAGCCTTTCTAACATGAACTATTGTTAATTTAACTGTTGCAATAATTAAGCTTTAAGAAGTATTGTTGGTATATTTATAATTTTAAGAAGATCATGTTTGTTTCATACTGCTTATTTTTAGCTGTTCTATTGTCACTGTTACAGCTGAAGAACTTTACTAAATACTTGACATTACAAAATAACTTGCTGGGGTTGTCCTCTGTATACTGATGTTAAATAAAAATGTGTGATTGAACTGTAAATGTAGATAACTTTCAATAGTCCTTTCCACACTTGAGTTTTAATTTGTCTTGCAGTGCTTAGGTGGTCTTATGGTCTCACACTGTGCTGAACAAATGGCCACAATGAAACTGTTAACTTGCCATGCTTTAAAGTAAGAAGTTGATCACATCTGTAACCTGTTCTGAGAAAATGTTTCAATTTGTCTCAAGACTATGCAGATGTTTTGATGTTTAAAGCTTGCTGATAAGGTCATGACTCAAGGTAGCTATTTTTTTTAGGACTAGAGTAACATTAGACAGAATACTTACCAAACCACTTTTCAAACCTGTTTAAACTCAGATTCAGCAGAACACAGACATGGCTGTATCTAGATTCTCTCTGCACACCTGTCCGGTAGGAGCTGGGGCAGAGTGTCGTCATTCCTTCTAGGACTCTACAGGAGCTCTTTCCTCTGTGGACTCTGGTGCAGGGTATGTTCTTTATTCCAGCTTTAGATCTTGGTGTTTACCTAATGATTGCTGAATTTACAGCCCTGAGGATATGGCTCATACAGATGAGTCAAGCATTTTCTGTCTAGAAAAAATAGTCTAGAATGAAACTCATCTGAACTAAAATAAACTAGTCTAAAAATTTGGCTGCACAATTTCTTGGAGCAAATTTAGGGGAAGACTTCAGATATTGTCCTTCCTTTGGAGGGGTTAGGCATTGTCTCACCTTTGCAGCGGTGAGTCTTTGTTAACAAAGAAAAGCCAAACAAATGCTATTTACTGAAGTGTTTCAGAGGCATTTTTGAGGAATTTCAGCGTGAAAGTGAGTTACTTTGCATCCAGTCTGACAGGGAGGACTCTTGTTTGTCTCTTATGCAAAAATACTCTGTAGACTAAAGCTGAGACAATCATCTTATGTAAACTTGAGAACTTTGTGGTACTTCAAAAGCATTGATTGACCATTGTGATGATCTATACATACAACATAGATGCATATTTAAGAATAAGGGCTAGTGAAAGAAAAAATTAAATCTGCTTGAATGCTTCTGGAACATCCAGTTATATCCAATGATGTAAGAACTGGTTGGTCAAACCAGTTTCTCCATAGTGTGAGCCTGAAACAAAACCCAGTTTCCACAGGTTTTGTGGTCACAGGAAGTATTTGGCAAAATATATCTTGAAACATGAAGGTGTCATTTTACTTGCCTTTAATAATGTTGCACAAACCTCTCAAGGAAATAACTTCTAAGATCATATTATTTTCTGGGTTTTGAAGCTGGATTTTAGGTAGGTGCTGCTCAACCTTATCAAACTAATTTGGCTCCTTTCTTCTGCTAAGACCACAGTCTTAGCAGACTTACAGCTAAATCACATGGAGTTGCCTTAAGTCACATGCTTTTCCCTGAGGTTTTCTGTGGTTTATCTCAATTTCATTATTTTCTAAACTGAAAATTTTACACCTTACTGACTTTTGTAGTTTGAGGAAAATAGAGAAACAACAGCTTATAAGCCTGTGAGCCCTTACTACTTGAATGAAGCTTAAGGTCCTATTTTTTGAGCCAAGTCAGGTTTCTGCTGGCAAAAGCCTTTTTGCATTTTCAAGCACCCAAGTAGTTGCATCTTAATTTTTTTTTTTCCTCTTGGACCTGCATATCTTTCATTCACCTAGTGCCACTGGACAGATCTTTAGTTACTGATGGTTTTCTACCAGCCTTGAATTTGTTTTTTTTTTGTTGATGGTGACCTCTGTTAAGAGAAAAACTCATTTATATACACAGAAGTTGCAAGTGAAACCCTAAAGGTGCTACAGTCTTTCATAAAGTCTGGTGTCAAATGGTTTATGCATTTACACTTTCGTGTAATGTTATCAGAACAGAGGGAAAAAAGGCAAGTGGAATAAAAATTTAAAAGCCCATTTAGTGAACATACAAACTGGGTAAAGACAGGCATCAGCTTTGCTGTATCTCCCTAAATCCCATACGAAATATTTCTCTGTAGCATGTTATGTGAATGAACAGTATGTGCTTTCCTCAGCATTTTCATTAAATTAATTTTATTACTCCGTTAGAGATTAATATGTGATTTAGAGAGTATATGCACTTCAAAACTTTTGCTGGTAAATACTTACTTGTTTGGATAAAGAACTTGAAGATGCAAAGCTTCAGTCCAGATTACTCTGTAACTCTAGTTGCGTAGTAACCGTAATTACTTCAGGAATATCACAGTTCTGGACAAGAATAAACTACTGGAATATTTTTCAAATAACTTCCCATTATTTAACATACTAGCAATAGTAGAAATGGTTTAACAAACCAATACCATTCTTGTATGAGCATTTGTTAATTTCATATTTTAATTGGTTTAATTGCATTAGTGAAGTGTACTATGAGACTTCTTTTTTTACATTGGATTGTTTGTTAGGTTGGACCCTTTCCTTTATTTTTTCTACCTTGCAATTTCAAACCAGAAATTAGAAAGATGAGCAGAGTTTGATGCCCAATATGTCCTGAGTGCCAGCAGAGCTGTTTCCCTGAAGGAGACATGCACTTTCTGTATCCTGCTTGCATGTCCAAACTTGCTGTTTATTATCTAGATTACTGAAACTGTATGATTGCACCTTTGGCTTCAATTAAACATCTTCTAATTTAAATTAAGAAAATATTAACTCAGTGGCTACTGTTGACTTTTTTCCTATTTAATAGTGCAATATCTTCCTGATTTTTTTTTAATACAGCAATTACATGCTGATTTTTCATAGCTTCTGTTGTGAAACTTATGTTTCATGTCTTTGGAAAAAAGCCCCAGACTTTTGTCTGGATTGTATGTAGAATTTTTAAAAATATTACCCACCCCTCTCCTCACAATCCCATAAATGGGGAGGAGGGTTTGCGTTCGTGCTGCTGCAGCGAACAGACCCCAGCAAATGAGTGCCACGAAGCTCGGGTGCAAATGGCCTTCCTGATTGTATTTGTTATGGCTTTTCATTCCTACCCATGCCAGCGTATTTTTACCAGATGTGCAAAGTCCTGTGTGTTTCAGGAAGTCAGAGAATGCATGGATAAACAGGATAGCCCTAGCAGCTAGAGCTGAGGCAGCCTGTGTTCAATACTCACAGCACTCACTGACTAACTTAGGAAAAATGACCCCATCCTCTGAAAGCTGCATTGCTCAGCCGTGGAGTGTCCCATTAAGATGACAACAGCTACCTCTCTGAGGTTGGGATGAATATTGTTTTGCTGAATTCCTGTCTTGGACCTCATAACTCTTCCATATCCCATGCCTGCTAGACTCATATGCTGACAAAATACTACTGCTAATAAAACACTACATTTATTTACAAAACTTTGAGCAGTGTCTTAATTTGTTCCTGCTGCTTGCTCAGTGGGATCTGTTTGTCCTTAAGCCTGAAGCTGCTGCACCATGTGGCAGAGCTGCAGCTGTTGTGGCTCTGCTCTTCCATTTTTCCTGTCACAGCTGTTAACGGGCTGACTTGGCTGCTGCTCTAATAATTTTTTGCAGCTTTTGTTCCATCTTTTCCCACCTGATAGACTGGGTGGTTCCATCACAGAAAGCAAAACACTCTATTGCCTTTCTTCTTTCTTTACAGGCAGGAGCTTTTTCTATTTTTTTCATGACCTTACCCATAGTATTCTTCCAGAAAATGTAACTACAACTGTTCCAATCCCACACCGTTCGTATCACAGATGAGACTTATTGTGAACTTTTGTATCAAAGCAGTAACTTTATTTGAGCCCTCACTTGCTTTTCTTAGGTTGTTTTCCTCTATCTCCTGTGTTACATCGAACACAACCTCGTGAATAACCTTGCTTGGAAGGTTCTGATACAATGGCAAAATGCTGTAGAATTTTTGTTTTAATCAGGACCCACTGAGAACTCACCACCTTCGGTGAAACTTATGTGCCTAAAAAACAAATTCATACTCTTGCTTTTCTTGTATGAACATTTAAGATATCTTCTGAAATCAAGTACTTGGAAGAACTCCCAAACTTTCTGGTCTCTCCCCTAGGAGTGAATTTCTGAACAGCATCATAGCCTAGTCCAAGTTTTAAGGCAGTACTTGCATATGTTTGTTCCATCTGCAGAAGCACAAGGTTATTGGCCTTGAGGTTATTTCCACTTCGGTGTTTCTCTGGCTTGCCTGCTCAGAGTTGTAGAATTAATTCAGAGCAAGGACTAAAATACAAGGAATTCCTAGTACTCGCTGAAAGCCATCTGCACTGAGCTGCTGCTCTTCAAAGCAGGGAGCATTCACTGCCTATGAGATGTAACCAGGACTGACTCCTTGTTCCTAGTCTTGGAACTTGCATTCTAGAGTGGTTGGTAGTTCACAGGGAATAAGGCACCACACTGAATTTCAGTATGTGCTGCCAGTTTCTAGAGGAATCCTAGAAAAATAGATTAATTTTGTTTCCCAAGAATTGGTTGTGTTACAGTGTAAATCCAATGCTAGAATAGGGCTTATTTCTCCTGTATTGAGTGGTTATGAGCCTGTTGAAAAAGACTTTACATTATTCCATCCCTAGAGCTTCCTGTGTGCTTATAAAGCACATATTTGCATATGAACAAGTTGGATTGCTGATTTAATTAATACTGAAAATAATACCTTTGGACGTCTTTTTCCAGGGTACTTCAGAGTTGCTTAGTGGATGTAATCTTCTGGCAAGAAAGACCTTCCAGTTGCTGCTAGATTTAATAGACTTGTGAAGAATGCTTCAGTAATGAACTAGTGAATTCTGATTCAACCTTGTCACTTTCCAACAAAACTTCCCTGGTAAAAATTTCAGAAGTGCTTCAGTGGCTTGTTTGCTCTAAAGTTCTGCCTTCTTTCACCATCTAGTCCATAAGTAATAAATAGGAAACTTTTTGTTCTCGTGAAATATGCAGGATCTTTGCACATCCTGAATGTCAAGTGCAAAGAACAACCCACTTCAGTCTACCTCAACAGTGCTTGAATCAGATATTCCTTGCATAAACAAATACAAGTAAAGGTGTTCAGGTTTCTTCAGGTGAGGCCTATGGAAGGTGCCAAGTTAAGTACCATGTGCTTTGTTATATATAAATGTCATATGGACCATATGCAACTACAGTCTGCCATAAATCCTGCAAAATATCCAGGTTCATGACATATCCGAAATGATCAGATGTTTTTTTTAAAAAGAAGGGCTTTGGTTTTAACAGAAATTTGATTACTTGAATCCAGTCAGCCTGGCCCTCTTTCCCCTCTTTCCACCTCTTCTGAGGTCAGGGTTTACTTCCATCATCATGACCTCTCAGTTCTTGGATCCAAGTTTGAAAGAGCTCCTGTAGATTCTGAAGAAGTGACATAATTCTGTCTTCTGTCTGTAAGCTAATTGCTGCCTGATCTTGTCTAGTTTGATGGATCTGAGTCCCAGGATCTTAATTTGGAGGTAAGAACATAAGTTGGGAGCTGCTTAGAGGAGTTGCTGAAAGTGCATTTATCATACCTACAAGGTGAGGAGTTGCATGGGGATACTTGCTGGCGTGCTTCCAGCTGCCAGTGTGCTTCCAGCTGCCAGCATGCTCCTTGGCCTGCTGGCACTCGGTAGAACTAACTAATGACCTTATAAGAAGGCTAATTGTATTTTGACAATAAGCTTTTCCTAAATAAGCCTGATAAAGTTACTTTTATATGAATTATTAAAAAGGGGCTACTATGCATACATCTGAAGTGGAGTCTGTCCGTTGGTACCATCCATAAGGTGTAGTTGCTTTAATCCAGAGCAGCAGCCTCTGTGTAGTGAGGGGCACCGTGCAGTCATGGGGCTGTGTGTGAAATAAGTCTCTTGATTTGAATGGCAGGGTGGTTAGAAGAGCTGGTAACAAGTTTTCCTGAGTGTGAACTTAAATTGTAAGGAAATCTCTACTGAACTCTTGTCAGTGTTTCATTCTGTTTTAAAATTTCCAAAACAAATATTTGGTTAGACGATCTATTTTTCTATTCAAACCTTGTAATAATCAATCACATATAAGAGATGGAGCGTTTCCCTGTGTCAGGTCAGGTGTCAAACATACTGATATTGAAATAGGCTTTTTTGACACCACCCTAGTAAAATGCTGATCACTTTTTTTGTGTGTGATTTTTAGAGTTTCACAATTCACTATGACTCCAAGTCCAAGGTAGATTAAACCAAATGCTGGGATCAGATCCATTCCGTGTCATAAACGCACACATTTCTTCCTGTCTGAGAGCTCTTTGTGCACTGCTTGGCTGAGATCGTGGTGGCTTAGAGCCTTTGTAGGAGAGAAGGTGCTGATGTCTGAAGTAATAAGCAAGTGTTGGTAAAAATCAACTGTACTCATTGTAGGTTCAGGTTAAGAACTTTTTAAAATTCATGTCAGGTTCTCTTGCTGGATTAATGTAAACTGCTTTGTTTGCAGGGTTTATTGTCATCCCAAAACCAGGCCAATTCTCCAAGTGGAACTGTAGTATAGCCATCACACTACTGCTAGCAAATCTCTGAACGCAGGACAAGAAGTAATGACAGTGGAACCAGGAGCTGTTCTTCAGGCAAAGAGCATCACAAATTATAATGTGGCAGAGTGTAAACATGGAATTATGTGAATCACATAGTGACTTGCAAAGGACAAATGTAAGGAGTTCTCACTACAGCTGATCCTGCTAGGCTGCTCACCCAAGGAAGAGTTTGCATTGGAGAAAAAGCAAAAAGCTTCCTTTAGTACTGCAGGAAAAAGTAGTAACATTTTTGTTTTCTTTATACTTTTCAAGTCCAGTGTAATTTAATCTCTCTATAAATATATAAATAAAATATATATATATATATAGTGTAAAATAAGATATGTTTCTTAAATTCAAGTAAGTTCAATGGTTAAACTAGTACTTCACCATTGTTTATTTTGCACTGATTTTTTTAACCAGAGATGGCTAGAAGACAGCCTGGAATGCACTCATGGAAAATGAAAGTCTTTACTTTCTGGCTTCAAAATGTTTTTCAGGAAGATGGATGCTGCAATCATAGATTTTTTAAAAACAAAATTGTTTTGCACTTAAATAGTTTAATGCTTATAGAGAATTACTTTAAAATTGGTGTCCAGACACCAGAAAAACTATGTTGTGGAGAAAAGATCCTTTGTATCTATTAAACATTTATTTTAATATTGTTGTTTCCAACTGCAATCAGCTCTGTATTATATGTATAAATAATGTAATTCAGTGATGGGGGATGGGAGTAATGGATCATTACACTAGATATTCTCATTCATTTAAAAAAGTGGTATTTCTAATTCAGAAAATACATATTAAACTATCTTGAATATGCATTTTTGTTTACTTTCTGTTCAAATCCAATCATTTTTGATGTAACCAATTCTTTGCTGAATTAAATGTTTGGTACAGAAATACTACCTAAACTTTGTAGAACAAATTCCTTTCAAAAATACCTTGCTTAGAACATTGCTTTATATTTAATATAATTGAATTTCAGTTAGGAAAGTGAAATACAATTGTTCTGTTCTTGTTCTAAATGGCTTATCTCCAGACACGTCCTGCAGTTTAAATACATCATACAGCATCAATTTCACAGACAGGCAACTTCATGGGGTAAGGATTTTGTTATTGTGTAGTCCCGTGCATTTGGAGTTGGAAGTGGAAGATCCCACAGCAGTAGCTGTACACACTTTCTGACTTATCAATCAGAAACTGGGTTAACATATTGGAGTAGCATTTCTGAGACTCATTTGTCTTACATCAGGCATCTCATTTATAATTCAATGGTATTAAACTGATAAGTGTGATGGGGATATCCATGGATTTGCAGAGGTTAATGTTGCTTGTCTAAACACTTGTCATTTTTAATCAGTCAACACACCATTTAACTTGTTTTCAGTAGTTCTTGCAAGAAGTTCTCTATGTCCAGCCCCAGAATGACAGAAAATAGAAGTAGCCACCATATGCTTCCCTTTTTCTTATGCAGCAACATTCATAACTGGGATTTGTAGAATCCTGCAGGCAGAGTAGAACACAGGCTGCTTGCCCAGAACCATGAACTTGCCTTTGGGCACATACTGTATCTGTGGGCACAAGTTAATGCCCTTCCTGCTCTCCAACAATAAAGCTGGGTAGAATTTTTTTAATTACAGGTAAACTTAAGACAATTTCTGGCATGACAAGTGATTTGTTTTCAGGAAATGAATGAACATTTGGGGAGAAGCAACTGCAGTAGCTTGTAACTAAGTCTTATCCTTGCAATGCAGCCAGTGCATAGAGAGCTGCCAGATCTGTTTATAAGCTGGGAATTAGTTCCCTACTTTTTTCAAGATGTAGCTGTGCTTTACAATACTTATCTGTCTTCTTCTAAAATATGGAATGGGGGAGGAATGGGGAAAATACTGAAACTGAGCAGGATTATTTTTCAGAAGTTTTGTTTTATTAACATAGTGGGTTTAACTGTTAAAATACAGATAAACCTTGTCACTGAAAACTAGTGTAGTTATCTCCCCATAGACTTCTTCTATATAAGTGCTTCATATGGTCTGAGTCAAAGTGAAATAGTTGAAAAAATACGCAGTAACTTTAAAAGACTTCTCTCCTTCAGCTGGAAAAATACAAAACCAGTAGGGAAAGAAATGCAATATCCAACATCAGGGGAACAACAGCAGCTACTCACATCCGTGTTGGCAGGGTATGTCCCTGCCACAAATTGTAGTCCAGCAGCACACAAGGAATGTGTGTGGGTTTTCTTTTTTCAGCTTCTTCTTTACTATTAGGGCAATCATCTAGAAGCTTGAATTGCCCATACCACACTCTATTCCATCTGGAAAAAAATTATTTTAGTAAGAAACAGGATACTAATAACTTACCTGGAAGGAACTTAAGACTGCTGCTGTAGATACAGCTTTTAATAAAAATATTTTTCCTACTACATTAAAAAAATAATTAAAAGCGAGTGGAACACAGATAATCTCAGTATGGAATTTTAGCTGGAAGAATGAGGGTAGGAACTATACTTGCCAGTTTGTAGTTTAAAGTTTGGGTATATTTTAACTATAAAGCAGGTGGGAAAACTCAAGTTTGCCTTTTCATCCAACAGCCAGAGAAGTGTAAGTTGTCTCCAGAGGTTTAACAGCAAAGAACTTGTTAGGAAATCAATATCCTTGAAGTACTGTATGTGCCAAACTGAGTAAGATCCACCTGAAAGTGCAGAAAAAATGAAGAAAAATTCCAATGTGGTTCTTCACTTCAGATTTGCAATTTTGTAACAAAAATGAAACATGAAATTGCTATTCTCATTACAACAGTATGACAGCTCCAGATACACAGAATGTGATAATACACAAGATGTTATTCTGGTAGCCCTTTCTTTCCAGGTTAAAACGTACAAGAATTCTGACTTCATCTTTTTCCTGGTGTATGAATAATCACCTACCTGATATATTAATTAGGGAAGCAAACAGTGGCAATAACACTTCTGAAATCAGGAAGGTACTTTGTGCAAAAACAGTTTGATGGAATTTTTATATTTTTTAGTCAAAATACTTAAACTTCAGCATCTGTGATTTGAGGCTTCCAAGAACTGATTATGAGAAGCAACAAATAGAATAAATATATCTCCATCAGGAATATGGTTTGATAATCTGAGCTTTGACCTCCTGTATAGTGCTAGGTAAGGGAGATCTGAGTCAGAACAGTCCATCAAATGTGGGTAGTAGGATTTGTCCTCTTTTTTTTGTAAGAAATTAACAACAGTGGAGAGTAAGCTCCCTTGGATCCAGTCAGTTACCTATTTTTAGACCATCAATTTTAATGCTACTCATTATGCTCAACTCCAAATATATCAGACTAAGCAACTCACCATCTTCCTCTCTGGAAAAAACACTGGATAAGCTCATGGCACCTTTTGCTCAGTGTTCCAAAGGTAAGAACTTGGAGGTTACTGTTGCACTGTGTTGCCTGCCTATAGAACTGCAGTCCTTAATTTCATTTTCTAAGTGTAGCATCATACCTTTCACATATCTATCTGTCTGTCTGTAAAGAATCCCTATGGTAAGTATTCAGACAAATACTGTATTGCCTTATTGTTGAAGTTCTCTGTTCTATCAGTATGAGCTGCTAACATGGAAGCATACAGACGGGGGAAGATGATTCACTGAAATATAACAGAGCAGGAAACCTCAGCCAGTCACTGTGGTTTTACATACCTTCTGCTCTTTGAGATACTGTGTTCAGGAGAACACTTTCTGCTTGGAGCTGGAGGAAAGCAGCATCCATGCTGTAGGAGTTTCAGTAAAATGACAAGGAGCAGTTAGCTGTACCATTGTGTTCTGCTGTTTCCCTTTGTTACAGTGTTCTCACTCTACTAGTGCAAAGCACTTCCTCCACTAAAACTCGGCTCATGCACTTGTTCAGTCCTAGTAAGAGAAATCTGCTCTTCCTTTGGCACACCTAGTGCAAGTAGCAGCAGTAGAGGTTTCCCTACAGAGCCTTGTTCAAGTGCTTTAGTCTTATTCCATACAAATTCTTGCCAAGGCTGGGATGTGTTTCCATTCTTGCTATTGAGATTCTGAAAGTTGGCTATGAAGAAATGACATAAATTGAGCAATGGTACATGATGCAGGTGCATGATATTTAACTTGGATAGTCAAATTTGAATCGATATCAAATACTCCCACAGTCTACACCACATTTACCCTGTGACTATTTTCACATTTTCAAGAATCTCCTTACAAATGTCATGTTGATCCTCAGTATAGTATGTGGTAATAATACCATCATCTAAACATGAAGCCAAACAGAAGTTAGACAAGTGCTTTTAAGTAGTAGATGTCAAAAAGATTCATAAAGAACTTGAGTCTCACGAGCTTCTCCACACAGAAAAGCTACGGTATGGAATTTGGGCATGCTCAAAGTTGTCCAAAGTTGACTTGAACAAGGATTAGGATCTAATCCAGTCACAACAGAACCCTACAAGTGTTGATATGCCTCTTCTTACAAAAACAATCAACCAATCAAGAAACCACAGTAAAAAGCCTGCTTACTGGAAGAGCTCAAATAATTATTTTCACAAATGCATAGCCCTGTGGAGTCTCAGAAGGAGAGCTGTGAACATAACAGGCTTAATTTTTACTCTTACAAGATCTTTATGTTAACCTGTATTTTACTGCATTGTGTATCTTAATTGGTTAGAATAAATAGGCTGGATCTAGAGCACAAATCTCAAATTGATGCCTAAGGGTTGGCTGAGTGACTTGGATGTGATGTGCTCCTCCCCAGTGCCCCATTTTCCATGGTGTCTCCCTGCAGCAGTACCTCTCACACAAAATGCCCTTTGCCTCCTGCTCATGGCTGGGCTTTTGAACAGCAGCACCAGAGCCCAGTGTTTGGTTATGGAAAAAAATTATCACTTCCCATGAAGTGTATAAGCAGAGTAACTTCTGTAACTATTAAAACCTCCAAAAGTTATTTGCCAAACCTGTCTTGCATACACACTTGGTAGGCAGAAGATTTTTAACCCCCAGCCAAGTATGACTTGCACAGACTTTTGTTTTCTAAATAACAAAATGTTCTCTAACACATCACCAAATTCAAGTATCGCAAATTACTTAATGCAAGTTTTTAGATCTCAGGAATTTTAAAATCAATGGTATCAGTTTGGAATAAAGATTCTTTCCTAGTAAGATAAGGATGTTGCCTTTTAGTTTATTTAACAATAGGAAATATTCTGTTAAATTGTTGCTGGTGATCTGTGTGCCAGATTTCTGAACCATGACCAGCTATGTGCTTTTACTGCTCTTTTAAGCAAGTGGCTGCAATACCAGGCCCTGTTAAGACTTTTGATTAATGTTAAGATCAATGGCTTGAAGCAAACTATGACTAAGTTTTACTTACTTTTCAATCAGCTAAAAAATTGGTTTAGCTTTGAGTTAGAGTATAGTTACATAAAATTACTCAGCAGTTAGGGAAACTGCATCAAAATCAAGTATCTCATATGATTGAACAATTTGCACATTCTCAGTAAAACCTGAGGTGGAAGTTACTGAATTCAGGAGGTGAATAATTTCTAGAGCTAACTGAAAAAAACCCAAACCCTTAAATAAAAAAAAAATACAGCAGTTAGCTGTCATTTGTAATACAGTTTGAAAACTTAAATTCTGTAGATAACATTCCATTCCTAATACTCGAGCTCAAAGAATCCTTTCATGTTATTTTTAACCAACCTCCTCCTCCACCAGGTTCTAAAAGGAACAAGTACTTAGGAAGTTCAATGCAGAACACTCTCTGTGCTCTGCCAGAACAATGCTTTAATTAAATATTGACCCCCTTCAGGAATATAATATCAAAATGGTAGGAAACCAGCCCTCAAACCTTGTGGGGTTTTCCTGCAAATTGTCAGAGCAAGACAAAATCAGGCACTACTGTTCTTGTTAGATCTCCAACAACAGAAGCGTGACTGGGTCTCTCTCACTGCACAGCCAGGCTTTTCCTCACTTCTATTCCTTCTATAGCAGGCAAATGGAAATGTTTCAGGGAAGACTGAAGTGCCTTCTGTTTCTCAGACTGTTGAAGAAACAACAGAAGTTTCAAATGTGCTTCAGTGGGCAAGTGAGAGTCTACATCTCAATATTTGATCCAGTAAATCTGACAGACTGGAACACAGGGGCTCCACCACCTTCCTTAGGTTTCCAGAAAACTGAATACAATGTAGGAGTAGGAAAGGAAATCAATTTGGCTACTCCAGAAAAAATTTGGTAATTCTCCCAGCAGAGGCCCATGTTGCTGTTTTGGTTTTTTTCCTAGACTTTCCTGAGAGAATGCTTTTAAAATAAATAAACAAGATACAATTTCTTTCTGAGAACATCTTAAGGAATACAGTTAGAAGAGAAACCCCAAATAATCATAAATTAAAAAACCCTCATCCAATTACAACTTCACCTCATTCCTTTTTAAAAAATTACTTGCCTTACTTGATGTTTCTTGAAATCTTGCCTAAAGGAACTTAGAAAACCTACACTGATGAATCCCAGAACTAAATTCATTGAAAAAGTAGCTTCTCCTGTAGAAGGAGAGTTCATGCTTTCAAAGCTGAATGTACAGCAGAAAATAATTTATAATTGTTTTTTGCTAGTTTGTGGAGGTTTTTGAGGGTTTTTTTGAGAAAAACCTGTATTTGAAAGTTTTCCATGTGGTACTAACTTCCACCTCACCTTGTTGATACAGCAAGTGAATACACAGAGTATTTTTCACATAGGTGATATATAAACAAAGTTTTCGTTCACCAGATTTTTAATCAGATTTTTATTATTTATTATTTCATGTCAAATACGTGTTTAGAATTTTCCCTATTTCATCTAAATACATGATAATTAAGTTTTTTAAAAAAATATTTTTATTTGCTCAAAATGTACACTGAAGCCCTGAAAAGGCAAAAGCATAATTCCTGTCTCTGCCACGCTTCATCTGGAAAACTTTTTAACTCAAGGCAGACATCAAAAACAGGATGATGATAGTTAAAAATAAGGGTGGAGCTGACCCTTTAAGTAACAGCAACTCTAACAAGAGTCTACCAAGGGGATTATGAGGTATCAGAGCTTCTAAATTCTCGTGTATGTCAGGGATTTGGGGGGAGGGGGAACTGCATCAGACCAAATAAAGATCTGTGTTTAGGCAGACAGAATAAACCCAAGTAATCAGCTTAAGTAAAACATTTGTTTCTAGCTAACAAGCTCAGTGCTACAAATTACTTTCTCTAAATGGGCTGACAGTTCTTCCATTTAAATACTACTGTCTTGGACTTGCTTTTGAAATTTGCCACAAATACCGAGGTACTTGCCCCAACATATTTCCTACTACTCTTAATTTTTTGAGCATGGTTAAAGCTCATATATTGGCTGTCTTAAAAAAGTGGGGGCAAAAAGAATAGAGACAAGCATCAGTAGTGTTTTAGGTAAGGTTTGGACTCAATGCAAAGAACTACATTGACTGAATTATGTTCATGGTTGACGAGACAAGGACTAGCACTGGAAACTAATTTCACGCCACTTGAAACATGGACACAATGCTCCCCTCACCTTTTGACTTTAATCTTCAAAACTGAAGTGATTTGAAGTCACTTGCCAGAGTTCTTGAAAATAAAGGTGCTGTAAGGTTTGATGGGCAGCAGTTCTCTCATTGGGGTCATAGCTTATCATTGCACACAGGAAATAGAAAGGCAATTTGTGCACAAGAGAAGACTTTCCTTTTCCTTTCTTTAAAGGAAGGATTCAAAACTCAAAATTCTTGACCTGTGTTAAGCAAGCTGAGAAAAACGTTTAATCATGCATATTCAGAGAGGATTACAATTTACTGAAAAGAAAGAATTCACCTGATTTAGGTAATTATTCATTAGAGAAAAGTAAGTAGTATTTGAAAAAAAACCCCTTTTATTTCCTAAAAATTTGTCACTGGCCTTAAAGATACTGTGGAAATAAAAGGCCAAATAAGATCAAGATAGGCTCAGATTTCCTCTGCTCTGCCTGTAAGGTTCATGAATGGGCGACTGTCTCCGGGTAGGGATAGAAGACACTGCTCTTGTGTCAGCACAGATTTAGGTTTTTGTGGTAGTTCCCTGAGCAGAAATTGCACACAGCTGTACAGCTCTAGTGTGGATATTGAAACAGTGAGATTAGTAACTATGGGAATGCATACTTACTGCTTGAAACTTTGGAGTTTTGTTACCAGGAGTGCCTATCACTTCATGGATTTTTGAGATGTGGTTTAGCTCATTATATCCAAGAAAAAAGGCTGGAAACTGCAAGGTAAGAGATGGTATTAGCACTAGAGAAGACACAGTTGAGCTGTCACTTTTGATTAAAAAAACCCTTTTTTTTGGTCAGGAAGATAACATGTTAAAATTATTCATTTGTGGACAGTTTAATACCTATCAACAATTGGAGGATAATGTGAGCAGCAGAGCAACACAGCTGCTGGTTTGCATTGAAGGAGTAGCTTGGGTTATTAAACAGAAATCTGTAGCTGCCCTCTCCTTCTGGTTTGGGGAAAAATATGTAAAGAGGTCATCCCTTCCGGTGAAGGGCAATGGATCTGGGATTGTGTTTGCTTCTAGTAAAGTGGCAGATCCTAGAAGACCACGTATTCTCCTCATTTTAAGACAGCAGAATCAAGCAGTCCCTCTTGCTGTGTATGCACACAAGAATGTATTTATAACACTCCATTCCTAACACTCAGGTTCTTTGCAAGCAGCCACACTGGAAAGATGGTAATTTGAACTGCATTCCTATGCTTGATCTTCAGTTAATATAAAACTTGCACAGAGTCCTTGAAAACATTGTTATCATATTAGAGCAATCGACTTTAGCTAGGTCCGGTAACATTTATTTCCTGCACTTGTTGCTTTTTTCCTTGGGCTTATAATTTAAGTAACACTTCAGAAGCACCACATGACTCTTGAAAGCAAAACACTCAGCCCCTTTGTAGACATGAGAAACTTCTTTTTAACTGTTTGCAAATTCAATCAAACAGCTGGCTGCACACTGCCCTGCGTGTCTTCATAAAGCCTAAAGGAAGGAGAAAAAAGATCTGATTCACATTGTGCAGCTGCATCAAGACACGCAGCTGGGACTAGCTTCTGTGTGAACTAAAAAATGTGCTGTTGTCAAATGTAAAACTGTAACAAATTCAAGAACAACTGTGCAAGCCACTGAAAAGTGTGATCCTGGAATCATGATTTATAGGAAACAGAAAGGGAAATAAGATTTGAAAGATCACCATAGCTGAATAAAAGACTAAAAGTTCTTACACAATGTGCTGTAAAGCATAAAGGCTTATGCAATCATTCAACAGCAACAACTGCAGGAGGCACTGAAAAAGAAACAAACCTGCCCATAATTGCCTTTAGTTTGGCAAGACTGTATCGCTTTTAATTCATTAATTTCCAATAAACATCCCTCCTTTCTCTCTGAACACACCTGTAAGGTCTCTGAAAACATTCAGTGGTTGCAAAGAGTGAAAATTTTTAGATTAAGCTGAAAGGAAGTATCTTTAAGGTTTGGGGGTTTTCCCCTAAGAAAACTTAAGTTTGCAGCATGTAATTTCCTTACAAAGCTACAAAGCCCAGCTGATTCAAGCTGAAATGAAAAAACGAGGCATTCTTAAAGCTTTTGGTCTCAATTTACTTTGCAAGAGTACTGCCACATTTGGGATTTTTCTTTTAACAGTTTTCTGGCTGGAGAAGTAGAAATGTTTCTACAAGTTAGCAGGCAAAGCATAATGGTTGTCATTTAATGTGATGGTGATGGCAGCAGCTGCACTTGCCATGTGGAGGAGGAAAGAAGCAAAGCAAATGTTATCAGTCCTGGTTGCATATCAGAGACAGCAGTGTGGGAGGAGAATAAAGAACTGCTGCTGTTGCTAGGGCACAAAGATATTGGAGAAATACTCATGGTGGGTATTTTTCCTTTTTTCTTGAAGACCAGTGACAATTTTTTTGAGTTATAGTTTCATCATCACCAAAAATCTTAAAAGACTTTAATTTGTTTTTCCTGAACTCTTCCTACACCAGAACCTGATTTCAAAATATATCAGCACACAAGATCTTAAGAGCACAGGGGTCTTAGATACACTACACTGTAAATCAAATTCATAAATCAGAGGGAGTGTATTCTCTAATCTCCTCTGTTTTTGCAGAAAGTATTAGTAAGTCCAAAAAAAGTGGGAAACACTTTACCATTAAGTGTAGTAACAAGACTGAGAATAGTTTGTGATGCTCATGAGAGGAAATGAGCCATACTCTACACAGAGATAAAACAGAGAAAAATACATTTTTACTAAATACAAAGCCACTGGGAAAAAATGTTCCAAAATGTTTCTTTGTAAATCACTTTCGTTTGTACTGTGCTCTCCTGAACTGCTTTATTACTAACCTGCCACAGGGTGAAGAGAGTGCCAGACCAGATGGGATTACTGCCTCATGAACCCTGCAGACTAAGCACAGAAGCTTCTACAAATCCATGGAAACGAAGATCATATGCTCCTAATTTGAGTTATTTACCTTTGATTATCTTGATTAATGATAAGCAAAACCCTCCACTGAATACAGCACCTTGTGATTTCATAGAAAACACAGCCAGGACTCCACATGCCAATTTTGTAACTATAAGAGCTCATTTGTAAGCAAACATTCAGGTGCTCAGTACCAGCATGGGGAGGTACTGTGTGTCTGCTGAGAATAGATACTCCTACAAGATCCAAAATCTCTTAACTTCAGGATGTTCTGCTGCAAAAATAAAATATTTCCACAAATTACAAACAGTAAAATATTCAAGCAATGACTGTAAAATAGTAATTGTAGAAGAAATCACAGATTACTTTAAGAAGAAACTTTCCAATACCCAGGGGTAGTATCACAGCAGTAAAGCTGCATTAAAATAGTAAGTGGGTCCAGGCTTGAAGATAGCTGTGTCCATAGTATGTAATGCAAATACTGTTCTGTACATCATGAAAAGAAAGGTCTAAGAGCATAGAGACTATCACAGAAGGAAAGGCTGATAAATAGGACATCTAGCTTAAGTTATTAGAGTTCTCTTTAGCAGTGATATAACAGGTGGCTTTGGCTTCTCCTGTACACTTCTATGACTCAAAATTTTATCTTCAGAAAATGAAATTTCATAAACTGAATTTAGAAATCCTTGCTTTTCAAACATTAGTAAAATAACTTTATGAAACTGTCAAGAGAGATGATTACAATTAAATCTTCTGAAAGCCACTATCTTCTGCTCTCTTTTGTTCGTGTAACTTCCACTAAATATAGGAATTGAATGCAGAAAGAAAGAGCTGCAAAACTGAACCCTATTTCCTCTATTTCCTGTGCCTAGATTAACACAGAAACGAAAATACATATTAATAGAGGATAAAGATCAAGTTCTTAGATTGGAGGGAACACATACAGGGTGTAATGCATCTCAGTCATTTCAGTTTTTAGCCAGTAACAAAATTGCTTGTTCATTCCCCTAGACTAGGAATAGAGTAACTGTCTACATATTTCTTTAAAAATGTCTTTTTATTAATGAATAAATATTACCTTCTCAGGGTAAAGAGAAAAATACTTATATACTTTACTTCTAGTTAAATATGCTCACATAAAATTAATTACCTTTATTATTATGTTTTCTTGTTGCCCATCTCTCTGAAATATCCCATTTCTGTACTAATACAAACACAGCAGAGAGAAGAATTCAGTAAAAAGATAAACATTATCAGTGCTTCCAGTTATTTGTTTTAAAAAAAAACCAAAGAAACCAGCACTTTTTTCAAACTTATCAACATAATAGTAAAAAATAAAATTTTGCCATCATGGTAAGACAACAACTACACATATGGGAATGGGGAACGGGCAAGTCCAGGAAGGAGAGGCCAGGCTTTCTGCTTCTGCTCTCACCAGGGCTACCAGAGGATTGCAAGGGCCATCCCCTCCCAGGAGGGCTTCCTGCAGCAGGTACTAGAGCTCCTTTGGGGTGCTGGCAGCAGCTCTGGCTGCCTGCTGCCTCCCAGGCCTCTGCTGCAGGCAAAGATTTATCTGGGCCATGGCCTTTTCTTTCCCTGCAGCAGTCGGTGGCTGCCCCAGACAATTCTGTTTCTGCCTAGAAAAGACCCTGAAATAAACGTATGCTACATTTGCTGTAAGGCTGTTGCTGAACCAGGTCTCTTACCTATGTACACAATCTAGAGATTTGCATATCTGGTACATGTTGTTCCTGATTTTTTTTTCAGGCAATGGCTTTCTCCTTCCTAGAATAAAATGTCAAGTTGTGTGAGTCCTTTTTAGTGAAGAACAAATACAATACAAATATCATAGTCTTCAGCTTCCAGAGGTGCATTGATATCACCTTTTTCAATTCTACTACTTCTGTCATTTACAGCTAGCTTTGTAATTCGTTTTCCTCTCAAATTCTGGCATAATTTATATTTCAGTATGCACCAGAATAGCTCAACTAACAATTGTCAATTTAATACTCTGTAAGATGCCTTAGTTTTTACTGCACATATTACTTGCAGTATCTATTTCCCCAAGTTCTAGCAGAACTGCAGTATTTCACTTCTAAATATCTCATTTCCTCTCTACTCAAAGTAATTGTCCTTCAGGTTGAAGATTTGTATCAATCACCTCAAGTTACCACAATGGTTAAAAGACTGTGATTCACATCTGAATTGCAAATTCAAGGCTAACCTATGTTGTTTAGCTTGCTGTTGCTGTTAGGCAATAATTACAGTTATAAAATTTATCTATTTTGCAGAGCCATTCAGTAACTGCTCAGCTTTTTTCTTTTATAGGCTCCAAAGGCCTTTTAATCTTGCTGTAATGCCTTTATGTAATGCTGCAATGCCATCAACGGAGGCAGAAATGATCACATTTTTGAAAAACAAAGCAGGTACTGATCTGTGTGATGACAGCAGTATGAGTAATTGGCTGGGGAGGAGAAGGGAGACTGTCAGGACAGTAACTCATTGAGGCCAGAGCCCCAGAGCCAGCAGGACTTGTGTTCCCAACTGATTACAGTGCTCCTCCAGGCAGCCACATAATCCCCTGAGCAGGATTAGATCACAAAGCACTTGGAACAGAGTACCATTTACATCGGGAGTTGTAGTAGTAGTGCCCCCATAGAGATAAATGGTGCTTTCAACATCAGGCCTTTTGTCATTTATAGTGGAAAAGATATTATAAAATGCAGCTATTCAAATCAATTTAGATTATTATTTGTATTTAAGGAATTGGGCCTTCGTAAAAAGAATTCATGCTCAATTGCTTTTTCATTACATGTCACTAGAAAAATCTGGAGCAGATGCTCTTCTACTTCCAGATTTATCACAGGAGAAACCATATTAGGCAGTAATGGTGCAATGAATCCTAAGGCAGTGGCACTTGAGGCTTCTATCATTTCTCTTGAGAGATCCTCCACACCTCTCTCTCAGCCACTTTTTTCATTGCTTTAAATTACCAAACTGCTGTTGATTAAATAAAGGGCAAGACTGTTTTTCAGTTATTAAATGCTTCTGCTATAAATTAACAGTAAGACAATTATGACTTTGTGTAAAGACAAATAAGCATGATCTCTTGTTCTTTTAAGGAAAAAACACAAAAGTATCAGCTTTCCACACTAGTAGCATTACAGTGAACTGTCCTCCTAATTAGAGAAGTGTCTCCATACTCCTTGTCAAATTAAAAATTCATTTTCAGTCCACTTCAGTTCAGGTTTCTATTATATTCTATGATTTGACAAGCTCCACCCCATGTGCCACCACCTTATACAACATTAAAAATAAGGCACTGTATCATGTAAACACAGTCCAGACTCAAAATTCAGACCATAAAGAAGAATCAGCAATTTATAGAATTTCAGGTAAACCCAGATGAATGTTCAGATAATCCCTAACTGCAGCATTTCAGATTACTATTGAACACAGATTTCATTTTGAACTGATTCACCATGCTATAGAAAAGGAGGTTACTACAACTAAGTGGTGTGAAAACAATCATCATCTTCTGGAAAACTTTGAAAGAACTTGTATTTTTAAATAATAAAAAAAAAAAAATCAAAACATACTGAAATGATGATTCTCATTTCCATGCTACATATAGCAAACCCAAATGTCTTACTAAAACTAATACACACTAATATCTACTTCAGCAATCAGCAAATAACTCAGTTTTAATCTCACATTCTTATCTAGGTCAGAAACAGAGTTACTTCTTTTGTTAGAGATCTGAATAGTCAGTGTCACCAATGTCATGTTCAGGAGCAAGTCTTTATTGCATTACACTGAATGACACTTGCATGTTCAGTTATTTAAATTAAACTCCCAATTGTTAAGACATTACAAATTCTTAATTATTCATTTAAAAAATCCTTTTTTGCTAATGAATTGTAAGCACCTTCATTTGCAGTATCCAATTCCTTTATTGTTTATATAAGAACTGGTTTTAAATCAGCTTTTGTTCTAAATTTTTTTTTTTTTTTGGAGGAACTCTTCATTAACCTTTATGGTCTCTGACCTGCTTTGACAAACAGCTCCAAAATTTTTAAATATAGGAGGTAGGAGGGAACAATGTTATTTTATAGAGAAAACTTACTGAAAGGCTTTCTTACTAGGTATAAAAACAGAAAATCCTTATTAATTGATTCAATTGTTTTGAAACAAATGGGAATAATGTTCTTAATACCTCACAGTAGCCTTGATGTAACAAATAATCTGTTTAAATTTTATTTTTTGTAACATAAAGCAATTATTTTGTGTTTTGCAGTCAAGGTTGTTTGACTGTAGAATAGATGGCTATGGACTGCATGTACCCATGCCTTAAACAATTGGATATGTTCCACTGGCAAAAAATAAAGGGCAAAGCAGTACAGCACAAGATTCCCTATGAGTTCTATAATCTATCACAGTGAACAACCAAGTGAAAAATAATTAATTCCACTTTGTGATCTACACAAGGAGAGTTTATGTTTCTTAAGTATATGCTACATACCTTTTATCAGCTCATAAATAGTCATGGCCATAAATTCACATACCAGTGAAAGGGAACCAAGGGTTTTCATCACTGCAGAAACAAATAAGGAGAGTTTAAGCTAGAAATAAAACTTGCACATTGATTTGTACACAGCGTAGAAAAAAGTATGTCGTTTAATCAGTATTAAAATTGACATGTTCATTTTTAATTGATACTGTCTCATGGAAGTTTTTAAACCTACATCTGAGGTATCATAGTTTTAGTTTACGCTATCCAAAGCACCCACTGCAGAAGTCAACTCATTTATTCCATGAAGCTTTTTTGAAGGCATGCTTTCTGGGCATATCACACTGTTAAGTATCAAGAAATTTCCAGTAAATTAACTGATACAAGCTTAGAATAAAAGAGAGGGAAGCCATTACACTATATGTGAAAATTCTACTTAGAAATCCAGTAGTGTTCTGTTGCATGGCAATGAGTTTCTGGCTGGAATCACTATTTTGCTGACAACAATAATTTAAAGTATAATCATGATGTAATACATCTGACACTTTATTTTCCATTTCACTGCCCTGAAGAGGCAGACACCTTTAGGTCTTCAGTTTTTCTTGTAAGATAATTGCATTACAGTCCATCTCCCCTGCAATGCTGTATTAAGCCAGCCAGAAAAAGGTTGAGGGTACAATCAGCAGTTCAGCTTGCAGGAGCTCAGCAAGCTGGCTGGCCAGCTGGATTACACTTAGTTAACAGCACAGCAGCTGAGGCTGAGAGTTCCAGAAAGCCAAGCTGCTGACACGATTAGTGCCTTCCTGTGTATTTGTAGAAAACGGGGCTGGCAATAACAGTGTAGTACTTGTACAGCCTTGAACAGAGAAATAAGACAGCCTGGAGGGCAAGAAAAAATAGTTCAGAGCAATCAACAAGTTTTGTGTCAAGTATTTGAATAATGAAGGATATGTCTGCTGTTGCACAGTGATGAAATGTACCATGCAGTAATGGAGTAAATGCTGTCATAAAACGTGATCACTCTGGAAGACAGAACACGTCCCCAGAAGACACTCAAGTGCTTAATGAGGCAAGGAACCCAACTTTATCACTGACACCTCTTTCCAAAAGCATCGCTCAGCTGCTGCCTCATTCTGAGATCTAAACTTCAACTACTTGCACAGGGGTGTCTGTAAAGTTGCCTGTGAAATGATACTGCCAAATAGTTTGCTTTGATCCCTCGTTCAAACTGGTAAGTCAAGCCAAGATCCTTAAGTACCAGAGGCTATTTCAGCAGATCAGCTCTGAGTGTGCCTAATCAGAGTACTGAGCCATGGTGTACAGTTAAAGCACTAACTGGATATGGGACATGGGTTGAAATCACCAGCAAATCTTACATATGATGAAATTAAATTTAACTATGCTTAACATATATTTAGTTTTTAATTTTAATACTGATGTTGAAATATTTTGGTCCGTTGGAAAAGAGCAACAAAAAGTAAGAGCTACATCAGACTTTCTTAACAAAAGCAGACATGTAGACTTCAGATTTTGAGAAACATGTTTCAAAATCAAAAAGCTGGTTAAGAATCTACAGGTTGTCTCTAGACCCAAAAGTTACTGGACATTGTTCAAATACAGGAATAAAGAAGAAGAAAGGAATCAATGCACCATGCATACAAAACAACTTTATGTAAACATAAAGCTAGTAGGATGTGGAGTCAGCCTCCTTAGTGCTTGTATTTATCTCAGATTATTCACTTGTTCTATACTAAAGTTTAATTAAACAGAAAAGAGGAAGACTGACTTGCAGTCAGGAACTAGATTATAGTTGACTTTTCCCCCTGCCATGAGGCTATCAGAACTTTAGACTGTCGCTGAACTTTCAAATGCAGGGCCTGATAAATTGTTTGCTTCCTGTTTCTTTATTGAGCAGATCAGTGATTAGTAAATGGCTTTATTCTTCCTTACAGCTTGGAGTCACTGGGCTTACCCCAAGAAGAAAAGTAGTAATGTGTTGTGCCCCAGACACCAGCTACCATGCCAAGGAGCTCCCAGCAGGAATTTTGTGTTGCATAAGAGTATGGGTGATACTGTTTACTCTGTGCTGCTGTAGCACACATTCCAAACATTGCTCAGTGGGATGCATTGCCAAATTTAATGTTTAAAATTAAGTTTTGATGGAAACCTCTTACATGAAAAACAGCACTATTCTATTATTGTGTATATTATTTAATTGCCCTCCTAGGCTTTAATAAACAAAAAAACCATGCTACAGAAACTCTGGGGAGGAAGCAGGAAACAAAGAGCTTTGCACACTATTGAAGGGATCAGGGCAGGACATACGTCTTTCCCCAGTCAGATGTACAGCTAAACACCAAAACAATATTTTCCACTTTGAAATGAGGAGAAATACCTTGTATGGGCAGGTTCTGTCTAAAATAATGTTATTATCTGTTGTTAAAAGAGTTCACTCCATCAAAAGAATTTGTCAGTCAATTTATCAAAGGGTTAAAGGCCTAAAAGATGTTTTAGATGACAGAGAGTCTGCAGTGCCTTACCACTGAGTTGTATACATCTGCCCTTGATGCAGTTAAGCAGATAGTTTAAATACTGTTTTAATCATAAAGTGGACAATTCTGTCAGTTGTAGGTAGTGTATAAATGGACCAAGAGATTTCTAACAATATAAGAGAATCAGAAGCCACATTACTTGAAGGTATTTTTCTTTTTTTAACTGATATTCTTGAAGCTCTGAGTTACATTTTGAAACCTCACCTAAGAGCAAAATGTCCCATTTCACTTTGTATGTACAAATGAGTCATTCCCAGTGATTTCATTAGGAACTCGATATATTTAACTGGGAATATAAAATCAGTAACCCAAGAGGCACTGGTTGGCACTTACATACTTGGGGGACAATGTCAAGTCTATGTCTACTTACACACAGCCCTCTCCTCTATTTTCCTAACTGATAAAAAGCACCTATTTTGTGACCATATAACATCTGGATGATGGATGTAAATATAAATGCAAATATGAAGGAGAACTAATGCTATACATTGACTAAGGATAAATGCACTGGTTTTAACCTGCACTACAACAGTACTTAAAGAGGCTGAAAAAAGTATTACCCAAGAAGAGGACTGACACATTTCTTCCAATTATTATTTACAGATAAAAGAAAAGCAGCACAAGTATATTCAGTGCATTTGACAAGGCAGAAATCAACTATTTATTCCTCATTCATCATTCCACCCTGGCCACCCAGTGGCCAGGCCCCATTTAATACAGTGGGTGACATCAATTAAAGTACTCAATAATCCCCCAGTGCCAAACAGGAAGGCAGAGTTCCCTTTCTGTTCCACATGTAAACCTTTTTAACTCATGTGTACTTAAAAAGCTTCACTTACTCTTAATTTTGTGTTCCCTCACTGAATTTAAACTGGGTTTTCTGTAGAATTTCCATGATTAATTATGCACACCTTTCAAAATGTTACTTCATGTGTTTACTTGCACAGTACTTTCCTTCCCTAACTCACATTCTCCAGAACATCAGAAAATATTCCCTCTCCTTATCTTAGCAACTGGTATTTTAAAAACAGAAATACACTGTTTCAGTATGTTTGAAATTATTATGAAGACTGTGTATCAATCCTTACTTTACTTGTTAAATGCTGACTAATGGAAAACTTTCAAATAAAAGAGATATTTTGTTAACATGTTAGCTGAGAGAAAATAAAATGAAAAACAGCAAATGAAGTTTTGCTGCCCCAATTACAGAAATATATATTCCAGAAAGTAGAAGACTGTAATTCTTAGACAATAAACTACCACTTCCTTCCTCAGAGACATGATGCCTCTCCACACAGCTCTTCCTACCTTTTTTAATGCTGCAGCATGTTAGCAACTCATATTTGAATTTATTCTTTGCTTCTTTCACAAAAACAAAACAAAACAAAAAAAACACCTCCCTTTATTTACAGTGTACTGAAAACAAAATTATCTTGGAAAGCAAGTGTATTATGAAATCATTGTTCCAACATGGGGCTATTTGTTGGGGTTTTTTGTGGAGGTATTGTTTGGTTAGGTTTTTTTTTTTAACATATTTTATTTTAAGCAAAGCAGTTTCTGATTTTAAAGCTTTATTCCCATATTAAATTCAGATGTGAGATTTGCACTGGGCCAAAATTAATGTTTGGCTTTGATAATTAAATGCTTCAAATACAAGGATGTGAAAAATCAGTCAATTCTAATTCTGCAGAACTTTAAGGGATGAAGCAGATATTGGCTATCAAAAAAGTTTTATTTATATTAATTTTCAGGTCTTCTAATTTCCATCTGAATTGACTTTTTTCTTTCCTCCTTTATTCTCCTTCAGCTTTGTGATTAACTGTTCCTTACCAATCCCAGTGCCTAGTTCCCTTCACCCACCTCATCTCCCTATTTCCTTTTATTTTTAGCACCTACAGATTCTATCCTTGATAATTTTTTTCAGTAATTTTACCTGAGCAAAATCCAATTCTGGTGAGCTTTATGCTGCTGTTGCTTTTGACATGGGTCTTATTATTCAAGAAAGATGCAAACCCAGTCATTTTGAGGGAGGCAGGGCAGAAAACCTCTTTTATCATATTCAGCCCTTTATGGGTGTCAGAATAACTGGGAGTCTCAAGCTTTGTGATGGCAGTAAATTCAGTGTAGCTGCCTGTTATTAGTTACTGTGACAACAGTACCTGGCAGGGACTTGGCTGTGACAATCAGCATGTTGTGAGGCACCTTCCCTGCCTGGTGTGAGGACTCCTTCTAAGGTCAGTTCTCAAGCAGTTTCTGTCCTACTGCCTTGTTTTGGAAGATAAGAGAATTTACTAGCAGAGATGAGGGTTATTTCATGCCAGTTGCTCTTTGTGTCCAAGAAGATTTCCAGATATGTTTAATTTGCAAGTATAAACACAGCCTTACAGTGGAGAAAACCTGCCAAGAAATTTTGCAGAAGGAAAAGTTACTTAGGCAGGGACATTCTAATGCTGTCTTCCAACTAACAATCAATTTGTGTTTTATTCTCTTTTCATCTCCCCAGCTTTCATACTTGCTTCTGTTAAAAAAAAAAACAAAAACAACAAAAAAGTGTTTTCTTTCCTTGTGAGCCAAACACTTGTATTTTAATTAGTAGAAACCTTCCCCTTGCAACCCCCCTTTCTTCAATACAGTAGCAGCACTTATATGAGAATTGTCAGGTGCTCTTCTCATTTTTATCAGCTGCTGCTTCTGTTTCCTGATCATTATCAATCATGCTGCATCATAAACTAACTAATTAGGCCATCTAAATTTGAAAAATTGGAAATAGCAGAGTAATTTAAAATAAACCACACCATCACATCCACTCAACATAGACAAGTTGCATATAGAGCTATTTTGAAAGCACAAGATGAATTTGAAAACCATTGTGGGTAAAGGAGGCAATCTCTAACAGACTCCAGCATGGGGAGGAGACCACAGGACAGTTTCATTGTTTTGGCTGTAATTTGGTAAGTGGGCAGTTCGTGCTTCAGGTGAGCTGACCCTCAGCCTTCACTAATTGAGACTGAGGAAATAACATCTTGTCAGGAAAAATCACCACATTCTCTATCCCCAACTTAAGTTTTAATTTCCTATCTAAATTGCTAAATAGAAGATAGAGATTGTAAATTCAGACTACTTAAATACTACTCTTACAGAATTCAGTGTAAATGGAATTTTTTGGTAGTAACTGATACCCTCCAACCAGTCACACACTGACCATATTATGTTCTTATAATGTCAGAGCCAGCCCTGGGGCCAAAATATATGCAAGACAGACACACACAAAAAAAAAAGAGTTAGCTATTTGTTGATTTACTCTTTTATTCTAATAAATGGCCATCCTGTATTTTTTTTTCTTAAATGGAAGTAACTGATTCTCTGGCATTAAAAAAAATATTTCAAAATCTATGATTTGAAAATGAGATCTTAATATCTATGACATACCAGCCACAGTGTTAATGAGCCAAAGTACTTGGGCAAAGAAATGCAGGGAAAGCATTCTTGTACAAATTTATTGAAAATACCTTCAGGTATTTAAAGAATTCAGATAGTATATGTTTATATATTTTCTTCTATAAATATATTTTACACATACAAGAGAAGTCCAGATGACAGTGGAGAAGTCAAAACACTTGAGTTGTTTAGATTTTAAATTGCAGAATTCTAATACTGTACAAAGACTTAATCCTTTACACATTTTAGAACATTCTTAGAGCACTGAAGATCTTTTCCAGGTAAGTCTATAAAACTTGTTATTGTAATTCTTTCCCAACAGAGAGCTCTGTAGACATAATAAATACCCCACACATAACCAACAACTGAGGCTTTAACCTGGCACTTATGAGATCCACTCAGTGAAAAGAATGAAGCAAAGGCCTGAATAATTTCAACTGACTGAATAAAAGGTGGAATCAGGAATGAAAACTGCATTATTTGACATGTCTCTTTGATGAATAAAGTCAATGTGTAAACTCTGAACAAAACAGGTGACTAAAATAAGAGGGGTTTTCTTCTAGGGACAGAATGATAATGATCATATGACAAGTTAGTTATTGTTTAATCAGCAGCTGAAAGAAAATGAGATACTGTAAGAACAACAGCATAGAAGTTTATATAGAATAAGAAGAAATAAAATTTAAACTTCAGGTGTACCAACAAATTTTGATTTTGCATTCACAAGCCAAGATTTCTGGGGATTCTTAAAAATCCACTTCAGCACCATCCTGATCATGATGTGATCACATCCTGAGAATGATAAGGCAACAAAAAGAACCCTCCGAAACAAAAGACTTCAAACACATGCTGAACAAAAAAAAAGCCAGGTCAGAGCAACTTTAAGCTATGAAAATTTGTACAGCTACAAAACAAACCTTGGATGAGTTAGATTACCTGGATTTGTTGTAGTCAAAGAGGAAGACTGAAAGAAAAGGTTAAAAATTTTCTGAGCACTGTAAGACTGAAAGCTTCAAGGAGAAATTAAAGGAAGTGTTCCAATTACATTTGCATAGAACACTGAAAAAAAGAGACCTGATCACTGGGTAGAGTTCTTTCATGCATCTGTAACGATAGATGTGAACTAACTTCTCCCCTCTGTTTCAACACACACAGACATTCAAGTTTAGACTCGTCACTGGAAAGGGAAATAAAGGTTGGGAAGAACAAGTTGTAGCAATATGAACTCATCCAACACCCCAAAAAGTGGCCATGAATTATTCAACAGAATAAGAGTTTAATGTGCAAGAGGCTTGAGAACCCAGGAAATAAGGAACAATCTAAATATAAATTATGGGCAAGTGATGGAACTCAAAGACAATACCCAATCATTGTAACTAGAGAGCGTGGAAAATTAATAATCATTTAGAATTAAAGAGTCCAATATAAAATGACACAAAAGACAGCACTACAGTAGTCAAAAGAGGGTATTATAAAAATCAAAAGCAGATACTTTGTTACAAAGATGCCAAGATACCGAGGACGAAAAACCTATGATGTTTAAGCATGACATTGATACAGGTGGGAAGAGAGAAATAACCCAAGAAATGAAGGAAGCAGCAAGAAGTTGAGCTTCAAGGCCATAGTGCGTAATTATTGCACTCAGAGACGCGCCAGATGTGCAGGGTGTGGCACGACATGATGCGAAGGATGCTAAGCAATGGAAAGCAAGGCGCGCCGAGGCAGGAAAACTTAGCAGTTCCTGAGAAAGCACTCGGAGAGACCAGCAGCCGCGGTGATGCCCCGCAGCAGCCGAGAGAAAGACCTATTCGCTCCCTGTTGCGGAGGAATGGGACGCAGAGACCAGCGTTGGCAAGCGAGACCCAGGAGCTGCCCACGGGCTGCAGGGACGGCGTTTCCAGGGCCTACAGAAGCACCTACAGCCCCCTCGGCGCGGGTACTCCCTAAGACCCCGGCCCCCCCGGTGACCGTCAGCCTCCCTGGAGGCTCCGGGCCCGCACCACCCCTCAGAATGGGCGCGAGGCCTTTCCCCGTACCCTCTCACTGTGCCTCCCGCGCCGTCCCGCAGGTGCCGGGGTTAGCGGATGAGCGGCCGGGCCCGACCCGGCCCCGCTCCCGGCGCTCCGCTCAGGCCGCCATGTTGTGTTCCAGTCGCCCCGGCAACCGCGCACGCGCCGGCCCCGCTGCACACGGCACGGCCGGGAGGCGCATGCGCAGTGCGCACGGCGTGCCAGCGCCTCGCCCCTGCCCGCCAGGTGCGCGCCCAGGTGCGGGAGAATTGTGGATAATATTTTTTTTTTTTTTTTTTTTTTTTTAAAGGGAAAGGAAAGACAATCCCAAGGTGAATGGGCTGTCTGGACGAGAGCCACCAGGACTGAAGTCAGGAGGATGGAGCAGTAACTGGGGGAAACGTAATTTCGGCAGTGCGAGATCTCAACCCACTGGCCACTTACTCAGATGGGACCCCAGACTCAACGGGGAAAAAAAGAACTGCGCCTGCGGACTAATCAGCAAAAGAAGCCAGATGCTACTACCAAATAGTGGTTTGATTACTAATTAATAGAAAACTTACGTACTTCGTAACCGAGGAGTGCTGATGCCTTTGTTTGTTAAAAGGCATACCTTTTAGCAAGTGTAAAGTTTTGATGATCACTGGGCTGGACTTTTGTGGGATACCACCCAGCTCCCTGCTTTGCGCAAGATAGAATAAAACCCGAAATAGCTCGCCTCGAGGTGTCAATTGGTGTCCCGACTCCCCGGGGGTGGCGGGACTGAGCCGCCCGCGGGTGAGGGGTTAAGGAGAGGAGCCCTTGGGACAGGAGATGTGCTCCATAAATCCAGCGGCGGGCCCTGTGTGCTGTCAAGCCTCCCGTGACCGGAGCAGCGCCCCGGCGGGCTCAGATTCATCCCCGGTGATGGCCTGATCCCTGGCGGATCCTGCGCGCCACTGCGGGATGGGGAGAGCAGCCGTACCGCCAGCCCGGCGGAGAGAAGAGCCCGGGAAGAGACCTGGGGCTGTGTTCTCACCGAGCTGTCTCCAAAAACCTGCATTTTGGAGACCTGTCTCATTCCCTCCCTGTCCCCGCCCCCGGAGTTTGCCTCTTGCTAAACAGACATCCTGTGCTTTAACGTAGGCTTCAAAGGAGAGCAGAAAAGTTCTTTGCTATGCAGCATATGTAGTAAAAATCAAAACACCAGGAAAAGGTGAATTTTTTGTCCGTGCAAACCAAGATCCTAGTAGTGGGTTAAACAGAATAGTAGATGCTTTTTAAGAATGTTCAGATATTTTAATTAAAAGAAGCTGGAATCATATCATAGTAAACTTGAAGTATTAGCCTATTGACTTAGAGGCGAAATTATCCCCGATCCCGCGTTACGGTTGTTCCCTACCAGGCGCTGCATCTCTCTATAGGCGGGGAAGAGTTTTCCGATTTGCTTTTGATTTTGCTGAGGAGTTAAGCGTGTGTTTCCGTATGCGCGGGCCCGGCTCCGGCGCTCCCGGGGACGAGGTTCCTCGCCCAGTCCGTTGCCTTCACTACTCCGGTCGAAAGGCAGAACGCTGGCAAGGAATTATCTTTATTTGTCCCAGAGGCCAGTACCACGACAGCTGGCCGGTTAGCTCAGTTGGTTAGAGCGTGGTGCTAATAACGCCAAGGTCGCGGGTTCGATCCCCGTACGGGCCAGGTTAGTTCACATTTTGTTTCTTTTTCCTCTTTTTTTTTTAATGTCTCTCCGATTTGTCCCAGCGAGTCCCACCCACCTCGCGCAGTTCTGCAGAGACGCGGCGTGACCTCTGCACACGGGCACGGCCGGGGGGCGGGGGTGGGTGTGTGTGTGCGTGTGTCTGTCTGTCTGTGCGGAGCCCGAGCGTCCCGTGCGGCTGCAGGACGGACCGAGATTCATCGCGCTCCTGCGGCTAATGGAGCGTGGCCGAGCGCGGGGTCGGCTACAGCGTGCTCGGGTGACTCCTTCAGTGGGGGTTGGCCTTCCCCAGTGACACCCGCTCCCCCGTGTGAGAGCATACATTCACAGAATAGGGGACTTTGGAGGAGACCACAATTCGTTCAACCTCCCTGCTAAAGCACAGGATTGCGTCCAGCCCGTTCTGGGATATCTCCAGTTGAGGGAGACTCCACAATCTCTCTGAGCAACCTGTTCCAGTGCTCGGTAACCTGCACTGTTAAGTTCTTCCGCATGTTCAGGTGGAACTTTCTGTGCATCAGTTGTCTCGTATCCCAGAGGTTGGCATTTCCGAGAAGAGGGTGGATCCATTCTCTTGGCACAAGCCCCTTTAGATATTTGTACACAGGCATGAGGTCCCCCCTGAGTCGTCTCTTCTCGAGGCTGGAAAGGCGCGAGTCCCTCATCCTTTCCTCGTAAGACGCTCCGGTTCCTCAACTATCCCCCATTGCCCACCACTGTACCCGCTCTAGGAGCTCCATGTCCCTCTTGTACTGAGACTCGGTACAGACTCAGCTCAAACAGCGGGGAAACCCAACTCAGGGTAACTCCGCCCGCGGGTCCCGCGTCCAGCCGCACCCGGGGCCAGGAGCTCCGGGCGCACCTCCGCCGGTTTTAGCCCGCGCGAGCCGCCGTCGGCGCCGGGCGGCCCCGCCCCGGGGGGCGCGGCGGGCGCTGCCGGGGGCGCCATTGGCCCCGCTGCCGGTGCCCCGCGCATCGCCCGCGCTGCCGACACCGCCGGGGGCAGCCGCCGATGCGGCGCCCGCCCGCCCGCGCCTGCCAAGATGGCGGCTCCCGGGGCGGGGGGCGCCGGGGCGCTGCCGCCCCCTCCGCCCGCTGAGGACGAGCCCCCCGGGGCCCACGGGGCACCCCCCGGCGCGGCGGCGGGGCGAGAGGAGGGCGGCGGCAGCGGCGCGGAGCTGCTGGCGGTGACGGAGGAGCTGGTGCAGAGCTTGGCCGCCCTGGAAGCCGGCGGGGGGGCGGCGAGCGGCACCGTGCTGTACCTGCGGGCGGACGGGGGCGCGGCGGAGGGCGCGGGGCTGAGCGCCGGCGAGCAGCGGCGGCTACTGGAGCGGCTGCTGGAGAGTCCGGGACCATCCCCGCCGCCCCGTCCCGCCGCCGCGCCGCTGGCCCCCGCGGAGCTCCGGCGGGTCATCGAGCAAGTGAGCAAGGCCCAGGAGCAGCTGAAGCCGGCGGCGGCCGCCGCGCCCCCGCCGCAGCCCTGCCCCGCGGGCGGCATCATGCAGAACGCCGCCCGGCAGCTTCAGAGCGTGGCCCAGCAGGTCGCCCTGCAGCAGGGCAGGGCCGCGGCGGCCGCCCGCCTCCTCCCGCAGAAGGTAACCCCGGGGTTGGGGGGCAGGGAGGCTGCGGCGCTCCGTTGGTGATGAAAACCACGGCTCCGGCGAGTTTAATCCTTTCTAATAATTTTTTTTTTTCTGTTCTTCTCAGTCACACCTGCTCTCGGGTGTAGACTCCACTCCCATAGCTCAAAGGCACAGCTTTCAATGTGGTTTAGGAAAATCCGTGTTTGAATGTAGCTAATAGCTGCTGTGGTCAGTATTTCGGTCTGACAACACGTGCAGCCAAGAACAGCTTAGAAGAGCTGTTTCGTAGTGGTCAAGTGGTGACGCACAGGAAGTTACTGCATGCCTCTTGCAGGTGATAGTCCCTGGGCTTTCAGCCCACCTTTGGGTGTAGGTTGTGAAGTGATTGATTTGAACTGAAGCAGAAATTTGGATGAGGCAGAGGAACTGTGAGGGAGATGAACAGTAACATCTGATTCTGTGAATCATCACCACAAAGTTTTTGTGAACTGAACACACATTATAACATGTCCTGGACTGAGTATTTGGGCTGTGTCATGTAGCAGACTGTAGTTTTCCTGTGTGTGGGGTTTGCTGAAGGTCATGAATGTGCCTTGGTGAAGGCATTGACTCTGCTATTCCAGACAGGCCTGCTAGCAGGAAACAAAGCTGTAACATGGCCTCAGAGCAAACTTTACATGCTTTACTTGAACCGTAGTCACAGCAGAAAATGTGCAGGAAAACCCGTAGCTTGAAGGAAGGGAATCTGCTTTGATGCATTAAGATGGAAAGTTGATGATGTGCAGCAGTTTCTTCAAGCTTTGCTTTAAGGGAATGTGTGTATTATCTCGATAACTATTGTATTTATTTATTAATACTGTATTTGTGTAATTGCAATTCTTCCTTTTTTTCCACAAAAGCAGCTGGAAGCCATTTGTGTCCAAGTTCAGCCAGGACAGATGAAGGAAACTGAAGGGTCAATGACATCATTGGCACCAATCCAGTCCAAAACTATAACGCTGAGTCAGCCAGTTGGTAGGAAATCTAGCATACCAGGAGTTGGCATTATTAATCCCCAGATAATTAGGATACAGCCTGTTTCAGGAACTGAGCAGCAGCAGCTACTCCTGCACAGTTCTTCTGAGTCTCCGCTTCAGTTGCTTATGCAGAGGCCTTTACCAGCTCATGGATCAGTGTCTGTGGACAAGATTCCCCCATCTAAGATGGTGAATGGACAGAGGGCTACTTGTGCCACAGCATCGGCTTCAAGATCTCCAAATCCTACCATGGCTGCAGCCAGTTCAGCAAGTACACCATGCCTTGAAAAAAAGCAAAAGGATGACAAATTAAAGAAATCCTTGAAGGTGAAAACTCGTTCTGGACGGATTTCACGCCCCCCCAAATACAAAGCTAAAGATTATAAATTTATTAAAATGGAGGATTTGGCTGATGGTCATCAGTCTGATTCTGATGACTACTCTGAGCTGAGTATAGAAGATGATGAAGAAGGAAAGGTGAAGGGAAAGGATGCATTATTCAGTTCTTCAAATTATAATCTGAAACCCAAGACATTTAAATGTCAGACTTGTGAAAAATCTTACATAGGAAAAGGAGGATTAGCAAGACATTATAAACTCAACCCAGACCATGGACAGCTGGAGCCTTCACCTCAGAAAATACCTCTAAATAAGCCTAATGGAAGTATATTTGTGGAAGAGGAAATTATGAGTCCAGCACATTTGGATTCAACTGCTGTCACTTTAAGTCATGAAAAAGCACTAGCTACCAGTCTGGAAGAAACTGTTGATTCAAAGGCTGGAGAACAGGTAAAGTGTTACTTAGAAAACCTGTAAATTGTGTGAAAAGTAGAATGGCAGTTCTATAGCTGCACAGTCTTGTACTGCTCAGAAATATCCACTGATAGACTACATTAGGCAAATTTCCCATTGAAGTCTTTTAAAAATCAAATTGTCTCTTGCAGTGCTGCAGCAAGAGTACTCTTGCACAGACACATGCAACTAAATGTTCACTGAGTGTTCATTTCTTACTGTGTTTCTGACATACAGTTTTCACCTTGTCTGCATAAATGACATTCTTCTCTGCATTTGGATAAGAACACTGTTGTTCAGTTACAGCCTTTAGCATGACAGCAACACATCATCTGTGCTCTCATTTTCTGTTGCTGAAATAATGTCATCACAGAAAAATCTCTTATTTGGAACACAACAGTGAACTGCAGCTTCTCCTAGAGCAGGTTTTCAAAGTGAGGCTTTGAAACCCTGCACACCAAACACTGGTGAAATTTGAGTCTCTGGAGTGGAAGCTGCCTCAGCTGCAAATTTTTTCCTGTGATGTTGTAAACTGGTCACTTCAAAGAAAAGTTTCTCTTTTAATATTGATGTTACTTTTAACATTTTGCAGCAAGAGCTGATGCAGCTGCTGGTTAGAAAAAAGTACTCGTTTAGATGTAGGGGTGTCACATTTGTTACTTGTCTTTGTAATTGTGAAGTTGTTCTCAGGAAAGTGAAAATTTAGAGCAAACAAATCTTCCCTCATCCTCTACACTCAGTTATCATCTCTGGAAAGAGAATTGCAGAATAGTCTGCTCTCTGAATTATTGTAGTTGTTTGATACAGACAGGAAGCCAATCAAGATCCCCATGCTCAACCCCTAATCCTGTGTCAAATTTAGAACTAATTTAGTAATTTAATCCCTGGATAGAACTGACATAAATTTGCCATTTATAGAGCTTTCCTAATCAGTAGAATAGTAGGGAGTTACTGAATGCTGGGATGCAAATTACAGATTATGCAAAGAAGCCTGATGTAACTCAGTACTATTATAAACTAATTTCTTGAAAGATACTGGAACATTTTTAGAAATTCTAGCTTGGAAGGGAAGATGCTTAAGTAAGAAATCACTGCTTTGAACAGTTAAAAATTTCACACCAAAATTATCATTATAACTTAAACATATAAAAAGTACTTAGACTTTCTGTGTGATCTTATAACAAGTGGCTTCCTAGCTGTGTTCCTAGGGAAGACAGGATTTTGAAATGTGGTAACTGGGCAGTACATTTTGGTATTTAATTACTGGGCTTGTCACTGTTCATGGTGTCAGAGTTTTTGTTTTTCTTCTAAAGTCTTCATGCTTTGACGTGGTTTCAATGAAACCCAAATTATCCTGAGTATGGAGTATATTTTACTGCTAATTAAGTTTTATTTCTACAACCTCTTTATCTAAAGAGGATATATTTTACTTCAAAAATATTAAATGTATTTAACCCACTTCAACCACCTCTTTCATTATGTTTATTTAATCTTTTTGTTTTGTATGACATCTTGTGGTTCAAAAATGCTAACTTTGCAAATAATGGCATATATGTGATGCAGAAGTAGCAGTCTTACTAATGTGTTGGATTTATTCCACAACTTTCTTTGCAAGTTATGCTTGTATCCAGCTTTGCAGTTATTTGCTATTTATTGTTTGCATAGGTGACAAACTTAATTCTAAAATTTTCTTCCTCAAAACTGTTTAAAATGGTGAATAAACACTTTTTCTTTTAATTAAGGCATCAGCATCTGAGGAAAGCAGACACTTGCTGGCAGAACAACCAAATGAAAGCAGTTCAGGACACCGGGGACCTGTAACACCAAAAGCACCTGGAAGACCCAAACGACCAAAGAGACGTGGTCGACCCAGGATGGGTGGAAGATCCAGGTGTTCTGGAAGGCTTAGCAGACCTGGTCAGTCCCCTTCAAAGTCACTTAGTAGTGTGTCAGCAGAACACAATGTATTCAGAAGAAAAGCTAGGTTAAAAGAGGTATGGTTCTCTTCTGCAATTACTTCACAAGTATTTTTACCCTGTCCCAACTTCCCCCCCCCACTTTTTTTTTTAGTCACTTGTTTTCAATGAAACATTTTCAAAAAAGATTTTTTTTTTTTTTTTAATATCCTCATATGGACAAGGTGAATGCCTTAGATGGCTTCTAAGATGAAAACATTAAGTTGTCTTTTAAGAAAAAAATACTTCCAACAGAATGCTGGAAAAAAAGGAAAATGGGAACTGGGTTTGGAAAGGGACATCTAACATGTAGATATATTCCTGCTACCCTTTTTCTGGAGAAGGAAAATTACTAGTTACTACTACATATCTCCTCCAACACAGTAAAAGAAATAATAATGAAAATAACCAAAAAACCCCAAAACAAACCCACAAAGAAGGTCTTGGGGGAGGATAGAATGGGGATTAAAATCCAAGTAACACAACTTGTTCTTTGTTTTCTGTATGTTATAGATCTTTATGGCTACTAAAGCTACTGAGGTTGCTGTTCTTTCTCTGAATTGGCAACATTTGTGGGACTGAGTTTTGTCTGTATATGAGTAGTAATTATTCTGAGGTTTTCTAACTTACCCTATTTTGGAGTTAGTTTGCATCTATTCTTAAAGCTGCCTAAACATACAGCATATCTTAAAAAAAAAAAGTAGTGATATTTTATGTTCTGAAAAAGGGGTGCAAAACAGGTGGGCTGCTTTTTCCTAATAATCTCATTTTGGCTTTTGACAGCTAATACAACAATGTGATAATGAAGACTTAATGGAGCTGGCTCTCCCACGTCTTACAAAGCTTGTTACAGTGTATGAATTTCTGTTGATGAAGGTGAGTTTTTACGTAAAAATATAAAATTATTTTAGGGATACTTCCATTGGTAGACATAAAAAGATTGTTTTAGAGACATAATTGAATTTCCAAAATTAATATCATGTAGCATGTAGATGTTCCACACACCACTTCAGTCGTACACAGGCAAAACTCTGGTAGGTCTCAACTCAAAGCCTTGTTTTTTGCTGCCTGGTTCAGTGGCATTTTGAATATTCCAGAGTCTTTTGAGTTGAATGTTTCTATTTTAAAATGTTGAACAGAACAAAACTGACAGATCTTAATTTCATCCTTTTTTAAAGTATAGGGAGGGAGAAACAAGCCCTTTTTCATTCCCCTCTTATTCCTAGGTGGAAAAAGGACACCCAGCCAAAGCTTACTTTCCAGATGTGTACAGGGAGTTTGAAGATTTGCATAACATGGTAAAGAAAATGGCTTATGATCACCTCAGTAATTCTGATTCTGTGAATTGCCAACAGCCTGTTGAAATAAAAGATGCTAAGGTAATAAAGCACTCTGTTTGGAACTGTGATTAGTTGGTTGGTTTGCTTGCTTTATTTTAGATGCCTTGCATTTTTAATTTTCTCTGATAAGCTTTCTCATACAGGTACATTTATTTGAAAACAACAAGACTTTTAATTAGCAAAAATAGACATGATTGTGAAAATTCCAACAACTTACCAAGAAGAAAAAGAAATCCATAATAAAACTACAATTCTAATTTATCTCAGTGGATACAACTAGAGAGATAAGAAACAATTCTAGCAGTGCTGATACCTGCCTTGCATATCTAGGGTAGTATGAAGCTGCATGTTACTGCAAGGTTTATTTAGCATTAACCACTAATTAAAGTACATCCTGATGTTTGATCAGGAAGGGGGGGTGGGGGGTCTATATTTAAAATGAGTGACCTTGATTTAAAGAGGTAAGTAATTTCATTGCAAAATGAGGGCAAACTGAATGCATCTATGCTGTTCAGTCACATTAACAAACGTGAAAGGGGGTGACTACATTAATAAAACTGCAAATATTATTTCAGTGACTCCATTGTTTATGGAGCTGTATCTGGAAAGACAGAGGAAACCTCTTTCTTGCTTCTCTTCTGTGTTCATGTGCATTCTTAATATAGAATGATGCTCTTCAAAAAAGAACAAGACCAAACCAAACCCCAAAAACAACCTAGAATTGAGAAGCTGGATGGTAGCACACCTATGTAAGGATGAAGCACAGGAATGGAATGTGGGGAGGGGGGAGAAGCCTTCACTACGCAGAGATACTCTAAACAGAAGACTGAAATGTTTTTATATGATGGAGAACCTCAATAATCTTTATTAAACACTGCTCTGAGTAACTGTTCCTGGATTCTATATATAACCGTAATTCTTTCAAGTTTGCCTGTCAACAGTCACCTTCAGATGAAGGTCATGTGTCAGTGTGAAGGCTAGTAGAAAACATGGGAGTCTAAATACTTGCTCTGAGCTGAGCTGATTGCCAGGCTAGACATGATGTAGTTCTAGTACAGTTTTAAGAAAACAAATCTGTATTTCAGCATATATGTATTCAGATCTGAAAGGCTAACTTTTACTTTTTTCCTTCTATCTGTTTTTGAAGGTTGCTGAATCTCTAGGAATCACAGAAATACTCAGTGGAGAACAGAAGATGCAAGGTGCAGAGTCTTATTCACAATGTGTAATTAAAATGGTTAGTGAGCAAGTGCCTGTGGACCTACTGGGACAAAAACGGTTAGCTGAGGTATGGAACACCTTTGTGAAAATTAACAATGGAACTAAGACAAATTAAAACTTTTAAAAATACATAATTATTCCTTACAGAAACATGCTGGTATTATCTGAGGCATGTTAAAATAAGGCTTTTGTGGTGTTCAGAAATACTGAAAGTACTCTCTGCTGTGGTATCATAGCAGGGCATATGAACTAGCACACTAAGTATGTGCTTTGGGAAGACACTTGGTAGCATTCAGGACAGAGTATCAAAGACTACAGGTCTTTGATACAGGGACAAAAGAACTTAATTGAGGTGCTGGTTAACTGGGGGCTCCACAGATTCCAGCCTGTGTTAGAGGAAATGGCCTAACCTACAGCAGGTTCAGACACTGGAGAAGTGATTGCTGTGCTAATTGGGTAGAGGGGCATGAAGACAGTTTCTTTCTTTCTGACGAGTCAGTTGATGAGCTTCGGTCTGTTTATAGCTGTAGCAGAGAGCTGTAATTTGTCCCCTTGGGAGTTTTGGCGAAGTGTGAAGGCTGTGTTTAAATCCTTACCTCTTAGGAAGACCTTTAGTGTAAATCCTGTTTTCAAGGATCATCAGTTCACTGCCATGATGTTCCCACAGTTATCTTTTCCAATACTGTCAAGTGTTACAGAGCTGCAGTTAATCATCTCTTGTATTGACAGAGCTCAGGGGAAGAACTCTTGCCACCAGCCAAAAGGACCAAGTTAGAAGACATAACAGAAAATGCCAACAATGCTTATGCCAGTCAAGACGAAATGAAAGAAAGGAGTGGGAATTTGTGTACACTGTTTGAAAAAGATGGTAACCTCTTCAGATTTTCTCCAGTTCTGTCCTGTTTATGGAGGAGCTGAACAAATCTTTGTTCTTCAAGCTACTGTGGTTTTTGTCTTACAGTTTCATCTCTTAGCTTGCTTCCCAGGTCCTTCAAAAGCAGCTGTTTAACTGGAAAGGCCTCATGAGGAGGGAAAAGTTACAGATGATGCAGACAGATGATTAGCAGTAGCTCAATCCTGGATGCATGATAATCAGTGATTGATACTGCTTATGAGCATAGTACTGTCCCCTCTGCTGTGTGCTTCCTGTCTGTCCTATCCCTCTGAGTGCATGACCATTGTGTCAGCTGTGGGAGAGCAGAGGAGGAAGAAGCAGAGTGCACATCCTTCCTCTTGGCCCCAGCCAGCTACAATAGAAGTTACCAGAGCTTGTTGGAACTTGGGGAAATGGAGAACTGGTATAGGCTGTCCTGTACAAATCATTGTAATACATCTTATATTGGAATTGAGGCACCATTTTGCACCAGTCTTCAGGTGGTTGCCTTTCTTTTTATTCATTCTTCATGTTTCATCCTGCTGCCCTTCAGATTAGCAGGGTAGCAGTGAAAGAAAAGTAAATCTCTAGTAAGATACATCTATCAGTATCATCCACTTTGTAAATACCTTGTTTTGGTGTAGCTGTAAGTGCCTTTGCTTTTGCCCTTTGTATGTCTTTTAGTCAATGGTTATTTTTGTTTCCCTCCATTAGATTTTCTTTCTCTGAAAGGCTCTCTGCATGACCATGCTTACTTCTTGCTGCACAAATCATTTTCTTCTGGGCTATAAGTTCTTAAAATTACATTTTGCTTGCATGTACTAGCAGGGTGTTTGCTAGTCAACAGTGCAAAATGTTAAAAATAGTGCTCTCTGCAGTGTTAAGTCTCCTTTTTTGTGCAGTGGTATCTTTCATAACCAAAAAAAAAATCCAAAACCAAACCAACTTACTTGTTCCTTTTGACCTTTAATAATAAAGACTGACAGCTCATACTACTGCAGCTTAGTAGTTATTGTCCAACTACTTTCAGGGTTTGGGACCCTGGTCAGGTCCGGGTCAAGTAACTGCTAGAACACTGCATTTCTTGAGGTTTTTACCTTTTCTGGCACAGGACAAAAGTGCTGCTGGGACTCTTAGCACAGCTAATTAATATGTAGTAACCTGATGACATATGACATCCGAGTCCAGGATGAGCTTGATTAGGAATAGAAATTTAAACAGAAGTTTAAATGCTTCCATCAACTTAAAGTGATGAGGATGAGCAGCTGACAAGTTTGTGCCTGCTAGTCTTTATCTTTTAATGTTACTGGCTGCATGACAGATGGAAGAAAATTGAGTTTGCCTTTCAGCCCGAGTTGTTTTCAGGATGAACAGAAAAATGCTGGCTCTAAGAGTAAGGTCTCTTAATATAGAAATACTTGATAAACTATCACTATTCAGTAATTCCTTAAATATTTTTATAGTGACTTTCTCATTGAAAAGTTCTATGAAAGTCCCGTAAGGTTCTTCAGGTTTGCTAATTTGGGGGAAGCAAAGTAGGGAAGTAGTCTAGCTTTTCCTCCAAAATTATTGCTGAAATACAGGTTTTTTTGGCATGCAATATCAGATTGCCTAACAAAGTAATACTTCTTTCCCCTTTTCAGGTTTTAATCCATTAAATGGAGAAATCCTGCTTTCAGAAGATCGGCATATCACTTGCTGTACAACTGGAAGTACATTACAGACAGCAGAGGAACATAAGTCACTTGCTGATTCAGGAGTTCGAATAGATGGTGAAAATTCAGGTACCTTCTCCCAAACTGTGGGAATGAGCATAGAGTATCCCCAGCCTGCAGGGATACAGGGACCAGACGTGGCAGGTGAAGCATCGCTGCTGCACACTGAAGTGGTGCTGCCTGTGGGAGCAGGCGGCTCGGCTGGGCTGCTTCAGGCACACTTTGTGAGCGGGAGTGCGGCGGGGGGACCAGCAGCTCCTGAACTCCACAGCTCCCTGATGGAGCAGGCAGTGGCCAGGCAGAGCACTGGCCTACCAATGAGTGAAGAAAACGGTCACAGTCCTAAATATCATCAACTGCAAGAAGAAAACCCGAATTTTGCAATTAAAGTACGTTCTGAGCAACTCCATAATGCTGATATGACTGATGAGATACAGGAACTTGAAAAAGCTTTTTCAACAAACGTTGTGCCAATAAACTACCCCCACAGTGCTCAGGCTGAGTCGCACCAGAACGCTGTCCAGGGAGCCTCCCTGTCCGCTCATGGGAACCAGGAAAATGCTTTCAAAAACAAGAGTGAATATTCTAGTGTGACAGAGGAAGCACACGAGCTGGCAAATACAGTTACTGTAGATGAAACTGTAGCTTTTGAGATTTCTGATGAGAGCCATGATTTTTTGTCTCAGGGACACAAACAGATTTTTATTCAGACTTCAGATGGGCTTATCTTGTCTCATCCAGACACTGCTGTTTTGTCTCAGGCGGAAGGCATCGTTATTGTGACTGATTCCAATGGTACGACAATGCACATTCGCACACCCGAAGGGATACCTTTGGAAACAGTGGAAGCACTACTGGCAATGGAAGCAGGTGGCCAAAGTGAAGATATTTTGCTCTCGCAAAGTGAATTGGAGCCATAAATTAGAAAACCCTATAAGCTTTCTTCTGGAAAAGACTGATTATGAAATGTATATTTTTCTAATGTGAATACTGAGATAATTGAAATTTAACTTATTTGTAAACTGTTTCTATGCCCTGTACTTTTTATAACTTATGTTTATATAAATTTAGCAGCATTGCAACCAAAAATTCTAGAATTAACATTGTTCTATTTGCTTTATATGTTGGGGATGGGTGGAAAGTGGAAATCTCGTCAACCCTAAAACTTGCACTGTTTCCTTTTGTTACGTAATTCCTTTTCTCTCTAGCCATCTAAAAATGCAGTAAGTTGTACTGCTGTTCAGCAGTGATGTGCTGTGTACTGGCAAGCTGTATATGGGTAAAATAAAAGCTATATTAAAAATGTGCATTTTCTGTGCCACTGAGATGACAAAACACTGTTATTGCGCTTTTTAAAAGCTATCTTGAATATTCATTAGCATCTAGACTTGATGCACGTAAATCTGCCTGGAAAAATGAGAAGGTTTAAGTATAATCCACAAACTTGTGCATTCTGGGAACAATGTGACAGCCTAGCTGATCCTTACTGAAATAAGCATTCACTGAGTTGAGACAAAAATAGCCTCAAACAAGATCTGATTTGTACTGAACAGTTGGAAATGTATTTAAGTGGCTTGTCTAATGTTCAGCCACACCTTTAAAAATTGCTGTTACGTAGACATAAATGGGAAGGTGCACAAGTAGTGATCTAATTTTCCTTAATGAGGTACCAAATTCATTTTTTGCTTTAGTCTGTCATGGCCTATTTTTGTTAGAGTGGTATTATACTTTTTTTTTTTCCCTTTCAGATGATGCATCCTTTATGAGTTCTACACTTCAACCTTTCCAGTAACTCCATGCTGCCTTGTACTGTTTAATCATAATACAAAGGGACTCTAGGCAGGGAGAAAACTTGGCAAATTACTTGAATTTTTGTCATACTTCCAATATGATCCTTGGATCAGATTAAATTTTTGTGGAGACCTCCTATCAGCATCTTGTCCAAGGCACTGTCTTTTCTTTCAATAAGTTTAGCAGGTGAAAAAGAACCGCATTAAATGAGCAGACATTACTGAAAAGTGGTAATGTATCCTTAAAATGTCAGTGTCACCTCATTGCTGAATAGATGCAACTACTGGGACAATCAGACAAATCTACCAAGGACAGGAGAATTGTTCTTAAATTGAGTATGAACACTGATTTTTTTTTTAAGGTATTGTTACCACTAAGAAAAACACTAAAATTGAATCTAAACAGAAGACAATTTACAGATTAAATAAACTGCTCTACTAAAACAAAACCTTCAAACATAGTTGGGTTAGGCTTTTTTGTTTGGTGGTTTTTTTCTTTGTTGCATAAGTAGAAGATAAATTTGATTATCCAAAATGTTGTCTTTCATGAGTAGTTGTGAAAGGTACTGTACATTAATGAGTTATGAATTACTATTTGTTTTGGGTTTTTTCCCCTCTTTTTTTAGGAGGTGGTAATTGCCAGAGGATACAGACCTACCTTGTAAGTCAAGGTAGCATACAAAGTGAAGTTCTGCTGGTCTTTCAAAGTCTTTCATTGCAGTGAGCAATTCTTTATGATAGTCTTTTGTACTGACTGTCTAATAATTATATTTGAGGGCTGCAAATATAACAATCAACTGCTTAGAGCTAGAATGACAAAACATCTCTGCAATGATTTTGCAGTAATCTTCCAATGCCCAACAACAGTCAATAAGCAGGAGGGTCTGTGAATATGAAGACCCCTTCCTGAAGAGCTTTTTTCCTCTTAAGAAATGAGAACAAACCACAATTTCCACCTGTGGAGAAAATGAAAACTTGCTTCAATTTTGCCTTCCCTATCAATTTGCACATGCTGGGAAATACAATACACCTACTCTCATCTTAAAAGAACAGTTCTATATGTGAATCAATCTTTTCTCCTTGGAAAATAGTTTTGAAGTACTGAGATGTTTCCATAGTGACACAGGTCTGGCCCAACACAGATGAATTAAGGTGGCTGTTAAACTAAGTGGAACACTTCCACTGAAAAAATAGCAAAACCCAGCAAAGCTGTTCCTAGCTTTATCCTCCTTGAGCTATAGCAGAATTTCTTTTTAGATGCTGGAATTGTGGGCTAAGAATAGAACTCTTATTAGCTGCCAGAAACAACCTCATTGTTCAACAGAACAACTTTTCAATTCTTGTCTGTCTGTCTTGCTACTGCAGGAAACTGATGTATTTCCCTTACTAAACTTACAAGGTTTCAGCTTGGGGCTAATTAGGTAAGTGACCCTGCTTTTCCTATCAGTACAGAGGACAGACACACCTTCAAACCAAAACCACATTGACACCAGTACCAGTAACCCAAGGAAAAACTCACTGAGCCCTGTGACAGGGAGCAAACAAGATGGGGTCCAGCCTTGACTAAAGCAGGTTTTGTTTTATTTGCAGATGCTTTCATGGAACATCTCTTACCAAAAAAAAAAAAAAAAAAAAGTTAAAATTAATTAAAAGGGACAAGACCTTATTATATAATGACTGTAGAATGCTGAGTTGTACTAAACCTTCCCTGGGTGCTGGTTCAGGCTTGGATCACTCTTTGAGGGTAATGTACCCAACAACACCAGAATCAAAACCAAACCAGAATTTACACTATTGTCTGCAACAGCATTTCAAAATCACATACCAAACTATGTGGATCCTTCTGGATTCTTCTTTTTGTGCTTTCCTTTCCTCTACTTATAAATCAAGTACAAAAACATTTGCCCTGTTAATTAATGAAAAAAAAAAAAAAAACCAAAACAAAACACAGAAGACCAAGAAGTGCTGAATTTCTGTGGCAAAAGGGACTGTGTAGGTATTTTAGGCTGTCCAGACTTGGGAGGAAGTAACATTTTTTGCTGTAGATTCTACTTGCATTGAATCCCCCAGACTACTAAGCAGTGCTTACCTCTTTCTGACTATAGAGGACTTAGCCTCCTACGTGTAGCCTCTGTTTTGGCCTTAAAATAGATAAAAACAACCAAAACTAGATTGTCCCACACAGAAAAATGAGCATCAACTGAGACAAAGTAAGGAATATGAATATGAGAAAAATACTTTTAATAAGTTTTACAAAAAATCAACTTACTTGGTAAGCCTTGCAATATGCCAGTTCAGTTTCATCTAAGCATCACTAGAAGCCAGCCATGTACCTTTGGACTCTAGCACTCCCTGTGTCCTGTTTCCAGCAGCATGGCTTCGAGCAGCAGCATGCTGCTGTTCTCAATGTAAGGCTGGTACAGCCACGATGATAAATACACCATCATCAGATCCTGGTCAGCACAATGAGCAATGTCTTGTACAATTGTCTGCTTGAGTTGTAGCTCCTTCTTGTACATTTCAGACAGCTTCAGAGAAACCTCATCTGAAATGGATTGAAAAACCAAGCACATTGACCAGAACATTTCAGCAATTCTCTAAAAGCTAAATTATACTTGTAATACATGGATCATAAAAAAACCCTACCTTACATAAGCTATTCCCCAAATTTAGCCATCTTTTTTTTTTTTTTACAGCATTAATGATGTTTTTACATTAGAATATAAAATGCTAAACAATTTCCTCAGCTTTGGGATGTATTTTACATGCTGCTGATTTTGACATGAGTCTGCATTAAATCATAGAATAAGCAATGGTATTGGTCTCAGGACCCACTGTAAAATTATCAGTTACAGCTATTCCTCAAATAACTGAAATTTGATTTTAAAATTTGGTAATGCTATCCTGCAATACAAGCTTCACATTTTAGAGTCGCTCTTGATTTTAGCTAATCTTAAGGATGCCCTCACATGCTGTGAAGCACTTCAGTAATGCATGATCACCAATAAGTAATACCAACAGTGAAAAACAACAGTAAAAAAAACCCCAACAGACCAAAATCAAAGCATTTATTGTTAAAACTGTTACTAGTTATGTTAGTAAAACTGGTAGGGGGGTTAAAATGCATCTGTAATCTTTCACTGTTTGAATTCCTAAAAAATTACTACACAAAGTATTTTGTGCTTCTAACTTAGCCTGAACTATCACTGCCTTCAGAAGGATTTAGTCTTTCATGGAGTAGACAGCATCACTAAATGATTCAGTCACAATGGGTGTTTTGACAGCAGTTGTCTTTGTCATTCTTATTCTTTTAAGCTGGCAGAAACTAATACATTAAGATTTCTGCTAAACTGTAGTAGTGAATTAAGAGGCAGAGGTATGATTTTCACAAAGAAGGAAGTTGGTTTGCATGCAATCAGGCTTCTCTTGAGTTCAGACAGTTTAAAACTGGGGTAATACCAGTTGGGAGGCAGTACCTTTTGCCATCAAGTGAACACTAAAAGAATTAATATTAACATAGAAGGGTAACATTTCTTTACTTGTCTTGATTGACACTGAGATCAGAGGTATTTTTCTTTGGCTGCTTGAGAATTAACCGATGTATAGCTTGCTCTTTGTATTCAAGGATTTAATTCCGATGTCAAGTAACAAGTCAAGTAGTTAAGCCTGCAGCTTAACATCAGCAAGTTGCAAATTCATCTCTGCCTGCAGAGGATGTGGCTGTTGCAGCTTGGACACTGTAAGCTGCTGACAAATTTAGTTCTATGCTGTAATTGTTGCATGTCAGACAATGCTTGGCAGTCATCAGCAGTAACCCTAAACCAAGTGATGCATTCATGTGTTTATTGATTAGTCAATTGTAAAGGAGACAGCACTCTCTCCCTCTCAGGCAAGACATCCAGATAAAAGGGCTTATTTTTCAGTCATAAATTAGATGACACAATGTAATTAGCTAAGCTAATCAATATTTTACTTACAGAAGTATGGTGTGGGCCATGTATGAAAGAAGGGAGCCTTGCAATTCCCAGCTCTGTGGTGGTATGTTTCCAAGTCACAGATTGCTTTAGTAGTTGAAGTAAGCTTTTCCATTTTCAGTTGTATTTTTGTCTGAAAATGATGAACGTGGAATGTTAATGAGTATCTCAGGAACATTAGGCTACTATAATCTTAAGCATTTTTTGAAAAAAACACTATTTAGGAAGGCTATTTAATACTGACATTTCTAACTCACATTTTTTTAACTCCAGACAGGAATCAATATAAAGACTTAATATGAAATTTTGGAACACTGCAGATATGACTGTTTTGGACATTCTTTTGTTTCCCACATGTAGAAATATACTAAAGCCTTCTCATTTTTTCACCTCCCTAGCTTTTCCTATAGCAATTTAGCACTGGGGAAAAACATCACACTGCTATAGCACAAGCCCTATCAAGATATTTTCGTACATTACCATATCAAGATGACTTTTATTTCAAAAGATCAGCAGCAGGTGAGGAAAGCAGCTCAAGCTACTACTGACAATATATCTAGGGTGATCTAACAGCTTGCTTCAAAAAATAGGTCACTCCATCCACTTCCTTCATGTTCATCTGGCTCTGTGCATTTGGGTATGAATATTTACACCAAAATGAGCTTGCAGGCAGTATCTTTACATCAAGCAGCTAAACCACAGATACATCTCTGAACCTGTAAGTTCATATGAACTCCTAAGGAATGAAAAATAAATTAGGTCATAGTAGCTATATTTAGTATCCAACCTAACACTGACTGCTTAGACTCCTGTTCCTCAGAAAGAGTAAAAACTTTCATCAATGCATTTGTAGTCTGAATACAGGAGTCCATCAAGGAAAAAAAAAATCCCCAAACGTTTTTCCCAGAGAAAAAAATCTGAGGGAAATCTAGCCAGTTTCCTGCTTTTTCTAAATACTGGAGATCTGTATCCTGTCTATATTAAAAAAATAGATCTACCATCCTTTTAATGGGCATCCACTTTGGAAAAAGGCTGTAAAAGTTATTTTTAATAACAACTTTAAATTACAGTATCTGGCAGAAAAAATTTGTTTGCTTCCTGTTAAACTGACAGGTGACATTAATTCCTAGCAAGGTATCCAGGAAAAAACATTGGGTTACATAATTATCTTACTCCACTCTCCAGAGAAGGAGATCTGCACAGCAAATACAGGTAGGCAAGGTGGGCAGGCTAAAAATATGACTGCATTATGATCAAAGACAGCTGCAAGGATATGATGGCAGGTAAAGCACTGCTTTATGCTTTGCTGTTTCTTTTGTTCTAAACAGAGGGAATATCCAGGATGAGAAACAGAAAACAGGTGCACCTTCGGAATGCATTCTTTGTACGATTTGTTTCCACATCACTTTATAAAGGGGGGAGTAGAACTATAAGGTGACAGAAGATGTAAAACCAACTTTGAAATTTACCAATCAATCAAATAAATGCTGCACTCTGGATTTATAGTTAATTAGGTTTGAAGCCAAAGAATTATGAATTAAAAATCCCAATTTTCTGCCTACAATAAATACTTCAGGACATTTCCTTGTTACTTGAGCACACTTGGAATTGATTCATATAGACTAAGTCTGAAAAATGAGTATTACCATATGCTTTAACGTCTCAAGTAATTCTACACAGCAATTGTCCAGCTCTTCATTGTATTTTGGGGTTGGCTTTTCAGGTTCTATGGCACTGTTATCACATGCTATCTCCAGTTTGTTGTCTTGAAATCTAAAATAGAAACATGAGGCAGCATAAACAACTACATACAGGTTTACTTGAGCAGTGTAGATTTAAAATCCTTGTGGTCTGATTCTACAAAACCTCTCACTCACAGGCTGTTCATGAGAATTCCTACATAAAAATAGCAAAAAGCATAGCTGGCCATGTGGGCAAATGGGGCTAGTACCACAATCTTCAGAGAAAAACAGAACTACCTCTACCTTAGAACACGTTCTTGAAAAAATCATTTGCAGGTGTTAAGATCTTAACACTTTTCCTCTCTTTACTTTGCCCCTGTGCTGGAGGTTGTTCTCTCATCGTGAACAAGGTATGCCCAGGCTTCAGCTGCTCCACAGGACAATCTGGTGCCTCACCACAAACTCACCTTTTTGCAAATTTAAGCCAAGACATTTATCTGTGACCCCAGAGCAGCCAATGTGCAGACACCTGCCCTGCCTGGCAGACCTTCCCACACCAGCTCTAAACTTAGACTGGCGAGAGAGAGCTGCTAAAGAGCAAAAGCAACATCTAGCACCATTACAGCAAAATATTCCTCAGCTTGTACCTGTCAGAACCCTGTCAGACAAACCCTCTTCAACTGTCAGGAATCTGGAGAAGCTGCTCACAGCCCTGTTAATTAAGGTTTTTCATTCTAGCATGAAAATAAAAGCTCTACCAAAGTTGGGGTTTTTTTCAGTTTTTCTGTGGGCTTTTTTTATCGTGGTTGTGGTTTGGTATTTTTGTTGATCCTTTGTTGGTTTTGTTTTAAATGATCACTGTTAAAACTTTTTGTCTGCATCAATCACTGATTCTTTCTTAAAATCTTCTGAACTTTTGACTTGAGTTTTTTACGCCTCACTGTAGAACATGCAAAAGAATAAGGGAACTCACATGGGCTGAGATTTATAGAATTAGATTTTAACTTGGTACATTATGTCAGTATTTAAAATATGTTACATTTGACTATGTAAAATAAACATTTCCCATTTCTTGCAAATATCATTACTGTATGAGACATTATTTGAATGTAAATAGTTTATGTAACCAAAAAATTGCAACTGCTGAGTTTGATCTAAGAGCTAGCTTATCCACTGTGACATGTTCTTTTCCCATCTCCCCAAAGAACTTTCTAATGAAGAAAGCAGATTAATCTCTCAATAAAAGCAATCTTTATGCTATCTTTATTCGTGTGTATTAGCATACTTACTGCTCACTGATCCTCATGTTGACTATTTTGTTTGCTGTAGTAAATCCATTATCATTCAGTCTCTCCCATTTCATCATTAAATTATGCCAGTCTGCTGCATTATCTTTAATTTTTCTTGCACTGACAGATAAAACAGGCCTTCTTGGAGTACTATCAGGAGGACTTTTTGCTGTATGAGAAAATAAAGATATTGAAGCCATTTAAAGCATACAGAAACAAATCAGTGTCCACCAGCTATTTGTGTGAAGGATTTCCTTGCTTTACTGGTAAATATTGATTAAAGTAAAATGGAATTTACATTAACTGTCTTCAATCATGAAATCTAATTCCTCATCTATTGCTATTTGCAAGAAAACCATGTTATTAAACAAGTGCAAGCACATTCTGAGATGTGCAGTTGCAGCACGGACAGCAGTGCTTTGTAGTGCTGGCAGATCTAGCAGTCTTCTGACATCAAATGACAGACAGATGCTAATGCAGCGTACAACAGAGAGAAATCACGGCAGCGATTACTGTGCATGCATGCAGTGCTCATGCCATGAATGTCAGAATTAATTCACAGCAACATGTGAGCAGCAGGAGTTTGGGGAAAGGCTGGGTCCTGCTGAAGGTGGTGGGTGCTTTATTGCTGAGCACAAAGCCCTCATCTCCTGGTGTCTCCTTGGCGGGCAGACAGCTGTAAGAACCCGCTGCACTTCCTCTGATCACACAAAGCAGCCCCACCTTTGCACCTCAGGCCCTGCCCTGGCAGCCAAAGCAGGGCTCAAAGCCAAGCCAAATGCCCTGCCTGAATGTTAGCTAGCTTCAAATGTTATCCACAGAGATGCCTGAAAAGAGTTCATCACATCCAAAGATATAAAGTCCACACAAAATCATAGAATGGGTCAGGTTGGGAGGGGCCCCAGTGGGTCAGCTGGTCCAACCTCCCTGCTCCAGCAGGGCCGTGCCAGAGCACATGGCACAGGACTGCGTCCGGACGGTTCTCCTGTGATATCCGGATATCTCCAGTGAAGGAGACTCCACAACCTCTGGCTCATCTATTTCAGGGCTCGGTCACTGCACAGTGACGAAGTTCTTCCTCATGTTCAGGTAGAACTTCCTGTGCATCAGTTTCTGCCCATTGCCTCTTGTCTTGTTATTTTGCACCACCGAGAAGAGCCTGGCTCAATTCTCTTGACACCCACCCTTTAGATATTTATACAGAGACGCGGTAAAACACATGGGGGCCCCCCGTTCTACCGAGGCACGAGCGAGGTGCTACACACGTTGCACACCGGGGTGTGACAGTACCAGCCCGGCGGGCTGGCAGAGCACCACGGGCACTTTAAACCTCATTAGTTTGCTGAGAAAACGCCAGGACCCCGCCTCTGGCTGCTCCCTGCTACTCCCGCGTTCGCTCCCTCCGGCTCCCCCCTCACTCACCCGCCATGGCGCCCCCGCCGCCCCGCGGAAGTTCGCTCACGTCCGGCCCCGCCCAGCCCGGCCCCCGAGCGGCGCAGGCACCGGGGTCGCCGCCGCTCCGCCGCCTCGGGGCTCGGTGACGCCGCTCCCTGCCGCCCTCCCTGAGCCGCAGCCCGCGCCCCGGAGCGGTGAGTGCAGCCGCGTCCCCGTGGAGCCGGGGGGGACCGCTCAGGGCTGGCCCGGTCCCGCTCCCCTCCCCGGGCGCCGCCAGCGGGGCCTGCCGCGGGCGCCTGTTGCGGGCGGCGCTCCCGGCCGGCTCCCAGGGCGCGGGCAGCGCTCGGTGAGGGGGCTCGGGGCGGGCTCCGGCGGGGCTCGGCGGCTGTTTCCTGGAGGGGCTGCGTCGCCCTCCCCTTGCTGGGGCTCTGTGTCTGGGCGGTAAATCCGGCATAAGCCGAGGTAAAGCCGGTGGGAAGGCGAGGCAGCCCCGTGGGTGTCCGGCCGGGAGCCGCTGGCTCTGCCCTTCTCTGGCAGGGCTGCAGCCACACAGGTGCGAGAAGGCACCTGTGGGGAAGGAGCGGTTTGAAACATCTGAGTATGTTTCAATAGAATATGTTCAAGAAATGCATTCGGGGGGGGGGGGGGGTTAAGACAAGGGGGAGTAGCTTCACTGTGAAAGAAGGGCAGGTTTATGTTAGATAATAGGAATAAATTCTTGGCTGTGACGGTAGCAAGGTGCTAAAACAGAATGCCCAGGTACGCTGTGGGTACTCCATCCTTGGAAGCATTCATGGTGAGCTTGGATGGAGCTCAGAGTAACCTGGGCTAGTGGAAGGCGTCTCTGCCCATGGCAGGAGGGTTGGAACTGGATGGTCTTTAGAGTCTCTTCTAACCCAAACCATTCTAGGATTCTCTGAAATTTTTGTAGGGTGTCACAAGACCATCAGCTGAATTTTCCCATCTCTATAAGGATGTGCAGTGACTGTAGGATCCCCTTTTCTACCCTTTCCACATTCTTCATCTAGATTTTTTCTTTTTTGTTTTTGTTTTGTTATTTATTTTTTATTAGGTCACAGAGGAAAAAAAACAAACATCATTTGAGCCATGTTATAAATGACAAATGTAGTTATTGTTTTTTGCATTTATGTATTAGCTTTTGGAAGTTATTATTGATCACAAAGATTCTGATATATTACAATTTTAATTCCTTTTAACTACTTTTTTGGTATACTATAACCTGTCAATTTTTGTATGTACTGTATATCTTATGTAAATAATAGTGTGATAAATATATATGTATCTTAGGCTTTAGCATAATATTAAAATAAAAACTATATAATGTTAAAATGCTTTTATTTGTGTAACTAGCTCAGATAATGGTGTGAAATAGCTATGTTGTTTCTCACATTTGTGGACCATCTTATCTGAATGATAACAGTGACAAGAACCAGGATACCAAGAGAAAAAATTTACTACTGACTCTCTGGTTATTAGGAAGTGTCAAAACAACAGAATGAAGCCTCAAGAAGAAATAAAATATGTTGATTTAATCTACAAGATGGCATGCAGATAAGTTAAAGATTAAAACCAAGCAAAAGAGTTCCTAGAACGTGTAAACTCACAGGAATGTTTGAACATGTGCAAACTCTTATGAATATGAATGTATCCCCTGTAATGTAACAGTATATAAGAACATTGTTTAAGCTAACAGTGTGTTTTTGGCATATTGCTAAACACCCCAGTGCTGGGTATTGTCCCTTTTATCCCTTATTAAACTTCTAAAATTTCACAGAGTGAGCTCTGTTTCTCACAAGCCAAAAATGCAACGTTTCGTGAATTGTGTAAAGCCAAGTGTGTGTTAATCAGGTAACCATGACCTGTGTGCAGGACACATGAAGCACAGCTCCTTTGGCAGGGTTGTGTTTGTGTTCTTTCTCTGCAGCATTCTGCTGTGAAAAGCTCTGGAGTTGTGACAGTGGGGTAGCCTGCTCTGGGGCTGAATGTGTGAGAAGTATTAGAAAAGAAAACTGCTTTCCTCTTTAGTTGGCAGGATCTACCTGAGAACAGAGACTGTTGCATTTACCTGTAGTCATATGGGAGTTTGTCTGTGCTCTGAAGAGCTTAAATGTAAGTTTTAATGTCAAAGATGTAAAAAAAAAAAAAAATGGAGCTGTTGTCCCTCTAGTACAAACAGGACACTTGGGCTCAGAGTGATGGAGTGACAACTTTAGTTTCCTGCAGTCTGTCTGTGGCATATCCTGGCACTGAACCTTTGGGCACTGCCTCTCTGCTGAACCACAGGATTATCTCTCACTTCAGTTGCCTCTGTTAGGCAGCACTGAGCCTTATTACAGTTTCTAAGACCAGGAAAAAAAAAATAAAGAAAGCTACTTTTCAAAGCATGGCCTTGAATGCAGTATTTAATACCTTGCAAAGTCTGAGAGTTGAGAAGGAAGGACTCTGGTGATTGTTTTTGATGTGATATTTTTGTCCACTTTATCTGCAGGACAGCTGTTTAGCACAAGCTGATTTGCCCTATACGACTGTTACATACTGCAGAATAACTGTGGCTGACACAGACTGAGCACATGCATCCAGTTCCAAAATCTGCCTGGGAAAATAGATTATATCTGCTGTTTGCCTTTGATTAATGAGGTAGGAAAAACAGATAACAATTAATCCTAAAGCTGTTACAGACTACATGTGATACACAGCTGTCGTTAGAGGGATATCAAAGACTTTAGGCTCAAAAGCAGAGAATTGTGGTATTTGTGCAGATGTTTTGAATGTATAGGCCATATGGGAGATGTTCTAGTCCTTTATACATTTGGTTAGTGTAGTTAAAATTACCTAATATTAGTAGTATTTTTAATAAAAGTATGGTTTTGAGTTATCACTTATATGTTTTTACACAATCCGTAGAAGTGTTTTGTTAGTCTGTAAACAGCTCAAGATGAAACTAATTTGTGTGCAATGTCAAGAAATTATAGTTCATGGATAAATTTTTCCCTTTTTTTGTTTGTACAGATTGAACGGGTTATAGAGAACAAAATCTTGTTTTTTTTGACTACTTTGCCATCAGAGATTGTATATAAATTTTACAAAGAGTGAGAGCCCTTACCTATCAGCAGAGTTTTAAAATTTAACTTAGTGTGTGACAAGAAATAATTCCTCCCATGTGTTTTTGTGGATGGGAAGAAAAAACCCTGTCAAACTTTCCTTTTTTCTGTTTTTAAAAATTAAATGTAAACTTCCAAAATATGCATCAGGTAGCAGATAGGGTTATTGTAGAGGAATGAGGAAAAGTCTTTTTCTGGATAATAAAAATTTGCATATTTCCATAGCTGGTAATCAGTTATCAGTTTTAATGGTTTAGTTGAGCTGGAAGAATAAGTGGGGGAGACTGAAAAAGAGGATGAATTTTGAGGGCTTGGAAGGTCCTCTGGTAACTGAGGAGTGTGAGATGGTTCCAACTACAAGAGCAGCTTTGGATGCTGACAGATGTAAATTGCAAGAGTCACAAAGGGGATTTAAAAACCAAAACATGTGGAATTCATGAGGCAGTAGTTGGGCAGTGGTAGAAGTTGAGATTCGACAGAAGATTAGAAAATGTGAGACTCAGGACAAAGACTGAAGTTTATTTGAGAAAAGAAAAAAAGACTACTGACTAGTAAAATTACTGAAGTGACAAACCAGCACATTTGGAACAGCAGATGAGACTTTAACAGTGGATTCTTTTTATATTTAGTTGACTGTAGATGGAAAGCAGTAAATGCTGAAGGAAGGGGTAGGAGACTTAAAACATAAGATAGAAAAGCAATGGTTTGTGAAAATATTGTGCAAGTGTCATGATGTGCTAAGGTTATCTGTTAACTTAGTAAACATCTCTGAAAGGAACTCTTCATTCAAAAATGTTTGGACACATGTATCAGCTGGTCTTTATGATATTTCATTAAATACATCATGACAGGTTGTAAACATTGGAGGACAGTGAAATTAATTTCTAAACTCTAGCAGACAGTAAAATTTACCACAATTAGGAACTTCTAAGAATTGTAGTTCTAGTGTGGTTATTGGCAGTTTTTGTAGCAGATAAAATATAAGCCAAATAACCAGTCTTTATTCTTGTGGTCTTGTCTATGACATGCATGGGCAGTGTCATGCAAACACTCCCTTTGGCCTTAGTGCAGTTTTATGTTGACAGCAAGTGTTGCAGGGCCCAAAGTGTATGTGCTGAATGCTTTTGCACAACAACTGAAATAGTTGGAAAACTGAGGCACCAGAGCTATTCACAGTAATGGAGATACTAAACTAGAACAGCTTTTTTTTTCCTAGTTTAATTGATACACACTGCAAGCAATGTATGAAGCTGCCAAACAAAAAATATTTCCATCCTTAGAGATTTAAAAACTAGGCACAATAGAATATATCACAAATTGCAGTAGGAGTACTTGGCAGAATAATTGTGAGCATACAGAAGCATTTCTAACTTCAATTGGCAGACTTCTTTTTTTTTTTTAATTTCTCTAAGGAAGTTCTAGCTCTGCTGAAGATAAAGAAAATCTTCAGTGTTAAGATCTTAAACAGCCATAAAAAACTTTCCTGTCTACAGATATCCAAAATTCTTGTCTTGGAAAACTGCAAAACTATGCCATTCTGTTAACTGGCCTTGCTCATAGCAAAATAAAACTCAAGAAGTGAAGGCTTCTTTTCTTTTCCATGTTTCAAAGTCACCCATGAGGAGAAGCAGCAGCTACTGCTGCAAAATGTTCTTGTCAAGGCTGTAGTGATGAGAAAAATTACTAGGTTTAATTAAATTTTTTGAATATTTTTACGTTCCTCATGATCAGCTTTTTCTGAAGGTGCCAGTATGTTATTACTGTGATGAGCTCTGACTACGTTGCTTTTCTTGGAGAAGGCAAACAGACTCTTTGTTTCTGTTATTCATAGATATTCTCCCCTAAGTATATTTACAGCATTGCTCACAAGCATGAAATTATTTTCTTATCCATAAAAGGAAACCTGGACATATGGTACTTTTTTCCTGTTTACTCCTTATCTTTCTAAATTCAGTTGCTGCATGGATATTTTCCTGTGTCTGTCAAAATAGGAGTTTATAAGTTTTTACTCACCCCTTTCTTCCCACACTATTCTAATTGTTTGGTTGCTATTTGAATGTATAGCAGATGTAGCTCTAGCTGAACTGCTTCTCAGCTGTGTTTTTTCTTGGGCTGTGGGACATTAAGGAGTGGAGCCCAAGTTCTAGTCTGTTGCTTTGATCTTACAGTGCTGTCTGGCACAGGGAGTATCCCATGCTCTTGGGCACTGGTTGGATTGAGGGTAGAGGCTGCAGAAAGATGAAGAAATACATCACATGGATTGTTCAGTGTTAGAGTCCTTATGGCTTTTTCGCTAGGCAGATGAAAAGAAATACTGCATTTCAACTCAACTTTGACAAACTTACAGATGCAAGAAAAAGTGGTTATCCCGTATTTAGTGGTTACCATACATCTTTATTATGTTAGCTCAACTTAAGGAATACACTTTTTGTTAAGAAAAGGTTTCTTCTAAGAATAGGTTATATTCACTACAAGAGTTTACCTTGCTTTTTCTTTATGCAAAGCAAAATCTGAGAATTTTTTTCTTCTTTTTTCCTAGATTGTGGCTGTTAACCTTTTACTCTCTCCACATAAGTTAATGACATCTCTTTAGCTTTTGTCTTTCAGATTTCCTTATGTGGTCATGTAGATGTGTTTATTTCTGCCTTAAAATTGCTGATGCAAATCCTTGCTATGGCATCTGTGGCTTCACCAGTTACGTTTAAGGAATTTTGTCCCTTGTATTATCTCCTCAATGCCATTCCTACAAAGATCCAGAAAGGCTTTCGCTCTATTGTGGTTTACCTCACAGCACTTGATACCAATGGAGACTACATTGCTGTGGGGAGCAGCATTGGAATGCTTTATCTCTACTGCAGACATGTAAACCAGATGAAAAAATATAATTTTGAGGTAAATACTAACTTTTACTGTTGTCCCTTCTGATGAAGCTGAGTTGCTCAGACTTGAGCTCTCTGTTGGTGTCTCATTAACTTTGAGTTTTTTGTATGGTTTGTTTCAACAGGGGAGGTGTGAATCTATAACTTTTGTAAAGCTGTTGAGTTGTTTCGATGATCTGGTTGCTGTTGGTACAGCCTCAGGCCGGGTTGCAGTTTTCCAGCTTGTGTCTTCCTTACCTGGAAGGAATAAACAGGTAAATATTTTCATTTGCCTAAGTCTCTGTGAGGTCTAATATGGCCAGCTCTAGTAGTGTGTTACCATGATCCTTTGTAAGAGTGAAACCCAGCCAGTCTTGCCTGATGAAACAGCTGTGAATATGTTTTAGGCTTTATATGTTAAGCTTATAAACAATAATATTAAACCATGCTTTGCATTATAAAAGATGTATTTAATCAAATATGTTTCTGAGAGATTTCTTGTGTGTAATAATTGGCTGATCTCTTAGGTGGAGTGGGGTTTTGGATTATTATGGGGTTTCTGTGCTAAATAAACTTTAGAAGGACCTGCACTTTTGTACTTGATCTCTAGTTAAACCAGTTAGGAGTCACTGAATAGGCTTTGTGCATCCATTTTCTCTTCAGCTCATTCTTCTGTTGCTTTGTTATTGTTTCACAGCTTCGCAGATTTGATGTTGCTGGCATCCACAAAAGTAGCATTACAGCTTTAGCTTGGAGTCCCAATGGAATGAAATTATTCTCTGGAGATGACAAAGGAAAAATTGTCTACTCTGCACTAGACCTAGACCAGGTGAGCATTTGTTATAGGGACCTTAATTCACATTTGCACTTCCTGAAAGGATGCTTGTGTGTTTAAATATTTAGCAGTTACTTAATTGCTCAGTGTTACGTGTTTAGTTGGATGGTTTTATTGGTATGTGTACACTTGACCCAGTGTGTGCACACCCAGCAAGGCAACCATTGGCTATCCTTCAGAACTGCCTTATCTTTTTTAAAAAGTAATGCATTTTAAAAGAAGTAGTGATCCTTTTCATTTTTCATGAAATAATTATCATATCTTTCTTCAACTTTCAGCCAGCACTTTCTCTTCTCTTTGGAAGGGTTATTTTTGACTGATGTGGCTCTATTGATGAAGTACTTCTCTCAGAATTGTTCAGCATCTCTGTCTAGAGTATAGAATGAAAGTAACATATGGGTGCTGCTGGGTGACTAGCATGTTACCAGTAAATGGAATTTTTCTCACATCTTGTTAGATAGTATAGATGAGATGTCAAGAAATGTAATGCTAACTTGAATTTTTAAATGGGAGAAAAGTTTAAACAACATCTGTCCTGATTTATCTGTGACTGTCCCTCAATTTGCTTTGACAGAAATCACCAAAATTAATGATTGTCTCAGCAATATATGAACTGGCAGTAGGGAAGAAGGAAGAAAATGTGTCCTAAAATTCCTAAAGTTTCTGTTGATTTCAAGAGAAATGCATTAGCTAATATTCCAAGAGAAACTACATTTCATAGTGTGTCACACACAATCTAACTCCCCTCTTGCCTATGTGAATTAAGTCCATATTCATTAAGTGAATTGCATGCAACAGGAGTTCAAAAGCTTTTTGTTTTCTTTTTTTTCTTTTGGGCTTATAAATTTCTTTGAAGTGTTAGTTACCACCTTGTATTTTTAGGAGGGTTTGACTCTTGTGAATTGTGTGTGTCTTTGAAAGGGTATTTGCAACTCCAGCCTTGTATTGGAAGAGCCATCTTCGATTGTCCAGTTGGATTACAACCAGAAGGTGCTGCTTGTCTCTACTTTGCAGCGGACTCTGCTTTTTTACACAGAAGAGAAATCCGTCAACCAAGTTGGAACACAGCCCAGAAAAAAGTAACCCTCATAAAATCCTGGTGCAGGCTCATCTATTAATTCTTGCATTTCAAAGTGAATTACAGACAGCGTGATCTAGGCACTAAAATTAATACAACACAGCAGTCTGCTCATAAAAAGCTAGTTACAATAGCTGTGTGTGATCAAACATGAAATGACAATTATACCTATTTAGAAAGTATGTGGTTGCAAGTCTGTCACGATCATATTTTCAAGGCACTGTTAGGCAAAAATATTTAAGATGTTTTCTCATTTTTTTAAACTGAAAACACTGCCAAACTTCCTCTGCAGTCCCTCTTTGTTTACTGTGACTTGCAGTGAGCAAGCATTGTAATCAAGTCTGTCTAATGGGTGATGTAATATTTGATGCAAAAAGCAAATCATCATCCCTGTTTTTCTTATACACTGAAATGAGTTAACAGGGAGAATGTATAGTAAGCACTTAAATTTGAGTTGAAGACTAAGAACCTCTTGTGTGGCTTTGACATCTTCTCTTATGTAATTCCTCTTGGGTAAAGAAAAGGGAACCCAGTCATAGAACAGCATGACTGACTATTTCTCTAAGGAGAGGAAATTTACCCTTGAAAGAGGGTTTATGATGTATCTTTCAGGGATATGAATAGTATGAGGAATATCAAGGCCCATCTTATATGTGAAGGGTTTTCTTTGGTGATAGTAATGGTGTTTCTGTGAAATGAAGGGTTTAACAGCTGAGGTCTGTTCCGTGCTTCTTGCAAGTAAAGGCTGCCAGTTTCTTAGCATCAGTTTGTAGTGCTTTGCTTGGTTTTTATTAATTCTAGGAGAAGGATTAGTGCATAGTAGGATCTTTTTGAGATGGACAGAGTGGCATTAAGGCAATGAAGCTTATTAGGAGTAGTAATTTAACTTGCTTAGTTGATGTAGTGTCTGACATGCAAAGCTGAGGGGAAACTTGTTATTTGGAATTCCTGCTCATGTCTTAATGTAACTAAATTTGTACTTCAGACGTTTGACTGAATATTTTAATCAAAGACTTTCGATAATTTGTGGTTGTGAATTTGTGCCATTAGTTTTTATATTGTTTCTAAGTTGAGTATATAGCTTTTAAAATAAATTCTTTTGCATTTTAGCACTGGCAAATTTGGAGCATGTTTTATACCTGGCCTGTGTAAACAGAGTGACTTGACATTATTTGCTGCCAGACCTGGGCTTCGTCTGTGGAAGTCTGATGTTCATGGGACTGTTCAGGCCACGTTCATATTGAAAGACGTATTTGCTGGAGGAATAAAAACTTTTGAACTGTATCCTCGTTTAGAACCACCTGACAGAGGAAGTTACAGCTCTCCAGAGAAACACCTCGGGCTTGTCTCATGCTTTTTCCAAGAAGGATGGGTGCTGACCTGGAATGAATACAGCATCTATTTACTAGACACTGTGAACCAGGTAGATAAATCTTGTGGCTGCATATTTTGTTTCTTCTGTGTTTTTGTTCATGCTATGCTATGACACTCTGTTTTGGTTATACATTCTATGTCTGTGATTTAAATCCCTATTTAAAACAAAAAAAGAGAATATTTATTGTCTCACGTTGTCATTGCAATGATATACTCACCAACTAGCTCAGTATGTTGTTTATGAAAATTACATATATTTAAAGCTTTCAGTTAAGGTGTTAACATCATAATTAATTCTGATGCTTAGTGAAACATATAGAAACATACAGTCTGGGAATTAGTGCAGAAAGATATTTTAGGCCTATAAAATGTGCCTGGAACTATTTATTCTTTCTCTTCTACCACTGTTGGTGTCTTAAAAAAAGATGTATTACCTTTTATTTGGTATACAGTGAAGTGTTAGCTATTTTGTTGACTTAAAAATGCATATGAATGCAGATACAAGCCAGTATATTTTTGTCTAAATGATATTAAATATTCATACTGTGGCACTCTGCTGCCACCAATTTGTATATTGCTTAAGTTGTTATATTTAGTTGCCTTTAGTTGGACAAAGAATGGATCTGTGGAATTTAAATTAGTATAAAAATGGAGCTGCATCATGATCAAAGAGTTCTTTTCTGTTTCTTTTTTGGTTTGTTTTTTGATAAGATAAGAGCCTTTAGCCTGTACTGTTTATGTTGATTAAAATCCAGTGAATGCTTTTGTTAAGAGTACCATGTTGTGCAAAGACTCTGTTAATCTAATGCCAATTATTTCTTTCTCTGCTGACTCTTTACAGGCTTTGATTGGTGGCTTGGAAGGATATGGTGATATTGTGTCTGTGTCCTGTACCAACAATGAGATTTTTCTCTTAAAGGGAGATAGAGACATAATAAGAATTTCAAATAGACCTGAAGGACTGTCCTCAATAGGTTTGTATAGATTAGTAAGCTTACTATGTAGAAATTAGTAAGTTTAGTATGTATAAATTAGTGTGTAACTCATAGAACATGATGCCTATTGTACTTTTTTAATAACAAAAAACCAAAACTAACAAAACTGAAACACATCAAACCTCAGACAAATCCGTTCACATTATTGCAAAAACCTGCCAGGTCCTGTAGAGTTACTAATCTGTTCTGATATATATTTATAGAGATATAAGAGCTATCTAGATATCTTATATTTAGAGATCTGGTTTATCTGCTTATCTGAGCTTCTCTCTTGGCTGCAGTGAGAATGGAGGCATTAAGAAATTAAATATGCTTGCCTTTTTTGAGAGTGGATCAGCATTAACCTAACGAGGCATCTCTAATCTGTGCATTTAAGAGCTCATTCTGAACCATGTTGCTGAAGCAGTTTGGATTCCTGATCATGGTTATCCCTTTAGAATAAGTCTCAACAGCTGAATACTTTGATTCTGTGCCACCTGTCACTAGCCATGTTCCAGGGGAAATCTCAGCCTTCCTAGCAATGAAAAAGAAAGAACTGGCAAATAAATCCAAAGAATGCTCACTAAAATTCCAAAAATAATTTGACTGTTCACACTTGTTGCCATCTGAGTTAAACATTTATGTTACTAGAACTCTTTAAAAGGGGCTACTAATGCTTTTAAATACTCCATCTTAGCTTTGTTTTAGCAAAATGCTAATAAATATGCTATGAAGTCTCATTCAGTGCTGGAGAGCTTAACTTTCTTGTCATTGCATTTTGGCAATAGCTTTAGTCATATAGGCAGGTTTTTACTCACAAACCTCTAGAGACTGGCTACTGTTTTAATCTCAACTTTCAAGTATAGTTTGAAAGGAACCTTTAGAAGTGTATTTTCTTCTAATCACTACAGGGATTTATCTGATAATTTTCCTTAATTTTTTTTCAAGCTACTGAATGTTTGAATGAAGAAGTTAAAGATATAGGACATATCAGTATGTGATAGAATTGGATCTTCCAAGCTGCAGACCTGTACTGTTCTTTTTACATAAACATAAATTCAGAATTTTGCTAATAGAAGTTTGATACAGGGTTTGGGGGAAGTGCTTTCTTATAGATTAATTTTCAGGACGTTTATAGTGTGTGTGCTTGCGCACAGGTATTTATTTTTAAATGTTGTTAGCTTAGAATTTTTTTTTCATAAATATTCTTCTCATTCAGTACTCTCTGAAATTATGCCCCTACTCACTTGATGCTAGTATTAATACTTGAACTAGTATTTATAATTTTATTTTTCTTTTGGACAATTTCAGATGTGAATTCAAAATTGTCAAATCCTTTAACAGATACAAGTCCTAAATTGCTGACCCCATCATCAATAGTTTCATCTGTATCATCCAGCCCTTCAGTGGAAACAGAAAAAAAAATGGTGACTTCCCCTTCAGTTAGTGGTGATAAAATTGGCACTTCTTCAGTGAAAGATGATCTGGAAACTGCAGCACTATCAGAGAAAAGTTTTGATAGAGTGGGAGACTTGAGCAATGAAGCCAGGAAAAGGGGCTGCTCTGTAGTGAGTGAATCACGGAGCAGGAGCAGCTCTGTGAACTCTGTGGACAGTGGCTCAAGCTTTATGATGTGTGCAGACCAACTTCCAGAAGCTCAGAGAGATGGTCAACTTTCTTCACAACGGTTCAGCACCATCAGCTCTGAAGATTTTGATCAAGAACTTATTGTAAAGCCAATTAAGGTGAAAAAGAAAAAAAAGAAGAAACAGGGTAGGTGGAGCAGAGCTTTCCCTGACACTGCAGGTTGTTAGAGCATGTTATGTGAAAGAGTATGTGTTTGGCAGGCTTCCTGTATACTGTGGTGTTGTGCTTCTGAAATGGCTGAGGGGTTGTGATGAGCCATTTCTGTTTAAGATGAAAATCTTTATGGGGTGAAGTCTTTTTAGATGTGTTAGGAGTTTATTTCTTTTGTTTTGCTTTATGTAAACATGCTTTGAGTTCTAATGTATTCGTTAGTGGGACCATACAGTGGAATCTGTGTCCAGTTTTATGTTGGAATTGTGTAATATCTATTCATCCTATTCAGAATATTTGGCGGTGTCTTTCTTAGCCATCCTCTTTAGTTTGATGAAGTAGTGTTAGTACTCAGTTATTTTAACTGTTTACTGTATTAGGACTTTTTTTGGCTTTATATGTATCATTTAATGTTAAAGTTGAAAAAATTCAGTATGGTTAAAATTTTGGTTTAGCTTTGTTCTTCCTCCAGTTCTAAAAATATTTTAATTTCTTACTTGGCACTGGGATTTAATAGATCTTATTAATATTGCTTTTCTCCTTTTTTTCGTGTGTGTGTGTGATAACAGAAAATGGGACAAGGAGAAACCACAGCTCTCTGGAAGGCACACCAATTTATGAGCGTCAGCTTTCTGGTGACAGTCCACATTCCTTGAATGCAGACTCCTTTTCCATGACTTCCAGCATAATGAGTGGCAGCATTGATCATTTGAGTACTGGATCTCCAGATCACGAAAGTATGTTCAGTATGGAGTCCCATACAATCTTGCAGGAAGATAATGGTTCAGAAACTTTCAGTGTCCTGCAGTCTCCTGAGTCAGCAAATGTACTAATTAATGAAGAAAATGGAGATGTGACTGATTTACAGAAACTTCCAAACAGTGACAGTGGCATGGGTTCTTCAGCTGTTATAGGTATTTTGACATCTGCATCTCCTCTGATGCTCACGGAAGACTTGACAAGCAGTGTTGGTGGTGAATGTAATGGTGGTGTGGTTTTGGCAAGCAATGAATGCTGTCCTGGAAAGCTGAGCCAGGAGGAGGAGGAGGAGCAGGATTTTCCTACATTGTCTAAAATAGGTGAAGACTTGGATAAAATGAAGCTGCAGGATACTGAAAAATCTTCTGAAGATCCAGACCTTACAGACCAGATGTTTTTGGAATGTGACAGTATACTTGGTGTCCAGACATCCCTGACACCAAAGGAAAGTGATGAAACTGGTAAGGAAGACCAACAGCAGCTCTCTCTAATCCACAGTGCTCTGTCAGACCCTTCTGCAGTCCAGTGTGAAATCTCTGACGATGTTCATTCAGATAACTGTTCCATTTCTGGGTGGAATTTTGAAAGTGCAGTCAAAGCTAAATGTAGTACTAGCACTGCTGAAAGGGTAGCAGACACTCATGAAAGTAAGACTGAAAAATCTGCCTCAAGTGATGAGGAGGATATTTATGGACATGGATTACCATATTCATCCTCGGAGACCAACATGCCTGAAGTTGGTGCTGTGCCTGGTGCACAGGATGTAGCTAAGATAAGCCTAGATGAAATGGTGCTGTTAAAATCTGATCAGGTATGTATTTTCAGTTTAATTTAAGTCTCTTTAACCTTAAAAAGAAACAGCTTTTGAAAAGAAACATTCCTGCAATTACTGTCTTTTATATCTTTAGGAGAACAATTTTTTTTTTTACTTGATTCAGTACACAAGTAAAGTATAAAGCCAAACAACAGTATGTGTTGTAACTCTTAAAAATGTGATGTATCTGACTTCAAAATGGGTGATGTGTGCTTGCAATGCAAAGAAGCTGTTCTGGCTGTATTATTCCCAGCTCAACAAAAATGCTGTTAGAACCCCATCCATTAAAGAGTGAAGAGTAAAACCCAGTCACGCTCAAAGGCTGCTGCTTGTTTGGATCTCTAGTAGTCCTAATTCTGTGTGATGCTGTTCCCAAATTCAGCTGACTTCATGAAGAATTAATGCTAATTATCTCACATGGCTGGCTTCTGCTTAAGGATTATTTTACCTCTAAATACTCAGAATAAGGATTAGTCTTTGCCCCCTAGCCAGCAGTAGTTAGTACTGTTTAAAATGTTGACAGTTTCCTTCTTCTGTTTTCACTCTTTCCTTCATAGTTATTTTGTGGGTAATCTTCATATATACTATAGAAAAGAAGTACTAAAGTTGTAAAATCTGCAAAATTGCCAGAATCACTGGGACTTTTAGCAGAAGTCTTAAGAAGGAGGTGCAGTTCTTGTGGGGTGGGGGATATGGTCTCTTTTAGATTTGTAACAGCCTTGTATTGAGATCAACCAAATATTCTTTCATAAAGGTTGAGTTTTAAGTTGATGGTGTCCTACCTACTGACAACTGCAGCCCAAAGTGCAGAAGATTTTTGTTTCAGGTTATGGTATTCTTACACTCTGTCATGTTCAGAAACCTTCCCTGGTAATGTATGCAGTGCTTGAGTTCACCTCATGGAAGCAATCAAAATTTAAGAGAGCAGGCTGTAAACCAGATTTCTGCAAGATGTGGCTCCTCTACCATACAGAGAGTACCAGAGTTGGGTATTCAGCTGTTTCTGCCCTTCAGCTGTCTTGTTGCCTTTGCTCATCACTTCCTAGACAATGAATAATTTCCTGGACTACAGGCAGGCTGTACATTTTTATATATTCCTTCTTTGGAGCTGGATGATGGGGTGGAGGGGTTTATTTTTTTGCTAAATCTGTTGTTTGAGCAGTTTCATTGTGCACATACATCCTTAGAGAACAGTGACAGATGTAGTTTTATTTTACACAAGGCAAATTTATTCATTGATTAAAGTACTTAAGTTTAGCTTTTTTAAAATCAGAATGTGGGAGCTGCTGTTCTTACATACCCATTTTCTTAGGCAGTTTGAAGACACCTGACACTGTTCTGACTCTACAGTTTTTAGTTTGCAGAGAGCTGGATGGGATACTCTGGCCCTGGATATGGCATCCTGAGCTTGGTTGTCTCAGAAAAATACATTTGGTGCCTGGACTACCGAGGCAGCCTGTACTGCAGTCCCCTTCCTGCGGCCGGGCTGCGCTGGCAGAAGTTTGAGGATGGAGTCCAGCAAGTGGCAGTTTCCCCCTCAGGTAGGTTGCCTTCTGCTGCACTATTGCCTTGTAAATATAAAACTTGGATAGACTTGGGCATTTTCTGTGTTTTTTCGTGGTTTTTTTTGGTTGGTTTTTTGTGGTTTTTTTTTTTTTTTTTTTTTTTTTTTTTTTTTTTTTTTTAGTATGTTATTATTTAATTAGGTGAAACTTGTCACCTTTATCAGGTTACGTATATAGTTGAGTGCATATGTAATTTCCACACAGGCAGTTCATAGTTTGTTTGTTTTTTTCAAATCAATTACTTCCAGAAACTTGGTTGTTCAGGGCTTGTTTCATGTAAAAGTAGTGTGTTGGTTTGGATTCCTTTTTGTTTGTTTTTTTTTTTAAATAGTCACAGTTGTACGACTGCATCTTCACTACCTCTGCATCCCACGTTCTAGTTTAAGTTGCTGTGTTTCTAGTAGGTTCCCATTGCATTTTGGGAGGTTTTCAACATGCATTTATTTGCCTGGTTAAAGTGAACTTCAGAAGTAACAGTTTAGTGGTAGGCAGAGAAGAGCTTATTGTCTATAGACAACCTTGATTTTTGTTACAGAGCTATAGAAGTTCTTGGCTGTGAGGGTGGTGAGGCACAGGAAGAGGTTGCCCAGAGAAACTGTGGATGCCCCATCCCTGGAAGTGTTCAAGGCCAGGCTGGATGAGGCCTTCAGCAATCTGGTCAAGTGAGAGGTGTCCCTGCCCTGGCAGGAGGGTTGGAACTAGATGATCTTTAAGATCCCTTCCCACCCAAACCATTCTGTGATTCACAATTTTAAAGTTCTTTTTCTTGTAAGTGTAGAATTGGCTTTGTGTATGTGTGGGTTGGTTGATTTGATTTCTTTTAAAATACTGAAGAAAAAAACTTTGAAGTCTTAGTACATTTGCATATGCATTTGTTCTGGATGGTTGTGAATGAGGATTATGTTGGCTTAAAATTAAGCAGGTTTTGGTTATAAACTTGCGTCACGTTTGGCCTTCCAGATTGTTCCAGGACTGGAGTGAAAATACAAAATTTCTCAGCCATTTTAATTTCTTTGTCTCCTGCCTTGCCACTGCTTTTATTCCTTGTCATTTCTAAAAGCACATGTCAGTCTTCCCTTCTGTCTGTAGGGGAAGACTTGCTATCTGTTTTAAGAAGAAAATTCTGTTTGATCTGTCACTGAGCTTTGCAATAGCCAAAACAATTTGAGAGTACTTGAAGTGTGGGTTCATCCAGCTCAATATCTTACCCTTAAAAGTGGTCCAACAGGGTTCCTGCACAAAAGTGAAAGGCATAGGCATGTGTCATATTTGCCCTTGGTAGTTTCAGGCTACAGTTGTTGGTGGCTCAAATTGCCTAAGCAAAAAGGTTGTTCCTCTGCATTTCTTATCCTTCAGTTCCAGGAATTCACCGAGCTTTTCACTGAATCTGTGGAAGTTTCTAGCATCCACAGTTTGCCATGGATGTGTTAATGTGGGAGCATATTAACCACAACATGTTAAAATGGAATTAAATGCAACTTTGTGGAATCATTCAAAGGAAATTAATATGACAGTGTACTGTTCTGGTACAAGCCAGCAGTTAAGTTTGGAGTTCCATTTGGTTTTCTTTTTTTAAGATATTATTATATCTTAAAAGTCAGTTACTGTTCTGGTCTTGCTTTAAAAATTGTAAGGGCTTTTTAAACTTGCATTTTTGTTTAATGCTATTGATTTGCTTTTCCCCTCCTATTAGTTTAGATGTAGCTAGGACATGTCACCTGTGACTGTTGCAGTAATTGCTGAGTGCTGTTATGTTCTTTCTTTGCTTCTCTTACAGGGACTCTTCTCTGGAAGATTGAACAGAAGACAAACAAAGCTTTTGCCTGTGGAAAAGTAACTATAAAAGGAAAACGGCACTGGTATGAGGCTTTACCCCAGGCTGTATTTGTAGCTCTAAGTGATGACACTGCCTGGATTATCAGAACAAATGGAGATCTGTATCTGCAAACAGGTACCTGAATTAATTGCAGGCTCCTTGAATTGTGGGCTGAGATTATTAGATTTCAAGTCTATAGGATGATGGCAATTTGCTATAAATGTTATTCACAGCCAGGACATAATGAAACCTTTTTATCTTGAGAAACACTTGGAAACAGTTGTGAGATTTTGTGTAATTAGAAGAGTGGAAAAGCCAGTTCATGGCCACTTGTTTTGTGTGTGTCAAGTGGAGTATATACAGTACAGAGAGTTTATGGCATGAGGAAGATATGAGATGGATGGAGGTAAATGGAAAGGTCTTACAAAAAATAACAAAATAATATCCTTGCTTTGAAAGTGGTGTGGTGCACTGAAACAACTCAGCCTTAAGTGGGCAGAATACGGAAAAGTAGAAGCTTTGTGTTTTGAAAAAGCACAGATCTCTAGAAGGTAAGAATTACCACTTGATAATGACAGGAAGGTCTTCTGAGACCTTCTGAGACCTGAGAAGATGGTGAAGTGATTTGGAAGTATAGACAAGTGGTATGTGTTTTATGTGATAGGGAAAGCAAAGCCATGGGGGAATAGAATGGCCTGTGGAGGAGGAATCTGCAGCTGCCTTCTTCCTGGATGTGAATGAGGCCCAAACTGGAAGAAGGGCTAGTGTAGTGGCAACTTTGAAGTCGTGGCCTTAGTTTTAAGTTCTTCCGAAGAGGATGTATTTGGAAGGTGTTATGCAGACAATATTCAGGCTAAATGCAAGCAGCTAGGATGAAGGATGGTAGTACTAGTTTCAGAGTTAAGGGAGAAAAGTATCAAGGACTCTTGGGCATGTGAGGCTTGCAAAGAGAGCTGAGTTACTAAGGAAAAATTACCGATAACATGATGAAGGAATTACTGGTGAAGGAAGAGGAGGACTGGGTTAAGGGCAAACTGTATAAGAAGAACAGAAAGAGGACACCATGTCTGAGTGGCTATCAAAATTCTCAGTTACCCTTCATTTAATTTTGGCACTCTTGTAATTTCTCTTTTAGGTTTAGTTATTGTAGCAAAATGCAAAAATTCTTTGTGATTAAGAAAACTGTTTTAAGTACACATCACTGTTTCAAAGACACTCTATTAAAATTGTTTTTTTTTTTTAGTTAAGAAGCCTGCCCATGGTCACATGCATACTGTCAATAGGCATGGATAGTGGTGATGGAGAGTAAATTTTGGATGCTTATCATACAGGGCTCTGTGGAGTTTTGAATCAATCTTTTTCTTCCCTTTGAGAGATCGGTTTGATTACATCAGCTTACATTCTGCTGTTCTTAGGCTTCCAAATTTGTCTTTTGATGCAAAAAATAAATTCTCAGTATATCAGTCTTCCTAATGAGAGGCAGCCAGTGGAAATTGTTTCTCCAGGATCTTTTCATTCCCTTCACTGTCTTTTGTAACATAACGAAAGTGTGTGCTCAGAGGTTTAGAAATGAGTGTTCTTGTTGGTCTAGAATATATCATACACGTGAGTCTGTTCATACTGGCTTTGGCAGCATGATGAGATGAAGCAAAAGCTGTGTCTCCCGAGATGTTTCACATGCAGTTTCATATGTGTAAATCAAGCTTCACTGTAATCATAAAGAAGACATGTTCCTGTAGATTAGATGTAGAAATGTGTGCAAACTGCCTGTAAATCTACCAGAACCTCTCTGCTCCTTTCAGTACTATACACCGTGGCATGCTCTTTTATAATTGCTCTGCTGTCACTACTCACATCAGGTTGCTTCTCTCCCTGGCATGTTTTGGGCAAAAGTTCTTCCATTACTGGCTTTTTCTTTGACACTTCTGTCAGCTCTATTTAATAGAGATTTTATAAATGGAGATTCCTGGTGCTGACACTAGAGGGAGAAAAGGAACAGAAATGACAGGACTGGACATGCACTGTGCAGGATGTTGAAGGATGTACAGTGTCTTATTTTTTAAAATGTAAAGTCAGCTATATTAGAGGAAATTATTAGCATTAATAGAACAGTCACTCAAGGAAATTGTGATCAAATGACAAATGTTAGCATGTCAAGGAGAGTCCCTTCTGCATTTTCTTTTATTGAGTTGCTTTATCTCTTTCCTTTTTGTTGCAAAAGCCAAAGTTTGTAAAGCAATCCTCATTTTCTGATTTCTAGGCCTGAGTGTGGATCGTCCTTGTGCCCGAGCAGTAAAGGTTGACTGCCCTTATCCACTGTCACAGGTCACATCCAGAAATAATGTGGTGTGGGCTCTGAGCGAGCAGCGGGCGCTGCTGTACCGGGAGGGAGTGCGCAGCTTTTGTCCTGAAGGAGAGCAGTGGAAGAGTGACATTGTCAGGTAGTAACTCTGGTGGGACGTGCTGGGCATGACCAGAATGGCACAAATAATTGTGCTGGAGCTCCTTGATGTTTGAAAAAGTATTACCTGAGCTCGTGTGTCTATATACCACTGTGTGTGTGTCTGTATATGTATTTTAGCTGTCTGTCTATACTTCCTTCCTTCCTGCCAGCCAGCCATCCATGACTGCTGTGTAATGAAAGGAATTGTCATAAACAGAAGCAGGTTTAAAGAGTGAGAAAAAATTTAAAATACCTTTATAATGTCTGTCAACATGATTTTTTGTTAAATATTGCTTCTTTAATCTGTGGCATAATGTTTTTGAGGAGCTCTCCAGTTTTGAGAGGTTTTTTTTTTTTTCTTTTTTTTTTTTTTTCCCATGAGATTAAATGCATTTTCTTGGTCATCCACACAGCTGGATAACACTTCTGCACTCCTCAGCCACAGGTTTTTATAAATATTTTGTGTAGTTGGTATTTAGCTTTGTAGTTGATCCTATGCTCATGGTAGTTCCTTTGTGATAAAGTTAAAAGCACTGAGTCTCTACTGCTGGCTTTGAGAATGTAGAATTTGGTGTCTCTTGTGACATTAGCCTGGTGCAAGTTTAGGAAGAAATTCAAGTTCTTCTTGTCAGGAGATTTTATCTGCTGAATATCCTATTGTGAAACCTTAACTTGTGCTACCTCCCAGCCTGGTATTATTGAACAGTCTGAGAAACTACAGTGTCTTTGTTCAAATGTGAAATTTGCTTGTACTCTCATGAGTTTGTTTAATGAAAATACCTGCTGACCTACACCTTAGGTACATTTCATGTTCTTGGGCTTTGTGTTAAAATTGCAGAAGGCAGTCACTATTTGTTCTTAAATTGTCAAGAAAGGTTATCTGAAAGAGCTAGCATTGTTTGCTACCTTTTCAGTGTCTGATATGATCACCTGACCCTGTTTTCTGAGCTTGAAAGTCATTTACTTATGCAGGAAACATACAGTCCTGAATTCAGCATTTATCTCTGTCACATAGTTAAGTTTTCTCTTTGTGGTCCCTGAACTGCAGGTATTGTTCTCAGAACAGGTCAAGGAAGTTGAGGAGAAAGATTTATGAAGCTGTTTTATCAAAACCTTAAAGAACACAGCTCTTGATTGCTTATTTACTGAACAAAATAGGGCTTGTTTAGTTTTATTGTTATGTATCCAAGTTTCAAATCTTGAGTGATCTTTGAAGGACTTGTGGTCTTTGTTGTAGTTGTTGTTGAATGTTTTTTACTTAAACAAATAAAATATAAAGTACTGAATAACTGAAAATTTAATGTCAAATGTGGTTTTTAGCTTGTCCCCACTGAGTTTCATCTGTGTTAAACCATTAGTATTGTATGTAGTAGCTTCCTTAAAATACCATTAACATAAATTTGAATTAAGGTTTTTAATATTTTTACTTGTTTGCATTTCCAGTGAAATGCAAGCTTTGGAACCAGTGTGCATAACCCTTGGCGATCAGCAGACATTATGGGCTTTGGATATCCATGGCAATCTCTGGTTCAGGACTGGTATAGTTTCAAAGAAACCACAAGGAGATGATAACCATTGGTGGCAAGTAGGCATTTTTTTATTTTGCTTTCAGTTTAGTCTTCTACCTTGGGTTGATTGTTTGTGTTGTTTTCCCACAAGATTCTAAGAAAAAATTTAATTAATAGTACACTTTATTCAGTATATTTAAATTTCTGTATGGCTGTGGCTGAAATCCCCTTTCTGTGTCTGCTATAAAGAGGGAAAGAAAACCATCCCATGGTCATTCAGAGCAGCATTGCAGAAGCTTTCAAGAACACAAGAAATGCTCTGCCAGGTCATAGGACATGCTGTTGAAGCAGAGCATCAAATCTGACTGCTGAATGCAGCCTCTTCTCTTGTCTTTTAGTGCCCATCCTTTTCCTTAGCTAGAGAAAATAAACAGTAAGTCACCATGCAAAAGAATGTGTTTTGCATTTTTCCATTCAGTTGAGGTTTCTTTGAGCCATGTGGAGCTGCTTGCTTCAGCCACAGTTCATATGGGTGAAACCAGCTCAGTTACTGCAATTATTGTCTGGTATTGATTTGGGATTCCTGACTCTGGTTTCTCCAGCTTTTCTTGTTTTCTCCAGAGATAGGGGTGGGAAAGAAGGGAGTACAAAAACAGTCTTACAGAAAATTTGTCTAGATGCTACCTTAGTCACAAGAATTTTGGTCTGTGTGCATGTATAATCCCTTTTTGCATGTGAGCATCATGAGTAGCTTGGCTTTGAGGATATTGGCAAAGAGCTGCTCTTTTTGTGCTCTTAGAATTTTCATTCCTTTCTAGGAGTATCCCAGAGTGTTGCCAACCTAGTTGTCCATGACAGAACTTGGGCAATTATTTATTTAGACCTCATTCTGCACTGTGAATTAAAATGTCCATGAGGTAGTTGCAAAGGAGTATTCCATTCAAGTTTGTCATGTGTTTTGAATTGCTACACTGTGCAGGTTTCTGTCTTCCTTTGGGAAATTGAAAATTCACCTCTTAGTTTGCAGAGTTTGGCATGTTTTTAGAGGGAGACATCCTAAAACAAAGGGCTGTCTTAAAATTCAGATTTCTAAATGGATTGTTGGATAGAAAGGAGTTGTATGCTGGTGTTTAATACTGATTATGGCTTGTTAGCAAGACAATTATTCAAAATCTACCATTATTATTTTTTCCTTTCCTACACTTTGAATTCTAAAAAAGCTTGTGGTGAAAGATTGTGCAGTTCACCCCACAGCTTAACTAATTATCAAGAGCACTTTTTCCTTTTTCCCTTAGGTAAGCATCACTGATTATGTAGTGTTTGACCAGTGCAGCCTGTTCCAGACCATAATCCAGGCAACTCACACGGTGGCAACAGCAGCTCAGGCACCTGTGGAGAAGGTGGCTGACAAGCTTCGAATGGCATTTTGGTCACAGCAGCTTCAGTGTCAGCCCAGCCTCCTCGGAGTCAATGGCAGTGGAGTCTGGATCTCTTCAGGCAAAAACGAATTCCATGTAGCAAAGGGAAACTTAATAGGTTGGTGTGCTTTTGCATCTTTATTTTTTTTTAAGTTAAGAATATTAAATAGAAGGAAATAAGTAACTACAACTCTGTCGCCACAGAAATTACCCATGGCAAGTCAGGGCAGCTTTAACTTATTTAAAAATTAAATTAAATTATTCATTAGCATTTGGTCTTAAATACTTTCTCATTTAAAGGGAAATATTTTTCATGGAAAAGTCATTGTTGACCAGTGAACTGTGCACAAGTTACTGCTTTTAACACCTACATTTGTCTCTTCTCTAGGTTAAGGCAATCTTAAGCTGCTGAACCTGTTTTATCTTGTACAGTGGAGTCTGGCTCTTGATGAATGTGACTGTGCAAGACACTAATGTTATGGGTTTATAGTGCTAATAAATAGAGGGATTGCTTTATTTTTCTTGCTACAGTTCTCAAAATAGAATACATTTTTGGTACATTTCTTTGTAGGTAAACACTAACAGTACATCTAGGATATTGTTTAACCTCATAATCAAATTGGTCCCCTGTTGAAGACCATTAATATTCTTCTTTGTCTTCTGCATTCCCAGTTTCCTCTCTGTGTTTTTACATAGGTGTCTGGAGGAGGCTTCCCCCTCCCCCCAACAGTACTTTGAAAGATTTTCATAGAGAATCTTGTCTAAAATGTATTTAATAATCGATTGCAATTGAATTTCTTCTAAATTTGAAATAACAAATTTTAACAGAAAACAGTGTTTCCTATTAATGCCACTTGTTCTTTCTTTCAAGGCACGTATTGGAATAATATTGTGCCTCGTGGTACTGCTTCTGCCACAAAATGGATTTTTGTGTTGGCTTCCCCAGCTTCATCTAATGAAGGTTGGTAAATCAACAGTGCAGGTGTATAATATGTGATTTTTAAACAGAGTGGAATTGATGGTGTAAGTAATTAAATATCCTGAATTACTTCAGATTTTGGTTGTCTTTTATGTTTGCAGGGATCTAAAATAGTTGAAGTAGGGTGGAAGTATATCTGTAAAACTACTGGAGATTAATGTAATGTATTATTCACTCTTTGGTGTGGAGTGGCGTCCAACAGAGAAATGGGTGGTCCTCAGGAGCAGCAACTTCCTAAACTGCCAAAGCATGAATTGCCAGAATTTGTAATTGGAAGTTTCAGAGCATGCTTTGCTGAAATGCCTGCAGTAACCAGGTGCTTCTCCTGTGAGTGCAGTTACTGCAGCAAAATTGCCCATTATTGGTAAAGGTGAGACTCTGTCAGGGAATAGAACTGCTGGTTACAGTAGTTAGCAATTGCATTATCTAAGTAAACTGGCTTTAGTGGAAAAAATGTGGTTTAGATCTGAAAAAGAATGCTGCTTTTCAAAGGCTATTATCAAGGATATAAAAGAGCAAAAGAATAAAGAGAGGTGATAGTGCACTGTTACATGTGTCTTCTCTCTTATTACTTCCTTCAAATGAAAAATTTCTTCAAATGAGATCACTTACTACTGCTTGTATTTGAGAAATGGAGTATTTAAGTGCCTAAATAAGGGCTTAGGATGTGTATTTGTACTTCAAAGCCTTACCCTATGAGCATAGCCAAGAAGCTTTAGTTTTGCCATCAAATGTACTGATAATTTTTTTCAGAAAAAGGAGATGTGTAAGCTTTCTCAGAGTGGATTAGGAATTATTTTAATAACAGAAATGTCCTTTCCACAGGAAGCTTTTTATGGCTGTGCCAAAGCAACAAGGATCTGTTTTGTGTCAGTGATCAGAACCCTCATTTTCGTCCTTCTACGGTGCAGCTGCCACCGGAGGCTGAAATAGTGCACTACTCTGCCTGCCAGGATGCCATTTGGGGCTTGGATAGTCACGGGCAGATATTCATCAGAACACTTTCCTCCAGCTGCCCAACAGGGATGCATTGGACAAAACTGGATCTCTCCCAACTAGGTATGCCATTTTTATTGAGTACCTATTTTCCAGAAGTATCTTTCAGTTTACTGATGTAGCATATCACATTTACTGGATTAAGTAGTACCTATTGGCAGGTGATTGTAAAATACCAGGAACAGATGTGGCTTTCAAAGAATTTTCTGTTTAGCCTTTTCCTGGAGGCAAGAAGTTTCCTGTTTGCAAGGTACTTGGTGTGTGTATCTTGCAACTGCATCTTGCAGTTGGTCAGTCTGAAGTGGCTCAGCCTGACACGGTGCTGTGCAGGGGCTCCAGCAGTTTTAACTAGGCTGGCTCTTGTACCTCAGTGCAGCCATAAGCACCTGATCTAGGGCACAAACATCTGAATTTTATGGTTAAACACATTTTTAGCTCCTGCCAAGAAAGAATTCTGCTCCAAGAGTTGAATCATTCATGAGTGATGCAGCTGATAACACTCATGTTCAGATTTATAGTGATGTAATCATTCAGCATAATGTTTAGAATGTGATGCTGATTAACTGCTCTTTTCATTTGCTTAGGTGCTTGACCATGATTTGATCATTGAAATGTAGTCACAGTTTGGAGTTTGGCTCTGGGGTAATCAGGTTATTTGCCAACTTCATGAGTAATATTCTTATCCGATTTTTTTTCTTTAATAGTCTGACTGTTAGAACATTCTTACATTTGTGCTAATCTGCACTCCTGTTTCAGGTGAAGATAAAGGAAATTGAGACTATGCGCCATTCTCTCACCATTTTAAAAATAATTCAACTGGTTTGCATTTTTGATGGCAGTGTTCCGTTCATGACTGGTCTGATAACAGACAAGCAATTTTAACTTAAGGCTTAAGGAAAGGCAGACACAGCTAGCAGAGTTTAAGCCACATGTACAATTTTAGTGTATAGTTTATAAAATTTCATGGAAAAATTCTAAAACACGTCTTTTAAAATTAACTTGTTTTTCAGTTGTACACCAGTTATTTTTCAGATCTGATGAGTTGGTTCCAAATCACTCATCATACCAATAGTTTAAACACTGATACCTTTTACTGACCTACAGGATAGATTTGGCCACTTTGTTCTTCTCATGTTCCTTAGCGTGGTTTGAAACTCTTCTCATAAACCACTGCTTTCTAACAGTTTAGACAGTAACTATTTAACTGAAAAAATAAGTAACTTCTGGACACTGTCTGAAAATCTCAAAAGAATTCATACAGGAAATCAGTGTAATTGGTGTTAGCTGACTGTAATACCTGGCCTGTGAACTTCAGCAGTTCAGAAATTAAACCTTTACATTCAGCTGTTCCTGTCAGCTCTGGCACATGGTGGTGGCAGAGAAGAGATTTGGGGTCAGGAAATACTCAAACACTCCACTGTACCTGTCACTGTGGGTTAGCACTGAAATGTGAAAATGTTTTAGGCATTTTTCCTCCATTTAATTGCATGTGGTACATCACACACTTAACAAGTGCACATCCATGGCTGTAATAGAAAAGCCTTTATTTGTTCTAAGGGGGCTGAAAAAATTGGAGAGTTATTGTGTCAAGTGTATGTTTAAGTTTACTCCAGAAACATTAGGATTGCGACTGCGGAGGGCAGGCAGGGTGGGAGCAACTTTCTGTAAAGTGCAGTTCAGAATTCCGTATGGAAGTGATGGGGTTTACCAGCATTAAGGTTGAAATAGTCTTACTATGTTGGTAGTATCTTGCCTTTTACATTATGTACTGGGAGTAGCACCCAGTAGATTATTTTGATTAGCGTTCCACTATCACTGTCAAGGTTTCTAAACACAGTAGAATGACCTTTAGGTTTTAACAATAAACAATGCTACTGGATCATGCTACTTGCTCTAGAACAGTTGGTGAATGTAGTTAACATGACCTTGCCATAAGACACAAATGGTAAGTGGGAGGAGGGAGAAACCCCAAAACATTTACATAAGGGTTGTGTTTTTGAATATCAAATTGTACTGTAGACGTAAATAATACCAGCTATGCCGAGTAGGTGATATGTGATTCCATGTTTGAGTGCCTGATGCTTGTCTGGATCAGAACACTTGGACAGCTGAGGTATCATGTGACAAAGCCATTGCTTTGAGACATACTTTATTAGAAGGAATACCGAGGTTTTAAGATAGATTTTGGCTTTGCAGCTCAAAGTCAAGCCTCTGTCTACAGAAGAAAGTTGCTATAGATGTTGTCATCCCAAGCAGTAGAAGTTTTTGTTTGTCATTTTGGTTTTTATATGAAGCTGTCTGGTTAAAGGAAATTTTGGGATGAGATAGGTTGATTTCTATTCCTGTGATTCAGAAAATGAAATAATTTTGGTTAATGAGATCTGTTTACTACAGATAATTAAAAGATTAAGCTATGTTGTCCTATTGTTTCCTGTTCTTTTCCCCAGCAAGCCCTAACAATTGGGAATGTTGCATTCTGCAGAAATACTTTGAACTTGCATTCTGTGGGATAAAATTCCAAGCCCCTCTTTAAGGAATGCTGTGTCTGATGCACTTTACAAGGATTTGTTGCCAAATTTCACATCCCTGAAGACAGAACTGTTACCAAGAATGGGATATCCCAAGCAGCACTGGCATGTTCAGTTAACCAGCAAGGCCTATTTTTAGAGTCTTTAGTTTGGAGTCTGACCAGAGCATTCCTTCTGTAGTGGATCTGTACTGCTTGGGTTCCACTTTCTTTGGAACTTGTTTTCCTTTACTTAGCTTTGTTTTGTCCAACATGGGGTGAAAAACGGAAATCAAATGTTAGATACATTACGTTACGTGGCTATTATAAAATGAATTTGAAAGCGTAAGAGTTTCAGTAGACAGTAACTAGCAGTTCTTTTTAGTCTAAAATACCAGGTTTGCATCTCTGCTGTCTTTGCAGGAGTCTGGACTAAACCCAAACATAAACCACGTCAAAATTCCAACACACGCTTATTTGGCAGCTTTGTTTTGATGGTGCTGACAGGGTTAAAATACTGCTGCACATTTGAGATTGGTGTAATAAATGTGTACAGTGGTGAATATTAATCCATTTGAAAATCAGTTCCTTTATTTACAGATGTTAACCACTGGTATGTTAACACTAAAATGCATAACCCATATGCTCTCATATTTTTGAAATGCTGGTGGTGTTAGGAATGTTCTTTGCTGACTGTATTATCAGATTGACATCTTTAAAAGTCTCCAAGCATGGCCAGCTACAGAGAAGAGTTCACGTTAGGTCATGTGGAAGTTTGTCTAGGCTCTGATAACATTTGTCATGGAATAGTTCCCTGCTTGAATTTGGTTATTGTAATAGAGTATTTATAATGTGCTTTAGAAATTGTACTCTCCTATGACTAAAACATTTATTTTTAGGTTTAGAAGAGAAATTTCTCACATACGTACTACCTGTTGATTTTGTTCATTGTATCCAGCAATTTTTTTTTATTCTCCCACAAGTTGTATTAACTTCTAATCATTTTTATATGACTAAAGCTTATTTAATACAATGAAGTCTAAATACAAGTTGTGATTTTTGGCTGAATTTGAAAGGAAAACGCCAGGTTGCTAATAATCTCTTTGTTATTAGGTGGTGTAAAGCTGATCAGCTTGACCTGTGGAAATCAGCATGTTTGGGCCTGTGACACCAACGGTGGCATTTATTTCCGTGTAGGAACTCAACCTCTTAACCCAAGTTTGATGCTTCCCGCGTGGATAATGATCGAGCCACCTATACAGGTAAAATGCTGATTGCAATTCTTTGTAACCCAGTGGTTTAGCTCTATGCTAAACAAAAAAACAGTAATTTTAGAATTCATGGAAAAACAGTAGAGCCAGGTTTTATAGTAGAGTGTAGCATTGAGCTATGCTGAGTACCCTGTGTGTGCTAAGCAAGAGGCTGGATGGGCAAACAGTGCAGAGCAGAGAGTGTAGGAGGGCTCTGCTCACATGGCATGGTGCTGAAGTGCCTGTCTCCCTCCTCCTTTATCCTCACCCTTGTGAGTCCGGGATGCTTGCTAGGGTGCTGTGCCTAAATTCAGGGGCTTTGCTTGTCATGCAGTGCTTTGTAAGCATGCAGTACAACTGCAGCTCTTCTCCCTTGTTACCAGAATGGGCAAACTTTATATCCTTTCTGCCTGCCAGCTGGGAGGGTCAGAACTGAAAGAAGCCTCCTAAAGTAACCTGGAAGCATATTTGGAAAATGTAGAAAACTGACAAGATCTGTTTCTCCAGTGTCAGTTGTTTGGTTTTTGGTTGTTTTCTTTTTAAATCTCTCTTTTAACCACAGTGCTTGCTTTCATTGCTGCTCTAATACTTTGCAAGTTAATCTGTGAAATGGGAGTAATTTCTGTTGTGGGTTGCTGTAATGGAGCTGACCTCTGACTACTGATTTCATTCTTTACTCATTGGCAAGAAATCACCTGAACTGAACTGTCTGCTGGTCTAGCACAGTAGCACTGGATGTGTTTGCATACTTGACATAGAATGCTGCAACATTCTATGATGTTGCAGCATTTCTCTTAAAGATTTTGAAATGTGTGGTACTTTCAAAAGTACACATTAAGAAATAGAAGTAAATCTGTGGCAGTGGAGTTGCAATCATTTATTTGGTTTTTACATCATTTAGTTCTGCTTATCTCTCATCAGCCAGATGTTGTCTCATCAGCTCTTTTCTATCTCAGGGTGTAACAGCAAAGAAGGGCAGGGGAACAGGGAAATGAAAACTGCAGATAGGCATCCCATCAGTTAGCACAGCACTGGTTAGATGACTAATTTTGTACATTTTGTAATGTGGTTCTGGAGAAATGGTACCTTGTTTTGCAGATTAACAGGGCAGACTGATAAATAGGTGCCAGTATCAGTTGCAAAAAGGACTTGGTTACAGTGCTTGTTCTTGGTGTGCTGCAAGTGGGTCTTTGTGATGTAACACCTTGTCCCTGCTAGTAAGGGCAGCAGCAAGACAAGACTGAAGGTGTCACTGATGATGTCTCCTGTAAAGGCAGTATTCTGAAAAGAGGAAGAAACATTCCATTTAAACTGAGTTTGCCAAAAGACAGAGAATTAAACTTATGTAAACTTATGTACTATCTTGGGAGAATAGCCCAAAAAGCTGTTTCTCTGTGCTGATACTATTTTCTCCGTACTAAATGGTTCTCTGCTCCTCCACTGAAGTAGATTAAACTACTCAATACAAAGATGTTTACAAGAATTGGAATTTTCTGTGGCTCATGATTTGGCAGTGAGTTCCTTAAGTAGAAAGTGGAAAAAGTTGAAAATCAAATTATTTCCCATAATCTTATTAACAAAGCTGGATGATATTGCCTTCCAGAAATTATAACCTTCTGATACCCAGAGCAGTGTCATTCCCTTTCCTGTTATCTTGCCAACTCCTGACATGGCAAATTTAATGGGTCAATATGAAGGGGCAAGAATTCAAATATTGCTTGCACAAAAGCTGAAAACTCATGGGTTGCATGCTTGTTTTGAGACAATTCCAGCATGTTAAAACAAGTCATTAAATTAGCAGCCATTCATACTTTTGCAGAGGCTTTTGAGAAAATATGTGAACTTTAAAAGTATTTCCAAATACAACATGATGTCTGAAGAGTGAACTATTAGGAGAACGATATTTGCTTATTAGGAACACCTTACTGTTTTGTCCCTTAATTGACTTTGGCACAGTTCATGCTGCTTTGCTCTTATGTTCAGAACAACAGAAATACTGTAAGAAGTATTTGTGAATGATTCAGCCATTTTCTGTTTGAAGAAGGAAATGCAAATTGTTTTTCACTTGCTTCAAGTACAGGAGCTCTCTCAAATAATGTAATTTAAAACCAGCTATGGATATTTCATTCCCTAGTAAATGTCAGTGCCAATATGACTTGCCTATCCCAGATCTCATGACTCAGGAGCAGCTTGTGAGCAGCTGCAGACTCTGCTTTTATGGTGTCACTTCTCCTTAAAGGCGTGCTGCAGTTGCACAGCAATCATCTTTGCATAACTTCACAAAGGTATTCAGAGACTGCAGTTTTGATGAGATTTTGCTCATGCTAAAATGAGTGAATATAATTTAAATTCAGTCTTTGACTTTGTGATGCGGTATTTTTTTCTTATATCAAGACTAAACCCATTCTCATTTGTAACTCTTCTCTCTGTACCTCCGTACTGAAGCATCTCTTGAGAGGAAGAAAACATTATTTGTTCTCTGCCCTCTTTCTTTTTTTCTTTTATCCAGTACTTCAGAAGTGGTTGATAACATCATTAGAGTATCTTGAGCAGTAGTAGTTTATATATAGCTGGTTTCTGTGATTCATCAATTTGGTTCTGCAGTCTTCAGAAGTAAAATAATTATATAGTTAAGCAGCTTTTTGAAAGCTGCTTCAAGGACATTGACAAAACTAATCAAAATGCTTTGATGAAATTATTTTAGACCAGGAAATAGAAAATGTTTTTCCATTCTATTGTTAACATGAAGGATAAAACTATCATCTGTTTTAACATGTCTCAAAATACATACATATTTTTATATCTATAAATAATTTAATTAAAAAAGAACAGGAAATACAAATATTATTTATGTAGATAATATAGAGTATATTTTTATATGTTTGTATCTTTATTATGATTGAATGCTTTTCCAATTTCTGGCCTAAAGGAAAAATAACTAGAAGTAAAATAGAAAATTAGTATAGACTGTAAGACTAATTTAGATTATTAAAGGGTAGAGCTTGATCAAAAAGTAAAAGTCTTTAAATTGCTTTCAAAGGTCCCCCCAAGTTGAACTGTTTGAAAATAATTCTTTGAACATTTCAGCTTTGATTTCTGGTACCTTCTGAAAAAGATGCTGAGACAAAATCTGATCTTGAGAAACTCTTTCTTCCCACAGTTTAAAAACTGGCCTTAAAAGCCACCTTCTCAGATTTACATCAAGGCATCTATCAGATAAACAACTTTATCTGACAAAATTAAAGGAAACAGAACAAATATTTGTAATGAGTGACTAATAATCTACTCATTGTAAATTATCAGCCTTACGCTAAAAATAGATTGAGACATTTTATTGTCACTTCTTTAATTGCTGCTCTTTGTTAATTTGTTATCAAATTTCATAGAGAATAGAGTTGGAAAAGTGATGCTATTAAATCCAGAAGTTTGTTTAAATATTCACATAGGTTGTCTGAACTACAAAGTACAAGGGGTTTGTTTAGGGAATCTTTGGCTACTGCATAAAGCTTTAGTTGATTATTTGTACTTGCCAGTGTCTCAGCAGACGAGCACTGCTTGACTTAGTTTGCCATAAAAGTGTCACCTGAATTTTGTGTGCTTCAAGTTAGAGGAACTTTTTATTTACTGCTCTTCCCATAAACAGCCTGGTGATTGTGTCTCTGTACTTTAAGCTTGATATCATAGGTAAGATAAATTCTTACAGGTAGTAGAAATTCTTACTGATGTAGGAGGAGCTATTTTTTTCTTGAACGCAGACTTCCAAAAAACTAAATTAAGGCTGTTCATGCTTTCACAGTAATTCAAAAATTATTAAAACTACAAAGCAAATGGTAGTCTAAAAATGCCATTTAAAATTTAGGCAAATTATCTGTAATTCTGAAAAATCGCTACAGGATAGATTTAACTTCTTTTCAATACCTCACATTGAACATATCTCAAGAAAAGGTAAGGAGTTCGTTGTGCCTTACAGATGAGCGTAAACTTGTTAAAAAAGGTTATCATCATCTTTGTTTTGTTTCCTGTATTTAGATAAAATTCTGCTTACCTTACAGAACTTACTTATTGTGGATCTGGTGACTTTCTTCTGCATCTGCCTTGCTTTTGCATTTCTCAGTGAGATTTCTGTTGTTATTAAGGCCAGTTCTGCATTAAGTGGAACTTAGAGGAGGAAGTGGTGAGCAGTCCTCAAGATCAAGGTTAAGCTAAAATGCAGAAAAGGTTTGTTTGAAATGGTCCTCAAGAATATAATATTTAGAGGAGAAGGATTTTTTTTCTGTTGAAAATGCTTTATAACTTTTACTTCAGAATCATCATCTACTTCTGAAAATCCTTATAATGGAAGTCTCTGTTCTTTCCAATGCAGTATTCACATGCCTGTTCTTTCCAAGTCCATTGGTTTTCACTAGCTTGCATTACTCAGCCATTGCACAGATATCTTGTGAGTTACCGTGAGTTCTGCTTTGGAGTGCTAAGATGAGATTCAGAGAAAATATATTTTATTAATCAAAGTCTGCTAAGGTTAGAGAAGTAATACAGTCTATTAGGCCTGGTTCTCTCTAGACCAGACTAACTAGTCTGTTGTTCTATATATCTTCACTCATGTGAGGCCTCTGAAGACTTTAATAGGGAGAAGATTTTCCTGGAGGACTGCAGTTTTCAAGATGATGTAGAGAAAAGCTGTTTGGCAGTAGTAAGAGCAGCTGTCTCAAGGTGGGTTGCAAATAAGTACAGGAGATCAAAGCTTCTGCAGCTGTGTCTTTTGTTTAGCTGATTTAGAATGCCATAATGTTTAAGTTTAAGTCTGTGCTGTTCTTCACAGGCATGCCTATCTTAAGTAATTGTAAGTTACATAAAAGGTGCTTTTAGAGGCTGAAAAAATGCAATTTCAGCATTTGTTCTGAAGTTGCCTCATGCTGATTCCATTGCTGAGCATAGTGCTTATTATCTTCCTCCTTGCTGCTAGTTAAGAAAACTGCTGTCACTGTATTTCACTGTAGTTTGCTGCTGTGGAGTTTTAGCCTTCTGCTAGTTGTTTTAAGGCACAGCTATCACCGCGCTCAGAAAAGCGGGCGTGTGGCCTGTCGTGGGAGATAGCACTTGTTATCAGCACCAGAAGCCTCAGGTCACAGAAAGTGCCCAACGAGCAGTACAGCCAGGCAATTCAGTAGGCAATCCTCCTGTGTCCTTCTAAAACGTGAGCTCAAGGTGGTGTATTTGCTTTTTGACAAGACTGGCTTGCATTTAAAACAACAGTTATGGGAAAGAGACCCTTCAGTTTTCATACTTCAATTTGGTCATTATTTGGAACTTCCTCATACCTGCACTCTTTCAATATTTCCATATTTTGGTTAGTTAACAAAGAATTAGATATTTAATTATTCTTCAGAGAGATGAGGAAAAGTATTTAACATTCAGTTGGGCAGATAAAGTAACCACAATTGTCATTATGTTTTGACAGTTTTTCAGAGTTACTCTATTAAAAAATAAAAGCACCATGGTATAAAAATTCAGGGGTAGAGGATGATCATCATGATCATCATGATTTAGCAGGTATGAGCTGTGGTAGCACAGAGTAAGGAGACACCCTGTGATATATGCTGGACATATCAGACCCTTTGACCTTAAATTAGGAGCTTGAAGACGCTTCCTTATAACCCCCAAAAATGCTTTCTCTCCTTGGTAAGGTATTTAAGTTTCAAAAACTAAAGAGGGGCACTTTACAGGTGCACTTTATAGGCTGCATCAGAGGGTGTTTTGCTGATGCTCATTAAAGGTGTATTTATTAAAAAAAAAAAAAAGCCTTGGTTACTCAGGTTTGCTTATACAAGGTTTTTATTACCTAGTGTTAAATTATGTTCTGTTTCCTGGGAATTTGCACTTAGTGTTTACTTAACGCACATTTCTGTAAATAATTAATTCTTATTTTCCTAACAGTGCAGTTCTTCAATATGTTATTAAAAATACCTGTAGTGGTAATTACAGAGGGCTTATCTCCTACATTATAGTTCATAATCTTAGTTATAAAACAGTGTGACTAGAAGACAGTTGGGCAAACCTGAGTAGGCCTAGAGTTTGTATGGTCTCTAAAGTGGTTACATGTAATTAAAATTATTTATTTTTTTAATTGCTTCTAAGGAACAGTTGTATTAAGTATTTTTTGAAGTATTTTATGGTTCTGTTGAGAACATGTTAAGTAGTTGCATGGGTTTGGTTTGATCTTTTCTATGATTCAATACCATATGTTGTTGTCTTTCGCATGTTTCTCGTTTCTTTTTTTGTTGTCTTTCCCATTCAAGAAAAAAACATTGGAATAAAAAATTTAGAGCTAACAGGAGGGAGAGGTCAAGGGATTTCCTCCTTGGCTTTGCTTTGCCTTCCAGACTGTGCTAGTCATAGACAGCACAGTAGATACCTCCTTGGTTGGAAATACCCAACTAAGACCTTTGTCCCTTTTATTCACTGAAGTCAGAAAGTGGGGAAAAGGGTCCTATTGTTGTTCTAAAACTTCTGAGGAAAATAATGCTCCAGTTTTACAGACAATAAATAGTTATGTTTTTCTGACAATTGAATGCCAGCTTTACTGAAGAACACGTGGCATCAAGGAAGACCAGACAGATTGATCTTTACTGTTCCTGTATAATGCCTTGAACTTCTCTGCAGAGAAAAAAGCAGCACTTAATTTAGCAAGCTAATGCTGAAAAGGCTTTATAACCTTAATTTAGATGGACCTCAGAACATAATATGTAAATAGGCCTTTATTGGGGGAGAGTCTCTCTTAAGTTGCATTCTTGGTTATCCTCATTAGGAGGGTCTGGATGTTGTTAGTCATGAAAACAGTCAGATTAGTCTGATACACTCATAATACTCAAGAGTGTGAGAAGTATCCCTGATGTGACCTTCTTACATCCTGGCCTGGACCAGCTGAAGTTATTTCTGCTTTGTCTTTTGAAGGCAAGGAGAACATTTGTGCTGAATGTAGGCACCAACCTGTTACAAAAAGGATTGGGCTCGGCCAGACTGATAATGTTATGTTTAGTCTTCCTTATCCTGGATATTTGCAGCAGAACAGAGATAATGGAAGTTTGCTGGTACATGGACTCCGTGCTCCTGAAAAGTGACGTGGAAAATGTTCTGGTGCCTTTTGTGTGTGTGTGTGTTTGTCCTTTCTTCCTTGACAGGGAACTTTAACCATTTGGGTTCAGCTGTGACCAATAAGACAAAAGTTTTGAATAGTATGTAGGGGAGACTGGGTGGAGAAATGTGTTTGTGTTTACTTTGGATTTTGTTTGATACTATTGTTTAAGTTAAATTCTTACATTGAAACTTACTTTTCTGTGGTTTGCAGAAAGAGAGGCAGTAACATGCACAGAATTATAAAGCTGATGGACATCTTGGTAACTTAAATATGTTTAGCATAGACATTGTTTCCTGATAATCATTTAACAATTTGCCAGTTATGTGATTCCTTCAAGTTTATTTCATTTTATCAACATTGTTTTCACAACAGCCATGTGACAAGCTGATTTTCTTTGTTTTTATTTGTAGCAGACAACAAATATATCCACAACTCTTAGTATATTGCTTTAATGTTGAAAAGGACATAGTTGATAGTGTTGCAGTCCATGGTCCTGGTGGGAAATTCTTCATATCAAAAGACAGGGAGTGACTGGGGTGTTTGTATCCAAGGCACAAGACCAGAGGATGGGGAATCTGCATTCAGATCTGACTGGCTAAGCCAGTCAGACTTGTGAGATTTTGAGAGTTTAGAAATGTTTGGCACCCCAAATTAGAGAAAAACAGTGCTCTGCAATTTCTTTTCAAAGAACACCGAATCCATGAATGATCCCTAACGAGTTGATCTCTCACACTGGTGATTACATTGTGGATAAATGTATAACCAGAGTTTGGTGCGTCAGAGCAGGAAGGCTGAGAGACTGCTACAAGTTTCTTTAAAATTCCAGATTCTCGAGTAAATTACAAATAGGACATGTTTCACAGTCAAGGTATATAAATCCCATGAATGCTATTGGAAGTTAAACCAGCTGAGTAAAGGCTACGCTGAAATAATTGATCAATTTTCATGGTTATCAGTCTCTAAATGTTATCAGCAGATTTATGAATTTGCAGAGATATCTCTCTTTAGTGCTATGAGAGAACTCTATTTAACCTTTAACTGCAGCTGTAGAGATTTTCTTGTTATATAACTTATAAAATACTTAAAGCATGCTTATGGTAATTAAACTTTGTGAAATTGGGAGATATATGAGATAATATCAGCATGATTGTTCTAAGAAAATACCTCATTATGTCAAGAAAATGCAAAATTAATTTTATTCACCTTACTGTCGTAGCCATGAGAGTACCTTCTTGTTGTAGATGGCTACTTTCTGGGTAAAAAATAATCCAGAAGTCAAACCTTTGCAACAGGCTCTAAGAATTGCCTGTATTTGTTTCCAAACAAATTTCCTGGTTTGTGCCAAAAGCTGCTGTATACATAGATGTCACTGTGTGTCCTGTCAGTTGTGTCTTTACTGGCTGTTCCACAGCAGAAAGCTGGAGCGTAGAGGAATTGCCTGGATCCTTTGCAGTAGTAGTAAGAGGATTGTTTTAGTGATGTGAGGTTATCAGAAAGGGCTGAGTAGCCTGAAGAAGGAAGAGAAACTGGAAGTGAAATACCCAGAGAGGTAGGGAAACTTAAAGATGAAGTGAGCTCACTTAGCAAAGAATGAGAGGAATATTTGGCCAAGCTTTTAAATACATTATTTTGAATTTGATTATTGAAATTTGTTTCTTAGATATGTTGGTGGTGCAGAATAGGGTAGAAGTAATTGCTTTGATTACACTTGAGCCTGCAGTAGTATCAGGAGCAATTTAGCTGAGATTCATACAACTCTTTTTGTAGCTCTCCTTTTGGGTGTTTCCTCTTTTTGGGTGTTTCCTCCTCTTCCTTCTGCTTTTTTTAGCTTCCACTACCTGTAAATCTGTAATAATGCACAGGCTTAGGTAGCAGGTTGAAGCACTCAGTAAGTCTTTTTGGATGGAAATACTCCTCCAGCTCTTTCTCAGAATTATCTTCTAGACAAAAGACAGTAGAAGAGAGGCATGAGATCCTGACATATGAGAGGGGGGAGCAAGGTGCACCAGTCTCAACAGTTCAGCAGCAAAAGTCCCAGCAAGGTGTCAGGCACAGTTTGGGATGGACCCTGGCTGGAACATGAAGTGCATTGCAGAGCATAGACAGGCACACTGTCAGTCTGTGGTGTGAAGGACATGGGGGAAAGGTGACAGAAAGTCCTAAATCTGGGAAAAGAGGTGGCTATTTAGATGAATGTGGTAAGAAGGAGATAAGTGGATTTTAAAAAATGAAATATAAAAAAAAGATGAAAGGCACAGGTCTCCTGTTCATGCAGTACTTCAGCCTGCACAAGCTAATAACTGCCCAGCTGCCTTGTGTGAAAACATGGGACTGCAGGAGCAGGAGTGTGGTGAGGGATGTGGTGGAGCAGGAAGCTGCACTGGAGTGAGGCACTGCCCCATGGCAGCGCTGTGGGGACGTGAGCAGGGTCAGGAGGGAGTGAGAGCCAAGGTGGCTGTAGAAAGAAGCAAATAAAAAATGGAGGGGAGAAATGGAAACTGGGCCAGGAGTAAGGATCACTTCCAGCAAAGGAGCAGAAATCAAAATGGGAAAATCATGTGGGGTTTTGGGGTGTTTTGTTTTCAGTGTGGTTTGGGCATTTGATGGGTTGCTCAGTTGGTTTTGGATATGTTTGGAGGTTTTCTGGTGTGGTTTGTTGTTTTGGGGTGGGGTTTTTTTTTGTTTGGTTGGGTTTTGTTTGTTTGTTTGTTTGTTTGTTTGAGATTTTTGTTCAAGACAGTAACTTAGTACCAATCTGAAAGTAGCTAAGCAGGTGGTATTCTATGTAGTCAGTGCTTTTCAAGACAATTAATGGCTTCACTTCTAAGTGTTCAAACTGCAGCAACTTGTGAATTTACTGTGACCACAGGTAAATACTTGATCAAGCCTCTACCAGCCTCAAGCTTCCAACAAAGGGCAAATACCTAATGAGAGGAAAAACATGAGAAGGTAGTCTGTCAAGGGCCTTGAAACTTGAGTAGACAGGATTGATTTGGTGATGCAAGTCAGACTTGGTTGTAGCTTGGTCAGACCCAAGTCAGCACTAAAATTTTAAAAGCAAAACCAAAGCAAGTAACTGTTATGATGTACACGGAAGGCCCATCTGGGACTGGGCTGTATGCTTATATATACATGCTTCTGTATCCCTTGGTTTATAGATACAGACAGCTACTTGCTCTTTTGTTTAGTACTCTGGAATTTCAGCTTATGCCCATGAGGCTAAAGCAGGGAGTGCAGTGCTGCTTTGTGAGGAGATTATGTATTTCAGACATCTTACTGTCTTCTGCAGTGCCTTTACTAGGCTGCTGTGGAGAAAAACTTTTTTATTTAATATCGATGTTTTGTTCAAAGTACGTGTTTTGCAGGATATTTGCAATCATCCAACCTGATTGGGATGATAGGTTTTGCTACAAAGTCATGATGTTATGTCAGTGCTACTGATTTTGAACAGTAGTTAAGGCAAATCTCTGTAGAACAGGTGGAGTAAGGACATGCCTGGGAACAGAATGGGAAGTGTGTTTCACTTGTGTTTGCCAGTGTTGTGGATCCTGTCCTGCAGGTGTGTCCTGTAGAGTGGAGTACAGGCAAGAAGGCAGATCATCATTTCATTGCAAAGAGGAGACATTCAGACTGTAGAAATGTACTGCTTTAGAATATGCTTAGAAATAAAGTGCAGGTTTAATAAGGTTAGGAAAACTTTCTGTCAGGCAAGAAGAAAATACTGCATTTTGTGCATTTCATTGGAAGAGCTCCTTCTTCCAACTTGCAGGTCAAATTCTCTGATTGGAATAGCAGTGGTTAAGCAAATACTAACATTATTAGACTTGAATACTGAACATTAAATATGAATATCACTATCAGTTATGATACATTCATTCATGTTCCTTTTGCACTTACAAAGGGCTAAAGTTCTTGGAAAATGGATAATTGTGTACAATAGCACATAAAATATCAGATACATTTCTCCCTGTCTTTAGTATCTGGTAAATATTTTACTGCTCTTGTGTACTTCCATGAAAAACAAATGCTACAATAGTACAAAGATACAGTAGTACAAAGTTTAAATACTATGTTTAATTTTTATAGCCAGTAGGAATCAACTTGGTCAGCATTCATTCAAGTCCAAATGATCAGATGTTGTGGGCAATTGATAGCAAATGGAATGTCCATGTCCGAGTTGGAATTACAGATGAAATGCCTGTAGGCATTGACTGGGAACATGTACCAGGTAAAAATTAATGCATCAATTCCTTCTTGTTCCTGCTATTTTCTCAGTAATTTTATTTTGTTTATTTTTTTTATTCTTGTTGCTTTTTAAATTGGATAGTAATGCTTAAATTATTATTTTTTTAATCAAGTGTTTGATAAGGGTTATTTTTTAAAAAGGACCTTGGTTTTACTTAAAAACACTGAGTAGTTAACTGGGAGAAGTACAATTTCTTAAATGAATTTCTGATGTGTTATTTCAGGCTGCTGCCACTCAGTTAGTAAGTGGTACAGTTCCCTTTCAATTAAAACTAAAGCAGAATTCCTAAGCAGTAGGGAGACTGTTGTGCTGTGGGGTTTTGTATTTAATTGTGATATCACATGAGGTTTCTACCTAGATGTGCGTAATAAAAACCTTACACTATTTCTCACATCTTTCTACTAGTCCTGTGTGCTGGATATGTTGTGGATTAGGTAATTACATTTTTGCCTTGCCTTTAAATAAAACTAAATTGTATTTGTTTCCTTCTAAATAACTGTGCATTGATGCTGTCTGCTTTTTAAAGACTTGCCACTGCATTAACTCATGGCACTTAGTTGCGGAGTACTCTTGTGAAGAGGGAGCAAGAGTACTCAATGTCTGTAATATTAACCATTTTTAGACAAATTAAGATTGTAATTGTTGGCTTATTCCCCATGTGGTAGTCACACACAGTGGGGGCTCCAAAAGCATGTTATGAAGGTCCTCTAATTAGATGTTGCTTGTGGCTGGGGCCACATAACAAATTATATCCATGTTGGGATAACCCTTATGATCAATAGATGCAGGGAGTACCAAGTCTGCAGTTAAAAACCTTTTTTTGTTCACCAGTGCTTCATGTAAGAATATATAAAAACTATTATAGTCTTGATGTCTGCTGTCAAAGTACTTTCTGCAGGTGTATTTAGTGTCCAGGACAGCCTGATTATTCCCTCCTCATGTCCAACTCCCTGCAGGTTTGCAGGCCTGCCAGCTGGCTCTGAGTACCAGGACTGTGTGGGCACGCTGCCCCAACGGAGACGTCGCTCGCCGATACGGCGTCACTGACAAGAATCCTGCAGGAGACTACTGGAAGAAGATTCCTGGGAATGTCTCGCGTTTAACAGGCAAGTTGGTTCTGCATGACAGTCTGTCCAAAACATTGTGATGTCTGCTTTGAGCTCTACCTGATGGTGCTCAAGCTGACCATATGCAGGGAGAGCCACACACACTGTGTTTCACCAAGGGTGTTTTTATCACACTGGTAAAAACCTTCTCTGGGTATAATTGGGAAAACAGATCCAAATATTATTTATTCAATGTTTAGAATTGGAGCCTGCTACTGTAATTAAAAGATGGATAATTTATGCTTTGCAGTGACCCCTCTAGATGAGCTGTGGGCGATCAGTACTTCAGGATCTCTGCTCCAGCGCCTCACTAAGACCTTTAGCCATTCCCATAATTTGCAGAAAAATAATGACACCTCTGTTCTGCTTCACCCTGATGATTTGGAAGATGAATGGGAAGTGATATGAAGTCTGTCAAGCTTGTGAAGCAGTGAAAAAAACAGGAGGACAGAATTTCTGTAATGTATATACAGAATATCGGATCTAAAAGCCACTCATATTGGACCTGTGATATTAGCACTTTTGTATTGGAAAACTGACCTGTTAAATAGCCCCCAAGCTGTGACTTCTATTATTTGTTACATAATCTTTTGGGAGACTCCTTAGGTGTGGCATACTGCAATTGTTATACTGTACTACTGTAAAAGCTCCTTTGGAAATATAACTTTTAAGTTAACCTTACTAGCAATGAAAGTGAGTACTTCACAACAGCATGCAACTAATGTACTGATTTTGAGAAGGAATTATGTTGAATTAAATATTTCTCTACAGTGGAAACATTAAGCATTTCTCAATTTCTTCTTGTATTTGGAACTCCATACCATACTGATGGGATCACTCCCTGACTTTTGTACATATAATTAGAATTCTTTTTCCTTGCAGCATGGAAGAAAATATGGTGAAGTATTTCTTAGTAAGATCTGAGAACATCATGATTCCACAGTATTGTTAGAATGAACTTAGTTTGATCCATTTCCATATAAATAATTGCAAGGCTATACTAACCTTCCATTTCCAGAAATTTTGTTCATAATTTGGCTTCATTCACAAGGTAGAGGTTTGGATTACAGCTAATATCAGGGGGACTTTTGCCCATTTCTGTAGCCATCAGGAAGCTGACAGAGTTTTGGGGGGAGTCCCAGTTTGGAATAAGAAGAGGTCGCTTGTTGAGTTTGTAGTACAAAGCAGGAATGTACAAGGCAGCTTTCATAATTCCTGTTGTGCTGTATTTGTGCCTCCAGCCAGTGCTTTAACATTTGGACTCATATTGTTTTGAGTACCAAACTTAGATCTATTAAGAATAAAATGGTAATTGATAGAATTACCTATATATCCCATTAAAAATCATGATATTGTGAGAAAATACTTAACAATATTCTGATATTTAGCTATGTTAGCTAAATTTTTGAAGTGTCTTATACTTAACAGATGTTGCAGCAGGAGTATGTGATGAACTGGGAAGTAACCTAAGTTAATCATTGCAGTTTATTTTTCTTTATACTAAATCTTGTTTGAAAGATACCTCATCTTTTTTAAGCAATAGAATTAGAGATGAGAGAACCTGAGTTCAGTATGTAGGCGGAGGAGTTATTTTGTGTTTGTTCTAAGCTTATAAATCATCAGAATGTTTTAAGCAGCTGCTAACCAATACTGTAAAAGAGCCAGCTTCAGGAAAGGCCAAGAGTTGAAAAGTGGGGATGTTTCTGTTTTCAGAACTTAACACAAATGGAAAAGGATGTGTTTTCTTTTTAACCTCTGTTCTCTTTCAGAATAGTTCATGCATGTACTGCACTAAACTTGGAACAAGCATGGTGCAAGGTGAGAATGTGAATTGGTGGAGAGAGAAGTTATGTCATTTTTTTTTAGTAGCACTTGTGCCATTGGCTGTCAGTTCTCAGTTCAGTCTCAGTCCTAAGGAAGGATAGATTTATTTCCCTGTTACAGATTGTTTGCTTCTTTGCTATCTCATCTCTATACAGAGATTACCCCACAGGGATTCTTTTAGCCTGTCTGGAAGTGGATGGTAATGGAATCAGCTTGTGAAGTAACCCAGTCTGTTTTTTGCAAGCATAGCTTGGTGTCTTGAGGACCCCAAAGAAGCTGAAATTCAGCTTAAAAGTATCTTATGGCAACTCCCGAGTCAGTCACTTTGGAGAAAGGACATGAGAAAGAACAACTTTTCTGTGCCCTCCAAGCACCAGATGCTCAAGTACGATGGCATTATTTAATAGTGACACTTTTGTATTACATTTTTCAAAATCATCTTAGTAATGGTTTGAGCTTGCTAGTTGTTTATTTACTGTATAATACTGTTCCTTGCTATGGTCGTTAATATTCAGTTGGTGTCAAGAGCTCTTACAGACTACTTTTTAGGGTAGTTTCAACAAAATTAGAATGGGTTTTTTTACTTTTATTTCTGTATTTAGGTTTTTGGTTCTGTTTGTGCTTTAAGACAAAGTGCAATAAATTAGATTTTTAAGAAATAAATTACTGTGGTAAGACTCATCTTTTGTGTGATTTACAAGAGAATTCTCTATGTCTGACAGTCATCTTGTGGTGAAAGACTGTGCCCTAATGTTGCCCCAGACAACATGGTAATGACAAAGTAAGGACCTGAAGTGAAGTTTATTTTATCTATTTTTTTAATTGTGACAGGGGTGTCAAGCCAGCAAAATATTCATCATTCAAGCAAAGACAATTAAACACATCTCTCATTTCAATATTATGTTTGTTGCATCCATATTAAACTAGTCTTGCTGTAATAAAAGTAAATATATTTCTTTCCTTGCATGCTGAACAAAAATTGCATGCTGAATATTTTAGCTCTCAGTGAAAAATACGCATTTGTGGTTCCAGCTAGAAAATGGTCTAGCAGAAAATGGTGCTGTAGCTGCACCCTTCCTTGAATTATTAATTATCTGAGGACTTCCTGTGTTTCTGGCATTTTACTGGAACTGCAGCTGGGGTTTGAAAGAGAACACCTTGGCTTTGCTTCCCAAAAGAAAGAGCTGTTTCCTGGCTGAGTGGGGACCTGGGTAACTTCACACGAGAGAACCTAACAGTGATTAATGAGGCTTCTGACTCTTATACACACTTCCAGCCGCAGGAATCCTGTTCAGATTCAGATGGCAGGGTCCTTGCTAATTATCATAGCTTCTATCTTGACAAACTGGTTCAGCTGCTTCTCTGACTCCTGCAGGGAAATAGTAGTCTCCTTATAGCACTGGCTCCTTGCTATTAAGCAGGAGTAATCCTGATGTCACAGCTTAAGGAAGATGTCTGTGATGTGTTGTTGTGAAACCAGCTATCTTAGATAGATAAGAAACTCCTGGCTTTCTTTGTCTCACAGCAATAAAAATAAAGAGGATAATATTAAATGGTACAGAGAAGGTCTTTCACTAACAAGTGTCAAAGAAAATATACTAATTCCTTAGGTAAGATAGTAGAACTGTTGATATGAAACAGTGCTACTACTAAGAAAATTACAATGAGAAGCACTTAATTACGAACTTGGGTCATTGCTTTATTTGTGCAGTACAAAGTTTCACAAGTCTTCAGCCTCCATTACCTGTTCCAAGAGTGTTTGATGGAATAGACCAGGATCTCCCCTCCTTCCCACACTCTTGTGAACATCAGAACCCCATAACTCCCCTACATTACTTCTCAATAGATGAGTTATGCCCAGCATTTCAAAAGCACTTGTGGGTTATTTCAGACTTGTGTGACATTCTTGTTTATATTTTTGCTTTTCTCTTGGAACTCCCTTTAATGAGTGAGCTTTTGGTAGTTGTTTCAGCCAGTTCTGCATAGATTTCAAGAAACAACCTTGATACACCTTTTCAGTAAATGCTGTTCTGAGTATAAAGGCTTGAAATTCAAGTGCTTGTATGCCTATGGCTTATTCTGGTTAATTAGCAATTAGTGAAGCATAAATTGTTCATGAAGGTATGGAGTTCTCCTAGTTACTTCAGTGTAAATTCTCAGGTGTCCAGATTTTACACTAACTGGCCCTGTCTACATCCCATCCCTACTGTCAGGAGTTGAGAGGTAAGACTGGAATGAGGATTTCCAGCTGTAAAATGTGAGATGCAAGCTTTATTCCTCTTGCAGCCTTCCTGAAAGCCAAAGTTTATGTTGGAAACAGTATGATGGTGGCAAGTAGCTCGGAAAGACTGATGGATCCTGTGCCAAACAAAGTAGATGACCCTGATTTTTTGGTAGTGATTTATCATAATTAACCACTCTCACAACAGCAGGACAGAAGAGAACTTGTAATATATACGACTAGATTTTAATCACTGGAAAGCGAAAGTTGAGTTGCAGTCATTATCTTTTGTGAATTACTACAACCAGAACTGTACCAATAAAGATTAAAATGTCTGGATGAATGGAATTATCTCCCTAGTCTACTGAATAGCAATACCTGGGTTTATCAGTTATGGATTTCTCACTGCTTGAAATAGAGATGGGAAGTGAGGTTTGGGTTCAGTGCAGGAAATGTTTTAGAATGTTCTGTGGCTGGTATCACACTAGAAGCTGAGTGAAATTACCATGATGATTCCTTTGGTCTTTGAGTCTATCCAACTTGAAATCTATTTAAATATATCCATCAAATTGTTGTATTAGTCATGAGGTTAAAATCCTGCTTGATACTAGTGAAAGAAAAAAAGCATAGAAAAAATAAAGATCTGTTTGAGAATCTTTGTGTTCTTACGGATGGTGGACTTTTTATATATGTATATGCACATATATAAAAGCTTTGATTTCTGTTCTGTAAAAGCTGATAACAATGATAGTAAAATACCAAAAATGTACTAAATCTTCCAAACTGAAAAAAGTCCTTTCCATTTTAGCCCTCAGAAATTACTTCTAAATACAGGGATTTTTATAGCCTGTGATTCTGATAGAGGAATTGAATAGTACACAGCTGAATATCACTGAGTGGAGCTGCAGTTACGAATTAATCTCTCAAACATTATTCACTATTTCTGATACTGAAGAAACCAGTGACTCTTTTTTCCATTTTAATATACTTTTCTCATAAGCTCAGCTGAGATAGACTTAGAGCAGATAAAGGAAGGAGACTTCCATTTACAACACTTGTGTTTTGAATCTCATATCCAGAGAAAATGTACCTAAGGATGTGTACAGATTTTTATTAACGTCCTGTACTTACCATCTTGGGTTTGCACAAGTGACTGTGCTTTATTTGTATTCAGTGGACATGCTGTCTAATCAGTGTGGAGAGCCTTTGCCAACAACTCTCTGCTGTTAAGGGTGTGCAGAGGTATATTGTGTATAGAATGGAGAAGTGACACAGGTGTTAACATCTCTTGAAGCATGAAATGAGAATACTCAACAGATGACTCCTTGCTGAGGCTGTCACGCTGCTGTATTTTTCCCTAAATGTGGGCTGGATGAATTTAGCTAAGCTCTGTTGGGTCAGGTGAAAGATCAAGCTATCTAGATCTCTCCCAGAAAAAAAAACATATAAGGTTGGGAGGAAAGTTCCAGGGAAACCCCAAGCAGAATTCCTGGCACGTGTGCCTCGCTAGAGCAGGGGGATGTACCATAGAGAATGAATTTGCTTGAGCTGCAGGGGAAAAACTGCAACTGCCAGCAAGAAACCCCACAATCCCTGGTTGTTCTAGGGAACAGACCAGCCAGCTGATTATGGGAAGTGCAAAGTAAGTAGGGTAATTGCTAGAATGACTGAGATTTTACTTGCTCAGCTCCCACGCTTGTCTTGCTAAATCCGTTTTGTGCCTCAACAGATGGTCGAAGGTCTGTTCCCTCTGCGAGCCGCACCCAGCACTCCAAACTGGGGATAAAAACATGTGAAGCAATGGACCTGCACTTTGTTCCATGGTGCTGTGGTGAAAGTCAGACCTTTTAAGCTAAGGAGAACATGGTAAACGATCAGTATAACACTTTGAAATAACATGTTTAGCACTGTTGGTTCTCTTTGTAATTGCTGTAATAATAATGCTGACCTTGTTAAATATTAACATCGATGCCATAGGTACTTGTGTAGGAGATCTGTTGGGCTTCAGGCCTCATTAGCTGATTACTTAAATACTGCCAATGTGGGGCCTGTTTAAAACAACAACAAAAAGATCTGAAACGTGATTGTCTCTACTCGGAATGGATGCATTGGGGAGCTGAATCTCCTTGCTTCTAAGGCCTGCTGATGGCTTTTCATACTGTTCTTTGTCTTTTCATGTGTTTACATGATGCCCATATAGAGCAAATCCTTTGAGGAAAACACAGGCAATTGAGTGTCTTGTATGGCACCTTCTTTCCTTCCTCCCCATCTTGCCACTTCTAATTGCTGTAGGATGGGAGTTGAGGTCCAGGGATGTAGTGAAACAGCTCCTTCTATTTTAACTTCAGTTTTAATAAAAAAACAGAGCTTAAACCAGAAGGGGTTTGTGTCAACTTTAACCTTGTCCTTAGTTCTCTGCAGCATGTTTTTCACCATTGCTGGCTGCTTGCAATATAGTGACTTCTTAAATCTGATTTTAATAGAAGACTTTTGAGATGGAAAGCAACAGATGTTTGGGTTTTGTTCTTAAATGGGTGAGAGATGCCATATTTTTCCAGATGAGTTTCAAAGCATACCAAGCAAGGTGAGCTCAGCTTTCACTTAAAAGGCCGTGCTTCATTCAATCCCTGAGTGTCACAATCATACAGCCAGTGATTTCTCAGGGCCACTTCTAGAAGCAGGTTGGCATCTATCCTGCTGTCAGCTTCAGGGACCTTAAGAATAACAATGTCTCTGCAGAACTGTACTGCCAAGAGCCCAGACTTCAGAGTCTCCCTCAGCTCATTTGTTCTGGGCAGCGTGGACAGGCTCATAGGATTCCCTGCCTGGTGAGTTCTGCCAGCCTCTGTGGGGCATAAGAGGAATCTCTTGCAGATCTGGACAAATGGGTGGTTTCTTAGGTCTGTCTCTAAGGATTCTTGCTTTAAGTCTAGGGTACCCTGCCAGAGTTCCCAAAGTCAGACAGGGTGGAACACATCAGCACAAGAGACACACAGTTGCATCCCTGATAAGTTGTTATTGCAAATACAAGTTTGTTCATGCTCTCTCAGGGTGAATTACACCAAATTTCATTCAGTTTTTAATTTTAAAAGTTAAATGTTGAGGGGAGCAGCACAGCCCATATTGTATCTACCATCTACAGTTATTTTAGGACATTGACTGACAGTGATTTTCCACAAGTACCCATCTCTGACCTTGAGATAGATACTTTTAAAATCCAGTGTCTAATGGACCCAACAATTAGGCCTCTCACCCAGATGATTTGCAAATTATTACCCTGTTTGCATTTTGCATTCAAGATTCTCACTTTTTGTTACTCTCAGTTTTACAAGTACAGCTTGTTCAGAATGAGTAGATAGCTATTCCCAAATTCTTGAGTGGGTTGACCTGGGTCACCATTAAAACTTCCTTGTAGATTTTCCTGCACTTTTTCCATCTAGTTTTTAATAGAAAGCACCACAGTAGTTGTATGCTTCTGTAAATAAATGTGGTCCATTTGGCAGTGCCTGCTGAAGCATCTTGGAGAATCACTGCTCCAGAAACACTGCTGCAGTGGGAATATGAGCATTGCTTTCGCCCCAAAAAATAAAAGAAAAGAAATCTGAGTATATTTTTATTAGCACTGGTATTGCTGATCTCTTGACTTATATTCAGCTGTTTTCCCAATAGCAGATTAGGAGCATCTGGATTCAGTTGTCATGTAAAGCTCAGGAAATACTGGCCACAGTTATAACCATGCTGACTAGAGGTAAAACAAAACCTTTTTTTTTTACTATTTTGAAAAAAATATTTTGGGAAAACACAGCCAGGCAAGTAGGGAATACTGGAATGCTTGTCTTTCACATTTAGTCCTATTCATGGCAAAGCTTTTACTACAACAGACCCCGGATAGGCTTCAGTAATATTATTAGTAGGCTTTGCCATATAACATCTCTGGAGGCAACTCTTCTTATATTCAGCTAAGTAAGATGTTTTTGGAAGCCATCCCAAGCACGTGATTTTGCAAAATAAATGGATCTTCTTTCTATAATGTGATAGTCTTTCTTCTTTGGCAGTGACTCATAAAAATTTAATATGGATGACACTTGGGGAAGGAACCATTTTTTTCCCCCCCTCTCTTTATCCCAATGTCTCTCCTGTAGTCCACACAAGTAAGGAGTATCTTTGGAAGCCATTTTTTTGCCACTGGTTGGGAAATAGGAGCATATCTTTTCAAAAGATAGTCAAGCCACAGGAGGCCTGTGGTAGTAGTTTTGTGTCATATTTGCAGTTTTGTTCCTGGTTTGGGGTGAAGGCTTTTGCATTGCATTGCATAGTGCTAATGTAACTTTGTTTCCCTCTGATATTGATGTGTTCACATCAAGGTTACTGCAAACAGCTGGAAGCACCCAAATTTCAGAAAGGACATTCTGAGAAAACCAGTATGAGCAGAAATAATGCTCCCCCTTGGGAAGGGGGGCAGGGATGGGAGGGAAAGAGCCTTGAAAGAATACCTGCCTTAATCTGTGGTTGCTAGGGTGATTAGAAGTAAAATGATGATTTCAGGGACTGTTGAAGAGAGTAATTCTGACCCGTGGAAGATGAATGAGGAAAGAAGAAACAGGCTTAAAGGCAGGAAGCATTTCCTTATCATAAGACTTATTAGGTTGAGCTATTGTCAGGAAGTGGTCACAGTTCCATTGCATGAAGCATTTAACATTGGACAAAGGGACCCAACTCTGTAATTATATAAAAGAATAAGAACATCTATCTGTCAGAGCCATTTAATGTTCAGTTGCTTTGCTTGATTCTTTTATGTAGGTGGTATCACCTTATTTTCACTTCTTAAAGTACTTTTATGTTCCTTCGTGTTCTGCTTGGTAGATCTGAATGATGTTAGCAGAAAGTCAGGAATTCTGAAGGTGAAGAACGAGTGCATCTTCCTTTGATGTAATTTTCACAGAATCACAGAACATTATGAGTTGGAAGGGACCCACAAGGATCATCGAGTCCAACTTGCGCATGAATGGCCTGTACAGTCATTTGGTGCTGTGAACACAAAGCAGTTTTGCACATCAGTCCTCCAGCACTTCTCTTATCCATGAGAACATTCATGGCTTATTGATGGCCTGTGTGAAAACAGTGCTTTTTATAGAAGAGGCAAAAAAGCAATGCCACCAGCAGGCTCATAACGTGACATCACCTGTAACAGATGTAGCATATCTGGGGGTTCAGTTGGTCTTTTTATTTTCAGAATTAGTATGTCACAAACGTAAATAAAGAAAGATTCCTTTGACCACTGATGATTTGACATTACAACAATATGGGGGACTTGTAAAAGACAAATGTTTAGACTTGTGTAGTAAATACATTTTTGTTAAGCTCTAGGTGCTGGTTCCAATAGTCTTTCTCCACAGAGGTGATCCCTCCACAAGTGGATGCTCATGTGTAGTATCAGTCTTTAACTTCAGCAGGCCTGAGCTGTCCCTTTTATTTATTACATGGTCATTTCCCAAACCCAGACATCTCATGTATTTATTGTGGTAAATCAGCAGTAAACTTATCTTTACTTAAAGGCAGATTGAGAAGGAGAGCAGGCAAGCAGGAAAGAGGAATTGAAGGTTTGCTGCTGACAGAATGAGTGGTCAGGCAGTTCCCAAAGGAGCAAACCAGAGTGCTCAGCTCTGAGTGAGGTGACCCTCACTACCCAGTTCAGCAGGATGTCAGGCACTGAGCTTACACTGAGGGTGTGGGCTTGAGAGTGGCATGATGGGCAGATACATCCTACAGCAACAGAAAAGTGAGCCACAAACCAGTAGAGTTATGTTTTCCCATTAACCCATAAAGAGCTATGTTGCAGAGGCTTGGGAGCTAGGAACACAGGTAGAAATGCCAGGAGCACTGTGCTAGATTCATGTTTTGATACCACAAAGAGCATGGGTTTTCTTTAGGGTCAGAGCTCAAGACATACTGTCACAGGGGGTGCAGCCCTTCTGCCAACTGAGCTGAAATTCATTGGCTTGGGTAGCCAAACTTGCTTTTTTCTTCAGAGACAGCAGCTAACAGAGAAAAGTAGGACATGTCTTTCTGCCACACTGTATTTAATGTCAAGGTCACCCGTGGTCAATGTGGGATTAAACCAGCATGTTTGGTATGTGTCCCATCAGCAAGGGTGTATCCTATAGAGTGAGCTGCACCAGTGTCAGGCTTGGATCTGAGTAAAGCTTCAGTGTAGTCTAATTAATGAATAGGGCCTGGTAAGGTCACAGTCCAAAGCAGGGATTTGGTTACATAAATTTCTGTGCTTTTGTTTTAATAGGGAGTCTACACAAGATTTGTTTGGTATCTGAGCAACCAGTTTCTAAAGCATCAAATCCCAAGTAGGAGGCAGGAAAGGCTTCTTTTGATTCTGGAACAAAAGACTTCCGAATACCCTCTTAGCTCTATGTCCTTGGTTTGGTACAGCACAGTGCCACTTCCCATGCATGAACTGCAAATGCTGAAAAGGTGAATAGATGCAGATCCAGACTACCAGCTGGGACTTATTACCTCCCAGAGTGAGTACTCAGTGCTGCTTGGTGCCCTCTGAAAGGCACAGCATTTGCTCAGCAGAGCATTTCTTTCTGAGCTGGAGGTGGGCAGAGTGTGTCAGTTCTTCCCTCTTCTGTTTGGCTCTAGCTTGGAAAATTACTCCCTCACTGTCAAGGCTAGCAAAGTAATTTGTTCCCCATTTTTCCTCCCCCATCATTCAGCTAAAGTGGAAAGAGGATGGGAACACATGAGAGTTGTGCTGTTAGAGCAGAGCATTGTGGTTCTGTCTTTAGCCCCATGGGGCTCAGCTGTGCAGCAGAAACACCTGCCAGACAACCCCGGGGCTGCTACCAGCAAAAATGCTGTTTGCAGGTACTGCTGCAAGGACTGCAGGACAAGGTCTGCTGCTATCTGCCTTGTGTTGTGGGGCCTGGGAGACTTGAGGAGTTAAAGGTTGCTGTGGTGGCCACGGCAGGGCAATACTGAGCCAGAGGCCTCTGGTGATAAGAATATTTGCAGATATTATTGATAAGAATGTTTGCAGATATTACTGATAAGAATGTTTGCTGATGTTACTCAGGAAAAGCTTGACCTCAGAAGCTGGAATTTAGCTACTCTATGTCTCTCTAAACAGGCAAAAGAAGATGTGCTGTGGGTTGGCTGTTCATCACGTGGGCAGTGGGTCAGTAGCACAGGCATGTCGTTACTGGTCATGTCGAAGCCTGTGTGTAAGCACAGCTGGTGCCATGTGGTACCAAAGGAACTCAGGTTCTCACTGCTCTCATGATAAAGTGTTGTGGTGCTTGGCCCAGTGTCTGCCTGCCCATGCTGTCTTCCCAAAGCCCCAGGTGCTTCCTACTCTGTGCTTCCACAGGAGCCTGATGTCACTGAGGAGTTGGGGCTCACCCACTCTCTGGAACACTGAAGGACAGCGGATGCTCTTTGCCCATCGCCATGCTGGTAGTGTGCATCCTGAGAGCAGGGCTGTCAGTGCTGCAAGGGGCCAGTGGCAGACAAGAGTCTTGGGACAGGCTGTGCTGGAGGGAGGACTTTATTCCTGACAGAAAGAATGGAGGGTGGACTGCCTCTCTATGCACTCTCAGGAAGAATTACGGTCTCATAGAGACCAGACTGATTGGAGCAAAGGATTATGAGGAAACACACCTTGAGTCTTTCACCTAGAGCTTGATACCACAGCCCTGGCTGATGGGATGGTAGCTTGCTGACCTGTCATGAAGGTTGGGAACATGATGCTGGATGTGAATTGCTTGTCTCTGGCCAGGATGTTGTACAGAGCTCCAACACCTCACCTTATGTTCTCCATAGTGAAGGCAGCCTGGGTGATGTGTAGCTGGCATTTCACTTTGAAGGAAATTACCTTGTTTTATCCTTCAAAATATTCTACCTGCTGAGTGACTCAGTGAGTGACTCACCTGCTCTGCTTTCCCAGCAGCTCTTACCTCAGGGCTGTCTCAGAAGGTGTTTTTCTGGCAGGGCGTTCATGGTCTCATCACAGCCCTGATGCTGCTGCTGGCAGGGAAAATGAGGCAACAGCAAAGCTGAGTCAAACCTTGGGCATCTGAAAGAGGAGGCAAACCCAAGGGAGTGCCACATTCTTCCCACTGGCATGAGAGTGTTTTTCCCAGAGCACTGAGAGCTCTGCCATGGTTCTCTGGCCCTACAGTGCTCTCAGCAGTTTTCCTAAGCTCTGGGGCCCTTAAGGTCCCAGCCCTGCTCCTGCTGGGAGAGCCTGCAGATGTGTTATCAGAAGTGATGTGCCCCTCTCCTCACAGAAGAAGTGGACAAGCTGTTGTTCAGATCACCTCCTTTACCAGCTGGGGAATTTTATCCAGCCTGCCTTTGGCCACAGCTCTGACTGGGCATGGCATTAGCAAGGAACTGAAATCAGTGTGAGAATCTGCATCCCTCTTTCTTGTCACTTTGAGTCACTAACCATCAACAGCTTTCCCTATTGCAGGAGTGGGAGAGAGCAGGAGAGCCCTAGCAGATGGTTTTAGAGGAAAGCATGCTCAGAAACTAAGCTCCTCAAGGGATTTCATTCTCTCTCTTACTGTGAGTTAGAAATTACTTATCCTTTTAGGCTTTGCTTTAAAATGCTGCCTCAAACATTGTCAGGAAAATGACATCACATTAAAAATACGAGTGTGATGTAGTATCTGTTTATTGCAATTTACTTGCACAAGTAAAAAGAAAAACCCCTAATGATTATAAAATAAAGTCTGAATATTAAGAGCATGATGACAGAAAACACCCCTTACAGCAAAACAGCAATTACCACTGGGACTAGAACAAAGGAGCAGAGGGACAATTTTGGGCAAAGCTGCTTTGCTGGCTCAGAGAGAAGATGGGTCTGCCCAGTCTTCCAAACAGCGTCAAGGTCTGTGTACACAGCCTGGTCACTGCTGGGAGGACAGTCCATTTGTCCTCAGAGCCATGAGACTGTGGGAGAGGAGCTGTGGCACTCACAGCACACCGTGCAGGGAGGGTGCTGCCCTCCTTGGAGCTGGAAGCTGCTCCCAGTCCTGGCTGAGCCAAGTCCTTTCTGCCTGGAAGTCTCTCTCCCCCTTGGCCTCTTTGCACTGCTTTCCCCTTTCCTGGGGAAGGACTTGTCTAGCATTGATTGTTCATCTCCCTGTTGAGGTCCATGGAATGTATTGCCCTTGTGTTTGCCTTAGCTGGGGAGCACAGGGAAGGGGAGACAGGTCCATGGTCACCCCTCATATCCCAGGCATGCAGGTGTCTTGCCATGGCTCCTGAACTGGGGAATTGAGCTTTTCAGGCCTTATTTGCTTTCCTGAAGGAGAAGTGTTGATTTGTTCTGCTCCCAATTAGATTTGCAGTACAGGGAATGTAACCTTGCAATGGCTGGAGGGTCTGGAGCTCACACAGGATCTTGAATTACTGACTCACTTGCTAAAACCTTGCTCAGAAAGCTGAAGTGTGGGACAGATCAAAGTCTCTCTCTACCTTCCTTGCTTCTCTGAATTGCCTTTGCCTCTCTCCTTGCTGATTCAGATCCATTTTGGTCAACTCTCACATTTGTATTAGGAAAAGAATATTTTTCTTACAGAATAAGGAGGCAGGGTTGATGGCAGGGGATGTTTTGGGGTTTAGGGACAGATGAGATCAAGGTTAGCTGGATGAGAACTTTGGCTCAGCTACAGGTTCCTCAGAGAGCCTTGGATGCACCACACTTAAAAAATCAATAAAGTAAAGTTGGATTTAAAACAGATACTGTAAATCAATCAGATGTGATAAGCTCAACATAAGAACTGTTGGCCTGGGTCATTACATGACCAGGCTCTCCTGGCTTTAGCAGTAATTCCCAAACATGATGAGATTCTCTTTGTTTGAGGTTTCTGAAATTAGCTTTGTTGATTTATGTGATTTTTTTCATTTATTGACTAAATCACTGGACAAACAGATACTGGTAATTTCAGAGGTCATCAGGGCAAGTGGGGGCAATCTTTGTACACCAGCTGAACTTGGTTCCATTTCTTGTAGCAGCAGGGAGAGATCTCTGATGCTTTTGCACTGTATTTGTGCTTCCTGCTGAGTTAGGTTTTGTGGGGGAGCTCAGCTCCTTCCACTCTTGTGCTACACATGCACCTGTACCTGTGTGGTGGCAAGAGCAGGAGTAAATCAGTGCCAGCAGCAGCCTTGCAGCACCATAGATGAGATTCTTGGTAATAGAGGACAACTGGATGTGGCCTGAGCAAGTCATAAGCAGAACTTCCTTTTCACACATTACAGGTGGAGGAGGAGACACCACAGAAGCCAGCCTGGGAATTAATGGTTATGTAGCCTCAGACACGTGCTGACACCAAGCAGGGATGCAAGTACTGTTATTAACTTAGATCTTAATAAACTTGGTTTGCAAGGATTTACAGTGCTCTTTAAATATTAAGCACATGGCACAAGTGCCTTGTTTGCCTGGATGGGATGATGCAATGCACAAGGATCTGCTGACGTCAGTAGATTTTCTTACACTGCAAATCAAAAATCCATATGGCTTGAACACCAGACATAGGACAAATAGGCAATTAGGACACAAACCTGGCACCCTGGCCACTTTCTAGGCTCTGTCTTTCCTTGCCTCTTCTTTGCATGCCAGGGTAAAGGAAGACTGTTAAAGAGCACAAACCCATCTTTTAAACAAGTTACTCAAAATTACAACAGACTTCATCTCCTTCAGCAGACTCTAGGCAGGCTAAACTTTGGGAACTGCAGTGAGGATTCAGTTGCAGAGTCAAAGCTAACTCAGTACTTCTTCCCTCCCCTTGCTTTCTGAATGATAATGTTTCAGGCCTTTTTTACCCATCACAGCAAATAAAGCCACTTTGTACTACAAGATGGGTAGTATATGAATATTTTGGTTTGAAAATGCTTGAGCAACCCATGGGACATATTTATTAGATTTCAGCACTGTTTCCTGACAGAAGGTAGTTTTTAGGGGACTGACTATAACCAAGCTTTTCAGGAATGCTGGTTCTATCTACTGTCTTGCAAGCTTTGGAAAGTATTTCCTATGGATGAGTAATTAGTCATGTGTGACAACATTAAACTGTGCAGGTAAGATGGAAGCTTTTAAGTTTTATCTCCTTACCCCTCTGCTCCCATGGTGTTAGGACTTTGTGAATCTTCTTTTTTACACCTTTATGGCCAGCTTCCTAGCTCTAGCACCACAGTTCTCTTCTGTAGGGATATAACCAGTGTCCCTGTTTGCTTTATCAAGCTTGTCAGTGGTGATGCAGCTGGCACTTCTTGGTACTTTTGTTGGTAGCCTTCTCCAAGAGATGGAAAACTGAATGGGCTGTGGAGCCTGAACTCCACTGTGCCCTAAAGGTGGCAGAAGACAGAGATGTGCTGGCAGGTCAGTCTGGGGAAAGATGATGCTGCTATTGCTTTGTCTATAAACAAAAGACTTCTGTTTCCAATGTAAAAAGCCCCAGCCTTTTCCCAAGCTGTGACTCTGTCTGAAAAACAAGCTGGGCGAGTGATCCGTGTGCTCACTGGTGCGTTTTGCCCACAGTTCCTCTCCAGATGAAGCATGGCAGACAACGAGCCACACACAGCGAGGGCTGTTGGTGACCTTGGGCAGAGCCATCCCAGCGTGGGCTTGGCACCAAGTCTGCCTCCTGTCCCAGAATAACAGGAAGGGCACAGCAGTCAGCTGGCTTCGCACCCATCGCAACATGTTGAGGGGATCAGTTCTGTTTGTTGAAATGAATTACCCCAGAGCTGGGGGGAGGGCTCCAGAGAGTCACAGGGCAGCCTTTGCCTTGGTGTTTTATTAAAGGGCTCATTTGAAGGTGTAGGATATCCTGGCCAGCCTGTTGGGCTGTTCCAGTGTGTAATTGCTCTCACAGCAATTACAGGGAGCAGGAGCGTTTTCCAGCATGCAGTTCAGCCAACCAACCAACTGCCCCCTACTGCTGAATCTCGTTGTGTCTTTGTCAGCAGAGCTGATAAACATTCTGTCCCACCCAACCCCACTCTGTCTTTTCCCCCACCTCACTTTGGAAACTTTGTAATGTGCAACTTAGACCCGACTCCTTTACTACTTGTCTGTTTGGAAAGATGTTTCCACACCATTGTTCCAGAAGCAATGGGGAACAGGTACTCTAATAAAGAGTGTAGCAACATAGATTTTTTTTTTTTTTTAAGTGGCTAGGTTTGGAAGATTAGGATTAGTTCTCTGGATTTCTGTAGTTTTATAACCAACAAGGCAGCTGAAGAGAACAGAATTTTTCCATGTTTTCCAGCAAGGGATTTGAATTTCCCATGGTAATAGGTTTGAGCATGTATGAGCCTCGTTTCTTAGGAAAAAGGAACATTTTCAGTGCTATCAGGCTAAGAATAGCAATCTTTTTTCTGTTTCTTCTCAACTTTCAGAAGCATGGCTTATCTTTTATTGTGCATGCAGTACGGAGATTATTTTAGATTAAATACCACTCTGTTCTGCTGAAACATAGACAGCTTAGTGCCTAATTCTGTGGCTTTTTCATTTCTTAACCAAATTAATTAATGAATATAGAAATTTCTGCCTTGAACATGGCTCCTCTCTCCTAAGCACATCAATTCCTTGATGACCCTAGAGTGAACAGCAGTCCTGAAATAGTTCAAGTGGCAAACAGCTCCCTGGCTACGAATTTAAGCCCTGAAACAAAACCCTACAGTTTCAATGACAACTTCCAAGAACAGAGCCAAGGCTCCAGTGCTGTGTCCTAGGAGATCACTATCATTTGCAGGGCTGGTGGAGCCAGCACAGCTCCCTGCAGAGCACACAGGGGCAGTGCCAGTTACACAGGGACTGCCCAAAATGCTGAGGAGTTAAGAATGCAGAGCAAGGAACTGAAGCTGTACCCTTTGCTTGGTCAAAAGAGAAGTGTTGGAAGCAGGACATTAAAAGGGCTTTTTGATCTGGAGCAGCTGTGAGGATGTTGCTTCTACCTTGGAGCATCTCAGGAGGGATAGCTGGGGAAAGTCTGGATACCTAAGCTACTCCTCTGGCACCCAGAGTAAACACCAAGACCTTCATGGTGTTCTCAGATAAACCTGAGCCATCACACACTGATGGTGAGTGGCATTGGAGGGGCCAGAATCCATTGAAAAAGCCATGATCTAGGATCCTGGGCCATTGTCAGACCTCCTTACATCCCCCTGGCAATAGCAGGCTGGCTCTCCTGCTCTGTGCTACCCTCCTCACCCTGCAGCAGTCACACAGAGAGGCTGCAGGGTCCAGCCTGGCCAGGGCAGGTACACTTTTGGCCACAGCAACACATGTGCTCCATCCCTCTCTGCCTGACAACGAACACCTTGGCCCTCCAAGGAGAACAGAGACAACTTTACAAGGAAGCCAACTGTTATTTATGCATATTGTAAAATACATTTTGTTCAGATGCACATCCTTGGCAGCCTTGTTTAGGGAAGTTGTAACAGTATCTGGCTTCTCTTTGGTCTTGTGTAGAAGATGAGGAAGTTTTCATCTGTGCCTTTAAAAAAACCCCGCATCTCTGCCAAGATGTATTAGGAGAGCTGTAAAAAAGGAGTCATCCTGTTCCAGGATGGTGAGGCTTATGTAACAGGGAAATCCTACAAAAAGATACTCCCCCACCCTGCACACCCTTTTCCAAGGCACATGCCACTCCAGGGTTTTCAATTGCTTGTTTTGTATTTTGATCACATCTGCCACTGATTTATTCAGATGTATTTACAAATATGTTCTTCCCCATACCCTCATTTGTACATGCCATAGAACATCTTTATAAAATGCAGCATGGCCCTCACCTCACAAGGATCTTTAAATAAAATATATTGTAAAGTGCCAGATACAGTTCTTTTAAAAAATACTGTTCTCAGTAAAACAGATACTTGGCCACTGCATTAGCAGCTTTGTATAATGATACATTTTTAGCACAAGTCTATTTCTGTCAGGTGAGCAGGAGGCTCTCATACCACAATAGGCTCTCATACCACCCCTCTAGCTCTCCAGTTTCAAGTCCAAAGGCTTTAGAAAATGAGGCAGAGGCAGATTATCCAGAGCCTCTGGGAAGTGCTCAGGTGAAATGGTCCTGATCAAGACACGCATGGCTCTGACAAACAGTGATGGGGGAGCTAAGCCCACCAGGCACTGGAACCTGTTCTCTCCCAGGAGGTCCTGCCACTGCTGCCGGTTGTCCAACAGTTGCTGTTTCATTGCAAACTTGAGGTCCTGAGGCACGAAGAAGAAGAGGCAGTCGAGGCAGAGGAGCTTGGCACGCATGTTAGCTGCCGGCATGTGGGAGATCTGCTGCAGCAGGGTGTCGAGGGGGGTGTTCCCAGCACTGTCCTGCAGGCAGGGCGCCGCGCCGTGCCCCAGCAGCAGGAGCAGACACTCGGGCCGCACCAGTTCGCAGGCCATGTGCAAGGCTGTCTTGCCGCCCTCCACGCGGCTGCAGCCCTGGCGGTCCAGGTGGGCGGCTCTGTCACTCGGGGGCAAGGCTTGGAGGGCCTTGAGGATTCGGAAGAGCACCCGGACGCGGTTGTAGCGGACGGCCATGGCCAGGTGCGGGGCTGACTGGCAGCAGCTGAAGCTTTGGCTGGGCACGGCCAGGGCGCTCTGGGGGAACTTAGTGAGCAGGTGCCGGGCGTAGGGCTGGTGGTCGTGCACCAGCGCGTAGAGCAGCGCCTCCGAGGGCGAGTACACGCTCACCTTGCCCCCGTCCTCCCAGTGGAAGGCCTCCATGGTCCGCATGTCCTCCAGGAACCAGACGGGCAGCAGGTCCCTCACCGCCTGGTAGAAGGCGAAGGAGGATTTCTTGCACTGCTTCTGGGACTGGGCGCCGCAGCCGCCGACCCAGCGGACGCTCCAGGGCATGGCGTGCGGCCGGGCTCCGCCGGGGGCTGCCTCCCACCATCGGCCCGGACCTGCGGGAGCGGACGGGCGGTCAGTGCCCGGGGCTCCCCGGGCTGCTTCCGGGGCTCGCCGGGTTGGCCCGCCCGCTTCCCCGCCGGCGCGGGGGACAGCGAGCCGGCGCGACACCCCGGTGCAGGAGAGACCCGTACCCGGGAACACGGGATCGCTATTCCTCCCGCCGTCCGTCCCTGCTCCCGCTGCACGGGACACCCGTGTCCCCAGTACACGGAGAGCCGCTACCGGGGCTCTCCGTGAAACGGCCTCCCCTCAGCGCACAGGACGCCCATGTCCCTGGCGCACGGAACCCGGTACGGGGAAACGGCCTCCCCGCGGTGCACCGGACACCCCTATTCCCGTGCACGGAGACCTGGTACAGGGGAACGGCCTCCTGGCAGTGCACATGACGCCCATATCCCTGGTGCACGGGGCCCGGTACACGGGAACGGCCTGTCTCCCTCCCTCCCCCCCGCTCCCGGCGCTCACCTTCCCGCCGGTGCCGCCCGTGCCGTGTCCGCCGCAGTGGAGGGGCCGGAGGCGGGAGCGCCGCGCGCCGCCGCGGGGCCCTTTTATCGGCCCCCCCCGCCCGGGCGGTGAAGGTCGGTCAGGACCGGGGAACTGTCCGGCCGGCGCCCATTGGCCGCCGCCCCGGCGCCCCGGCCGCCCATTGGCTGCGCCGGGAGGATGGGGCCCGGCGCCGGCGCGTGCGTCACGGGAGGCAAAGTTCCAAGAAACTTGGCTGAGGGCTCGGAGTCCCGCGGGGGCGGGGCGGGAATGCCGCGGGGCGGGGGACATGGGGGTCCCAGGGGCGTAGGGATCGGGGCTTCCAGGAGCAGGAGGTCACAGGGATATGGGGTTCTTGGAGTATGGGGGTGTGGGGTACCGGGGGTGTAGGGATCGGGGTTGCCTGGGGTATGAGGTCCCAGGGATATGGGGTCCCAGCAGTGCGGGGGCCTGGGGTCCCAAAGGTATGGAGTCCAGGTACATGGTGTCCTGGGGGTGTGAGGCCCTGGGACTAAGGGATGCAGAGAGCAGAGGGTGCAGAATCCCGAGGGCATGGGATCCTGAGTCTGGAGGATCCGGGGCACATCAGAGCCTGGACACATGGGTCAAGGGCACATGGCATCTGGGCCACAGCGGGCCTGTGCCCAGGGGCTGTGGAACACCCGGCCTCCCGGGCATGGGAGGCTGCAGACGTGCAGTGCCCGGGTACACGTGTGCCGGGGCAGGCGGTGTCACACCCCCGTGCCCGCCCTGGCAGGGCCCAGCCTGGCCGATGCCAGTTCTTGGCCCCCGTGGGTGGCTCAGGCTGGGGCCTGGCACTGCCCTTCGGCCAGCACACGTGTGTGCACACGTGCTTGTTGCTAAACTTGTGTCTCTAGGACGTCTCCAGAGAGTGACATTTGCCCGCAGCCATTCCTTCTGACAGGCACCTGTCAGGTTTGGGCTACAGAAGAGCAAGGAGATGGTCATGACATGGGGTGAGCCCAGCACTGTCTGCAGCCCTGCACCAGGGACTCCCCTTGGGCACCTGGAGTCCCTTGGCTCTAAAATGCATATGTACGGTCACACACTAGGAAAGCAAGCGCTGGTGTTACTGGGATCTGCTCTCTCCTAAGGCCTCCTTACTGGTAGCAAATACTGGGATCTGCTCCATCCTTGACCCCCTGAGACTATTTCCCTCTTCCTCTGTGTGTTTGGCCCCAGTGTCTCCCCCTCTTGCAGCCATTGTCCTCTCAATCAGGAAGATCAGAGTCTCTGGCATCTGCAGGTGGGCAATGCCAGTTGTTGATGGGTTCACAGGCCACAGCTCTGATTTCTCTGTCCTTGGAGTTGTCCCTCTGCTGCTGTTTGCTGCTGGAATGGGAGACGCTTGTGCACACGGAGGGGGATTACCAGACAGGGGCTGAAATGCTCTGCTTCCCTGCAGCCCTCTCTGTGAAGCTGCTCAGGGAGGCAGGAAGGGAGATCACATCATGCTACCAACTGTCCTGATGACCACGATGAGTAAGAAGCTGGCGAGGAACAGCCACCCCCTTTGTTGTGCCTCTTCTGAACCACCATTCAGCCAGGGAAACAATGCCTAAGCTGTGTTTGCTTTGCTTTGTAACTTCTTCCCTGCCCAGCAATGCTCACAGCAAACCCTGGGGATCCGTGTGAGGGGGTGCAGGCAGGTGGGGGAGCTGGGCAGGATGCTGCACGCCACTGTCACACTTAAAAACTCTTGCTGATCACATCTGAGGGAAGAGAATAGAAGAAGGATAACATCCACTGATCTGCTTTGCCGGAGAGAATTACGTCCAGCGTTTGTCAGCACAATTCGTCATCCGAGGATCCCTGTGGATCCACCATGGCTCCTGGCGTCTTGGATGTCAGCCAGGGCACAGAAAATCCTCTTTTGCTGCTTGCTTCCGATTCCAGGTGAAAACCCATTAAAGGCAGCCGCTTCGCCACTCCCTGCTACCACCAGAGCACTGACCTGTCAGTCACATCCTATCACTGCAGCCATGGGATAATTCTTACCAAAGTGCAGGACCGAAAGAAATGGTTTAAAAATAGCTGCTTCTACAGCCCTTCCTTTGTGTCTGCCCGTGCCTTGCTGCCCATTGCTGATGGCAGTGCTACCCACCGCATCTCTGCATGCCTCCTGCTCTGGGGGATGCCCTGATGAGAATCCCAAATCCTTTTCTAGCTGTTGCTAGGACATTGCCATTGATTTGGATGTCCGGTGTGGTGATGTCAGGTTGCCCAGACCTTTCTACACATCCTGCACATATGCCTGGGTAAGTCAAGTGGTGCCAGAGCCCAAAAGCAAGGCATTAGCACAGTTGCAAAGCCAAACTGACTTTTTAATAGGAAATTAATGTCTTTGGTGTAGAAGTGAGATTGTTATCCACGGGCCAAGCTCTCCTACGGAGGTAGTGGGAATGGTTACAACCACAGTGTGCTTTGGGCCCCAGCAATGGCTTAAAAATAGGCCAGAGCATGCCAAGTGCTATCAGCCTCACAGCTGGTGGGTAACCCTTTGCAAATTGTATTTGTCACATACATTTGAAGTGGGAGCCTGCCTGTAGGAAGGGCAGCCTGTCTGTGGGCTGCACTGGATTACATTTGGCCCCAAAATTGTTTATAGGGTGCGGTACTCAGCTCTAGTGATGTAACAGGACAGCCCAGAAAAGTTTTACTTTTCTGATATGTATATTTTTTTGCACAGACCCATGAACATGATTTGTTTGTTTGCAGTCCAGCCTGGTTTTAATCACTTTGAATTAAGCAGCTGATCTTATTACCAATCCAACTATGAGAGGGCTTATCAGAGGTTCCTTGGCACATGACAGAGATTACTCTATCGGTGCAGCCACATCCAAGTAACGTGACGTATCCTCTCAGAGCTATTTTCATCTTCACCCTCTTTCAGGATCTTGATCCTTTGGTTTCTCCAGCCAGTGACCAACTAAAACCTTCTTAATACTACGGAAACCCCAACTACGTAATTGGACGAAACCTTCTAATACTATGGAAACCCCAGCTACGTAATCAGACGAAGGGAAAAGCTCTGCCATTTCTTGTGGCAGACGTCATTTGCTTCCTAAGGCTTTCATTAAATTGAGGGCAGGATAATTTTGACATCATGGACCTGACTGTGTGTGTAATTAAAAGCAAAATAAAAATAGGCACTATCAAGGAGTACACTGAACATAGTCTAGTGCTGGGTTTGAGCATGAGATTGAAGATGGCCAAAGAGTACATCCGTCTTTCTTGATTAGAGCTGAAGGATACAGGGTTTACTCCAGCCCTTGCAAAGAATTCGTGCATGGGTTTAACTCTGAACACTTACCAGTCTCCTCTGGAAAAAGGCAGGCTCAGGACCAAAGGTCAGCAGAGTTTAGACAACAGCTCCAGATCCCTGGTGGGCTGGAGCAGCACAGCTGCCACTTCACTTTTAGCCTCTGGGATCTTCATCAACAAGTCAGAGAGAAATGCCTAATGTCCTATTTAGCTAAAACTGCACATCTTCAGAGTGAAGTAAGGAATGAGGAGAGTCAGGGGTTTTGTGGTAGGGGTGCTGCGCTGGAATATACACACTGTATGTCCCCCTCTCACCACAGGTACCTCACTGATCTTCAGTTTAATCTCTCTGCCACCAGTATCCCACCTGCACATGGGGTGCAGTAACGCTGCTTCGACCATCCTGTTTCAGCTGGTGAGTTCTTTAGGTCAGGGATAATATGCAAGTATATTGTTCTGGTCCTTGGGGGTCTGGGCTTGGCATGGGGAACCCTCTGCTCTGCTCTGTTAGACAGGGGACAGAGATTGGTCATCCTGTGCAGAGACCCGGCGGCAGAGCTGCTGGCAGTCACTAGACAGGATTTGTTCTCCTTTGGTGAGGACATGCCATGTGAGGAGGCGGATGGCAGCCCCAGGCACTCTGTTCAGCTCTGATGAATAATAGCTGTTGCTGACACCTCGTGGAAGCCTCACACAAACATTTTCTCAAAAACCTTTTGGTTTCATTTCTTCTGCTGCTGCTTGTTCCCCTGATGAGCTTGTCCTTTGTTTCTGTCATCTCAGGGCCCTTGGCTGCCTGCAGCACCAGGGATGGGAAGGCAGTAAAGGAAGCTGCCTGGGGCTGCCTCATAAGGAGGAGTGCACATCTTCCTGCATGGTGGTGAGTGAGGGCTGTTCACCCTGTATGGCTGTTGCACATCAGATGCAGAGATGAGAGCACCTCCCTGCTATATACACCTGGGTCTGTAACACCTGGGTCATGTACATGCCTTTAGTGTGTCTCTTTGCCCATCTCCAATTTTCAGGAGAGCATTTTCGCAAGTGGCTGTCCTTTCATTTCAGAATCAGTTTGGAAAAGATACAGAAGTTTTCCTGGAAAGTGCAAAAATATTTTCATTTCATTAACAAGACAGCTGATTAGAGAGTCAGCAGGGATCTGGATCTGGGTTGGGGCAATCCTCCTGACTCCCTTGCTGGAATTATCAGACAACATTGCCCTGTCCAGGCGAGGAGTCATGGCCTTGAACCAGGCCCTGTTCTCATGACTCACCATTGCACTGTCTTGCATCCACATCTTCTTCCTCCTCAGTCTTCATTTGTATTACAGTCAGTCTCTGCTTGCTTGACTTTGTGTGAATCACCATTTCACATTAAGCCAGAGCTACCCATAACCTTGACTGCTCTGCTTTCTCTGCTGTGTTATAGGGTCAGCTCCATCCTGATCCATGGCATGAAAGAAAAATCTGCTTTGGAAACAACAAAGTAAGCAAATCTTCTCTTGTAATTCTTGTTTCCTGGCTGTTGCTTAGCAAATTCCAAAAATCTGCGTCCAAAATGGTTCTTGGTGGAATAGGTTGCCCAGAGACCTTGAGGAGTCTCCTTCCCTGAAGATGTTAAAAAGCTGCTGGACACAATCCAGAGTAATGTGCTCCCAGGGACTCTGCTTGAGCAGGGGGGTTGGACTAGATGACCTCCAGTGGTCCCTTCCAACCTTACCCATTTTTGATTCTTGAGAGCCCAAGTGAAGCTCTCATGCATTTTGTTTTAGAAAGGAAATCTCTCCAGTGGCTCTTTATAATGTGAGGGTTGACTGCTGTCAGACATCAGCCCCAGCTGATGAGAGGCTGAATAAATCTCTCAGCTGGTGTCACGGATTTGTTGATGTTGCCCACGAGTGGGATTACCCAATTTTTAAGGCTTTGAAACTTATTTTTTATTCTGGTTCCTTGACAAAGTGGTCTGGTAGAGTGAGGTGGGCAGCAAGGTGATGAGCTCCTTCTGCTGCAGGTGTTTTGCAAGCCCTCAGGGATGCTCACAGGCTGTCATCAGTGTCCACTTCACCTTGGCTGGGTTCACAGCCCACGTCTCATTAAGCCTTGATTTTTGCACCTGTAATAAAAGAGCCACATTCATCCTTCTGGAAATTTAGGGAAATTCCCAGAGCTACAGCAGAGCTTAAATTTCATCCAGCATATTACAGAGGGAAGCTGAAAAGCGTGCTTGGCCCTTAAAATCTACAGAGCACCTTTTGGGGAGCCTTTCTGTTTTGTAAGCAAGTGGTCAAGAGGGGTCAGAGAGCTCCTGGTGCCTGTGGATGGCTTTGGCCTTCAGCTTGATGTTGGTTGTTAAAAATATTTTCCCAGATGTATTAATACGACCAGACTGGATTGCATCTGAGCTGAACATTGTGAGCCTGAGGCAGGACATAAATATAGAAGCAAAACAGGCTGACATAAGAGTCATCTGTCCTCTTCTACACAAGAAGTGAAGGGGAAAGAGAGGGAACTTATTCTGTTGCAATTTTTAGATACTTCCAGGAATTAGCCTGAGCCTCAGAGAGTGCCTGCCTGGGGTCCTGAGGCACAGAAGCCCCCACGTATCCCTCTCTCAGCCCCTGGTGTGCTGTGCTAGAGGATTGCACACTCAGCACCATTTAACCCAGGCTTAAATCTGCCTAGACAAGGTCTGCAATCAGGAGTAACTATTTGTTTGATGTGTTTGCCTAACAGGATTACCCTTATCATACTGATATAGCAACCTGGCCTTGGGAGAGCAACCCCCAAGGGCACAAGGGGTCATACCCTTGTGTCCATTGCCCCAAATATGCACAGTATAGCTTGTCTCTTATCGTGCAATATCCAGCCATGCTTCAGTTGGCATTCAGTGCTCTGCTTTGGGAAAGAGCAATTGTGTCAGGTACTGCTGCCTGCTGACATCACACTTGGCATTTCTCTCCCCACCTAAAAAAAAAAAAAAATCAATAATATTAAAAATTAGAAAAATGATGAAGTGTTTTATAATTAGAGAATAGGATGGCTTCCCCAGTGGGAATTGCTCTGAACAGACACCTGATTGAATTCAATGTGAATTTGTTGCCCTGGTTCCCTAAGAACCAATGAATTGCCTGCTTTTTGTGTTGTATATCATGAACATGCCTTAAAATCCTTACAAAATCATCTGTTTGTCTATAAAAGTATACATGTGATTATTAAATTTTGCTACTTAAAACATTCAAGGAAGGTTCAGGATGAAAGCTCATTTTTCCTGTAGACAAGTAGGATAAAGGTTTTGCTAAAGCAGAGCCTGGCCCTGGCCCCATAGAGTATCGGTACCCAGACTTATTCACTCCAGTTTCTGGCCAGGCTAGGGACACATCCTTGTTCCCTCTTGGTGTCATTTTAACCCCTGCACTTTTCAGGCTGGTGGATGTGAGCCTGTCCTCACCAGCTCCCGGGCTATTTGTGGAAGCAAAACCTCTCGCTCGCTGTGTTGCCGGTTCCAAAACAAGCAGGATCCTCTGTTTATAATGTGCTATAATTGGCCTGAATGAAACCTGTGGTTCAGGCTGTAGGGCCCAGGACTGCTGATGCAGCAGCACCCTAATTCCAAGCAATGCTGCTGGGAATGCCAAAATGGCTTTGCATAAAGCTGAGGGATGTGTAGGTACACAGTGTTAGCGGTATGTTCACAAGCTCCTGTTTCTGGAGCAGGCTGTACTTGTCAGGGCTGTGTAGATCCCCTTCTCTGGATGAGGTCTGGGGGGATGGAGCTTCCTTGGAGCAAAGCAGAGATATCCTCTTTCTGCAACAGCTTCACTGTGTAGATGCTTGGGTTGCCATGGGGAGCATTACCCTAACCATATTTTTTTTTTTCCCCAAGGCATTTGTAGCTGGTATGTGAGTAGGGCTCTGTGACTCAGAAATTACCTATCCAACCAATGGGCCTAAATTATTTGAGTTCACCTCTGATTAGTGTATATTTAATTTTGGTGGCATGTGTGGCTGTTCAGACCCTGCTGTTCAGCATGGAACTGTTCTGACCTTGTAGCTCATTGCCTGACAAACTCGTGTCTAAGATAAAGCAAAGCAGCCCACTCACTTTTGTTTAGAGGCTGGTACACACAGTTTAATGCTCACCCAAAAGTTGTATTTGATCTGGCTGTGGTGTAAGAAACCCCTCTGCTATTTCAACTCCAGAACACAATAGATATATGGCCAAGCAGAAAGATTAAAAAAAGAACTGGCCAATGCTTTGCGTGTCTTAGAGGACTTATTTTTATTCCCATTTGTTCATTCTCTCTGCTCTTGGCTGCTGCTGGGTCTGTTGAAATAACAAACAGGGATGAAGAAAGAGGGCAGCTCTGTCGTGAGCTTCCTTCAGTGGGAAGCGGCTGCGGTGCAGCAGTTAACTCCAACGGCGAGTGCAGCCTCCGCAGCTCTGCCGCCAACAACCCAACGGGAAACTCGTCCTGTTTTTCTGAAAAAAGATTGGATTATCAGTCAAAAGCCTTTTTGCTGCAGAGTGGTGTTTAGAAAGAGTCTGTCTTTTGCTTTGTAAAAAAGTGGTCAGAAATCTTCTAGTGCTGCATGCAGCTGCTCTGTTGCCAAGAAAACCTCCCGGGCCTGGTGATGAGGCCTCTGCAATATTTCCAGTTTCTCTGTAATTACTTTCTAATTAAATTTTCAAATCCAAGTACAATCAAGAGGTTAAACCATAGTGAATTCATAGTAGGGTCTTTCCATTTGCTTTTTCTAAGTCAGTAGCTATCCCCTATGTAGAGGTGATAATTTTGTGACTATAAAGGTGCTTAAAATCAGGGTAGCAATGCCTTTTAACTGATGGATTCAGCACTAGTATAATTTCATGCTCTCTCCATTTGGAAGCACTGCTTTTGCATAGAAATTGCTGTAACTGCCTGATCAGATTTGTCCATTAGTATGTCTGCTCATGGCTTATTAATTGGCTGGGGCATTATGGTTCAAGCTTCCCTTGCCAGGATTTTCCTCTACTCCTCCACATGCAATTTAGGGAGATAAGAAGAATGATGTTTCCAAAGTGTTGCAAGAGTTTTATGATGCCTCCACTGCAGAAAACAGAAATAAAAAAAAAAAATCTAAAAAGATGATGTAAAGTAATTGGGAGATGAGATACATGACAAAAACGTGGAAATAGTGAAGCTGAGAACGGAACTCAGCTGCTAAGCACTACACTAAGGTCAGCTTGCTCCCTGCCACCACCTACAGGGGTCCCAGTGGTCTCCTCCCCTTTGGCTCTGCTGCCTGGACCTCTCCTATAGCCCTGTTTGGATAATGGGACCAGGACAGGCTGGGCTCACCATTGCAGGGCTGCCCACAGTGGAGCAGCCACTGTTGAGGTGAACAGAGAGTTTGGAGCACATGCAGGTTTTTTCACTGCAGAAAGGTGTTGAAGCACACTTGGACAAATATCTTGGGGTCCTTCAGACTTTTTTGCAGCACTGTGGACAGAGCCCATCCTGGCCACCCATCCCATCTGTGTACCCCAGGCTTGCCAACACAGTCTGTCACCAGTGGGGGCTGTTCTGGGCTCTTGGGAGTGCTGCTGTTCAGCAGCTCACTCAGAGCTGGGTACAGCATCACCTGCTGAAGTGACCAACAGTGCCAGGTGGGAATTGCAGTCATGCTGAGGAGCTTTGTAGGATACAGACAGAATTATTCAGGGTTACCTCTTCACATCTCTGCTTTGTTTCTATCAGCCTCTAGCCCTGCTCTCCTGCCCCCAAACTGGAGATAGCAGAATAAGAAGTGCCTGTGTCCTGGTTTACAGCCAGGTGTTTCAGCTTAAACCAGTGAAGAAAGTGGGTCTGGGGTAATAGACCAGTGTGATAAAGGGAGGTAAGCCTTGGAATATGGTCTGTGCTTGGGAGAGGTAAGTAATACTGTGGGGTTGGGTTTTTTAAATGATGTCAGCATTTGAGATCCCTTAGATTTGTATTTTGGTTAAACCCACAAGAAAATAAGAGTTCATTTGAGTTTACCTTGGAAACCTGGCTGCTGTCTCTGAGGCACAAATGCTCCTGGAGACAGCCTGCTCTTGCAATTCATGTATTCTGTGAAGCAGAAAGAAAAACATATTGGCCAGGGTTCAAGCACCTTTCTTGGTTGTCTTGGTGATAAGTGTTTGATAAAAGTTCAAGGTCTTTGCTTGCTTGTATAGAATAAAAGAAGTTTTGCTTAAGTTACTGCTGGGACCCATGGTCTTCCAGAGGGTGCTGATCTGCTGTTCCCAGTGTCTGGGCTGTTCTTAGTGAGTGAGACAATGTTGTGTCCTGTGGGTTGTAGTTTGTCCTGTGACAGAGGTGACCTTTCAGTCTGTGGCATGCAGCAGTGGCTGTGCCATGGCAAACATTTGCAGCAAGCTGGATGCTCCCTCTGAGGGGTTGGGGCTTTGTGGAAGGAGTATGGGATGGTGGCACAAGCCCACTGCAGTTGGCAGCCTGCTGCAATGGCCCCTGGAAGCAAGCCAAAAGTAGCTGCTGTGTTAGCACAATCTTTAGGTTTCAGAGTTGGCAGCACGTGGAGATGTAAAGGCAAGGGGAGCCTCCTTGGTGCTGCCACTTCCAGCATTTTGTTGTCTGAGGAAGAAGGGACTGGTTCTCTGATGCTTGGTATGTGCTCTGAGAGACTTAAGTGTGTTTGAGGGCAGGATTTTTTTAGCAGAAGTGTGAGAATGGTGGTGGGAGGAGAGGTGAGGCAAGGTCAGAGCAGTGGGATGTGACATTCAGGTTTTCTCTTAGGGCCCCAGGGGGCTGAAGCAGATGTCAGAAGCTGAACTCTTTGAGTCACCTGCAGTGGTGAGAATACAGCTGCATTCCCTCTGCTGCCTTCAGCCCCTGCTCTCATGGGGCTTCCCCAGCTCCATCTGCCTGACACCATGGCCAGCTTCCCAAAGCTGGAACCTCAACTGCCTTCATTTCTGCACAGGCCAGTTAGTCATTTCACACTTATAAACAAACATTTTGGAGACACCAGAGAAACTGAGCCACCAAGAGGACAAAGTTCTATTGCTTTTAAAGTGGCTCATTCACCAGTGAGTTTTACTGCACAGCAGCTCAGCCACCACTGAACTGAAACATACAGGGAACAGGAAAATGTGCTTCTGGAGCAGGCCAGTCTTTCACTTATCAAACTGACTTCCATTTAAAGTGTTGTACTTGAGGTGGCTTTCTTCTGGGATTTGTTTTAATCTGTCTTGAGACATCTCCTTCTTCCTCATATGCAGAGGTTTTCCTGGGTTCCTCTGAGGACGCTTGCATTGGCAGCACAATGGAGATCTGAGGTGTGGTTGTTGCTGCAAACCAAAGTCAAACAATTCCCCTCAATCCTTGAAAAAAAGAGGAATCTGCTCACCCATGTTTAACTGGTGCCTGGCTTCTGCACTTTTCTAACCTTCATTTCCAGTTGTGACCTGCCCATAGGTGTGTGCTCACACTTTCCTCCTGCTGACCCGGGCAGGGCACCGTGTGCCTGGCGTGTGGTTCCACACTGACATGGTTCTTGAAAATCCAGTGTGACTGAGGACATGCACAGCTTGGAGATGAATTATTGCCAAGTCTCCTGGAGCATTACTCAGCAGTGCTGGAAATGGCCCCAGGGATCAACACTCTTGCAAACGATCAGCCAGCCCCTTCCACACAGAGGTCCTTATAGGAAAATGTTTGTCTAAACTGGAAAACTGTTTTTCAAAAAAAATCTCAGAGAGAAGGATAAATAATCAAAAAGCCGTGGGAAGTGTTTAAATCAAATTTTAAACAGCATAGTGGGCAGTTTAGTTGAGAGACTTATTCTTGTCTCATTAAAACAAAAGAAAAAATCCAAACATAATTATTTACCTAAAGCTGTATCACGAGGGGTGGATGCTGCCAGCCTACAGGGCTGAGCCAGAGCTCCAGATCCCACTGTTTGTGCTCTGTCCACAGGCTTTGGGCTGGCACAGGCACAGTGCTTCTTCTTGCCTGCCACCAGCCTGGTAAACATGGCTGGCTTGTGCTCAAGCTGAGCACAAGCTTGGTCAGGTACCTGAGAAATCCAAGCCAAACCGAAGTGCGTTTGGCTGCTGAGGATGGAGCTGCTGTCAATTTGTTTTTCTCAGCTCAGCAGTTTCCCCTGAGATCTCCATCAACAAATCGATGTTCCGTGTCTCACTGTCCTGCCTCAGCTCCTCATCCCGGGAGCTGTGTGTGTACTCAGGCTGGCCCCGAGGGACGTGTGGCCACCCACGGCCACTCAGAGCATCAGCCTGGGGCTGGCTCAACACTGAGCTTAACTCCCATCGGAGCTGCTGGGATTCAATTCACAGCTCAGCGAGTGCCAAGTGCTGCCTGGACTGGGACACACACCTGGCTGTCGTGAGAGCGGTGTGCCACTGTTACATAAGCCTTTTGGGTTGTTTCCTCTGGTTTGCTGCACTCCATTAGGAGCCAGAATTTTATATTTTCTGCTGGACTTCCCCTCTGCAGTGACAGCCTGACTCTGTGTCTATGAGGCGGATTCAAGTTTCCCGTTTGGGTATTTCCACTGACATTGGTCAGGCACAAAAATCATGTGATCTGAAGGAACAATTTTGGCTATCTTACCCCAAATATCAGATTCCTTCTGTCTTTTTAAAAATTATTTTATTTTTTAGGACGCTTTTTCCTAAAATGTTTAAAGCTAGGAAAAAGCCCCAGAAGCTGTAATAAAATAGGGACCACGATACAAATCACCAGGGCTCTTCCTACGGGCATTTCGGCCAAAGTTGACTCGCGGTGCCTGTTCCAACGTGCAGCAGCCACGAGTGCATCAGCAGCCAAAGGTTCCCCCCTGCAGCACAGTGACAGCTACTGCAGGTGCCCCATCAGCTGGAGCTCATTTAGCCATGAGGACTTTTCCTGTTTAAAAAAAAAAAAAAGGAAAAAAAGCATCTTGTGCTGCTAAAATCCAGAGAAAATTCTACTTACTTCAGCAAAAGCAGATGGAATTGTTAATGTCATGACGGAATTGGCAATTATTGGCCATACTTTTCCTTTGTGGGACCCAATCTGGGGAGTTTCCCAAGGAGATATGTTGGGCCATGGGTCATGATATAATGACTACATCCACGGGCCAAAATTTTGCTCCTCAGCCATGATGAAAAATGAAGAAAAAAATGGGCTAAATCTTCATGTGGTTCAAGGGACAACTGAAAAAAAATCATAGTGAACCAAGGCAACACCACAGTCTGCTAACAGGGCAGGGCTGTTAGGACAGGGCTAAGAACCAAACTGTTGGAGGTAGTGGGGTTTTTGCGGGGAGAATTTTGGTTGATTCTCTGTTCTGGTAATGCCCCCTCTTCTGGGTGCAGTCCACTGGGACTGGTGGACCTTCACATGATCCAGCCCCACCACTCTTGTTATCTCATGGGCATCTGTGCCAGTGCTTGCCAAAGCATTTGGGCTTGCTGTTGCTTCAGGCTCTAGCCAAATTTAGGCAAATGCAACTAAATATACTATACAGAGGTCACAGATGAAATGCACTTTCCAACTTTACCTGATTAGATCCTTTTCTAAAGGAAAACTGAACTCCTGAAAAATGTGCTGGCCTTGTGCATCACCTACACCAAGAGTATCCACATGAGTATATATTGACCTGCCCCATTTTAGGGATGCAGTGGGGCTTGGCCAGCAGTTGGCAGAGGTTCATAAAGCAGTTGGGGTGCTTTGTTCCTCTCTTACATGCACATACAGACCCCCTGAGCTCTTAGCTGGCTGCTGGCACAGCCCTCAGTGTAGCACAGACTGTGTTTTCTCATGTGAAATTCAATAAATTCAGCATTTTCAGGACCTTGGTATAATCAGGGTTTTCAATCTTCTCCTTCATTGCCTTCTAATATACCCTCCTAACAATTAACTCTGTATGTTGGGAGAACGCCAAATGCAGGGTAAAAGACTTCGTTTTTCTTTCCCATAATTAAATGTCGTGTTTGCTGCTGTCTTTCCCACTCGATTAAGTGTCCGTGTATGGTCTAAAATGCTCTTTGGTGAATTAGCATAAAGTCTGTCAGGATTTCAACCAACATTCTCCCTCCCACTGCATCTGTGCAGTTCACAGAGGGCAGCGTTGGCCGGCGGCAGGGGCCTGGAGATGGGTTTATTGCAACTCTGAAAAAAATGACTTGCAAATCTATCCCTGGTCTCCCTCCGTGCTGCAGGCCAATTGGGGCAGCTAGCTAGAGACTAGAGTCTTTTTTGTTAATTACATCTAAAGACATATTGGAGAAATATTCCCCAAGCTGGACTCTGGCAACATCTATAGCACTGCATGTGATGGCAAAAAATATAATTGGTTGTCAGTGACTAATAGATGCGTGAATTATGTGCTGGGAGGTGAAATAGCAACTTTCCACCAGTTCAGGATGAGCTGGAAGTGAGATGATGACTTGTCCTCAGCACAAGATGAGCAGTGTGGTTATCCTGATTGGCAGCCCTGTGCTAGGGAATGACCACTTTCCCCAAAAAGCATTCCTTGGAGCCAGTGCACTTTTTGCCACATTCCTCAGGGCTGCTCTGTGCCACCTAGTTCCAGAGTCTGTTAACCCAGCACTAAACCACGTCCCAAGTGCCACATCTGCACATCTTTTAAATACCTCCAGGGACAGTGACTCCACCACTTCCCCGGGCAGCCTGTTCTGTGCAGGACCTGAACAGCTGCCTGTTCTGGGCAGCTTGATCACCATTTCAGTGAAGAAATTTTTCTTCATATCCAGTCTAAACCTCCTGGCACAACTTGAAGCTGTTTTCTCTTGTTCTATTTATTTTTTCTTTAATTTTCATATTTCTTTAATCTATACAACTTCTGGTTTGTTACCAAGTCCAGAAGGACTTGGGTCCAGAAGGATAGGTCATTATAAGTTGGGAAAAAACTTAGTGGTGAGGGGAACAGAGCTGGCAGATAAACCTGGAATGTGACTGTGAGTTCCAAGCCCTCCTTGTCCAGAGATACTTCTGCTCCCTGAGAAGGGATTACACTGGGTGGGATCTCATACTCCTGCTGTTTCCCCAACTCCTCTTGCAGTTCTCTCGGTGTCCTTTGGATAAACAGCTGCAGAAAGGGAGCCTTTGTTTCCAGAAGCGTTGGGGGAATGGCTCGTGGTGGTACAGATAACCCTGCCTGTTGAGGAGATGCTGCAATACAACTGGGAGGGTACACAATGAATTATTCACCAGCTGTTTCCTCTCCTTTCAAGACACTTTCTGTAAAAATAGGGGCTGGATGTGGTGCATGTGAGATACGCAATCAACAACAGAGAAGGAGCTTGAGCTTTTGGCTTGCAAGGTACTCAGACCATCCGTCACAAGGAACTGGTTTATACAAATCTATGTCTGGACCTCCATGATGTTTGACTGCAGGTGGCCCATAAATGTGTTTTCTTTTTCTCTGAATGCCTGATGAAGACCTGAAAATCTGGTTTACAGAAGTGCCAGGTGCCTGCAGCTTTGACAGATGTTGGTAGGAGTGATGCTTTAAACACGCAGAGAGAGGCACAGTGCCATGCACCCCCATGACTGGGCTCTTGGGGCTTTCTGCTTGGGTCCCTGGCTGTTTGCAGCCTCTCCATTGCCTGGCCCAGTCCCTAAGGAGGGGACAACGACAGCCCCTCCCTCCTCGGGCTGCAGATAGAGGAGATGCTCTCACCTTGGTGAGCACTGGGCTGCATTGCTGAGGTACAGTGGAAAAAACCCCATAAGAAAAATTACAGGTCCCCACATCTGAGTCCAGCACTGGGAAAAAGCAATTGCCTAAGATATGAATAAAAGGCATTGCTGTTGGTTTTTGTTTTTTTTTTTCTTCAACTTGGCTATTCAAACTGCCATGAAAAATATGTCTGCTCTTTTCTTTTATAACCTCTTACAAGCTCTCAATTTTAGCCTCCACTCCCCAGAGCCCATAAAATAAATGGGTAGAAACACCATAAAAATGAACAAAATCCCAAACCATAGCTAGTTCATATTCTGAGTGTATCATTAAATGCGTATTAAGGAAAATCCCTCATCTTACATAAATATGTAATTGTTTATTTATCTGTAACTGATTTTAAGCTATTTGAAATAGCCTTCTAGAAATTGAAGGGGGTGCCAGATGACTGCACTAAAGGACAAGAACAGATTAGGTGTGAAATACCTCTGTTTTAATATATTTGAAAAATTTTTCTCAGAAAAATTACAGGTTAAAAAAAGAGGTAAAAATGCTCATTTATTTCATGTTTTTGGCTTTAAGTAATAAGAATATTTTCCCACTAGGAACTCAGAGCCTGCCATACCCAGGAACTGAGGACTTAACCAGGAATCAGCTGGTCAGGCGACCTTCCTCTCCTGCTGTCGCTTTTTAGCAGTGGGTAATCAGCCTGCTTTCTGCCATCACCTCCCTCTCTACAGGGCAACAGCACAGATGTGAGAGAGGTTACTGGGAAAGGACAGTATCTCCTGGTACTGCCTTGCCTATTTGCATAAGAGCTATCTCAGAGCTGGAAACAGTCTAATGTGCCTGCAGTTCCAAGGGGAACACATGGCAGGAGAAACAGAGGCATAGACATGAAAACAAATGGACACACACATTGTGTTTCTGTTCCTCATGCTGGATATTGATGTGCAGTGCATTGAAATACCTGGCCTGTGCAGCCAAATCCTACCTGATCCCCTGGGCCTGGATGCAGAGGATGAGAAGTGCTCCCCAGTCTGCCGAGTCACATGCTGACAAGGTCTGGGCATCAAGTTGAGCCTTGCCCAGCCATTTCCCAACCCTAGCCAGGTCCTATTCCAAGAAAATAAGAGAAGGTTAAGTTCTGCATCCTCCTTCAGTATTGTCCCCAGCTGAGGAGCATCCTTCACAGGTGCCCTCCTGCTCCCATGTACCTTTGTCTTGAAACCAGAGGATGACTCCAGGCTTTCCTCAATCTGCCTGGGAAGAGATGAAATGGGATCCTGTCTCCTAAGGGAAGGTGGAAACAGCTGAGTTGGTAAGAAGAAAATGCATCCCTGTCCTATCTGTGCCTGGTCTCCAGCACCAGCTCCCTCTCTAAGTGCTTTGCAGGGGAGTTAAACGTTGCTGCCTCTTTGGTGGAGATTGAGCTGGCCCCAGAGTGGGGTTGAGCCTGTGCTGCTGCTACGGGTGGGTGCACGATGACAACGCACATGATTACATTCCCAGCAGTGGGAACAGTGAAGTGCTGCCAGATGATGACACCTCACACGGTCCCAGGGATGCTTTTAGATTAATCTATTAATAGCTCCCTGTGTTTTCACTTCTGGAAACATAAATATGTATCCCCAAATGCTCCTGATTGTCACATGCCTGGAAGTTGGTAAATTGGAGACTGATTTCAGATCTGTCCAATGTAAGGCTCTGTGATTGATCAGCATGTCCAGAGCCGTCCTCGCCTCACTCCTGTGCCAAAATCCTGGGAGCGTGTGCTCATCACAGTGACAGGCTGGGAACAATCTGAGGAGGAAAGCTGCAGGAGCTGGGTCAGTCCTGGAACAGGGTAGCATAACTTCAGCTGATTTGAATGTGAATTACACTCGTTTAGGCCAGGCCTGGAATTTGCCCCTGGCATGGGTTGGCTTTCTGCAGCTTCACTTGCTTTTGACCCAAAATGCTGTCCGTGGGAAAAGAGCTGAGCAAAAGCAAATAATGGTGCCAGCCTCAGCTGTGACTTTGCCTATTAAAAATGTAACTAATATGAGTGATCCTTACTTCTTGTGATCTTAGATTTTAACTTTTTTTAGAAATTGCAGTAGTTAATGCGTGCATATAAATGTGTGTGCATGGGATGCAAACACATAAACTCCCACCCATGAACACACACTCTAAATACTGGCTGATTCAAGTATAAGTATTTTGTTTCTGGATTTAAACTTCCTCCAGATTCAGTAATTTTGGAGTGGAGATTTTGTCACACTGTACTGCTGAGATGCTCAATGCAAATGTTGGGTTTGATCTGGCTGCTGACAGTTTCTTGGGTGATTTGTGTTCTGGGCTTTGTCACATGGTTCCCTCTCTGAACCCAAAAGTCTCTCTGGGCTCTGGACTAGCTGAGCTGCTGGTTTTGGGATATGTGGGTATGTTGGTAGGGCTCCCCCCAGAGCAGAGATCAGCATTTCCACCTTCCCAAAAGGTCACTTTGTAGCATCTTTTCACTGTTGAGTGAATAAATTGAAGTGTTCAACCTAGTGGGATCACAGGAGGGACATCAGTGACCCCACTGATGGGAACACATGTGCACAGGTGTGTTGAAGACCACGTACAGTGAAATGTCTGTGAAGAAGGTGATGACAAATTCAGTCTACTGAGACAAGAGCCACCCTGAGCTATCCACAGCTGGTGGGACTATGTCCCTGTGCCCAGCACTGCCTCTCCATCCTCTGGCAACATGAAAATCACCCAGGGTGAGCTGCTGCCTAAATGGACCTGCCAGCTTCAAATATTACCCTGAGCCATTATCTGATACCAATGCAGCTCTTCCTGGGATCAAAGAAAGCCACCTGCATTGATAAAGACTCATCCAGAGCTTTGACTCTGGGCCCCCTGCTCCAGGCAGGACAGCCACCCTCAGGAGTGACAGAGGACACGGCTATGCCCTGCAGAGTCATGCTTCACTCCAGGTGGAAATGGCATTTCTGGGCACCCTCTGGCCTCTTTTAAAAAGTCCTAATAATTTTAAGTCCCACATTTGGCTAAGGTAAAACAATTTGCAATTCTAGTCACTCACATGAGAATTATTTTAGGATAAAGAGCAGAGGCATTTGCAGTCTGGTGAGACACTCCTCACAAGTATTAATTTGGTCTTGTTGCTGGGGGGACTTTCTGGAGAAAGGAATAGTGAGAAGAAAAAAAAAAAAAAAAAAAAAAAAGCAGAGAAGGAAACTGGAAAGTGAAGGTCATGTCTTCCCTGTGTGGAGATGGTCTTTACCAATGGTGGTGAACTGTCCCTGTCTAGATCTCCATGCCTGGGCACAGAAGGGGAGAGAACAGCAGTTTTGGCCCTAAAAATGCAGAAATAGGAGGGTGATATTTTGCTTTCTTGCTGCTCACAGGGAGTCACTCAAAAATCTACTGCAGTGCAGAGCAAAAAGTGCAGAGCAAAATGTGGCCATAGTGTTCCAACTGCTTATCGAGCTGGGGAGGGCCTGAAGTCAACTAATTTGGTAGCAGCCTGTTTGTGTAGTGTAATCCCATGTTAGCCTTGAAAATGCTAAATCAGGAGTGAAATCAGGATTTTTCTCACCACTAGATTTAGTTTAGCCTTTCCAAATGGGATAATACAGCAGAATGCTGCCTTTATTGGAGCTGTTATATTTAATCCCATTTTATTTCCTTCTTTGTTTTGAGTAGCCAAGGACTTTCCAATAGAATATCTTTGTGCTCTGCAGGCTGCTCAGAGCAGGTCATATTAACGAGCTGTGGATAATGTTTCAGAGAGCATCTCAGAAACCAGAGGCTGTGCTTCAAACCCAGGCTGCAAGCCCCTGAGCTATCCAACATCAGGCTTCCCAATCCAGCACCGGTTTCCTCAGCACTACCGAGGCTGTATGAAACAAGCTATCAGTGAAATTACTGCATGGCTGGGCTCTGCTTCTAAGGGACACAAACCGCCATTAAAGAACCAGTGCAAGTTGCAGGGCACAATGTGCACTGTGCTGAACTGAGTGGCACTGGTTTGGAGGCTACTGGTACATGGAAACACTGGGAGATGGTGTATCCTAGTGTTTAGTCCCTGTGTGCAAAGGCTGTCACAGGATGCATGACTCATACTTCATGGCCTTAAACTGCTTTTGTTAATGTTGCTGGCCCAGATGGCCTGGGAAAGGCTGGCCAGGAGAGCTCCCATGGTGGGCAGTCCATGCACAGCCTCCTCTGCTGCCGCACTGGAGCTGGAGGCAGTTCCTGGGGGAGGGCAGCAGGCTCAGGGGCCACAACCTCCCTTGCCTGCCTCAGTCCAGGAGCACCTTCTTCTTCATGGGAAGAAGAGAGCATTGGGAGGATTTTTTTGGGAATAATTTGCTATGGGCTTTGGCATTCCTTGCCCCTGGTTTCCACCAGCAGAGTTTGGGATAGGCTTGGTAGCAACGAGGAATTCCCAGCGTGTTCCTTAGGACTGGTCTGACAGAGGCATCCTGTGGGCAGTGTTGTGAAATCCAATCTGTTGGGTTTTTTTTCCCTGTGACACAGATCTCGATTTACCTGCTTTTTTTCCTGCCTACCAGCAACTCAAGCCAGCTGTGTCTTACACTGAACTCTTCCTTGAAGTCTTTGAATTTTCCACAACCTTCAGTCACAGATGTGAGTATGCTGATGACTGATTACAGCTTCCAAGGACTCTTCTATGCAGTCATCTCTGTCCATTGTGAAACAGAGATATATGACAGAGAAGGAAATCAAGTTATTGACAATGACAGAGTTGGTCATAAACTGAATGAATCAGCAAACACCCAGTTTTCAGTTATTTACTTTCAATAGACCAAATCTTCAGGGATGAATTTTTCTCTTTCAGTTTCTCTTGAGTGTTTAAATCACATGCAATACTTTGCAAATATAGATTTCCACATCATGTGTAAAAACAATGAGATGAATAATTTTAGCACAGATGGCTCTCATAATACTCTTCTGTTTCCAAATATTCAAAAATCCTTTTAGAGCCCTGGGTCCTCATTCCTGGTATTTGAAAGCTAATGTTTGACCCTTTTAATCTTAAATTCTATTCCATCTCTCAATTTCAAGGTTATAATTTTGCCCTAGAAAGGCTGAGGAAAATATAGAAATTGGAAGACACTCTCAAATACATAGTTTTTGAGATCATTGGTGATTTTTACATTAGATAATCTGAGCCTCTCTAATTTGTGGAATCACACCTGATAATGTCAAAAAAGGGTATTCAAGATAAGGTCCCTTTTAAGCAAATAATATGTAAGGAACTGACCAATATTAAAACCTCTTGAAAAAAAAATCCTGTGACACAAAGAAAAGTAGATTATGTGAATGCAACCCAGCATGGTTTCTGCCAGGTTCCACATAATGCTGGGTGGAGAGACTCAGGCCCAGAGCACCTCACTTGCCCCTCACCCCTTGTTCACCATGGCTGCCCAAATACCCACAAAAGCCCTCTTGGCTGATGAACTCCTCACCAGGTGGGTGGTTAAAGCTTTCACTTAGACATCAAAATCCCCAACAACCTACAGCTCCTAAGGACTGCCTTTCAAGTCGTTGCTGTTAGCTACTCATGCTGGAGATAGAGGGCACTTAGAAGCTGGAAGGTTTGCACTGGGAATCTCAAAGAGGAGATGCTGGTTTTGGGTATCAATCTTTACTGGTATGTTCAGCAGCAGTCCTGGGATTTGGGCTGGAGGGAAGCTTGTTTTGTTAAGCTTTCTGCTGGGGGCCGAGTGGTGCCTGCGGGGAACCTTCCTCTGCCTTGGAAGATGAAGGTGGGCTGTGGCTTCCCTGGAGGATGCAAGAGCTGGGCTGGAGGCCAATGAGGCTTGTGTGTGTTTTGGAGGATGGAGAACTGCAGAGCCTGTGCAATGCATAGGGGTTGGAAAGCCCTGTGAACCTGATGCTAGCAAGTTCAGTGTGGGATGCTCTCTGATATGGGAGAACAGACCTGTCCAAGTTATTCAGAGCTGGGGCTTAAGGAGCAGGAGAGCCCAGGGTGGGCAGCTGGCAGTGTGAGGAAGGCACATTTGCAGACAGATGCCCTTGGGGGACGTGTCCCAGAGGTCTCTCACAATGACTAGTCACTGCTTTTAGGAGTTGTTGCTGTGCTGATTCAGAGACTCCCTGGACAAAGTAATTACTACTCTCGAAGTATCATCTTGCTGCTTCAGATGTGTCGCTTTTAGGCTGATTTGTGGCTGGGTCTGACCCTTCCAACAGCAACTGAACATTAACAGCTGAAGGCTTAACAGTAATATGCTTAGTGTAATAAGATCAATTATATTAAATGCCTGATTAAGAGCCCTAGGGACTGGAATCCTTCCTCTGCAGAGGCACCAGTGAGTGCCCTGGCACCAGTGGGTAAGGCTTCCCCTCCTCCAGAAGCTGTGTGTTCTACACTTCACTGTCATGTCCAGCTGTCAGAGTCCAGGACATCCCTCTGGCTGCCCTGGCTGTCTTGAGACCCTGGCAGGGGGCTCGGAGACCTTGGCAAGAAGTCAAAAACACTTGTGGCTTCGATTTTAGCCCGTGGGATAGGTTGCCAACTCTATATGAGGAATTGCAAGCCAAAAGGGTTTGAGTAGTGTAATAGGTGAATTGACACAGGGTGAAAAAGTAGAATTTTGGGATTTTTAGAATGTGATTCGGGGGTACAAGATGGAGGAATTTGGGCGTGTCCTAGCCTTCTTCTCCTTGTCCTCCATGTCTTGGTGTGATGGTGACACTTTTCTATTGGTTTAAAGTAGAGACACACCGTCTGACACAGGAGATAGTTATTGGCACATTATTGTAAATATAACACATGTAATTTCTGATATAAAATACCCAGCAGGGCACGCAGACTGCCATGGCTTCTTTACTAGATGGACCTCAGCAGGTCAGAGAAAGAATGTTATAGATAAGGAAAAATAAACAACCTTGAGAACTCAATCCTACACATTCCAGACTTCTTCTTCAGTTACACGGGCTAGGGAACAAGGACTTTTACAATCTTGGGGTCAGCCCAGCATTGAGACCCCAACATTCAGCCTGCTTTAGGTGTAAATAGACGTTTTTTCCTGTTCCTACCACTCTTCGCTCCTGGTGCAGGTTGCATCAGGGACTCCTCTGATGTGGGTTTCTGCCCTTTGAGCTGGATGGTCATCACGAAGTTGCTTCATGCTGGCTGGGAAGCAGGATGTACCTGAGGGCACTTCTAAAGTGGGACCTGGGGGCACAGACCTTGGCACCTGAGCAGCTGTGTTCACATGGGGAGCAGTGCTGCAAAGCACCTGTGCATGGCCAAATTAGCTTTACACGTAACGGTGCTGTGCTGCAAAGTGCTTCAGAAAGGGGGAACTGGCTCAGAGCAAGTTGGGGACAAATATGCTTCTACTTCTAGCAGCTCAGCCTCCACATTCCCAGACAAAATATGAATTTCAAATTGATGATATAGTCTACTAAATGTCTTCAACTCTCTACTCAATATATTAGAGACGCACACCAGAAATTTAGAAGAGAATTGAATCTGAATGTTAAACCAGTGATTCCCCAGGGGGAAATTTTCTCAACTTGTCTGATTCTCCAAGGATATGGTATTCCCAAAGAATTAATTTTGTAACTAATGATCAGATGAAATAAGGCTCTGTCAGAGGTTTAGAAGATCTAACTTGGCACCAGTTGAATGCATATGGAATTTGTCATCAGTCATAATGAAAAAAATAGTTTAAAATGTTTTCATCGAATGTGCATTTTTTTCACTGAAAGTGCACCTAAAACTAAAACCACTGTTCTTCTCAGTCTGTGAGGTGAGTAAATGATTATATACTCTGAAACCCATATCAAAGAGATGCTCCACCTTTCTATAGAGTTTTCCTTTTATTTAAAGCCCTTTTACAGAAACCAGTGGAAGTTGTCATGACGTGAGAGGCAGAAAAGTTGCCAAATGTCTTGGAAACACAGGCAGCTACTTCTGGGAAAGTGGATAGCTAAGGGCTAACAGGAAGGCAACTGCCTAATTCCAAATTTAGATTCAATGTCCCAAAAAACATAAATCTGCTGAATTCCATCTCTGTCTTTTCAGGCCTCTTAAAAATTTTGTGCTTGAGATGCTGTGTCTCAGGACTTTTGAAGGTAAGTTCTGTCCCCATTTGGCTCTAGCAGAATGGCTGAGGAGATCAGGGATTATTTATTCTTTATTATTTGTGTATGTTGTAAAATACAGTCATTTTTCAATGTGTTTAGCCCTGGGTAATGGAGGAACATGCAGAGCACAGCTTATTTGACCTGAGTGAAGGAGTTGGAAAGAAAGGATCGGAGGAGAAAGGGTGCAGCTGGGGAGAGGTTGGTGCTATTCCTCCCCTGGGTGGACTTGCCTGAGGGGGAAGAAGGTTCTTTGCTTTCCCCCTCACTCAGCAAGAGCAATGCTGGCCCAGCAGTGGGGACCATCTTGTGACTGAAACAAGCTATTGCTTAGGTGGGTGTTTGTTGGGTGATGGGAGGATCTGGGTGGATGTGTGAGTAAAGGATAGGAATAAAACTGGAAGAGTGGGGAAGAGAAAGATCTGACTAATGGGCCTGTATGTGAGAGGCATGTGAAATGTCCTGTAGAATCCAAGAGTATATCCTCACCAAAGGTGAGTGATGAGCTGCATTCCACTGTCCAGCTAAAGGGCATTGTGCACTTCAGTCCAGTGTCTTGCACAGCATCTGCTCCCAGTTTTTAGGGGAAACCTGAGTGCTCTTTGCCTCCATGATTCTTCTCTCTGACCTGTATCCCAACCAACTGACACTCCCAGGAGACATGAGGATCCACATGCTCCCACCCACAAACCTTTCCTTGCCTTGTGGCTGGTAGTGCCCAGAATCACCTCAGGAGGAGTGTGGAGGATGCCTTTATTGGAAGTGGGGTTGTGAGCGTCCAAAAGTTACACAGTCCCTGTAGCATCCCAGCCTGGATGAGCTTCCTCAGCAAATGCTCCAGCTGGATGACTCGGCAGTACAGTCATGCAATGGCAGTTGTCCCACCCTGCAAACCACAGAGCAACGGAAACTTTAGACAGAAGTTGCTGGATAGCACTTGAGGAGGGGCTGCAAGAAGCCCAAAGTAGTGTGGTTGGGCCATCTTTCCAAGGATAACTGGGACAATACCCTGACCCAGAGTGGCCTCGAGCTCCTGGTGTGACTGTTGGCATCCTGGGGTGGGTGAATGCTTCTATGGAGCAGAGGTACAGGACTGTCTGTGCTGGCCTCTAAACCAAAAATAGCTGTGTTTCTTTTACCTTTAACTCTTTTTTTAGGTGGAGGAGTGGCTTGAAAGTTCAATTCTCCTCTCATTTGTGTTGGTTTCCTATCAAGCCCAGTCAAGAGTCTGGCTTGCTCCTTGGAGTTAATGTAATGAGCAGGTCAGGTCTTGCACTGATCCTCCCTTACTGGATTTGGAGTCAGGTTGCCAAGGAAAACCAACCCCTTGGGAAGTTGGGCAGCTTTCATAGCAGTTAGTGATGCCTCTTGCCTTTTTGTGTCTTCCTGGGAAGCTTCTCTTGTGGCTCTGTTCTGTAGGAGCTAGTAAGGATTCATGCTGAAATCGCTCTGGGAAAAAGGGCTGCTCCAGCCTCCCCCAAGCTTTGTGGGTGCCTGTGTTCCAGGACTGAGCCGTGGCCTCTTTGCCACTGCCAGGGCCACCACCTCCCAGCTGTGCTGCCCTCCTTTGGAAGGGATGAGCTGCTGTCCTGATAGTTCACAAGTCCTGCAAGATGCTCTGAAATCCTGTTCTAAGGGGGATCATCGATCCCTCTCTTCTCAGCGGTGCAGCGGGCTGGCTGGGAGGCTGGAGCAGCTTGGAGCCATTGCTTTGTTCCCATCGCTTTGAACCCACCACCCCGGCTAAATAGTTGGAGTGTTTGCCTCTCAAAAAGCACCTGCATTTTAGAGTTTGGTAAATGCCAACTTAAAATCCTCCCTCTTTCCCGGCCGGAGGGGCATCTCTTGTTGCTGTTTCATCCCAAGTGCAGCAACCTTTGATAACCCAGGCTCCAGTCCTGAGTGTGGAGGGGAACAAAACGCTTTGTGGAATGTCCTGGCCTTGTCCTGTGGGATGGCTGGGAGCTGCACCATGGCTCCGTCGCTTTTCAGGGAGCGAGCACTTGGCTCTGGTATTTCTTGCTGCACGGCCAGCGGCTCCCTGCGCCGGGGGCTTCGTCCCCCCGCGGGCGCTGCTGCTGGGTCCGGCTGTTTTCGGAGAGCGGCTCCGCATGCCAGGGAGGAGCCTGGCTGGGAGCTGATCTGCTGGATTTGGGTTTTTTTTGGTGTTAATTTCCCCAGTCATTGTGGCCGCTGCTGGAGGCTCTCTGTGCCTCCAGCTCCACTAGAGGGCAATGTGATGTGCCGTGGGGACGGCAGCGGGCCGGGCGGGAGCGGCGCGGCTGCGCCTGGAGGGGACGGTGGCGGCACCGGCCCGGCCGTGCCGGGCGAGGGCTCGGCTCACCCCTGAGTGCGACCCAGTGCTGCGGCCTGAGCATCTCCTGCTCGCTGCCAACCCAGTGCAGAGACGGGACGGGGCCTGACAGTCAGTGAATGCCACCGAAAAGGGGGGGGGGGGGGGGCGGGGGTAAAGCCCCAGGGACTCCCGAGCAGTGCTGAGATGGCAAAGCAAAGGCGTGGGTGGGGGATGGATGTCACGTACAAGCACGTTCCTGCTGCGAGCAGAGGAGCCTGCCCTGGACACATCTCCTTCAGGACATGTCAGGGATGATTGTTCTGTGCCTTGAGCACAGTCCAGTGTGCTGGGAGGTGAGGCTCTCTGTCACAAGTTGTCTGCTCTCCCTGGGGTGGGGGGGAGGTGGCTGCAGGGAGCCCTTTGTTCTCATAGGGTCTGGGAGATTGTATTTTACTTAATATATTGAAGATAATAGAGGATCAGTTTCCTTTCCTGGTCTGGGTAAGGTTTGTTATAACATCACTCTGTTGTGTGGCTTCTCCTGGGAGTCCTGAGTTTCTTTTTTCGTTTTTGTTTACTGAATGTGGTGGCTATCTGATTGTCTGTGCTTCCTTACACGTGATCAGGCACAACAGAACGAGCAGGAGTGGGCCCAGACTGAAATGGAGGCAGGGGAAAGCTCCAGACCAGTGACCAGACTAAGTGTGGGGTAGAGAGCTGGGTGGGGAGGGGTGGGTGACCGGGTTCCTTCACTGAAGAAAAGCTCCAGGCTTTGCCAGTAGTGAGGCCAGCATTGGCAAGCAGCTGTGGCAGCTGGCCAGCAGCTGTGTGGTGTAGCTATGAAGTGCCCACACCTTTGGATATGGATTGTGGGCTGCAAGCTGATTGCTCCCCTGACCCTTCCTCTGCAGAGGGTCATTCTGCTCCAGGCCAAATGCTGTCCCAACTGTTACAGTGGCTGAACAACACATTGCTTTTCTTTAGGGAAAAAAAACAAGAAGATGACCTGAGGGAGTCTAGAGCTACTCTAAATGTGGATTTGGGGTTTAAGGCCAAGTCTCCTTAGAAGGTTCAGGGGGGGTGTGCTTTGGCAGCAGACTAATGCTTCAACAGTGACTCTTGGCATTCTTGCTGCTCTGTCCACCCTGCTTTAAGCTGCCCGTGCTGGGCTGGTCATCGTCCCCAGAGAAGGCTGTGGAGCACTGTGAACCATGCTGGAGGGGCTGTGGGACCCTACCACGGCTCTTGGTGACCAAAAAGCTCTTGAGCCTAGGGTGGCCCTGGCTGTGCCCTAAGCTGGTGTCTGGAATAGACACAGCCAGCACTACGGGCTCCCTGTGGGGGAGGCAACACCACAGCGGCCGCCTGCCCTGCTGGAAATTGCACGTGATAAATTTAACATGGAACCTGCTGCAAGGTGGCATATCAATAAAAAATGTGAATATGCTGACTTTGACACTCCCTCGCATGAAAACTTTGGGAGATGATAAAATGCAGCTGTACTGAGGAGTGACCAAATGAAGTTTGACTTTAGTTATTCTAGGCTTTCTTCAACTTCTGGTAGGTGTTTTCACTGCACTAACACTGTTGTGGCTCTCCTCTCCTCCTGCCCAACACCTTGGGCATGGGCATGTGGGACTTGGTAACCCCTTCCAGAAGGCTGTCAAGAAATCTAAATTAATTCAGCTCAGTACATTATGTCATTTTGTTTTTCTTCTGTGGTTTATTTTTCTTTAATTTCATCTGCTCCAAATTTGGTTACACAGAAATTTCCACTTCAACCCAATCTGTGAGTTTTTGACAGACAGGCTTATTTAAGACCTACAGCTGGAAGAAGTAATTAAGGTTTCACTGAAAATGCAACTTCTTGACCTAAGGCAAAAATACTAAATTTCAACTTAGTTTTACTTTATAATCTCAGCTTCACCTTCATAGCTGTGTAACATTTTATTGCTGATGGTGGGAACAGGGCTCTTGTATCCTCCTTTTGTTTTTGTAGTGGGAGCTCACAAAGGTATAAAAAGCCCCTGAGAACCCATTTCCCTCCCTTCACAAAGCAAAGCCTATGATGGGGGCAAATATATATATATATATATATATATATATATATATATATATATATATATATATTTCTATTTAGGGTGCTGCAAACAAGCACTTTTAAATGTTCCCTTCCACTGTAGGACTGGTGGGTGAGGTGGTGAGGTGGCCAGGGTTTGTCCTTTTTTCCTTTTTTCACCAGGACTGGGATAAGTTGTCTCATGATGCCTGAATCTTGTATTGCTGAGCTGAGCTTTGGAGCTTCCAGCCTTTAAACCCTTCTGTGTCATACCTGCCCCAGGTCAGCTCTGGCCCTTGGAGTTCTAAAAGTGCTACCAGCCCCTCACCCAGCACTGGGAGTAGGGATGGGAAGGGAAGCTGTGCCTTGCCTGCATCTCCCTGAGAGCAATTGCCATGCCAGAGGTGGGGGGAGGTTTAGGCCTGGCTCAGGGTGAGGGTGTGTAAAACTCACACTACAGCTGCCTGGAAATATGGCCAAATGGGAATATACCCAATCCTTTTTAAAATTCAATAAAGCAAGAAAGTAGTGTGGGATCTTTAGAAAATCAGATGTTGCCATTTTGTCACAGAAGAGCATTCCACGCTGTCTTTTTATTAACTTGCAGGCATTCTTGAACAGCCTTCTCTTGTCGTCCCTCCTTCTTCCCCCCCAGCCTTTCTAAAGGTTTTCCTGGAAAGAGTGGACAAGGAAATGGCTGATGCTCAATGGAAAACTAAAAGCCAACTGTTTTGGAATGGCTTACAGGAACAAACCTTGCTCTATTTGTCTGGGAAAACTTTACTTAGTTAACTCTCTTGGATGAATCACTGCTGTTAGCAGGAAAGCACTGCTGGTCTCGTCTCTATGGCATCCTCTTGCACCCGTACCTCATCTCCAGAATATGTGCTGTTAATCCTATCTGGAGCCTGTTACTGCCTTAGAATTCTCCCTTTTTGGCTGGACAGGGTTGCTGCTACTGTTTATTAACAAGCACAGTTAAAATATGCTGCTGTTTTTTGCCTTGTGCCGTGATGCAGATTTGTCTGACCCCAGCACCAGGAGCTGGATGAGAGGAGAGCCACGAGCTTGGTTTTCAGTGCAGTGAATAGCTGCTCCTGGAGCCTGGATCACTGCTGTCACAACCCCCTTGCTACAGAGCAGTGGTACAGCAGAAGCTCCCGCTGCACATCCACAGCGGCTTAAAACATTCTGACAAGTAAACTGTATGGGCTGGCTTGATGCACGATCAGATAGAGTTTGTCAGGGCTGCTCCAGCCTCCTGGGTCATTGGAAATTACCCATCTTCCCACAGCTGGCATGGCCCTGGCACGTAGCTCCCAGCCAGCTGCAGTGCTCAGGGGAATCCAGGCCCCCTGTGCTTGTACCTGACCAGGACCAGTTTTGGACTGGGGGGGACCTGCTGGTGCTCACACCTGGTGAGGGTGATGCCATGGCTGGAGTGAGCAAGGCCTGTTCCACCCTGCAGCTGGCAAATGCTGCGAAGGAACAATATTTTAGGTGGGCAGGGATGCAGATCCCAGGGAACTGCCAATGTGCTGGCTAACCCAGCCCAGGCAAAGCTTTGCTGAGGCATCGATCACTGACCCTGCCCTGGGGAGGAGCTGGTGTGGTTCTCAGCCTTCATGAACCCAGAGGCAGCTGAAGGGGTGCAGATCTATCCCTGTCAGAATCAGAAGTGCAGTATTTGTGGAAGAGGAGATGGATTGTGTTTGCTCAGCAGTCCCAGGGGAAGCTGTGTCCTGGGGAGTAGAGAGTGGGAGGCAAAGGGAAAAAACAGAGAGCAATTTAAAGGAGTCCTTCATTCACTGCCTGTGCTGTGAGGTCAGTGAGGAGGCTGTTTGGGAGCTTATGGCACTGCTGCTGCATTGTGGCATTTGCTAACACAGCTTCTAAATCCAAGGGGGGAGAGAGAGAAAGAAAATTCAAAATAAACAGAAAGTTTTGGTTTAATAGAAAATAAAATCTGTTAGATGCAAAAAATGGGAATAACTTTCTCCCTGTCAAAATACTTTTTGATAGAGTTTTGTGGGCAGACTGCCTCATTTTCATCCGTTTTGCAATAAAAAGCACCCGACTTCTCACCGGGACTGGCTCTGGCAATATCCCTCAGTGACGCATTTGCAGTTGGCAGGGGAAGGAGGGAGAAGGTTCATGTGGGGTCAAACACATCCCAAACGGGTGTTCCTCCAAGCGGGAAGAGCTGCAGTGCAGAGATGCAGCTGCGGCGGCTCGTTGTCCTTGGAAAGGCCCTGCAGGGCTGGGGAGGGACAATAGTGTTCCTGTGCCAGCTCCCCTGTGTGTTCAGCAGAGCCCTTCTCTGGGTTTTGGTCCCACTGGCTCCCTGTGGGCTCCGTGTGGTTTGAGGAGGGGCTGTGATGAGCTGGGGCAAATCTTTCTGCCAGGGCTGTTCTCTGTGGGCTTTGGGTGATGCTTGGGTAGAGTTGGCTGTGTGTTTACATGACTCAACACCCAGTTCCTCAGTGACCTCCTGGAAGTGTGATACCTGCTCTTCCCTACAGCCTTTAGGGCAGCCTGGAAAGAGGCAATGTCTGGGTGTCAAAAGCAGTGCTGGCCAAAATCCAGTGTTTGTGTTCCCTTCCTATGTCCTCAGGTGGATTTATGTGTATGAGCCACACTGCTGCTGCCAGATAAGTGATGGCTCAATGTTTCAAATGTTAAAAAAAAATCTACTTTTCTTGTTCTAAATGATTTCCAAACAGGAGCTAATTGTCTAGATGATTCCCCTTGTACCAGAGAGTTCATCTTCCCATGTTCAGCACAGGGTCTAGTCCAGTAGTAGGGCTTTGGTTGCTTTGGCAAGTAGTGATGATCAGGGGGAAGAATGACAGTGATGTTGAAACAAAATACACTGAGCTGGACTGGTTTTCTTTGCAGGCATTTTGTTTTCTGACAGCTGCAGAACTCTTTGCCTGAGGATCCCGTGTTGAGAAAAATACCCCTGGGAAAAGCAGTTCAAAGTCATTTTTGGGAGAAGAAACTTTCTTCCAGTCCAGCTTTGACAAAAGCACACACATAGACCAAAACCCCTCTGACCTCTCCCAGCAATGGGCTGGACTCCTCAGAAGCCACAAGCCTTCCTTTCTCCAATTCTTAACTAGAACCATCCCAGATACCAAGGGTTTGGCATCTGAATCATACAATTTGTCAGTGACCTGTGCTATTTGGAGACTTGGGAACGTGCCACCAGGATGCAGAGCAAGGCTCTGTTTATAAGTCATGCTGCTGCTGTAACATATATCCTCGAGGGCAGGTCTCATGAACATCAGCTCTGAGATGAAATGCTCCCCTGTGGCTGTTCCCCCTGCCAGGGAGAGATGCACAGCCCTTCCTGGACCATGCTGGTTGTGGTTTGGGACTGCAGTGGAGTTTTCATGCAGAGCTGGGGACTCTGGGGGAGGAGGGCACCCAGCCTGGCTGTGCTCAGAGCTGCTTTTGGCCTGACCTGCTGGTAATGATTTGACCTCCTCTTAATTAAGGGAGTGAGCCCTGGTTGGGGTGATCATCATCGCAGTGGCTCCTCGCTGGTGCTGAGCCGTGCAGGGCAGCGGTGTGGGGATGCAGATTGGATTGCTTTCTGAGCAGGAGTATTTTAATAGGGGTTGCTGGAGCCCACACAGACCTCTGGATGCACTGAGCGGCCTCTTGATCCCAGGAGGGCATTAAAGGCAACCCTAGAAGGGAAAATGGCAGGACAGGGGGGCTAGGAAGTCATGCGAAGGGAGGCAGAAAAGATGTTTACCAAGGGCCTAATTAGCACAAGTGAAGAAATGCTAATAGGGTGAAGAGAGACTGGGAAGGAAGGGGAGAGCTGTGTGTATGTAGAGACCAGCTGGTGGAGAGAAACCAGATGAAAGGGAAGAAACCAGAAACAGGAGAGGAGCAGGGATGGGAAAACAGGAGGTGGGAGGCAGAGAAGGAAGGCAGGAGGGTTAGTTATTTTGAGGGACTTTTTCAGCAGAAGAAATTTAAGGTTAGGGGAAATGGCATCTGTGGAAAGTAGAGAGGTGAGTCAAACTGAGGGAGGAAAACCTGTGCTTTAATATTTCTCTTCTCCAGGAAGAGGAGAAAATGGTTTCAGGATAGCTGTGTGCTTGGTTACAGTGAGAGGAAAACCCAGATAGTCAGAGCAAGAAAAAGACCAAGGTCCATAATGAACAACAAAAGAACAAAGGAACAGAAGGAAGCCCTTTGGTAACTGGTTGCAGAGAGAATGCAATTAGATTTTCTTTTCCCCACGAAGCAGGGTAGAAGTGGGCTCAGCTCTCCTTCTCTCTCTGAGTAACCCTGAGGTGGCTGTTTTGCTGTTTCTCTGTTGATTATGCTGCTGTGGGGTTACATCCATGCTGTGCATATGTGAGCAGAGCTTGTCCATGGAGCTGTTTCCCATTTCCAGCCTCTCCTGCAGGGCTGGCTATGGGCACTGGCTGTGCCTGGGGCTGCAGCCCCAGCACAGGGTTCAGGAAGCCATGTTGTGATGGGGTGCTCTCCCTTCACAGCGGCGCCCCAAGGAAGCTAAACCTTAGCTGCAGCCTCTCCTGCTCCATGTCCCAGCTGCGTGCCAGGTGAGAACTCAGTTTTAATTACTGAGCAATAACCTTTCTCACTCTCCCTTTGGAGCCACTGCTGTTGAACTGTGCTGGTGTGCATTGCTCAGGATGCTGAGCCCCTTTGTGCATCTGCCATGCCCAGACCACACAGCCAGGAAAGAAACACACAGCAGGGAAAGCCCAGACCACGGAGACATGGCTGTGGTGGGACCATCTCTGCTGCTGGGCACAGCTAAGACAGGGAGCAGGCAGGTTTCTCTTGTTTGTTTGTTTCTTTCTGCAATATCGACCCTCTATAATTCCAGTAACATGGGTGTAATCATGTCTAGAGGGCTCAGTAGCCCTCTTCCCCAGTAGCTCTTCTTCCCCAGTTTGTACAGCAGTACTATAGGCAGAGGAACCTGGGTCTGATTCAAGAAACTGCCTTGGCAGCACAGGCTCTGCTCATACCTGATGGCTGGGCACTTGCAGAACAGCACTTGTTGGCCTGGAAACTCGATTGTAGGAATCCTTTGGTGTGTGTGGTTTTTTTTGCAACATTTTGGCGTTCTTGATGTGAATTTCTGACAGACCTGGTGAAAATGTTTAACATCTTCCACACCACTTAAAACATCCCCCTGCCTCTCTTCCCCTTACTGTAGTGGGGGGTTTTGTAAAATAGAATGAGAACTACCCTTGTGGTCTATCAGAGGTGCTAATGGAAGCAGAAATAGTTTTGCATTTTAATGCACTTCTGGACAGATTTGGTTCTGTGTGAGGTTTGCACACAGCAGAGAGGGGGAAAATGTCTGTTAAGCAGAAATCTTTATCAAAATAATGAAACCATAATACAGGCCCAAATCCTGCTCCTTGTCACCACCCAAGTAATCATGTGGAACCAAATGCATGTGCCACTCCTGCAGGAATCTCTACATCGGCTGTGGTGGTGGTGCAAGTCAGGAGTGACCCCAAAAAGTCAAAGCATCACCTTTCTGCTTGTGCCCTGCATGGGGAAGGCACAGTATGTGCTGTGAGGTCAGGGATGTGAGCATGGTGTGGTCCTGCACATACCAGCCCCCAGGGCAGGACTCCACAGCCAAGGGGGAATCACTCCTGGGTGGTGTCATGTTTCCCTGTTTGGGGGGATCCCCCCACCTCTGCAGCTGTCCTACAGGACAGCGGGGCTGGTTTGCTGCCCTTGCTGCAGAGGGAACCATTGTGCAATCATGGCTTTGCCTTTGATGGGGGAAGGGAAAATCCAGGACTGGGCAAAACTGAAAGCAAGGTGATCCCAGGTGAGTGGAGTGAATCTTGTCTGAGGACATAAGGGATGGCAGTGGCCATGGGTGTTGTGAGAAAATCCTCCTTCAGTGGGCATCTCTGCCATAATGTAGCTGCACTTCAGGCAAAAGGCACATCTGATTTGGCAACAGATAAAGGCTAACTGAAACTCTTCTTGTTTATTTTTCTTAGTTTTACAGCTCATAATTGGAGTGGCTGGGTTTCCTCCACAAAAAATGCAAAATTTAATGACATTGAAACAGCTGAAAGGTAAAGCAAAGTAAAGCTGAACAGTTCCCTGTTTTTCTAAAAATTTCAGACTTTCAGACTTCAAACTTTTCTTCTGTTTTTACTCAATCTTTATTAATTTTAATTAAAAACCTGAAAATCGTGGTTCAGTACCAAATCAAGCATTTAATTTCACATTAAACTGAAGTGCCAGTAGCAATAGTAATCATATAAACAGCCATTTTCATAATACAAAGAAAGGGACATGCTGAGGCTGGAGATCTTGTTTGGAATGGGGGACTCAGCCCTGGTGACAGCAGCAAGAACACAAGTGCAGGCAGTGGTCTGTCCCTTTCATTGACATGAGTAAGATCAAACAGTCAAATTGTACAGTCACAAGCCTTACAGAGGGTGAGGCCCTTCTGGGATGGAATAAGGAAACTACAGCCCCTCCTTTTCAGCCTTTAACAGCACTTCAAGGCCCTGGATCACACTTCTCTCCTACCAGTTATAGAAGGCCAAAGTGGTTTTGCTTGGTGAAAAGAAAAACATACCCAAAGCCTCAGAAGAAAATACCAAACTCCCTCCCCCTGCTGAATTAGGTATTTTTTATAGGATGACATTTTGAGGGAAGCAAACATCATGAGAGCCATGAGCACTGAGAGATCTGTATGTGATATGTGATAAACTGAAACCATAGCAGTTTTGGGTGGTTTAACTGTTTTAGCAGGCAGATGCTGGGGGGTGGGAGGATGTGGGGATGTACTTAAATTCCTGCTGCCCTTATGGACTGAGCAGAGTGGGAGCAGGTGGGGCCCTGAGCTCCTCTCCTCATGGGAGTGAGCAGGGAACAGGACCAGTGCTTGCCTTGCCCTGGGCTCTGCCCATTGCCTTCACCCTGGGTGGTTTTGTTTCCTGTGCTGTGGTGGAGAGGTTCACAGGCAGCAGTTCTTACCAGGCATCAGTTGTGGACCACAAAGTGAGTCAGGTCAATAGTCTCACTGCTGTGATGTCCTTTTGGTTAGCATGGTGTCTTGGTGGCCAGATCCAGGTGTCATATCAGCTGCCCTTGGCTGGAGACTGAGCCAGGCTTGGCCCCTCTTGGTAGTGACAAAGTTTTCTACAGCATCCCATTATTGGTGACTTCTCCTTTGCATCAGACACAGACAACAGACTTGTTGGTTTTCCTCTGCCAGAGGAGAAGCAGCTAGAGATGCAAATCTGCACAGCCAGGTGAAGAGCACAGCCCCCCGTGGATGTCAGGGCCCTCACAGGTCTCCAAAGATCTCTCCAGTATTCAGGTCATGAATCCTTGTAATAAAACCACACTTGCTTCACTCTTCCCCTCCATCTTTAGAATGAAAAGAATTTGTGAAGGTAAAACCACACTACTTCCAAGTCCTCTTCTTGATCCCATTTTGGTGCAGGGAGAGTGCTTCCCCACTGTTTTATAACTAAAGGCTGAAGGATTATGTTCAGCCTTTGACTATCCAGTTCCCTTTCTTCACTCCTTCAGGCAGCATCACTTTGTGTGAAACTTGCTGGAGGTGACTTGGGCCAGTTCTGTGCTGTGGATCTCAGAGATGGTGCCTGGCAGCCTGCCTGCCTGATGGTCAGACAGGAACTTTCTCAAGCACTGTATCAATAAAAATGGATGTATAGACTGTTCCTGGCCTTATAAAGCAAAAAAATACTTTCACTGTACCGCTTATTTTTATTTTTATTGTTACCTTTGCAAGCACACGTGGCAGTATGACAGGACAAAGGCTGTGCCAGGAGGTGCAGATATCACACTGCTCAACACAGTGAATCTTTCACCATTTTGGTCAAAAGCATTCTTAAAAGTGAAGAAAACCCTAGCACTGGCTTGAAGCACAGAGCATTTACATTTCACTTTGTTCCTGAGGCCAACTTAGATACCAGCTGCCCCCGCAGCAGAAATGTGCCTGAGCTGCCCATTTTTGGCACAGCTGAGACCCCTAAACAGGGCAAGTGTCAGAGACCACCAGCTCCACCCTTGCACTGCCCCTTCTTGCTACCAGAGGGTGCTGGCATGTCCTGATAATCCATTACTGTTTGATGTAATTGAAGGAAAATGCTGTATTTATCTTCTGCTCAACTAAGCTCAGTTTGAAGAAAAGTTTCTGCTCTCACAGCTTGAGGAGAACCTGCCCAGAGAGGTTAACGGCAGAAGATGTTTATACAGGAATGGAGCTTCCCAAGGAAGGAGCTGGGTGGAGAAGTCTCCTCTAGCTGTCACTTTAATTTCCTGTTTTTAAATGGTCAGTCCCTGCCTTTTAAGAAGGTGTGTTGGGTGAGAGCTTTGCCATTTGTGGTGGTGTGAAGAGAATAAACTGATGCCTCTGGCCCCTCTCAGGGAAGTCAGAAGCCCAACATCTGCCAAGGGCTGGGGGGTCTTGTCTTTGCAAAGCAGCAAAGCAGTCTGGCTGGGGGCCCCTGTAGTTTAACAATGGGAGGGCTGTGCCAGCGATGAGGGAGGCTTGTCCTACCTTCTGTGCTGCCCAGTGTGATGTGTGCCCTGCCAGAGCCATGGGACAGGTGGTGTGGTTACCCCAAGGGCTCCTGAACCTTCTTCCCCTCTCACCCCCACACAGAGGTTGCACCCAGCCCTGTAGCAGCACCCAAACCTCTTATGGATCTCCAGTAGTGTCATGTCAACCTTCTAGCCAGGAACTAGAATGGAAGAAGACACGCGGGTCATCTTCTGGAATGATGTTGTTTTGCTTCCAGATGCCAAGCCAAATTTATGCATCAGCACAGCTTCTTTCCCCATCCTGAAAGCCTGAGAGAAATTGTTCCACTGCTCTTCTGCAGAAGTCACCTTGGAGGAGTGGGGACCTAAGGAGTTTTGGGGCACAATTACCTGTGTAAAGACACCAGCAACAGCTTGGAAGATAGATGTGAGCCAGTAGACTTGAGAGGTCATTCCTGCTGCCCATGGTACCGGACTGTGGTTGGAAGTATGGATGGACCAGGGTTATTTGTACCAGTGAAGATTGCATTATAAAAGTGGTAGCAGGATGCTTAACATAAGGGATTATCCAGTGCAGCTGACCTGCACCAGGGGCAGCCCTTCAGAGGCCTGGCATGGGGTGCCAGGCAGCTCCCAAGTTGTCCCAAGTGAAGCCATTATTCTAGTTGGACTGTACTGTAAGATATGGGGTTTGCTGTGTTAGTGGGATGCGATCAGAAATGCCTGTGTAGGAGACACAAACAAAAGTAATTTTGCAGTTTTTCACAATTTGACTAATACTTCTGGGAAGATAAATGGGCTTCTGATGGTGAAGCTTATTAAAAATTTCTTCCAGGTAGCTGCATCCTGTCGTGTCCTGCCCTGACCCTGCATGGCTTTCACTGTCACCAGCTGTCCCTTGCTCTTGCCTTGTGAGCTATGTGAAACAAACCAAGAGTAAGTACAGCATGAAAGTGTGAATGGCCTGTGCTGCAGGCCACCCTTGGGCTCCCTCCAAGAGCAGAAGCCAAGAGTCAGAGGCTCTGGAGGCCTGTGCCAGCTCCAGGAGGGACAACCTGCTCCACACACCTGCAAAAACCTTGTGTGGCTGGGGGCACCAGGCCCCCGGCGCTCACTAAAGCAGCCAGTGTGGAGGGGGGCAGAGGAAAGCAAATCCTCTAAGGTCTCTCTGTAGTTTTCAAATAGATGGACTTGGACTTCAAGGCAAGCAGAGCCCACTGAGCATCCTGCCCTCTTCCCAGGGGACCATAGGAATGGGGATGATCTTCCTCAGCTTTCTCATGTGGTGCCTCAGAAAGTCTGTTGATGCTGCTCAAAGTCTGGGTCTGGCTGGCTGCAAAAAGTGTTGTCCAGCTTTTGTTCCCTTGGCTTTGCTTTTCTCTTTGTTCTCAACTCTTTATTTCTTTTTCCTACTGGGTAAAGCAAGTGTTTGAATCTCCAGCAAATGCAGACTTTAGGCAATTTAACATAACCATGGCTCCCCTGCAGTTGGAAGAAGCCAGCAGAAGGACTGTGCTGAACTGCAGTGACTTGGTGGGCCTTTGTTGGTGTTCACCAACTGGATGTGGCAGGCAGTGAGAGCAGTTGCCTGCTGCCACCAGCTCATGTTCCCTGTGCTCGTGCTGCCTCCCTCTCTGGCAGAGACACAGGTCTCTGTATATGAAGATGTGTGTGTATATATATATTAAAAATATATTTATCATAATGTGTGACAGAAGCAAGATTAGGTTTACCTTTGGGTATCCGTGGTTTTTCTGGCCCTGTGATAATTTGACCTCTCCCAGCTCTGCAAGGAGAGGAAGCTGACTGAATGTTTATTACATTTGTAGATTACGTATGTCCATCTACGGCGTATGTTTACAACAAATTTATAGAGCCCTATAAAGGGGCTAACAGGCATTATATTTAATTAATGTGGCAGAAATTATATCATTGTAATAACTGCCTGGCCTTTAGAGGTAAAACTTAGTGCCAGGGATTCCCAGATGAATCATCTCTGATAAGAAGCAGAAATGACATAGGCCATATATTGTATGGTGAATTTGTTTGGATTGGTACCTTTAGGGTATTCAGCCTTGCCAAGTCTCTGTGGTGCTGACACCGTTTATTACACATTTTCATTTATTAAGAGATTATTTGACTGCAGTTTGTTGTTTTATTGTACAGCAGGTGATAATTTTACACTAAATTAACTGTAACATCTCTGTTAGGAACAGGCCAAAGAGACTTCTTGCTATGATGCTAAATACTAAGTAATGGCTTTTATTCATCAGGGGAGTAATTTACTGCCATGTGCAGGGCTTGAATAAGACTTTCCACTTACCTGTTATTAGTCTGTGCATGTTCAGGTTAGGGTTAATGGTCTTGTGCCAACACAGGCTCCCTCTTAAAAACAGATATCTGTGCTAAAATGTCACAGTTTTCTGCTTTCAGGCTGGACTAAAAAAATTATTTGATGCTACTAAATCTACACACAGGCAGAGAAATGGCTACTGAGGTCTGGAGATGGGTGATGCTTGTTATGTCAATCTATGAACTGGTGGGATTTTAGCATCAGAAGAGGTTACAGATGGGCAGGCAAAGAAGTGAAAGCTCCTTGCACAGTTTGACTCTTCAGTAAAAAAGAAAGATGTTGTTTCCATCCCTGGCTTAAATATTTGTTATTTCAACCAAATAAATAATTCAACCAGAAAATAATTTTCAAACCCTTTATGAAAACAAAGGAAAAAATAAGCAACAATAACAATGCCTCTTTTCCCCACAGAAATTAATAACTTTTGAAGGAAAAGTATTTATTCAAAGCCCTTTTTTCCATTTAAAATAGATTACAGATGAAAATAATTTGCCTATCCCTTAATGAAGTCCATTATACCAGACTAGTTTCATAGTCTGTCTCACACAGATACCGTTGAGTTAAGCTTTGTGCTGGGAGATGGGAATTCCACACCAAATTGAATTGGAGACTCAAGCAGGAACAATTATGGCTGCAAATTATTAAAGCTTTGCTATATTGGAAATTCACAGCGTGCTCATAGCGGTAACTTACTATTTAGAAGAACCATACTACAAAGCTAAAAAAATAGAGGAAAAAACTAGAACCATATTGCTTTGATCACAAGTCCATGTTTAAAGAAACCAATAATCGGCAAAATAATCCCCTTCCCAACTGTGCCGTGGATTAGCTTTGGTTAATGCTAACACTGCCTTTATATGGAACACATCAAGGGAAAAATTATCAAATAAAATCTAGGGCTGCCTAAGTAATTCACAGTAAATAATGTGCTGGAGGGAAGCCCCTGACACACTCACACACACACACTGTCACTCTTGTTCTCACTTAGGACTTTTCTGTGAGCCAGCTCTGCCTCTGAGTGCAGGGTGAGCGACAGCTTCCCGAGCAGGCGGCTCTGAGTCACACACATCTGTTCTGACTGGACAAGCACATCAAGTGTTGTATTTCCAGCTACTGGAAGGATGATCAGAGCTCCTAAATTAGCTGTCCAGTGTGAGTTTTTTTATGATTAGTTATTCCAAGTTGTCTTCTGGGGAATATTTTCTGGGCCTTCTTTTAAAATTTGCTGCTCAGATTGCTCTGCAGCAAGCTTGTTAGCTGTAGTGCTCATGGAAAGTTGCTCCCAGAGCAATGTGCATCCATATGCTGAGGATATGAAATAATATTCCTAACTACTTTTTTTGCAGTATTCCCCAGATCTACTGAATGGATATGCCTCTTTTATTTATTTGAGGGTGTTACTGATTTTAGATGAGGGAATGTAAGACTGTATAAGTGGATGTTGTCTTGTTGCCTTTTGGGAATGACATCTGATTTCTGCTCCCCTTCCCCATTTTTTTTGGAGTCTCTGTTTTCTGCAGAGGGAATGTACAGAAAATTTCAAGCTCATCCTTAATCTGGGATTTGTTGTGGTTTTTTTTTTTTTTTTTTTTTTTTAAGAGCAGGAGCAATGCCAGCCTATGAAACAAAACTCTCCCAGGCCCCAGGCCTGGAAATTAAGTGTTAATGAGTGGGAGGCTCTACCCATGCATCCCAGCTTGGGTGTGAACATTTGAGGAAAAAACCTGCCCATTTGAGAGTGGAGGAGGTGCGTGGCACTCTATGGACACCACAAGCACAGCTGCATACAAGGGACACTTGAGAATGAATCCTTTGCTGGACAGCTACAAAAGCTGCTGCTCCTAAAGCCACCAATGCAAAAATGATGAGCAAATCTGGAAATAAACTGAGATTCAAACAAATCTTTTGTGTATAGTCAACGTATTTTTTTGGGCATAGGTGTGGTTTTAAATGTGTTCAATCCTTCCGAGGGAGTTTCAGTCACTGTGTTTTTAGAGGGATGTGGTCTTGTGCCTGCCCTGCCTCAGCACTAGCCCAGTGATGTCCATCCCTGTGGATTTTAGGCAGCATACAAAGCACAAGGTGAGCTTGTAAAGCCCTGAGAGATCCCTGAGTGAGGGCTGTTCTGCAGGACCCATGGAGATTACAAATCCTGTTGTGTTCAGGCAGGATTGCAAACGCTGAGGTGAGCTGGCATGAGTGACATGAACATCAACTAGATCATGTCTATTTTTAACACCCAGCAAGATCATTAGAACCAATACTGTTATCATCTCTAGGGCTAAACCCCCTCTAAAAGGAGAAGGTATTGTGGGACACCCCCTACAAAATGATGCTTGGAGGTTACACCACAGTATATGCTACTGCATTACATTTCTACCCTTCTACCATCACTGTAGCCTGTTCAAAGAACTGTAACCACCAGCTGATAACCACTTTACAAATGAAAACCTCGATTTTATTTGATGGTGTAAGACTTGTGAAGAAAATGAGGGAAGAACATAGAACAGAATAAATTTTATTAGTCGAGTAGATGTGGCAGAATAATTACAATTTCTGGGAGAGTGTGGAGAACAGTGTAAGAAGGCTGGAAAAGAAATAGCAGCTTAAAATGTGATTGTCTGTTTGGGGTGATAGTAAAGTCAAAAGTGCCATTTCCAGTCTAAAATCCCTATATCCAATACTAAAGAGCATTAGAGCCTAAATAAGGATTTGAATACAAATGTCTTCCAGCTCACCACAAAATTAAAGGATCTGTTCCAGGACATACAGTGTCTGCATGAAGAGACGCCCCTAGATCTATGCCTTTGAAGCTTAAGTTTTAATTTGGGATTAAAAAAAAAAAAAAAAAGTTGCACAGGGCCCTGCAGGAGTCTGACACAGTATCCTAGAAGAGATCCTGTGCTGCTGAGGGCTCGAGCAGAGCAGGACTGGGGGTCTTGCCACTTGCCTGCGCTGGAGAAGGAACACTGCCCATGGTGATGCTGCTGATGCAAGAGTGATTCAGCTGTGAACATGGAAAGAAGTGCTGAATATGAGAGAGAAGGGGGAATCCAGGGCAGGCAGGATGGCACACAGGCTGGCTGAGTCCTGCTGATGCTGGTCTTAAAGCCAAACACACATGGTTTGAATTAAGGCTGGCCTCCCTCTGTCCAAATGCATTGCAGATTATGAATGATGTGGGTTTTGCATGGGTAATTTTTTCTTTTTCATCTCAGTATAAGGTAGCCCAGGAGACACCATCATGTATGATGTGAGCATTTTTCTTGTGCTCTGTGTTTGATTTAATCAAAAGAGCTTTCTTAGCAGCCTGGATACACTGGGTGACCACTTCTACTATTCTCAGCATTTTGCAACATGATTATTTTGCCAGTCCTCTTTTATGTGCAGGCTTGAGTGCACTCAGAAGCATCAGGCACAGCTCATTGATTTAGGGTCATCTGATCTGGGATAAAATAAGACAGTGGGTAGCTTTTACCATTGTGTCTTCACCTCCTGGTGTAGACAGGGCTGGAAGCAGGGCTGCCTTCAGCAGGAGCCCATGGGTGCCCCTGTCGAACAAGACTCCTCAGTGCTGCACTGCTGTGTCCCAGCAGCAGTGCTGGCAGAGTCCCTAATGCAGGGCATTTCTTAGCTGGACTGCTGGGAGCTGAGGCTGGCCCACGGCTCCAGTGGTGGCCCATGGCTCCCATGGTGTCTCACTGTCATGGTTTGTGGCCTCTCTGGGGTTGTCCCCAGGCAGGTGTCACAGACCCAGCAGCACCAGGAGGCTCTGCCTCAGGCTGACAGTGGGGATTTGCTGCCCTGCCTCACTGATGCTCTGCCAGCTGCCCAGTTCCTCTGCGAGCAGTCCTGAGATTGGGGTTTGTTTTTATTTATTCCATTACATAAAATATTCAAAATTGGAAAAAAACCCCAACCTACACCAACATCAGGAAAGCCCCCCAATATCCAAAGGTGTTTCCAGAGCAGGATATTTCCCATTTGCTCCTGCTGGGCAGCGTTGCTGTCCCTTTGTCCCGTGGTGCAGTGCTTTCCATTTTGAGGTCTGATGTTCTTGGGTCAGACCTGGATGCAGGAGCCTGTCCAAATTAGGGGCCTGCTAAGCCTGGTTCATGGACCACTTGCCCTCTCCAAAGTGAGTATATGTAAATTCACTAATTGTATTCCTTGTCTTTTCGGAGCTTGTTGTGCAACTCAAGATTGGTTTCTGAGTCATCCTGCTGTGAGTCCCAAGTCCTGCAGGGAGATGTGCCAGTATGAGGCATATTAGTGAAAAGATCGAGTAAAGGGGCCGGTGACTTCATTTTAGCCAGTGGGAGAATTTGTACAACGCAGCTCAGCTTGGGCTCTGAGGTCAAGGAGCCTTTGGTGAGGGGCAGCTGAGAGCAGACAAGGGTTAATTTTTTCACCTGGAAGAGCTGCATTTTCCTGAAGAGGAAAGAGCCTCTGAATCTCTCCTGTGAGCTTTGGAAAACATTTTGAAATTTTTTTTCTTCTTCAAATAAAGAATTCATTAAGTTTTCTGTTCCTCTGAGTCCCTGTGCTTCCCATTCCCAGAGGCATAATATTGAGCCTAATCACCAACTAGAACAACTGAGGCCTTTATTTTGGTGTAAAGCTGCATGAAAAAAGAAAGTCCCCTGTGTATGCAGCTGTAACACTTGCATAATTTTAAGAAATATGGAGAAACTCACAACTGATTTCCAAATCTGCGTTTTCCTTTTTCCTATAATGAGTGTGATGCATAATTTACACAGGCAAGAAAATGTAGGAAGCTGATTATTTTTTTTCTTTGTGTTTGTTTTCATTCAGTTACAGAACGGCTGGAACTGCAGAAAGCTGAGATAAGAGCCCTACCCCTTCCTTGGTGCAGTGAGCACGATATGAAGGATGAAGAGGAACTCAAGGTACAACCACCAGGACTTAGCTGGGTCTTTCCAGCAGTTATCAAAAACAAATATGTCTTGTCTGTTTCCTGTCTTGAAAAGGAGGAGCATGAGAGCCATGGAATGAAATGCGTAGTGAATTTGGGGGCAATCACAGCCTCAGACACTGAGATACCTGGCCACACCCACAGCTCTGGCAATAAACTGCTGACTACAAGGAATATTATAAAAATTCCTCCCTGGATGCCATAGACATGTTGATGGTTTTGCATATGTTGAAAACTCCCTGGCTAATGACATATTTCCTCTTTGGGCTGACTCATGAGCTGCTTCTCCTTGTTGCTATGAAAGTTGGAAGCACTTCAACGTTGTATGCTGCAAGTACATTTCATGAAAGGAGAGGAAAATCTCAGTATTATTTCTGGATTCACAGATTTGACCCTTTCACTTTTGCAGTCAGTGAGCTCTGCCACTTTGACATTTATTAAATAGCTTGTTAGTGGCAGAAGGAATGGCAATAAAATTTGTGTGTATAATTTAAAGCAAACAATCTCTGCTCTTAATCCGGCTTTCAAGGCCTGAAGTAAACAACTGCATTTCAAGGCAATGCTACTGAGAAAAGGAAAGGTCTGTTGGGTGCTACTTGCTTTTAAGCATTGAGACAAAGTGTTTAACAGCCTAAAAGCTCTAAGTCCTGCTTGTTCTGGGGAGATAACAGCTCCACTAATTAGATGATCAAATATTACTTTATTGGTAAATTCTTGTATTAGCCTGGAATGGCTTGTGCTTGCTTGTGAGACATGTAACTCAATTCTTTTGAGCATTTATAATATTCTATAATATAATACAGATTATTTAATGTAAGTGCCATAATTCTCTAATTTAAGTGATATTTGCATCAATGTTGTATGTAGATTATGACCTAGTTCAGGGTATTTATCTGAGCTGATTTTCAGCAGCTCTCAGGGAAAAAATAAAATGTCCAAGATTGACACAATGTCGAACGTTGTTTTCTGTCCCTCACCAGGACAGGTGAGACTCGTGAGTCTGAGTACATGAGCTCATTTTGAGTTAGCACCATGCCAGCACATGAGCAGAGGGAAATGTGAGGAAAAAGAGGCTGGATAAAGCCCTAAGGGCTGCTGACACAGAGACCAGGAGCCGACCTGGCTCCACTGCATCTGACTCCTGAGCAGGGGCAGTTTATATGGAGATGGACAGCACCTTCCTCTGTGTCTGCTTGCCCTGGTGCACTGGTGGTTAAACCACCCATGAGCTGCTGATGGCCAGAGGTTACAGCCTCCGGGCTTAAGGGAAACTAAAATCGCTGCTAATTCACCTTGAAATGTGAAAAGTAGGCAGAGTGCTCAGGGGTGCAACCAGAGCCAGAGTGGGGAGCTGGGGGCACACACAGTGGCTGAGTTCTGCCAGCAGAAGCCACTTGGCCCTCGAGCCAGCACCAGGCTGTCTTGCAGGGACGTGGGCTGCACAGACTGGAATCGCTGGTGGATTTAAATCAGTCCTAGCATTTCACAACCTCTCCCTGCAGCTCCCTATGCAGGGCCCCTATACATTTGTATACCATACAGCTCTTCACAGCATGCAGTACTTTTAACACATAACATACATGTTTATCTCAAAGCAGGATAGACATCAATTAACACTGCTCGTTAATGAGGGCACAATCAACTTGCATAACCTTGAACCACTGAATGCACACAGTGATGTATGAATGAGAGGTTAACTGCAGATGACAGCTCATTTCTTTTTGCTCTTCTGCCCAGAACATCCTGCCAATACACACATTATAAATAACATGTTCTCATGATGGTAATGGGGGGGGCATTTCAGGAGCAAGCATTGCTTTTTTTTTTTTTTTAGGAGTGATTACATGACATTAGGGGGTTCAGCTTTAATACCATCTGTTACCTTGGCTGCTGGGATCAGCTGTTTCCACTGCAGGATCTCCATTGCTGGTACCCTTGACCACAGCCCAGTTCTGCGTTCTGAATTAGAGAGTTGAATGTGAAACAAATTAACATAAATACCTACAGAAAAGGGCAAGTAGCGTTTTTGATGTGCCTGAGACACGGATGCCCATGTGACTCACAGTTCACGACTCACAGAGTGGTGTCATTCGTAATTCGTGTAAGCGCTCACTTGCTCACCCACACACGCCCGTGTTATAGCCTGCTTTTCCATGCAAAGCACTCAGCCAGCCACACAGCCCAGTTAGCAACACGCTATCTCTGCTCTCACACACTCTGCCACACCAGTGTTCCTTCTGTGGGGAATATATTTACTTGCTGTAAGGAGCCATCTAGTGAGGGTTTACTGCACATAAAATTAAAGTAACTGCTTCTTTACTGTTTGCTGGCAATACAGAAAGAAAACATGCTTATTTCTTCCCCTCCACGTTCTCCTTGCCACGCTTAAGGTGCAGCAAAAGCAAACGTCTTGAGCAGGTGAGGCTGTGCAGGACCGAACGCCGATTCCCCGGCTGTCCCTGTGCAAAGCTCAGGAGCACGTGTGCTCACCCTGGCTCAGCTCTGCTCTCCGGGGACCCGCACGGAGCCAGCACAGTCCCCAGGGAGCTGCCCTGTGCGCCGGCAAGAGCGAAAGCCAAGTGTGTGGGTGGAGAGCACAGGGAAGGGCCGGGCTCGGCAGAAGGCGAAGGCCGTAGACTCGGTGCCGCTGCGGTGTGCGGGAGCTGGCGGCACAGCCAGCCGGGGACGGTGCCCACGTCAGGCAGGCAGCGATGGCATCGCTGCGAGCTTAGCTTAATGGGCAGAAGGCTGAGCCACAGCCTCCGTCAGCACACAGATAAAAGAGCAGCGTTTGAATGGTGGGCACTTCTTGCGAGTTTGCTTTTCAGGTTTGTTTTGTTCTTTAGAGAACGACGAGCTCGTGCAGATGGAAATGCGAGAGTAGAGTTGAGAGCATCTGTGCACTGCAGAAAGCTGAAGTTACTGTTCCTGGAGCATCAAAAGCACAGCTACAGTGCAAATTCATATTGTTAGGAACTGTACAGTCCGCAGAGGGTCCAAGCACACCAAGTTAAATATTAAGCCCTCACCCAGGGAAATGACAGCAGCTTTGCCACAGGTTAGAAATAAGATTTTGTGTTGTGCTCTGAAATTTTCCCCAGTGAGCGCAGCTGGGTGCAGGGACAGGGCAGAGGACCAGCATCACTGCCTGTTTCAGGTGTGCTGAAACAGTCTCCGGACTAAAACAGGGCAGGCACTGGGGTATCCATCGAGGTGTGCCTGGATGCTCCACAGCAGGCCATGTGCTGGAGTCTCCATCGTGACATTCACTGAGGGGGCTCCTCTGGTCCCTGCCAGCCTCCTGGGGGGGAGTTTGCAAGCAAGCGAGCAGCTGCACAGCACTTGGAGCAGCCTCATGCTGTGCTGGCACTGGAGTAATCCTCCCCATCTCCTGCCTGCCTGTTTGCAGCTCTGGCTCTTAGCAGGCAGCCTTTCTGCTCCTTGATAGCTCAGCTCTTGCTCTCCCACGTTGTCCTCAGTGCAATTCCCTTAGGGACAACTGGCCAGCCCTCAATGGGAGAGCTCCAGCTCCGTGGCATACTGGAGGAAAGAGATGCTGAGACGTTTGACACTGTGATACACAATAAACAGGACAGTCATAGCTACAGTGCATATCAGGATAGGCAAAGTAATCCAACTTTTATAAACAAGCCCGTATTCTACAAAATCCAGACACTCTTTCATGCATAAGAAAATGCCCTGAATTATGAATGTCTGCCATTTTACAATAACTATTCCTTGCTTTTAATTTTTTCCTTGAAAATCCAATATTTTTTTTTTTTTACAGTGAGAAAATCCCCCTTTTTAGTCAGTGGAAATTATTTGACTACATCAATGATTAATAGGTTTAATATAATAGCTGCAATGGAAATTTAGAAAGCAAACAAGCCAAACAGAGCTGAATGGATTTGGTATAATGATTTCATTAGGGATTTTTAAAAGTTTGCTTTATACTTGCAGTTTGTTGTTAGAAAGAATTGGCTGAATTCAGTCAAAATGGTTTGTTCTTTGTCTGTCCGTGGTCACCATAGCTACCATTTCAATCTGTTAACATATGTGGTATTATTTTGTTCCTTTCTCTTAAACTCTGTTCACAGATGCTGTCAAGATTTCCCTTTGTACATATCTGATCGGTTCATGCCAGGTTTGGCTCCGTGCCTGTCCAGGGAAGAGCCTCTATCATCAGGACAAGGTGGTTCAGCACTGGCTGCAGCAATGGAGACAGGATTAGAAGCTGGGGTGGGGATGGCTCCTACTCACTAAGGCATGGGATCTGTGAGAAATACCATGGGAAGACATTGTCAGAGGTGTACCTTTTTCTGGAGAGGTGGGTATTCCCTGGATGTGCTGTGGCAGCTCCTTGGTTGCCATAAATCAGTATAAATGCATTTGTTTTAGTGGAGGTGTCGTGTCTGCTGGTAGTCAGGCCCTGTGATGTTGCTCATTACACAGGTTTTGGGTAAGGAGCCAAGAGATGAAGGGAGGCACGGCTACAACATTTTAAATAAATAAGTAATAAGACTGTACAGCCTCTGTTCTTTTGCTTTTTCCAGTCTTAGAAAAGGTTCAAAGGATGGAGGTATATCCACTCTGTGCTATGGAGGGGATTGGAATATTTAATGAAGATCAGATTATCCACATTTTGCATTTTAATTGGCATTGAGTGAGGAAAAAAAATCAGTTTTTTCTATTGCTGAATGTGAAGGCGATTGAGATGGCTTAATTTTCTTTCCAGCTGTGAAGCAGGCAGGTAAATATATTGATGTATGGATGCAGTACAGTTTATAGTGAAGCTGTAAGAGAAATCAGTCTGGAAAATACACAATTTCCTTCCAACAAAGCACTTACAGTAGAGAGTAAAGTTAAGTCTATATATTTATATTTTTAAGAACATAAAAGCATTTATTTAAAGCTCTGTGGCTCTGATTTTTCAGAGCCACTGAGCACCCTGCTCTCTGGTTTCTTTTAACTGGAGATGTAGATTTTCAGCATTTCTGGCAGCCAGGCCCCCTTTACTAATGCCTGCAGAGAGTAGCTGGAGAAAGTGTGAGAAACATTATTGTAATGAGGGGCTAATTCTGCCTCTTCTTCCTGCCTCAGTGCAGATGAAAGAGTGCCTGCAAGTCGTGTTATGTGCACAGGAAAAGGGAATTCTGATTACTGACTCTGGCTCCCCAGGGGCAGGGATGATCTCCTAGCACAACTCACAGTAAGTCACATCTGCATTTCCAGTATAAGGCCCCTTTTTAAGGACTCCTAGTTTAGCTATAAAAAGTCACTTAGCATGCATGAATAGAAACCAAATTGACAAGATAGACCATAACTGCTCTGAAAGGGCCATTAGTTCCTGTCATATGAAAAATCCACATTTTTAAAAAGCAAGTATTATTCACATTTGCACAACAGGCTGTAACTGTTCCTTCTAAGTCATTATAGACTGTATGGAAATAATAATTTTCAAAATCACTATTGATACCATAGGCACAGAAACAGCAGGAGACAGATGCCTTTACTTGATGTTAATGCAGAGTCTTCTTTCAGAGCCACTGAACAGGTTGGGATCAGTTTAAACCTTTGGTTTACACCAACACAACTGAGAAAAGGAAGACCACAGAATAAAGATTTGGTCTAATATCTGAGTTTGGTGCAAGGTTTCTGGTGTCATCAGAGGAATCCCAGAGGGGCAGTGGCTGTAAAAGGGTACCAATGAAAGACCATCCATCTCCTGTGCTCAGTGCTGCTGGGCAGGGAAAATGAATCTGTATTTGGTGTGTTCCATTTTAATAAGGGGAAAGCTTGGGGCAGATAGGAATGACACTTTTTTTTTTTTTTTTTAATTGTGATTTTAAGAGGTATTAGGTAATGGATTTTTAGAAAATAGTTTCTTTTGGTTCATGATTAGTGCCTCACTTGACACCAAACAGAGGTTCCATTGATTTTTTTCTTTTCTGGGTTTTCATGTGTTGAGGGTTTTCTTTAGACAAATACCAGTAAGGAACTAACCTGTATTTCTCTCTCCTCCCTCTGAGATCACTAGCATTTGAGATTTCCAGATTATATTTAGGCTGAATGAAGAGAAAGTGTACAGTCAAAAGCTGGTACTAGAGTCCTGTTGAGCTGTGCTGCCTTAGGGATGTGTTCACAGAAGCTGGGCCTGAGCCTTCTACTGGTTTTACAACAAAGGGAATTTCCAGAGATTTCAGCAGAGCGATCCCCACATACAGAAGGATGCAAATAAGATGATTTTCTTCACTCTCACATGTATGTATGGACATACCAACCTGTATATTTTTACTCTGTTACAACAGTTTGCTTGAACCTAAGACTATGAGTTTTGAAGGGAGTTTCAGATTAATTTTAATAGTTCCCATTCCCATGGGAATGCCAGTGCTCAGAGGCCCTGTAGGATAGCCCTGGCTGCATTTCCCTAAGATCCCCTATGTCATGGGAAGAGATTGGCCGAGTGGTGGAGTAAAGGGGGCTGTGTTGGCAGAAAGTCAATGCAGGGATTTTTTTGGTATGATTTCAGGAGCAAGCAGCTGTCTCTCAGCCGGACTTCTCTTCCCCATTGCTGGGATTACCAGGATAGCAGCAAGACAGCAAGACACATGGAGGGCTCCCAGGGAGGCAGGAGACCACCTGGCTGAGGGACTTTGCTGTGCTCAGAGCCCCGGGCACCAGCGCATCTCCCCCATGGGAGGGTGCAGGGAGGGGCTGCCTGACACGTTGCAAAGGTGGGACACCTCTCTCTGGGCAGTCTTTTCTGCTCCCACCATGGACCGCAGGGACATGGGCCACTGGAAAGCTGCCACCACTGGGGGGCCGTCATAGAGGAGTTTTCCTGCTGGATCCAGGCGATGTTTCTCATAGTTTGTTATCCTTGACATAGCAGAGTCCTTCAAAGGTAGTGCCACAGTAGTGCACAAGCTCCTGGGGAGAACTTCTTCCCTCACTCAATTAAAAAAAAAAAAAAAAAAGGTTGATTTAAACACTGAAATTCAAGGGAGTCCCTTTACTGTATTCTTTGCAAAGCTCTTACAATGGGTATCTGCTCTTAAACCTCAATCCTTGTCCCACTGGGTCTTGTAACAAAGAGCTCTCCAAAGGGATTGTGTGCATTTCTTGTTCAAAATCTCCTGTGAGAAGAATTATGTTATTTGACTCCCAGACACCTTAAAAATGATGGCAGCTGTCCCCTGCAATTCCATCTCCCTTCACAGACTAGCACTCCTCACTGGCTGCCCCAGAGACAAGTGAAATGGAAGTCTATAAAAAGAGAGTGGTATATTCCCAGGTTAAGTGCTGTGTTCACTGCAATCATCCTTACGATTAAGTGGCTCCCTAAAAGGAAATTTTTTTCCCCCATATGTTTTTTTAAGGAGTGATGAATCTCCTCACACAGTGTGTTTCTCATAAGATATGGAGATTAACTTAAACACAGAACTGAGTGAAGCAAACCCATCAGCTATCTGAGGCTTTTTACTCTGATTTTGCTGCATGCCTCTTCCTCATCTTCAGGGAGGGGAAGGTGCTTGTCCCTCCTCACTTAAGGTCTGTTTTTTAGGAGAAGGCACCAGCTATGGAGGGGTTAATACCACCAGAGCCTGTCTCACCTCCCCTTACTGCTGTCATTTCCTATTTTCTCCTCCTGAGCTCTTCCCCAGGGCTGGCCAGAGGTGCAGGATGGGGGACAGAGAGGGGCTGCCCGCTCTGGGCGCTGCCTGCCAAGGGTGCCCAGCCCTGGGGCACTGCTGGCTGGGCAGCAGGAGAGCTGAGGGGCAACAGGGCTCCTCAACAGCTTCAAGTTTAATTCTGAGAGGAGCTCCCAGGAGGAAAGGGAGGAAATGGAGTCCTGTGAAGGCAACATAGGGTGGCAGGGAAAGCTGTATACACCTGCCAAAAAGGAGCCAAAACTCTGCAAAGGGGGTGGTCACAGTAGCATGTACAGATGGGTGACTCTTGTTCCCATCATCTTCACAAGCTGTGAAATATCTCCTAGCACAAATACTGAAACAAACCCACTGGGGGCTGTGTCCACGCTTTGCTGGGGACAGACAGGGTGTTCTCTGCAGCTCTGCCCACAAGATTGTCGTGTGCTCTCGCCCCACTGCTCTCCCTGGCATTGCCAGCCTCTGCCTCTGTAGGATTTCAGTCTCATCCTCTCCTTCCTCCCAGGTCATCTCTTAGTGCCTCCCCTCTGGGTCAGCCTGGAGCCCTGCTCCAGGCCAAGAGAGTGTTTCTGTGGCTGCGGTGGCTCCCCTGGTCCTGCCATGCTCACCCTGCAGCTGCCAGCAGCCCTTTTCCTGCCTCCCACTGCAGATCCAGCCCCAGCTCTGCACCCTCTCACTCCCACCACAGCTCCCCTCCTCGATTTTTTCCGCTGGCCTCCCACTCACTACAGGATATGAGCCATTCTCTCCAATGGGAAATAAAAGTTTGGATTAAAATTTAGTATATAATTCTTTCTCTAAAAGCAACTTTTAGGTTGAAAGGCTCCAAGGACAAATTTCCAAAGGCCCGCAAGAGATTTAGGGACAGATTTTAAAAGTCTTCTAGTCACATTAAAATGAAATTAGATTCCCCTTGGTTTTGTTTTTCCAGCAAAAGGAGGTGCTTTTGAAACTTGCACATCATGCCTGTTTATGTTTTTTATGCACATAAATGCTTCCACAGATTTGGGGGTTGAACACCCAAGTCCCCTTGAAACCTAAGAGAACCTAGCATCATCTCATGTGCATTCCTTCCAAATTCCAGCCAAAATTGTTGTCGAACTTGGAGCACAAAGTTGTAAAGTAAGAGATAATAAACCCGATTTCCTCTCTGCATTAACAGGCAGCTTAGCAGCAGGGGAAAGAAAACAACCCATAGTGTTGACTGTATAAACATCTTGTTCAAAGGGTAACATTTTCCTGATTAATACCCTTTCAGTATTAAAAACAATCAGTCTAGAGCGTGATTAATTGTCCTTTCACTACTGGTAACCAGCTATATGTATATACATACATACATACATACATATATACTTGTGTAAACACACAGGAACATTCTCACTGGGGTAAGCATTTTTAGTGCATCTGTTTTCAAGGAAAATACATTATGAAGGAGGTGAGAGAGCTGCTTCCTACAACTCCAGCTAATGGAAAGGGTTTTAATTCTCGTAACCCTTCGTTGCAAGAACTAGCAGCCCCGAGGACGCACTATGAGCATTGCTGTCCTGGGAAAAGGCTTGGAACAGTCACCTGGGCAGGAGGGAGGCCAAAAAAGAAGCAGAAGACACTCTTCTTTTCATCCAGGGAATAAAAGTTGCTCAGTTGTTGGGCATCCTGGCTGCATTTCTACTTAATCTGTATTTTACTTGTGGGACTCACAGGGTTAATGACAATAAGAAAAGTTTTCATTTAAAAATTGGCAAGGAGAAGTGCTTTTCCCTTAACAAAGAGAAACAAATTTCAAGAAATTTTTTAAAATGACAGTCCTGGCTGGTCCAACCTGTTAGGCCACAGTATATGCACAACAGTGACACTGTCTTCACAAGGAAGAGACTTTTTTTCCCACTCTTTTTGCTCTAATATCTAAACAGGTGAGCAGGTTAACCACTACATCACAGTATTGTCCAGAAGTTGCAGCCAAGCTCAGGTGCTAGGAAGATACCATCCCTGCTTTACTTGGAGTTATGCTTTACATAACTGAGTCTGCTGCAGATCATACATGAAATTCCTCTTGAGGAACTTGAGCAGGGCATACAGGTGTGTGCAGTCACATGTGGGATCGTGGCCTGATGTGTCTAAATGAAGTTCTGATCCAGGTAAATAAGACCCTGTACCTACCAGAGGCTCTCTTAGTGCTCAAAGGGTTTCCTCCCCATCTGTCCCATTTTGCAGAACTTAAAAATAATGAAGTGTTAACACCGGTTTCCTCCAGAGCAAGTGCTGTGAGCCAGAGGATAATTTGTTGCTCTTTTGGCATTAGAGGCTGCATAAAGTGTATTCACTGTTGCTGCTGAAAAAATAAAACACAGTTCTGTATTTTGTGTACAGTGTCTGTGTACACACTCGCCTACACTCTGCAAAGAATTTTCTTTATGGTCAGAAAACAATTTTTCAAAGTTTCATTCAAGAACAAGACCAAAATCTGTTGTGCTCTTTTGGGACACTCCCAAAAATTCAGGCTTTTAGCTTAAGCATAAAGAAACCCAACACCACTGTTCAGAAAGCAAAAACAAACAGGAAGAATTTTCTCAAAGGTTAGAAACAAAAAGCTCCATCAGCATCGGAGATGTTCTATTCAGGGCCCATGAATTTCTGCAGAAAGGCTGGAAAATGAAGAGCAGCCCTGCTGTGGATGAAGAGGGTCTTGTTGGCCTGGGACAACAGCTGTGACAGGTGCAAACAGGCTGTGACAGGCTGAGACTTCCTGCTCTGGGGACACACACACACATGCACAGGGCACACACACGCAGCCCTTGGCGGCCAAGGGAGAAGGCACGGACCCGCTGCTGCTCCTGGGCACCCGCTCATCGTCTGCTGCGGTCAAGGGCAGCCTGGCAGGAGGGGCAGAGTGTGCCCGGCTCACCCGGGGCATGGCTCAGGCAGGGCATCCCTCGTGGCGCTTCCAAGAACTGGGGGCCAGGGAATGTGCTGCTTTCCCAGCCCGCTCTGACAGGATGGAGCTGCTCAGCCCCGCTCCGGGGAGGGGCTGCGGGGCAGCGCTCGGGACAGGCACACCGTGGTGAAATGTCTCAAGAGTTCGAGTGAGGGAAATTGTGTTATGAATCATTTAGATGATTGACTTAAGATTTTAATCCTGGAGCCTACGTGGGTAATGGCCATGAAGAGAGGAGCAGGGAGGGAGGAAGAGGAAGTGAAGGAAGACCAAAATTAGGCCCAGATTTGCAAAACTGTGTACACGTGTGTGTCTCAGCCTAAGCTGTACGCACGTTTCCAAATGTCATCTGTGGTCTCAGGTTCAAGTTCAGGTTGGTTTCAGCCTAAGTCTTGGGTGAGCCTTTTTTTTTTTTTTTTCCGGTACTGGGACCGTCAAAGCTCATTTTAAAATGAAAGATCAGGTGTTCCCTTCCTGCCCTTGCATTTCTGGAGTAGAAATCCTCGAATACAGAGGAGAAGGATAATGAACACTCAGCCATGTTTGCATTCCTGTCTATCATGAAAATGTGTTCTCTGCTACAGAACTAATGCATTTTGCAACGGGAAATATTTGTGGCTGTCAGTGTTGGGGTTTAAGAGCATCACTAATTACTCCCCTAATTTAGAACTGGTATTTTCAAAGAATGTGGAATCAAGAGCCACCATCATAAACTTTAGTTTTTTGAGCTAGAAAAAGTTCTTTTTATATATGTACTTATTTTTATGTAGTGAAAATAAGCTTATTCTTTCAGTGGTAAATAACTGGGGTGAATAAATACTCACAGGTACATGAATGTGTAAACAAAGGAACCTGACTGCATATCAGTATGTACACACAACACACATACCGAGTGAAGATGGGAAAGGAGATACTGTAAAGACCACAGTGTGCTGAAGCAAATTACCACACACCTCAACAAGGTATTTCTTTTCTTAATTTTAATGGAGGAAAATAGTGCGTGAATATTAAAGACCCATTCCAAACTACTCCCTGTAAGTGAAATAATTTTGATAATCTTAGGTACAAGATAGAGAAGGAAGGGTAAGGCCAGGGCTGGAGCCGACGGCTCTCCCCCGGCAGCTCTTTCCCCCTCCCCCTGTGCAAATTCTCTTGGATTAAAATGGCAGAGGGAGACGGGGAGTGGCTGGGGACAGTTTGGCTGATACGAGATAACCGCTGCTAGTCAAATGGCACTTTTAATTGCTCGGGCCAATAAAAAAAAAAAAAACCACAAAAAACCAAAAAAACCAACTTGCTACAGAAGTTAATTTGAATGAAAATAGCAGACACACCCTACAAGCTGCTTTCCATGACCGTGCATTGTGCTGCCTCAGCCTGATGTACAGTTCGAGTCGCAAATAACAGCGTGCGGTCTGGATACACTTTGGTTGCCTATTTTAGCTACGGCGGGGCTGGACGCCCCCTTTTCCCCACCAGCAGTTCTCCCCCACGCCGTGCGGGTTTTCCCGACAGGAGCCTCGTGTGCCGAGGGAAGGAACCGCGGCGCCGCCGCCGCTTTTGTTCCCCACCTCGCCCCGCTGCCGGGTCACGCCGGGGAAGGCACGGAGCGTGGGACGCGGCCGCCCCGCCGGGCGGGCTCCGTGCCGGCTCCGCCCCCGGGGCCGCGTGGGGAGCCGGGCGCGCCGCCAGGAATGCGGGGCGCGGGACCCACTGCCCGGCCGGGCCCTGAGCGCCGACCCCGGCTCGGCACAAGAGGCCGAGGGGCAGCCACGGAGTTACTTGGGCGGACCTGGGGCGGCGCCCGGAGCGAGGGCGACGGCGGCTCCTCGGGCACCGTGCGGTTCCCCCGGCGGGCGGCTCTGCCCCGGGTGCAGCTGGCAGCGCGCTGCGGACGGGGCAGCACCGCGGACCCGGCCGGCTGCTGCCGCTCCCCCGCTCTCTCCGACCTCGGCGCTGTCCCGCACTCTCGGCGCCGCTTCGGTCGGGCCGCCCCCCTGCTCTCCTCAGGCCACTCCTGGCCGCCGGGACCCCCATCCCCTCGTGGGACTCTCGCCGCTGCTGCCGGCAGGAGCCGTCCCGGATAGAGCAAGCACAGACCCCCAACCCCGCCGGGCTCAGCTCCCCTCAGGCTACTGAGCTTTGTATGGAATCTCATTCAAACTACGCCGTAACCTTCCGCCACGGGGGAGGCGGGTGGGGGGGCAAAGTAGTCCCTCGCCACGCTCCTCCCGGGTCCGAGTTCCCGGCGGGGCGGCGGAACCGGGGCCGAGCCGGGGGAGCGGCCGGGGAGGGGCTCCCCGGCGGGGGGTGCGGCCCCGCCTCCCGCCCGCTCCGCTCGCAGGAGAGGAGCGCGGAGCAGGGGGATCGCTGGGCGGAGAGATCGCGGAGAGATCGCGGAGCCCGCACACACACGGCCCGCGGTCCGCCTCCACCGCGCCCAGCGAACGGAAGCGCCGGGCCGCCGCGATGGACAGGCGGCGCCGGCCAATGGGCGGGCGGGATGGCCTCCCAAAATGTAGGTTTGGCCAATGGGAAGGGGCAGGAGCGGAGGGGGGCGGGGCTTGCCGCGGGCAGCAGCGCAGGTTGAGCGGAGTCCCAGCGCAGGGCTGGGATGAGCCTCAAAGTTCGGGGCGATCGCGGTGGGGGATGTAGCAGCGCCGCCACCGCCGCGCACCGGCCCGGCCCGCCCCGGCTCCCGCCCGCCCTTGGCGCCTCCCACAGCCCCCCCCCCCGCAGTTTTTAAACTCTGATCTTCTCTTCCCCCCCCCCCCCCCCCTTCTTCTCCACACCCCCCTCCCCTTCCTCCCCTAAATGCCAGCCATGATCGAGAAGGGCCCGGAGGTCTCGGGGAAACGGCGGGGCAGGAACCAGAACGCCGGCGGGGCGAATAATAACAACAACGGCGGCAGCAAAAGTTTATCCGCCGCCCCCAACGGCAACAGCAGCGTGAACTCCTGGGAGGAGGGGAGCTCGGGGTCGTCCAGCGATGAGGAGCACGGTGAGGAGCGGGTGCGGGGTGCGTTTTTTTTGGGGGGGGTTGGTTATAGGGGCCGCTCGGGCCCACGCGGGTAACGCTTCTCCCTCTGCCTCCCTCAGCTGGCGGCGGAATGAGGGTCGGGCCGCAGTACCAGGCGGTGGTCCCTGATTTCGACCCCGGTAAGTCTTGATTATGTTTTAAGGGGGGCAGCTCCTCCCCCTCATCCAGTGCTTTGGACCCTCCGCCCCCCGATGAGTGGGGTACGACCCCCCCTCCCCCCCGCCCCGGGTTCCACTCATCGGGTCCAAAAATAATCTCCCCTTAATTCCACTCTCAAACACCCAGAGCAAGAACAAGGAGCCCCCCCCTTCCTCCCCCCTTCCCCAGCGCACACGGTTGATAAAAGAAGTCTCGATGCTTTCCAGAGGGCGCTTTGCAGGCAGGGAGGAACAGGGAAGCTGGCAGGGCTGGAGGAGGCAGGAGATGGCAGTTGGGTGGGTTTTTTTTCTTCTTCTTCTTTCTTTTTTTCTTTCTTTTTTTCTTTCTTTTTCCTTTTGTTCGGGTTTTTTGCTTGTTTTTCGTTCTTTTTTTGTTTGTTCCATCCTATCATGAACTCGTGTTTCTGTGGTTTCAGTGATAGGGGTGGAACTAGAAGACATCAAGTTATAATTATAATTTTTTTCGAAGGTATTTAGAAGTAACTTAGGTCTATATTTTAATTTTTTTTTCTCTTCCTAAGAAGCTGTTTGCCTCTGTTCTCCAAAAAAAAATGTTTTATGTTCCTGCTATTCTGCTTCGGTTCTTTGTAAGCTAATTTAAAGTGGTATGGAAGCAAATTTTGAGCAAACAAAGGAATTGGGGCTGTGCTGAAAGGCAGGTGCTGGAAGCACGGTGGTACTGATGTATCTCCGTGTATAGAAAGACAGGCTGTTGACCTCTTTAGTTCGAAATATAAGCTTTTTTTTTTTTTTTTTTTTTTTTTTTTTTGTAATTGTTCCTTTGTAAGTGGAGGTTGTAGCTAGTGAAAACCCTCTTCTGTCTGGAGATCCTAGCGTTTGGAGTTGTCCCTTTGCCCAGCCCAAACTTAATAGAATCCTCCGCACCTCTCACACTAAAACAAAAAGAATGCTGTGGAAAGCCACAGTGTCTCCTTATCGAATAATCCTGAGAGTTGCTGTTGTGTGGACTCGGGGAAAAAGATTTATCGTGGGTCATCCGCAGACTGTGCACTAATGTTGGATGCCTTTTTTATTATTAAATATATATGTCCGTTCCTAACTGTTAAGCTCTCAGGGTGGGGGGAGGGCAAAGAGGATTTTTTTTCTTAAGTTCAGTATTACTTGTATTCATTTACAGAATAATTTTCCCCCACTCCTTCCCCCCTTCGTTTTCTTGACAAAATAAGATACAAGGGAGGTCCATTTTTTGGTTGACCAGGAGGAAAAAGGGGGCGGACAGCGAGGAGGAGGAAGGGGGAGCTGTTAGCTAGGCAGCAGTTGACACTGCTTTTCAATCTGTAGGTCAAACGCAGCATTTCTGTAGCACACAACGTGCATCACACTGACTTATCAGCCACGTATCACAACAATACTTGGGCTTTAGAGTCACCCTGGTGAATTACACTCTTTTGAGCAATTCGTTTATTGAACATAATAGGTGGGGGGGGAAAAATATTGTGAGCTGCTTCCTCACTGTTGTGTACTCAGATGTACATTGTCCTGGTTTAAACTTACAGACATACAGTGACCTATACAAAGGTTATTGCTTTCTGTGCTGTGTGGAGTGGAAGGGAGGGGGAAGTGTGTGATCTGAAGAAACAATTTTTTTGGAGTAATCTGTACCCTAACATGGGATCAGCAGGTGATTATGTTTGAGTTCACAGTGTAATACAGCAAGCCCATTGTAGATTCACCCAAAGTAAATGATCAGTCTTCTGATGACCTGAATGGACATCAGATCCTCCTTTACTGGCCTCTGGGTGTTTTTTTAATGTTTCTGACAAGTAAATCTTTTAGTCATGAAGTTTGGCGTTAACTTTCATCTGCTTGTGTATGGGAGAATTTGTTTCCTGTGTTGTGGAATTACCCAGGAATCATTTTGCTATGCCACGTTCCCTGATTTTTGTCATCTCTTCTTGGTCCTAAAGGCTAAAAGCTACATTAAGTTCATTTGTTCATTCATGTCTCTTTTGTTTCCCTCTTTAAGAAAGAAAACCCTAAATAAGGCTAACATGCTGCACTTAGACCTTTTGACTAAAACTGTTAAGTTGTCCTGTCTTGCTGGTAATGTCAGAAGTGAAATCTTATTAAATAGTGCTATCAGAGTGTACAGATGCTGTGTCTTTCTCACTAAAAGTTCTAGTGATTGGTTGACCAAAAGATCCTAAAGCTTGGAAGTTGTTTGTTATTGAGTTGTGGAGCTTTCACCTTCAGGTTAGCTGGCTGGGAAAATGTGGAGTGCTCGTGGTGCTCTGGCTGTGTCTGAGGGGAAAATAACACACACCAGGCCTTGTGTGTGTTTCTTTTTTTTAAAGTTAATGTTCAGTTATACCTTTGGCTGAGGTATATCTGTAACTGCTTATTCTTACATCAGCATTTTATGTAGGAGTTCCTCTGTCCCCATGCAGTGGGTCAGAGAAAGCATTTCATTTTGTTTCACTTCTCAGGCACATGGGAGCTGCTGCAAAGAGCAGTGAAATTAGGGAAGCTTTGAAAGATCTGAAATCCTTTTCTCTGCAGCTGCAGGAGAAAAGAGAGCTAGAACAAGGCATTGGTGGGATGTTAATCTGGGTATCATGAGTTAAATAGTTAGAGAAGAGCAAAAAGCTATTGCATGGAATGGTCTGTAAATGAAGAATGTTCACAGTGGTTGCCTAAGTTTAGGAAGTGAAGGGACTTCATCATCTTCTTGTCAAGGGGAAGGATAGACAGTTCATGTCTTTCCCTTGCTTTACCAGAGTATGAGGAAAAGGGTTAAGGGTTGTGCTACTGCTTTGTTTTTCCTTCATCCTTAAAGTAAATGACAGTTCCACAAACCAGAAAATGACAAGTTCACATTCTGAATTAAAATACCTTGGTGTAAGTTTATAATACTGCTTGTGGCTAAAGCTTGCTGTGGCGGTGGCCAAGGAAGGCCTGATGTGATTCTTTGACTGTAAAAATGCTTGTGGCTGGAATCCTCTGTAGGAGGTGGTTCTTACAGCTCCTTTAGTAAGTCTCTTTGCAGTGGCAAGGCCTATTCCATGAGCTGGCAGGGCCTGTAGGTTCTTTGCTGAAGTTAATGTTGCCATGCTTTTTGCCTATCCCAATCTCCCCATGTTTTGGGAAAATATGTTCTCACTACATTGATCTGCTTCTTTTATTATCTCAAAAACTTACAGCTTCATTGTTGTTGTTACAGTACTTACACCTTTATTGTTATTTGTATAATAAGAGTAGCTGTAAAGTAAAGGCAAGGCTTTGGCAGAGGCAATGTGTGTATTAAACAAGCCAATTCAGCTTGGGAAAAGAATAGGTGAAACTTCTTGGGCTGAAAATCCCATGCCAGAGCTTGCTAGACTCAGTAAAACTTGCACTTCACCTATGCTTCACTGTTCAGCTTTGAGTTCACAGATATGATGTGAAAAATTGCACAATTGCTATTGCGTCTGCTATTTCTTCTCTTATTAGAGCTCAGAATCAATTATTTGCCAGCCCAAAATTCTGTGTGTTAAACAAAGGCTGATATTAGTAGGTCAGCATTTCTTGGGAGTTCTGAAACAGACACGGAAGATTTTGAAGAGGCAAACTATTATGGTTCTTTTAATCCATACAAATGAAACCCACATGTCCTGTTAATGGAAAAACTCAGTGGAAGGAAACATTCCATATCCTAAAGCTAAATAAAAATCTTTTGTATGGGGAGCACTGATATTGTACTTGACTGTTTTATTTGTTGCTTATTAATTTATGCTATTGGAGCACTGAAAATAGGAGGAAGAAAACATTAGTGAGCACTTTAACACAGCCAGTGAATTTCTCTAATGATTAAAGCTTCCATAATTTTGAGGAGTGTTAAATAATTTCCTGAAGAGAACAGTTACTCCCAAATTTTGACTTGTATTGAAGACAGATGGACTTTTTTTTTTGTCCTTTGTAGCATTACAACTTTAGATTTCCTTATATGTTGCAATGGCAGTAAAAATACAAGCCACATCTTGTACCTTTGGACATTGGTTATGTTGGTCATCTTTGGAAAGCAGCTTCTGGGGCTCTTTCCCGTAGAAATAGATGAGGAAAGGCAGGCTTGACTCAACAGCGAGCGTATTGTGGAAAATGCAAGTTTGGGATGTATGTCAGCTGTGAGATTTCAGTCCCTTGCTTGCAGTGTTGCTGTCTTCCCAGTTTTTTGTTTTTGTTCTGTAACAGTAAAAATAGTAGAAGGAAATCCACCTGTCGTGCTTTCACTGCTCGGTTCAGAAAAGCCTACTGGAAGGTGCTCAGTGTCAGAATGTCACTAATCCTTGAGGAGGTTGTTCTCTGGTCCACGCTGTTCACTGCACTCTGTGTGCTCCTGCACAAACAGTTGGTATTCTCAGGCCTTCTTTCGTGACCAGGACTCTGTTGTTTCAGCATTGCCAAGAAATGAAGGGGAAAAAAAGAAACCGGCAACTCTTTTCACTATAGTGAGAAACCTTGTCAGTGTAGTTGCGTCTAAGAAGAATTAAAAAACCAACCAAGATAGTCACTGCTGTCTCTTATCTGGAGTGCCTGATCGCTGGGTGGAAGTGGTGGCATGGCCATGTCCTAGGGGAGGAAGCTAATACATGAATCCAACTCTGGCTGTTAAAATGTGCCTCCTCCCTGCTTATTTAGGTTCAAAGATTGAAGTATAATATTGGGACAGCCCCTGGGTGTCTGATTCCCCTAGAACTGTTGTATTTCTCTTGTGGTTGTAAAGGCCATGATTTATTAGGTTGTATCATCAGGTGCTACATGGGGTTCTGGGCAGAGGCACCTATTGACATACACTGTCAGGACTGTAACCTTTTAACAAGAGGTTATTATAAGCCCCTTATGACTTACATTTGACAAATCCAACTCCCAGCCTACTTTCTCTGGGCCTTTCTTTGCAGCTGGTCCTGTGCTTTGCAGTCTTAATAGTTGGCAAGTAGTGTGAGTACCCAGTGGGTGTGGAGAAAATGGTGTTTTGCTGAATGGACTCATCAGAAAAGGGATGAGAAAAAAAGAGTGCTTTTTATGTGAGAGCTTTTTTGGGAGCTCCATCTAAGCAAGTGGAAAATTCAAAACCAAACTCCTGAAACTGGAAATACTGGTATGCTGGAGAGCTATCTCATCTCTTCAAATGACTGTGCCTTAAACTCAACAGGCAGGAACTCAGCGCAACAGTCCCTTTGGAAAAGAAGAAAGAGTTAAGAGGGTGTTTGATCTAATCAGAAATACCAAACCACAATGTACTAATGCCCAGGGTATTTGGGCTTGACAGAGGCTGCCTGGTCCCTTGGTAAACCACACACGCTTTGGGTCTTTCACTGTTGTTTGAGGAGGTGTACACCATGCCCAACAAGAGTGTCTTTTCAGAATTAGGTGGTGGAAAATTTAGGTACTGGAAAACTTAAACTCTGGTGGGAGAAGAGGAGCTTTTCCCCCTAGTTGTAGTCTGCTCAGTGCCATACTTCCTTTTGGGCTATATTTGTCTTAACCTCCTTCTCAGAGGTCACAGCCTCTGTGAATGTGCTGTAGTGCAGAGCAGATGAAAAGGTCCTCGACCTCGAGCTCCACCAGAAACTGTTGCCAAACCCTTGGGTTTTTGTTTCAAGCACTGCAGGAATTTAGGTACAGTTAAAGGGTCAGGCTGGTCTCCAGCAGCCCTGGGGAAGGGGGAAGGTGACTCCTTCCATCTCCTTACTGAGCTGGCAACTCTGCTGGTGTGTGGGTGAGTCTGTCATCTTTTTTTTGTCAGTGGTACATACTGTTGGTCCAATCTCCAGGGCAGGAAAGGCTGCAGCCCTGCTACTACAGAGTGAAGCTGACTTGTAGATGCTGACACTTTAGCTTATCCTCTGTCTTTAAAATCCACCCTGGGGAAAAAGGTGAGTAGTTCTCAAGTTGGAAACTTTGTTATCCATACCTCTGACACCTCGGGAGGAGTACAGCTGTTGATTTGGTGCCATATCTTTTTCACCTGTGGGCTGCTTGCCTGAGGGGAGACTGTTTTTGAGCCTAGATTGCCCATCGTCAGCTTTCACCCAGCCTGTTCCCTTGTCCTGTGAAGGGGTGCAGAAGCTCTAGAGGTGAGCACAGCTCCCACTCAAACATATTTCAAGGCATGGCTTTGGAGCTTTCTCATTATTCAAATAGCACCAAGAACATCCTTCTCAAACCTTAATGCTGTTGTAAACAAACAAATCTCTGTGTAGCCAAAGCCTGTGGCTTCCTTCCCTGCCTGGCACATGCTGTGTTTGTATGTGGAGGTAATAGCTGTCTCATGTACTGACAAATGTATTAATGGCTGGACTGGAATTAATACTAGGTAGAGTGATTGCTTTGTTCTTCATAGTTGGTTCCTGCTGTTTAATGAGGTGCTCTTAAAACTCTTGTTTTCAGTCCTAGTTAGGTCTGTGACTTGGCCAAGTGAAGGCTTAGAGCTCCCTGTGATTAGTCATTATAATTAGCTCGGAAATCTTTGCCTCTGTGATCAAGGCACACTGTATAATGCGGCTTAGAGTGGGCTCTAGCCCTGTCACATAGCTGCAGAGGAGTATTGATGACAGTGCTCTGCTGGACATATGCATGTATTTAACTGTGTTGTAACTTTAATGTGCAATTCCTAAGATGTGCCAGGAAGGTAAATCTGAAATAACTGTCTCCTTAGAAACTTGTGGTTAGTGCTGGTACCCGCTTCCTCGGACAGGGCAATTTCTGGTTGTGGCCAAGCCTTGCCTTACCTGTACCAAGTGTAAGGTAAGATTGAGATGTGGTGACTAGCAGCTGAGTATGGAGAGCAAATTAAAAATGAGAACTTTGGGCTAGGTAGAGTATGCCCCTTTCCTAGGAAGTCTATACCTCTTTCTGCACTGGGTGACCTTGTCTTTTGAGCCTTAGGCTTGGTGGTATAACAAGATGAGTAATCCCACATTAGGTGTTTAAACTTGAAAAAGCAGTTTGAAATTCAGTTCTTGAAAACACAAAGTTGATTTGTAAACTAAACTGGTTTTTCAAAAGTATTTTTTAAGGAATGCTTGATTAGGTGTCTGTTTCTTTAAAATTTTCAATTCTTTAATGTCATTCCATATGAAAATTTTGATGACTTTGTGCTTTCTGAAAGTGCAAGAAGATGTGTTCAGCTTTAGTGAAGGCAGTGAAAGTTTCTCTAGCATCCTGGAAAATGGGGATGCTTTTGTGCTCCTCACATTGTTTTGAAACGCAACTGATTGTGATGAGCACTGGCTTTAAGTATTGTAGGTGTCAAAGTCAGTAAATTTTCTGTACTTCTCATGTAAGGTTTTGAGATTAAACCAGGGAGTTAAACCTACCTTTCCAAGGATCTTCAAAAATTCAGCTTTATGCAGCAACTTGCACTTTTAACTTCATAAAGGAAGTATTGGTAAATGTTGCCTGTCTGGGGGGAGGAGGCTGCAGTAGTGTGATAAAATTGCAAAAATCCTCTCTCATGAAGCAATTCTAGTCTATTCTCTCCCCTTCAGCCCTGTCCCTCTATCATGCAGGTATGTTTAGGGGACATCAGTAGGGTCTTATAGGTACTCTGTACTAGACTAGGTGTGTCTCCGGAAAAATATCCCTGCCCTTTTAGGGGCAGGAGTTTAAGGTGGTGAGTTTTTTGTCTCCCCTCCCCTAACTCTGTGCTCTTCACCTGGATGGATTTCACAAATACTAACCTGAGAGATCTTGCTTTTGCAGTGCAGTTGTCTAATTAGGGGAGTCTAGCCACGTGACTGTCTATTGCAGCTTTTCAGTTCTGCTCTCTGCAGGTATCTGGGATAACCTGCCATGATAGCTTGTGCATATACTTTTAGATGACTGGATGTTTTATCAGGTTTTAGTTCATCGAGAGACTTTGATTGGAAAGTTTGGTATTGAGAATAATTACTAGTGTACATGACCTTGATTTGGTGTCCTTCTAGACTTTGTAACCCTAGTGTGAAAGCACAATATAACAAATGTGTAATCGTAGTTGTGGCTTCTGGGTTCAGAAATCCCTAAGGAATATGGATAAACAAGGCTTGCGTATGGGGGTACAGTGCCTGTTGGTCCCTGGAGAGGGTACAGAGAGATTCTAGTTCTACACGGGGCTTGGGGATGGATAAAGACTAAGAAAAACCTCCCTTGAGTAGGAAATCACCTTCTGTCTGGAAGAACTGAGTTGACAGAACTGGGGAGATTTGGTCTATGTAACAGCATTGTTTTTGTAGCAGTTCTTTACATGCAGCTTGCATTGAAATGCAAGGAGTTTTCTTCTCTTTCCTCTGATTTCCCACCTTCTTTGGGTGTCTAAACTCATGTTCTGTTCTCATCAGGAACACTGGTTTGAGTTTTGGCCCTGTGTAAATGGTGACGGGGGTATTTTTCTCCTCTGAACCCTGTATTGAGAGCTCACTACCCTATGCAGCAGGTGCTGTTGGCTGGAGTTGTGCACAGTTCTGCATTTAGGTTGCTAACAGCTGTGTGAGAAGCTAAAAGTGTCACATCTGTAACCCAAGCTTTTTTATTCTAAAGAATGTAAAATGTTCAGTGATTACCAGTGTGTGCATCTATTCCTTAGGAGGGAGCTGGTGTAGGTGCTTCTGGGAGGAGTAAAGGACTGAAGGCAGGCAGCCATACCAGGTGTAGTATTTGTACTTTCTCGGTATTGTTTTCTGTCTGGGAATCTTAAAGGTGTCCCTCCTGGGACCCTTGTGCTGATTTGTGCAGCTGCTACCACACCGTTCATGACAGTAGCCATGGGAACACAAGTAGGATGATACAAGTTTAAAACTCTAACTTGTTGCTAGGCAGACCCAGCTCCGTATGTGGATTAAGTAGTTTTAACAACAACAAAAAAACCCACTCCAGATATTCTGCCACTTCTGTGGGGGAAGACAGCTGGGCTCAACCCTAACTCTGGATCTTTCTTTAGGCTGGCAGAATGAAACCAGCCCCAGAAGAGTCCCCTGACACCAGCCAACTTCGGGGGAAGCCCCTCTTTTACATCTGAATCATGAGTAGGTGGTGGCTGGGGGGGGCGGCAGTTTCAGCAGGTAGGTTTTGTCACAACCTTTTGTAAAAAACCAAGTGCTGTGAAGTAAAGCCATGTGCCTCCCAATGCAAAACCTTTGTGCCACTCAGTCTAAAAGTTTTAGCCTGCATTAAAATAGGTACTGCTACAAGTGACATACACTCTAAACAAAGGTCATGGGCTTAAAATATCACAAGATCACTTTTAAACTCTGGCTGTAAAAATTACAACTAAGGCAAGATAAATGCCTTCAAAAATTGCACTGCTTTTGCACACTGTTAGCATAGGTGCTCTATGTGGTGCATGAGCTGGTGTAGACCTTTTAAGTTGTTGGTAAGTTGTTCTGTCCCAGGCTTGTGTTTTGGCATTTTATGTTCAAGAAACAAGGGCAGCCTGTTCCCTCAAGTTATTTTCATGGTAAACGTCTGACATAGGATGTATGGCACATTATGGGGCCCAGAGGGAACTGGAGACCCAAACTTTCATAGAGCGATAGCCCCTATATGCGACTTGAGGGCTGAGCTCCAGCATGTCTTTGTCCCTGCAGCTGTTGGCTTCCTATATCACAGCAGTAATTAGTTATGCTCTGGCCACTGGTTTAAATGGATCTCTTTTATTTTATAAGCATTTGCTCTGCAGTAACTGTCATTCCTGTTGGAATAAGGCCATTTATAGAGATGCTCCCAATTACCACCTGCTCTTTTTCTTTCTTAGCAAAATACACTCTTACCTAATTTAACCTCCCACAGCAATTGCTTTGAAGTTGTTTTCTCATTGCATCTTGGCTCACTGCTATACCTTTTCTTACTGACCACCCTAACAAACTGCAGTTGTCCTTGTTTGTCCTTCCATAAATTACCTGCTCTGGGGAGGAAGCCTACCTGCTTGGTTTGCCCCAAACACTTCTGTAGTCAACTCTTACAAGAAAAGATTTCTTTCCTTTGGTATGTCTCAGCCCTTTTTTTTTTTTTTTTTTTTTTTTTTTAAATTTCCTAAGTGCTATTTGTGGTTCTCCAACTTTCATTAGAGTTTTACTATAGTTTACAGATTCTCTCCACCTGCTTACTAATCCAGCCCTGACTGGATTTCTGTGCTCTTCTCTGTGCTCCTGAGTCCTCTTTCTTGGTACTTTGTTCGTCCAGGAGAGACAGCCACGTCTGATCTTCATTGTAGTTGTGTTACTCCCTCAGGCTGGAAGAAAGTGGTCATGATTTTTACTTTATTATAATTTTGCTCTGTAAGAGAGGAAAATATGTCAGAGGTCTGTCCCTGAAACTCTTCTACAACTTGCACACCTCTCTGGACATAGTATCTGCCTCCTTTTCAAGCATTTGTGTAGCAGTGACGTTTTTGCCTTTTCAGGCTCCTTAAGGCTTTTGTTTCATCACTGAAGAATTTCTGCCTCAGCTTCTCCTGTGGAAGCCACTTGTTCTTGTAGGAGCAAATGCTCCCCCCCACTTTAGTTGGTGGAGTATCTGTCACTTTGGCCAGTCGTGTCACTCTTCTGAACTGTTGGTGCTGTGAGCAAACAGGTGTGTGAGAAAGGTGAGAGAGCTGATCTTTCCTTCAGCCAGGGCTGCCCTGGGAACCGCCTGAGTGCTTGTCTGGAGCTTTAGCTGGCCCCTGCCTGCTGAACACTGAAGCTGAGTTGCTGAGAGTAGCTCTGAAGTCGGTCCTATGAATTTGGAGGGAGAGGGGAGGTCTCCTTGCCTGTTCTGTGAATAAAGCAAACTTTGGGGTTGCTGGCTGACTCAGATCTGCACGTGGTGAGGACATGCAAGAGCTTTTCTCTTGGCCATGGTCTCAGCCTCGGGCTCATCATTGCGTGTGCTGAGGGGAGGCTCAGAGGGTACAGCTGGATCTCATCTGAAGTTCTCATCATCTCTCTTCTCCTGTTCAGCTTTATGCAAGTATCAAATAACTCGGGAGAGAGACTTGCTGGTGGGAACTTGCTGGTGGAAGGATGATTTTTCAGAGCTGTCCTCTGGATTTCAGCCCAAGAGCTGAGTTGCTTGGCAAATCATTTCTTCCTGTGTGTACTGGCTCTAAGAAGTGGGTCTGCTCTCTGGGAAACTGCTGCATTGTGCTCTATCTCTTTCTATATTTTGGGTGGATTTTTAGTCCTCTTGGTTTGGTTTTTAAGACAGTTCTCTTCCAGGATTTGTCTGGGATTGTGAGTACATGGGATCAGTTTCTTTTCTTGGGCAGTTTCAGGTGAAACAGCAAGCTGTCCTCCACATGCAAATCAAGTGCAGGTAGTCCTTGTGCAAACAGGACAGGCACAAATCCAGCCATTCTGCCAGCAGGCTGGAAATTTGGCAAGGGTTTAGGAGTGTATTTGTAGATTTCGGTGAAAAATTACTTTTTCTACTGGAGCAGATGCAAAGATGATTTGAGTTGGGAGGTCTGGTGCAGCTAGTGACTGGGGAACATCCATGTACTGGTGCAGAGTGGAGATGGCAATCTGAAACTGACCACTGCTGGTCTGAAAGGATGGATGGAGATTGAGAAAATATTTATAAATGCTAAAGCTGTTTAAAGTGTGTGTGCAAGTAGTTATGTTAGGCAGATTCATGTTGTTTATTGTACTCATCTTGCCAAAGTTATTTTGAAGGATGGAGGAAAAATAGAGAACTTCTTGAACACCTAATAATATTTTTGGAGATCATAAAAGCAAATAAATGAGCTTTTGGAGAGTTAGACTTAGACACAGTCCTTGTTGCTCAGACACTTGCTGGGCAGGGGACTGTTTGATGCCCTCTTATGTGAGCCCTTGTGAAAGAGGCTCTGGGAGCCCACAGTGGGCTCCTCTTGGAGGCAGCAATCTCCAGCTCAGTTTGGTGGAGTGCTGTCCTGTCTGCTTATCGCTCCCTCCGCTGTGTTGCCCACAGCAATACCTCTGTAGCAGCAGCCACGTCCTTCAGCTGGAGAGAAGGAAACTGCTGGGTGCGGGAGTGTTGCTTGTGAAATGATTTCAGTGTCTGCTGGGTGAGGGGTAGGAGGAGATGTGACGGGGTAGGAGAAATCGTTTGTATGTTAATATAGGCAGTGGATTTAATTCATGCAGCCGGGACTGGGACAAAGCTTGGAGCAGGTGCTCCCCCAGAGCTTGCTTAAGTTGGATAGATGCCTGCTGAAATGTTTATCAAACATGAGAATAAAAGGAAAAATGTCGTATTTAACCTTTTTTTTTTTTTTTGATGATGCATTTTAAAAATAGCCCACGTTTCTAAAGTCAACAGCAGTTAAAAACAGGGTTTGAAAAATGGACTTGGCACTTGCAAGCCACAGTGGGAAACACCTGTGCTGCAATATGCCCTGCAGCAAGGAAGGACTATCAGGGTCGGGTGCTGCTTGCTTACCCTGGTGCTTGTTGGCTCTTGCAGCAGGGTTCTCCTTGTGTGCTAGGATTGTCTCTGCACTCTTATTGCTGCTCTACTCTTAGTCGTTCATCAGTAGACATAATTTGGCTTGATACCTGTATTTCACTGCTGTAAAAGTGATTCTCAGCCTCTGGAGTAGAAAAGAATGAATGTAGTTACTCTTAGCTCAGTTTTACCCCAGTAAAACTATGGCATTAAGTTGAGGCACTGAAGCTGCATCCAAACTAAGGAAGACACTACTGCATTAATGTGCTAATTTTATACTCTTACTTGGCAGGTTGCCTTTGTAATCAAAGGGCTGGAAATTTTTCAGTTTGAACAAAATGTTCTAAGTAGCTGTGTTCTAGGTGGAAACAGATTTGATATGGGATACTGCCTTCAAAAGAAATCCATCTTTCCATATCTTTCTGGGCATAATCGTTCTAACTAAAATTCACTTTTGTGGCTAAGTGAAGCGGTAGCCAAGACCTGAGTAAGGCTTACCTCTGGAGTTTCCTTTGCAGAGGTGTATTTCATCAATCTCTGCATCTCATGGGAATGGAGGGAAGGGGATGTTTTCTGGAAGTACTTGAAACGTTAGGAATGACAGTTGTAGTGAATTTCAGCAAAATAATTCTATTGCGTGTCATTTTCTCCCTGTTTGATTAATAACTGTTGTATGGGCTTGGTGGAGAACTTGGTCAAAGCATCTTTAAACAAGTTTGAAAGAGAACATCCTGGTGAGTTGTACAGTACCTGACACATAGAGATTATGCAGTAGGGAGTAAATACCTGATTCTCATCAATAGTGTAAAAGTAATTTAAAGCATATTTTGATGCCCTTGCATTTTTTGCCCTTTGTTTTAGGGAATCGGTGACCGCTGACTAGAGAACATACGTATCCAGGTTGACTTTTTCCAACAAAAATGTCCCCAAGAATAGAACAATCACAGCGCAGTCACATATTTCTAAAGTGGTTTGAAATGAAATGCTAACTCAAAGGCCATGTTTATGTTACCGGAAAGCTTAAAACAAATGGCAGAATTGCTTTCAGGCTGTATGAAATAGGTCTTTCTGTTGCCTTTGATTTTTTTTTTTAGGTAACTTCCAGTGTTCATGAATCTAATACAGAAATTTCAATACACTATTTTCTAATGAGCCTAAAATTTCTCCTCCTGCAATACTGTAATGAGAGCTGACTGCTAAACTTCATAGCTTTGAGTTTAAGATGAAACAAAACTCTGTGTGCCATATGTTAAAAGGACAAGCTGACTTGACAACAACAATGTGTTTTTTCTTCTGCATTTTGGAAAAAATTTGTAGTCATGGAGGGCAACTGTAGGGGGAGAGAAATCGGTGAAGATTCAGGAATAATGTGAGAAGGACTTGTGAGGTCAGCAGAGCTGGAAACTTAATCTGAAATGGGAGGTGGGTAATAGAAAGAAGGAAAAATCCCAAGATCAGCTGGGGAAAGTGACACTGGGCAAAATATAAATTTAAAAATATCTCATGTATTTAGTGTCCTCTTCTGAAGATACTTGGCTATCCTTTCTGGTGTTTTGTGATTTGATAGATTAAACACACAGTTTTCAGTTCAGGTGAGTGCAAATCCACTCTCCTAAACTTTGGAGAATGTGGTCTTCAATTGAATTTCTGACACTGGAAAACAGCCAGGGTTCAGCTAGTGGGGTGGTGCTAGAAGGGAAGCTACATTCATGACAGTCTTGAACTAGCCAAAGGCTGCTGTCTGATGGCCTGACATCTCCACATTGAGCTGAGCTTCTGCTTCTGCCTGCAGCAGCTCTTGTCTGTGTTAGAGGCTTCTGTATGTGGCTGGGTACTGCTCTGGCATCATGAACAAATAGGCAGCTTGCTTGGTGATGGGAGAGCCAGAGCAGGCCTGTCCTTCTTTCTCTTCTCCCAGGTGAGGAGACCTGTGGCTTTCTCTGCTCACATGCCCTCTGCCAGACCTGCAGCTGCTCTGGACATTCAGCTGGGGGTCTTCTTTGCTGTGACTTCTGTTTTACCCTTTCCAGAAGCAGTGTGCTTAGAAGTTGAGGACTTACATAGTAGGGTATATGTTGTTTGGCACCTGCTGTTGTTGCTGTCATTTGTGATTTCCTTTGACCATCAGCAAAGTGTGATGTCCTCCACAGCACTACTTATGTGGCCCTGTTGTGCTGGGCTTGGTCACCATGGAACTCATGACTTGCCTGTGATAAAAGTGTGTGGGGGATTGCAGCTGTATGTTTCTGCTGTCCTGCCAGTGTATTTCACACTCCTGTTGGTTGTCCTGCCTGTCCTTTGAAGCCAGGCAGTGTCCCTTTGTACTGCTGTCAGGGCATGGGGACCTCGTATATGATGACCTGGATTGTGGCAGGCTGCTGGAAGTGTGAGTGAGCCAAATGAACTGTTGGCTCTGGGGAATGTGCCCGAGCCAGATGCAGGAAGAGCCAAACACTGTAAGTCACCATACAGGCCAGCTCTTGGCACGACATTCAGCTGAGTAAAGTTGCAGGACATGTGCTTTGTGGGCTCTTGAGTCTGGATTCAGCTCTGAGTGCATTTTCTGAAGTCTTGTTACTTCTGTCCAGGCTTGAGTTTTACAGTAGAGATCCTTTTCTTCCACCTCTCTGTTTTACTCCATGTAAGTTCCTGGCTAAATACTTGTTTGGGTTAAGGAGCCCTTACAGCTTTCTCTCTTTCCACCTCTGACCTCCCTTCTTTACAGACACCTTGCTTCATCCCTGAGCAGCACAAAGCATCGTATCTTTTTTGGAGATATGATGGAAATATTTGGTGGAAATACTGTTATTATCCACTTTTCTGGACCTCTAAGAGGCTGGGACAGGCCTTGTCTAACTCAGATCTCGTGAGTCATGTGAGTTCCTGTTCCTTGTGCTATTTGACAGATCTACCCCTTCTGGAAAACAAGCAATCAGTCACTCGTGCACTGTCCCCATGGCACATGTTCAGACCAGGACCCTCCTTTGCTATTGGGGTGTCCTTGATGCTGCAGGTGGTCACTCCGGTGCTGAATTTCATCAGGTGTGCCCAGAACCCTGTTCAATAAGAACAGGCACTTAGTGCCATTGCTATACAGGCATGAGATTCCTGTTGTACTTGGATTTTGGTACAGTTACACCCTGCTGTTTCACAGATGTGTTCGTGTCACACAACTATAGGATGACAAAGCTTTTCTTGTCGAAACAGATGTTTAAGTGGCTATTTAACTTATATTGTAGTGAGCTACCTCCATGCAACTGCAACTGAGTGGAGTAGGACCATGGACTAGCACTGAGGGAAGTGGTGGGAATACTGCCTCCAAATGGCCATAAATAAATAGTCTTTGGTCGTGGCCAAGCACAGCTAGAGTGTTACTGAAGCGAGGGAGAGAATGAAGTAATGACCATGGGCAGACCCTGGAATGAATTGGACAGGGGAAGCTGTCAGCACACCAAAAATGGCCCTTCTGTATAGATGTCTGACTAATTGGCAGTGATGGGGGAAAGCGCACGTAGGACGCTGGGATTTGACACGAGCCTCTGAAGGGCACATCTGACCACTGCCAGTGCCTTGACTGAAAAGTGAAGCTGACTGATAGATTCCTTCCAGGGTTTAGATGTGTAGGAACAAGGGGTGGGCAGTGGCAAGGGAAGAAAAATAACCTGTTCCCCTCTTTCAGTCATTTGGATTGTCAAGAGTATGAGCTTGTGGTGGGATTGGAGAAAATAAATGCTCTTGCCTGCAGCATTTATGGCTCTTGGTACTTAATTCAGTCCACATAGAGGAGCTTGGGACATTTGTGTGCCACAGGAAAAGTAGAAACTGTTCCCGTTCAGCACAGGACTTTCAGAGTACAGTTAATCTGGGTAGTAAGATGAGTAATTAGTACCTCTACTCTGCATGTGTGTTCTCCACAGCTAAGCATTCATCAGGTTCTTAAGTTTTGTGTTCTCTTAGCCCCCAGCTGGGTCACTGCTCTTTGTACAGTGGAGGCTGGACTTGAATGAATGAGAAATCAGTTGGGAGGTGAGCCGGTGTTGTATGCAGATAATGTGATGGTGTTTCTTCCCCTTCCTTGTCCTTTTGGCCCAGTGGTTTAAAACCTTGTTTTGAAAAAATATCCTTCAGTTGATTTTTCAAATGGGACAACAGACAAGTCTTCCCTTAATAAGAGAAGGTAAACTTTGTTCAGAGTACTCTGCCCTGCAGCAAAGAACACTGACATCTGAAGGTAAAAGGTGGTGGCAGGGAGAACACTCCAAGAAGAGCTTGGTTTCATTAAGCAAAGGCACCTGAAATCCTGACACGTGAGAATCATTGCCACTTGGTGGAAATGATGACAGGTGTTTCACCATAGGAAACTCATTGCTTGACTTCCAGTGTGACCTTGGGCAGAAAGCTGAACCTTTTAGCTTTCTCCATTTTATGTTAAAGCTATCTGTGTTGTTCAATATGGGGATGAGAGTGGAGTGGACAAATGTGCGTGGATGTAGAAACATCAGAGAAGAAAACATCAGCCTGGAAAGAGTTTGTACTTTATGAGGCAGGGCTGGAATTCCCCATCTGATTTGGTGACAAGTAAGATGGCAAGAGGAGATGTCAGTGTTTGTGGTCTGTCATATGAACAGAACTGATGCATCTGAGGTCTGGTCCGACCACAACAGACTAATTCACGTTCTGGAGGTAGAACAGGAAGAAATGTTTGTAATCTGTCTTCAAAAGTCAGAAGTGTTTCTGGCTGCAGGCTAACTAAGGTGCACTAACTATTCCACTGTGAATTCCTTACGGAGACAGTGTGCTTTGTCTGTCTTTATTGTGAAGCAGGTGCAGCCAGTGCTTGGCTTGCCTGGCTACCTCTGGGAGGAGCCTGCATTTGTGTACTGGGCGAGAGGGAGAGATGGCTCTAACAGGGAAAGCAGAGGCTTAATTTACACATTTCCCCTTCAGGCTGCTTGGAAGGAAGAGAGGTACATAAGCAGTAAATGTGTGTTGGGTTTAGACTCTCTTGTGCCAGACCTGTTCTGTGCCTTATGAGAAGCCTTGACACATCTCAAAGTTTTAAATCCTTCCCCCTGCCTGTAATCTGGAGTGCAGATTCCCTGCACTGTCCAGTGCTGCTCATGTATGGACACATTTCTCTGGGTTGCCTTAACTTTGTAGTTCATGTTGCTGCCTCTCTTGCTTGCTCATGAGAGGGAAAACTGCTCTCAGGGACCACTGAAGTTGGGGAAGTTCTCTGGTCTGACTGCTTCGGTGTTGTCCCTCTTTCTGAATGTCACTTCTGTGGGTGCATCCTGGCATCATAGAGCAGCCACAGCCCTGGAGCCAGAGGGTTTCACTGATTCAGGAGAAGCCCTCTTACCCCTTACACAAAGGTTTTGGAGGGTGTTTCTTGATGATTTGTGTTCCATGCTTTTTGTTTGTGAGATTGTCACAGAAAAGGGTTTCTGAAAATCTGGAGACATGTGCCCTGAAAATCTGTGAGGGAAATACAAGGCATTAGAGAAGGCAGGGAAACTCTTCACAGGTCAGTGTTCTTGCAGTCTGGATTCAAGCAAGTGCCTAAAGCCCACAATTTCCAGCACTCAAAGGCCTGATCTACTGCAAAAGCTGGAGAAGGGAATGTCAAGTGATGCTAATAGAAGCATGTTCAGTTCTTCCAGATTTCTCTCTAGCTGCTTGCCTAAATAAACACCCTCTGCATCAGTCACTCTGTTCATTGCCTTATGCCTCTGAGCTATGCTCATTTTCCCCACGATGGTGTAAAACAGGAAATGAATTCAGAACCTTCACTGAGTGACAACGGCAGAACTATCCCCTGCAAAGTGATGAGAGGACAGCTGGTCTACAGAGACACCACAGCATTTATCACTTGGCCATGTGCAAGGTAGCCAGAGGCTGCTGGGTGCCTGCCACGTTCATCAGAAGTCCTTGGTAGCGTATCTCAGGTTTGTTCCGGCCCACTCTCTGCAAGGTGTCTGCACAACACGCCTGTTATTTGCAAACTTTAACAGAACTCAAGTTCAGTTGGCTCTTGGAAGGGAGAGATTAAAAGCAGGTCCTGAAAGTGTCTGCTGTGGTCTGTGAAAAACGTGGTCTATTGGATAGTGAAATTATCTTCCTGGGTTCAGTTATAATGGAGCCTTAGGGCATCCTGAGGGGAATAAGCTCTTGTTACTCTGATGCAGAAGCATAATTTAAGGAGGCCCCTCTTCAGGGTTCTTGTTCTCCTGGTGACCTACTTTACCATGAAGAGATGCTGTCGTGACATGGACAAGCAGGAGCTGCTCCAAGGCTATGACCAATTACATCAGGCTGTAGTTTAACGTGTGTTCTGACAGATGGGCACACAGGTGAGCCAAGAAGAGGGCAAGAGGTCAGAGTAGCTAGAACAGCTTCTCCTAGATCCTGCAGCCAAGCAGACATTGTCCTAATCAGTACCTTGTGGGAATGGCTTGCAGAGAGAAGAATGAAACAAACACTGGCTCATCAACCTGCTCACTAGTATGCACCCAAAGGTTCTGGCAAGTGCATTTCTGTAAGGTGCATTCCTAGCTATGCTGGGCTTTTTGTGTATCAGACAGATTGGTCTGTAGCTGTTCCTTGGTTATCATAAGACTTTTTGCAGTGTGTGTATTTTACACTAACAAAAGTTTTCCATCCACCTAGTGACAAAAATCCCTGATACTTATTCCTGGAAACTTGCTTTTGAATTGTCAGAGTGTGAACACTGCTGGGCTAAGCAGCAAGTCTGAAGTGTGTTGTGCTGGCTTGGCCCCTGCTTGGCACAGTGTGTGCAGAGGATCCCGGATGGAGCCTCCGGGTGCAGGAGCAGTTGCTGGAAGTCTGGCTGCCTGATGCTTGCGTCTTCTCAGCTCTGTGAAATTTTATGCTTTTAAGTTGAATGATCTTTCTCAGTAATTAGTCCAGGGCCTTGGAAGAGAGAGGTATGCAGCACCATGTTCTGCTGTAGAGATGCTTGCAGGGAAGCAGGGAGCAATGTTGCTGGTATATATGAGCAGTCCTTGAGACGTATCATTCTTAAGTACACCGTGACTGATTCTGTCACCATGCAAAGGTCTTCCCTCATGTCTTTATCAGTTACAGCTTTAAAAATTTTTGGAGTTAAGCTTGTGTGCAAGCTTGTGATGGTGGGATACACTGTTAGTTTATATTGAGGTAGAGGTATGGGTCATCTGCTGGCAATCAGAAATCCCCCATGTAGGTGCTGACCAGCAAAACACACCCTTCTACAGCAGAACTTGCTGGGAGGTGATTCACTATAACTGTACTAAGCACAGCTCTGCCAATATAGCAGGGTACATAGTGGGAATGCTCCAGGGATGCTTTTGTACTTAACTGCTATGGAGTGAATCCATGAACTGCAGAGTGTAAATGCCATGACCCAGAGCCCAGCCAGGTCAGTGGAACAAGTCCCTGTGGGCTGGAGGACTGTAGGCTGGGCCTTGTATTGCCATTTATCCTCTTTTCCAGTTTATGATGTGAAAGAATTGAGGGTTTTTTCCCCCCTCCTATGGCTTTTATGTAGCTTGTTTTAATCCACGGTATTGTCTTATCCTATCACCTGTGATTCTCCACAATCCTAAGCTGGCAAGAGACTTGATTAAAGCTTAGTGATATGCTAAAATGTTTTTTAGTAGTCTATGAGCTTTTATGATAAGAACAAAAAGATTCTTAGAACCTAAATGTCATGTCTTCATTTTGTTTAGTTTTTTGCTTCAATAGCAGATCTTTTTCAGGCAGTTCAGTGGGGTGGAGTTCTGACTGTTCTGAACTTTTCGGAATCACTTCTGCCCACTTGTCTCCCAAAGATGTTCTGCGCTTGGAACCACAGAGTGGCAGTGCCTGGTTGGAATAAACTGATGTTTATTCAGGCACATACAGAAGGATGGACTGCGGAAGCAGGGGAGGAGAACTGTATCTAGAAATCCAAAGGCAGAGATAGTCTCCTTTGTTATGACTGGTACCTTGCTCTTCTTTTAGTTCATTACTTTATTACTTTTTTATTGCTTCTTTTGCCTGTGCATTAGTTTTTGAAATAGTGCTAGAAAAGGAGAGGCATAGATGCAGTTTCCTCTATTCTGAAGTCTTAACAGAGATAGATCATTAGCTTCTCTGTAACTAACTTATCACCCTTAACTACTGCTCTTTGTTCCTGGGTTTTCCAGAAGATCTTGCTGACTTGCATCAAAACAGGAAGTCTGCAATGCTGTGAATAACTGGGTGGTTCAGTCTGATTTTTTTCCATCCAACACTTTACCAGACAGAGTTAAATTCCTTTTCCATCAGTCATCCTGAGTTAGGGCTAGACTTTCTCTTGGCATATAATAATTTATCAAGTTTCATTATGGAGAAACACGGGATTTGAGGGAGGGTGGGATTGGTCCTGCCTTGTTCTTCTGTTGTGTTTTGGCAATATTCCCTCCAAAGATACCATATGTAAAGACATTGCAGAATGTCAGAGCATCTTTGGACTCAGCCTGAAGGTTGCTGTCTGTTTTAACCTGACTGTAGGAAAGGAAGGTTTAGTTCAGCAGCCTCTGAGGAGCACACCCAAAGGACACAGGATTTTGGCTTCGTGGTGAAGTTCTGCTGCTGAATTGATACAATCATGCCAGTCAATCTTCCTGCAGTGCTAGAGTGGGCATAATGTGATGACTTTTTACTTTTTCACCAGTAACTGCTCAGTTTAACTTGCTCCTGTATGTGCAGAGATTTGAGTTATGTCATAACTGTCCTAGTTTGGCTTACCAGGTACAGGTAAGTTAACTGTACTCTGCAGTGAGATTCCTGGGTGTAAGAAGGAACTTCATGACCTCCTGTTGGTATCTCAGGTATATGGACATCGTCCTGCTATATTCTTGTAGTAGTTTAAGTAAACCTTGAGCTGTGTAGCACATCTCTGGCTGCATACAGATCAGCACATGGTTCTAACTCTTGGTCTATACTAGAAATGTTTTCCTGTATGAGCTGAACTAGGCTGTGAATTTAATCTGTTGTAGTTAAGGCTTTATAATCCTTACAGAGGAAGTCCAGTCACTTTTGAATAGCTTGCTTTCGTCTTCCTTCCTTTTCCTTTCCTATGGGGTCTCCTATGTAGAAGGGAGTTTTGTGAAACCTTAAATAATATTTGGGAAGCTATGGACTTTCCTAGGTAGTCAAGGCTTCTCATTTCCTACTAGACTTCATTCTGAGGATGTGAGCCCAAGGACACCTTTCTTTTGTGTGGCTGGAGTGAATGGTTTTTGGATTTGTTTTGCCCCCTCTGGCCAGGAGCCATTTTATGATATGTGGGTCCCTGGAAAGGCCTTTGTCTGAAGCAAAACGGATAAAGCTTCCAAGAGACTTGCCCAGTTAACTGGCCTGACCCTGGTGTCTGCTCTCATTAGCACTGGAACCAGATATGCATCTGCTGGTGGTGTCTGTACTGGAAAAATCAGAAATAATTGGGGGTGTCACCTCAAAGCGCAGTAGCTCTCCTGAGGACTGCACCTTTTTGTTTGTTTATTGTTTTTTTCCTTTCACCTCAGAAGAGACATTTTTGTAGTTGAGTCTATTGTGGAAGTTGTTCTTCAGCAGGCACAGTGATCTGCTTGTGTTGGTGAGCTCTTAACAGTGGGTGATTCATTCTTTGTGTGTGATGGATGCTATGGCCACCAGGAAGTAACTGGAATTGACTTTCTCTGGTCTTCTCACTTTGAACTGCATCATGAGAAATTCCCCCAAGATCAGTTCTTGCCTGGCTTGTGGAAGTGCAGGAATTCTTTTGCCATGGAGCGTGGAATGTCCTGATCTTGGCCCTTAGGCTTTCTAGCCCTCTGCATGTACGTCTGCAAAGTGCCGAGTATCACTCGTGTTGAAGGCAGCAGCAAATTGAGGTACTGAGGTAAAATGACTTCTGCTCTGGGGAACAAAACATGGTTTTCCAATAGCATCCTAGTTCCATGCTCAGTCACTTTCTATGGTAGTCAGAAATAAATCCATTTTTATACAGCTTTTTCTTCAGAACTGCACTGCATAAGCATTCTAGCAGGTGATCTAAGCTTCTGTTGTAGTGCTGCTTCAGAGGAGAAAACATGGGGCTTCTGGCCACAAAGCAACTTAGCAGGGTAGGTCTTCATGACTCAGTAATGAAATGCAGAGAGTACCATTCCAAGGATCAGATCTTTTAGGTCTATGAGAAGAAAATAATACCCTCGGGTTCATTGTTTGTTTTAATAAATGAATAAAATGGTTTTATGGCTGTCTTGCGAACTCTGGGCTCAAAGTCAGAAGGTCAGACTAACACATATCCTTATAACTGGAAGTAAAAGACATATAGGACATAAAGGACTGATTAATGGATGATGACGTTGTGTTTCATGAAGGCCAGATAGTTCTCTAGGCAAGATTCAGTACATGAAATACCTCTTAATCTCAATGGAAAAGTCATGAATGTTATGTACTTGATGTGAGGACTTGACAGGGAAAGACAGTAATTTATAAGCTCTGAATCCACTTACACCATGTCCACTGTGGAAAAATCAGAAGAGATACTCTTGAGATATATTTAGGATTAAAAGTGAAAAGCTTTAAATGGAAATGACTGCTAAAATTAAGTTATTCAGAATGTTTTCTGTCACTAATGAATTTGAATGTATGTTTCATTTAAAAAAAGAAAATTGGTACATATGAATTTAATTAGTGATAACATGGAATCAGATTTACTTTTTGTCCTTGATGTTTTCATGTTACAATGAAGGACACTTCTGTGCAGACTGGGATGTTGTACTTGTTTCTTTACATTTGCATTATGACACTAGGTCTTTATTTGTGTACCATTTCAGAGCCCCCAGGATATTTAACCTTCCATTTGAGTTAACAATATTGATACTTCCTATTTCTGACACTTTTCATCCCTCCTTTGTCTCATTTTAGAGATTCACCAACTGGCAACAAATACATTTATTACTGCAGTGTGCTGTGATGTTGTAGTCTCACCTTTGAACAGTGACAAATGTACCCTGTATTAAAGAGCTTTATTTGAAAGCATACCTGGTGGAAATTTATGAGCTAACTCAAATAAGCATGACATGTTTCTCATTCCTAAACGAGACAGTGATGTTCCAAGTTCTTACAGCTGACTCCTTTGAAAACTTCTGGGAAAGGTAGAAAGAAAAAAGTAGTTTTCACTCCCCATGTTTCCAAACTTCCAGAAATAATTACAACTCTGGATGACGCATGAGGAGAGCAAGACTGATTGTCTTTACGTTATGACATAAGGAGACAGCACATGCCCAAACCATTCCTTCTATCCTCTACATGTGTACATTGTTCTGCCAGAATTTAGGTGGCTAGGGAAGTTCCCCTTTCAGATCACAAGTGCTACTTTTAGTGGCAGTGCTGAGAATGATACTGAAATCACCCAAACAAAAGAAATAGGAGGAACAAGGCAATCTCACAACGTTTTTTAACAGCAGAAGTGTAGGAATGTGTGATGGTTTCAAGAGTTTTATTCAGGAGAGCCAAGAAGCCTGGAAGATTGTTAGGATAGCTAAATGGCAAAAACAGGGAAGATAATTGCTGCTTCTGTTTAAAAAAGAAAAAAAGGTATTTCTTCCCCTTGTGGCAAGGTTTTAGTGGCCAAAATTGACGGTTCTGTAGGAACAACAGAGGAATTGCTTCTGAAAGCACAAAAATCTGCTTTCCTAGTGGTATTGGTAGCACGTCCTTGGCTGATACAATTGAACTGAGTCCTCTGTTCAGGAAGGTGCCAGCATCACAGGGCAAAGTTGGACATGACAGATCATAAACTTGACGAGGGAGCAACAACTGACCACCCAACGCGTGTGCACTCTGTGGTATTCTGTTGGGAGATGGCTGTAAGAGACAAATGTTTACATTTTGTTACTACGTACCATGCCTGTGTTTCCTGTGCCTTTTGACTCTGCCCTGCTCCTGCAGGGGAAATGTTTCTTTGCAGGGGGGTGAGTAGCAGAGCAAAGGCATGGTGCCCTTGCCTTGCGCAGAGTGTGAGCTGCAGGGCACTCGCTGAGCCTGTTGCCACATGATGTTCAGTTTTAGGGATTGAGAAGCAAAGTGGGAGCTTGTTGTGAAAGCTTTAACTTTTCGGTAGCATCAACCAAGCAAAGTGGTGCTTGGTGAAAAAATGTGTAGGTCCTCTGTTCCTGTAGACATTGGGACTTCAGCAGGGCTCTGCTCTTGGTTAGGCTGCAAGGGAGGGGAGGCTGCATCATGAGTCAGTGTCAGACAGAAACAAGTTTTCAACCTTGCCGACTCTGCACAGAAAGAACTGTTCAAGGGCACTAAGCCAGGGATGTGGAAACTGGTGCTCTGGTGTCATCTTTCCTAGAAATTGCTGCAGAGTTCTCTAGTGGAGATAGCAATGATATTTAAACAAACTGTGTAAAAGGGAGTGTAGTTTTCTTGGTGTACTGCTCTAGTCAAGGGAGGAAGGACTCTCAAAGAGAGTCCAGGAATCTTACTAGACATTGCTTAATTATCACTCCTTTTTCTTGTGCAGGAATGACTTAAAACCTGCTCTCCCAGGATCTGTGCTAGTCTCATGTGACTCTTCTGCATACTGACTGGGTAGTTGCATAAGGAGCTGCTGAGGTTGTCAGGGGACATGCCAGGGTTCTGGGACTTGTTGAACTGTTACTGGACTGATCATGTCTTTTGATGAACCTGTTCATACATGTAGTCAAACTGTTGTGTCTAGGGGTGGGGGAGTGAGGTGGGTGGAAGAAGGAGAAACAGAAGCTTTTGGAGAGGACTCTACAGATTTAGACCAAACTCAGCAACAACAGACATCTAAACTCTCGTGCAAGTAAGTTGATGCCTCTGGTTCAGGACAGCATCAGATGCAATGGGATTGTCCTGTTCTGCAAGTCTGGAACGGCTGGCAGTGGACCTGGAACACCGCTATGAGAAAGTGGTTTTTTATGGAGTGTTGTAAAGAGCTTTCTTCTGTCTTTCTCCGTGGGGGCAGGGAAACAAGCAAGGCCCAGCTGTCAGCAGTTTGGCAGTCTGAGGTACTGTGCTGAAGGTGGTTACAGGTCTAAGACTGTTGTTGGGACTGTTTTTCTGGAGTCCATGTGAGTTGATCAAGCATATGCCTTACCAGCCTGGATAACTGTGCTGGTACCTGTGATAATCATGACCTGGAGGAAAAGAATATCCTGGATTTCTTGGGAATTGTCAGGGGTTTTTCTGTCTCCCTGACTTGTGCCAATGATTTTGCAAGCATTACTGGTATTCAGGCCTTGCTAGAGCAGAAACGCTTGTGTTTGAGTCTTATGTAATATAGAAAGTATGTGTATATATACGAACACCATATATATGGTGTTTGAGTCTCATGTAATACATTTCTAATATACCAGAAAAAATATCTGGGTGCAAAGATCTAGCATTCAGCTGCTGAGAAGACTTAGACCATGTACCTGCTGAATGATGGTGAAGATGGTACACGTCATGGGTTTCAAGGAATCCCATTTCCCTGCTGCTTCTGTGTCTTGCACAGCAGCACCTGTTGTATCTTCTGCAGGAAGCTCCCACAGCTGTTGCAGGATAGTGGAGAGCTGTCTGTGGAGGTGTGGGAGGTGTTGCAGCTGGATGCCCTCATGCAGCAGTGGAGATGTAGGAAGTGTTAACAAGAGTGTGTCTGGAGTCTTGCATTTGGGCCCAGTACAGCCAGGCAGTGCCTTCTGCGGGCATCACTTGGGTGGGATCTTAGGAACAAGTAGAGAGAGATGTTCTTGTTCTGCTCGGTAAATGCATGCTGCAGAAATCTGGCATAGGAAAAGACCTTTAGTTGTTTTGTTTGGTGAAGCTGGTTTACTCTTGAGTATTTTTAAGTGAAGCTTGGTATTACAGGCTGTGGGCTCTTCCTCCTTTGCTGTTGTATATTCAGGCTAGGTATTAGTAATTATACCAAGAATCACTGCCAGCATCATGATTATCTGACTACAAATAGCTTTGTTGTTAGAAAGTCAGACCAATTGGAGTCTTAAGGAAGCTGAGGCTCTCAGCAGGGTCCCTGGCCATGCTAACAAGTATTTGGTTTAATGTGTGCAAAGCTCTTGCCGAGGCATTGTGTGTGTGCAAGGGGGGAGGTGAGACTGAAGGATTTTCTGAGGTAGAAGGAAGAGTAGAAGTATGTGGAACCAATGTACCCTGAATTATATTGACACTTGTTCTTGCCTTTCAACATAGATATGACTGGACTTGTAGCAATTTGTATTTGAGTGGTGGCACAGAGCAGAAGACTAAAGACTTTCAAATGCACAGGGTTGCAGCAGTACCTGCAGCTCCTGGTCACAGATCAGAGCTCGGTTGAACTAAGAATAGAGGTTGCTACAACCTGTTTCATGGTACCTGTTCTTGTAGACTATTCTTTAAAGTATTTTATTGAAATAGCAGCCTGTGAAAATCCAGATATCAGGGAAAATGGTCATCTTTCAGTAAAAGCAATAAACAGTGCTGGGAAAGTTACAGAGAAAATGCAGGCCAGGACAGAAGTGAAGAGGACACAGCTCTTCTGCTGAGGAATATAGAAGTGTCTCAAAATGCTTGGCAGAGCCCCTCACTACAGGTAAATGGTATGTATTTGCTGGCTTGTCTTGTCTGTAGTTTTGACAGTCTGCTTTCTTCTCTGGTGCCAGTATGTCTCACCTTTTCTGTGCTCCAGCCTGCATATGCACCTGTACAGCTGTTGTGTTCTCAAAGATGCTCTGCAGACTTTTTTCCCCTCTTTGAAGACCCAGCAACCCGTAGCATGGTTTAGCTTCTCAGTCTCTAGTAACTCTAAATACCGGCCCTCCCCTGAGGCTCTCTGTCCTCTTTATGTCCCTGCGTGTTTTGTTTCCCTTGCTGCCTTGTTCTTGTTGCTGTGCTTTTTTTTTTTTTTTAACTTCTGCATTCATGTGTACAAGCCCCATTAAGCACTTCTGTACAAGCTGGGGGGAGCTGAGGTTGGGATTTGAAGCAAACTGGTGGCAGAACAAGGAACTGCTTTGGGTCACTGATGCTCAGAAGGTGTTAATCTGGAGTCTGTTCCAGAGTGGCCAGGGTGGTAGCACTGAAGGTAGGAGGACAGGGACAAATGCTTAATGCCTCTTTAGTTGTCTGGGGCTCAATATGGTGCAGTATGGAGAGTCACTGGTTGCTTTTGTGGAGTTATCCAGTAGTCACTGGGTGAAGCAAATGAACTGGGAAGCTACACTGAATTTGTTGAGAGCAGTGTGGGGCAGCATAACTGATGTGCAGGGAGGCACATCTGTATTCCTGTCAAACAGATGCTAGGAGATGGCCACTACTTTTTTGCTGCTGTTGCTTTTTCCATTCTCTAATTTGTGGAAAGGGAAAACAAGACCTCTGGGCTCTTAACATATGCAGGGACGATCTGGTTGCTTTCATGATGATGATGGTTTTTGGAAGAAAAGGAGAGAGGGATTATTTTGGCCTGAACATAAATTATGCCTAAAAGATATTCCCCTGCCCCCAATATTGGAGAAAACAAGAATTTTCAGCCTCAATAAAGAAGCCTTTATGTGCTGAATAGGATCTCACTCCTCGGATTGGAGAGACTAATGGCCCTGAACACAGTAAAATTAAGTTAATTTTGTAGCAGTGTGTGTGCTGTGCTGCAGCGTGCGAGCGACATGCTCTGGCACAGGTAAGTGCTGTGCAAACCCTTCCTCTGCCTCCTTCCCCTCCCGGGCCAGTGCCAAGCCGGGTTCCTCCCTCAGCTCTCCACCAAACCACACTCAGCTCCTTCCAGCAGCGTCCTGGCTCCTCAGTTTATCTGCACTGCCAGCCTGGCATTCCGCGGGCTTCTCCTTATCTGCCTAGTCTCACTGTCCCCTTTGTACTCGCTTCCTCCTGGCGATGGCTGCCAAGGCTTTCCCAACCCTCTCCCCCGTCTCCTGCTGCTTCTCGGCTCTTTGTGTGAGCTCTGCTCCTGATGCTCACCACGTGGTGATTGCGTTTGAGAGCCTGTAGGGCCCTGCGCCTGCAAACTTCTGTCCTCTTTGTTAAACAGGGTGGGGAAGGGGATCGTGCCGGTTTGCTTTTCCCTGAAGCGTCTGAGCAGAAAGCCACGAGCTTTTCTGCAGGCTGCCCCGAGTGCTGTGGGCCTCTTCTCCGTGTTCACCTCCGGGCTTGTGTCCCGATTGATTTCTTTGTAAATATGCTGTGGTATGCAAATGCTGGCGCTGCAGAAGGAGAGTTTGTAATCCTAAAGCAGAGGCAGCTCAGGAAAATCCAGCGTCTTTGCAGAGCTCTGCCCCTGTTTTGTTCCTCTGGGCTGCAAGTGTACTTGCTGCTACTCAATGCCGAGAGCCTGTGTCTCCAGGGCTTGGTTCACTGTTACTTGGCACCTTTTAGGATCAGCTAGGTTCAGCGTGAAGTGGGAATCTGCAGAGTGAGTGCAAGGCAGTGCTTGGTGTGCAGCAGTGATGAATTGCTTAGCCTCTCCTGTCATTATACAGTGTTCTTGCTCTGATTATTAATGTAGATGCAAGACAAACTAGTTCTGAGATTCCTTGAAGGTGGGAGAAGGAGAGAAACCAGATAAGTTGTTTTGGATAGTCTTTTAGTAAAAGTTGAATGTTAAAACCAGAATGCCATGATTGTTAGCTACGTTTTAAATATAGTCAGTACTGCGCCTCTGAGTTTGGCAGAAATGTGGAAAAAACAAACTAACTTGTGAAATCTGTTGGAAAATTGTGATCTGGGAGCTGCCTGCATTTCAAGGGCATGTTAAATCTGACTTTGTGTTTTTGGGTATGAATATTATCCTTACAGCACCCTGTGGAGGTGGGTCCCATGCAGACAAAAGGAGAGGGACTGTCTGTACCTTGGGGAGCTTGTGGGCTAATGAATGCACCAGTCATCTCCAAGGAGAGCTGGAAGCAAACTGAGTTTTCAAGATCTGGTTTGAAATACCACAATTGCGTTATTTGTGGGTCCCTATTTGATTTCAGTGTTCCTGAGAGTGGGGGGATGAGGGAGGATGATCCATAGTTAGGACTCTTATATGGGGTTGGGGAAACCTCACTCAGCCTCTGTGAGCCTGGCAGTCAGTGCTTTGCGTGTGTGTGTGTGTGTTGATAAAAGCTCTCATCTGCTGGTAGGGGTGCTGTGAGGATAAGGACCTGGAAGAGTGTCATGGATGGGGGTGAGAGGAGGATATGCAACTGTCACAGACGTTTAGAAGTCGGATTTGTGTGGGTTAAACTGGGCATGCTCGCAGCCTGTTGATTGCAGTTGCACACCACATCGTGCATGACTCAGTGCTGGGTGGGATTTGATGTATAAGCTTCTTGTATGCTGGCATTGGCCTGAGGACAGGTATCTGTTTCTGGAGGTGGCTGTGTTGGGAGAGGAGTCTGTGTCCCCTTTTCAGAGGCTGCTATCTCCACAGCTCTGCCAGCCAGGCCACCTCTATAAAACCACCTTTGGGTAGTAATGGGATCGTTTAGGTGACTTCAGCACAGAGGTGAGGCCTTTCCTGGGTATGTTGGCAGGGCCTGATTCTGCTGCCCTTAGAGGGCACTACCTCCATCAGGGAGGTGCCATAGTGGTGCCTTCCTTGGTGGATATCCAGCCTATTCAAAGCACTCAGCTGAGTATGTAAGATGTGTTTGTCACTGTTGTGTGATGGGGTTTCCTGCTTGTGGCCTTGAGAAGTGTTGCTGTTTGACCCAGGTTTTAAAGAATAATGCTGTGACAAACCTTTACAGTCTCTGAGAGCTGACTGTGCTTGATTGATTCATTTCACTGTGTAAAATTATTTGGTACTGCAAGAGCAGAGTAACATGGAATTTCTCTCTCCATTGTCCTTTTGGGTGGATTCTTGTCTGGATGCAGACATGAGTATGTCCTGTCTGCTTGTCCTTCACAGTACGGTCTTGCCAAGCAGTAACGTGTGCCCAGCAGCCTTATTTTGTAAGTCATTGAGAATAGCTGGTCATTAGTTTTTAAAATTTATTCTGATATCCTGAGGTGTGGGGTTAGGATGAGAGGTGCCCACATCTCATACTCTTTGGAGACTGGGTTCTAGCTAGATGTGTTCCTCATTGTCGTCCTGGCAAGGTTTTTTGAAGTGGGGGATAAAAAAACCAACCCAGTCACTCTGTTCACCGAGAATCTACATTTTATGTCACTGGTGCTTTCTAGCCAGTTGTTACTTCCACTAATCAGTTTAAGCTATCTGAAAAGAAGGCTGTCGTGAACATTTGATGGGTGGGAAGGGAAGAGGTATTGCAAAAAATACCAAAAAGTACTTTATGCTTAGTGAACACTTGAGACTTTTTGACTTTTTTTAGTTTCTTCTTGCATTGGGCAATAGAAACAGGCCAGCTGGTTCTTAATGTGTGGGAAATACTCATCTTTGCTGCCTGTTTGGGTTGCCAGGGAATGGAAAGGGGTGGCCTGAACTGAGGAATGTGGACTACTTGAATGGGTGGTCTAGGCAGCATTGGTGTTTAAGGGGAAAGAGGGGGAGATGCAAGGTCTGAGAAACCTTTCTGTTGGCTTCTTGCTCCTTGCACTCCCTCTTCCCAGGGAAAGAAGCCTTGGGGAAACCAAGGGTGTCCTGCACCTGGGGGTTGGAGAGGAGTCACTCCGCACTTGTCACTCTCTAAATAAAGCAACACTTGTGTATTCCCCATTTCAAATTACGTATCTTTTTATTTCTGTTTCTCACCTTATTTTTGCTACTAACCGCTGGATTGTCCTTTTGTCAGAAAACAGTATGTGAATGGGAGGAGGGGGCAGCAGGGAGGGAGAGAGTATGGGCATCTGCTGAATGGAGGGAATGGGCAACGTGTTCAGTCTTGTGACAGGTGGCACTTGTTATGTGCTAACTAATATTGAGGGGGAGGGTAGGGTGAAACAACCCTTAATTGTGTGTGTACAGTAGTGGTCTCTAAACTGCCCTTAACTGTTTGTACAGCAGTGGTCTTCAAATTTGGTATTGCCTTTCCAGATAAAGATCTTGGTAGACAGTGGTTTTTGTCATCAACTCAATGGTAATAATGGAAAGGCAATTGTATTGTTAAAAGCTGTTGTGAAAGCATCTGAGAACAAAATAACACCTCATTATGGCATGTTTTATAAATCCTGTGTTGTACCCTCTCTTTGAACACTGTGTACAGTTCTGGTTGTGCCCCATTCCCATCCCTCCCCCATGTGTACATGCTGCTTAGAGCTGTAAGATCACTAAAGTACAGGAATTATTCTTGTTTCCCATCTTCATACGAGGGAGAAGTAGAAAAGCCTGGCCTGTCTCGTTTGGAAAGCAGATGACTGAGAATAGTGTAGTAGAAGATCTGTAAAACAACAAGAGGCACGAATGAGGTGAACAGGGCGCAGTTATTCTCTGCTTCTCATAAGGCAGGAAATGGGGCCACCAAATGAAATGACTGAGTAGCAGCTTCAGAGTAGAGAAGGGAGTGTGCATGGGCTTTCTTTGTTCTCCTTCAGACAACAAACATATAATTAAATTGAAGCACTCTGCTACAGGATGTTGTAGATGCCAAAATTACAAATGGGTTCAAAAAGGATTAGTCTATTTGATGGATTTTTTTTTTTTTTTAACTCCCTCCTTCCATGATGGGTCATTAAATCCAGTGATGCAGATACAGTTCCAGGCTCAGGAAGTCTCTCTGCTGGTCCTGGTCTTGTTATTCCTAAGTGCTGTCTGTGAATAATGGGCAGGACTGGCCCAAGCAGCTGCTCTTATTCTTAAGGGAACACAACAGAGGACCACGTTCAGTGGGTGGGAAGAGCTGAGGGCTAGCTTGGTAAAGAAATGGGAGGCTGTATGAACGTGGAGCTGTGCATGTAGGAATTGCTGATTGTCAAAGATCGGGGAGGCAGCAGAATCAAGATCTGTGATGGAAAGAGAGGATTTGTTTGCCTTATCTTTGCTTCCTCATCAGTAGGTTCTTTGGCTTCAAATAGATTTAGCAGTGTCTAGATGTTTGTCAGCAGCACAAGACCCAGCACTTGAGGAAACTGCTGTGTTATTGTTGTTCCTTTTCTGTATATTAAATTCTGTGTGCGGGTCTTTACTTGCGTGCATGTAGGCATTCCTGTGTAACTTTTTGGTCACCTGAATGAGACTGGAAGGGGAATAGTGTAGGAGGGAAAGAAGTGTCGTCTTGTTGGGTCAGTGTTTGGGGAGAACAGAAGCTGTGGAGCAGGGAGAAGTGTGCTTGGGAGGGCAGGTGAGCCTCATCGGCTCAATGTGACATGTGTGCTGCAGGCTTTGGCTTTGTTCTGGTTGCTGCTTTCTGACTGCATTCAGGATTGCTGTGGCACAGTTAGCAGCTGTCCTCCTTGAAAGAAAAAAAAAAGTGGATGGTGTTTTTAAAAGGCTTACAAGAGATCTCTGATAAAATCTTGATCAAATGTGCATTTTCTGTCCTCTTAATTTTATACTTTCTCTTTAAAAAACCCTAACCCTTTCACAGTCATGTCTAGACAAAAGCTCGTTGTGATTAGCAGAGGTGTGCTGCTCAATGCTAAGTAGTGCAGGGGTATATTCATGTTCCTTGTAGGGTAATGTGCTTCCTGATCGTGTATGGATTGCAGGACTTATATGTGCAGAGCTCACTGAAGAGCTCAGGTTGGAATTGTATGGGTGTAGAAAATTTTACACACTTAAAGTGCATATTGAAAGGCTGTTTGCTTGTATAGTTATTCAGACCTCATCTATGGCTGCACATTGGTGCCACCTGCTTGCAAGAGAGAATGAGTGGGCTCCTATTATTCCAGAAAAAAATACAAGGCAAGGCCTCAACATCTGTTCTGGCTTTATTGTTTGGTCTGGCCTGGGCTGTGGGCAGAATGTAGGCCACAGCTTTTGCATTACTGCTGGCTCTTAAACTGGAAAGGCATCTTGGATCAGATGTGTTCTTAAAAGGTTTAAAAATAATAATACAAAGATGCAAAGTTTAAACTTAGGATGTATTGAACTTGATTACTTTAGGGGAAAGGCAACTATTGCTATCTATGCTTTTTCTCATTTTCTCTTTCAGTTCTTCTAATGGTAAAAATTTTTATCACTGCAAAGTGACCTTTGTAATCATTGCTGGGTGATTAATCTTTAACTGGGTAATTTTTAAAGCAATATTTTGCTCACAGTTGTAACATGATACTGTAGGGTTTCGTAGCACAGCACCTACAGTCATTTTGAGGCAATAATGCTCTTCACCCCATGTTTCCAGTGCTGCTGCTCTGTATAGAAACCCAAATAGTTGCTTTTGTTTCCCTAGGCAGATACAAAAATGCCCTCAGAACTTTATTTGCATATAGATTATAGTGCCAGCCGGGTGTAGTCATGTATAGGAAGAGCTAACTGCTGCTTCATTTATAGCTTTTTAATTAAAAAATGTTTCTCAGTTTGCAGGATTCCAGTTCTGTTTCATTTAATGCTGCTATAGTCTGTTCAGTGATGGTATTTCTATGAAGTACCAGCTGCTATGACTAGGCAGTCCTTGGAAAACACGAATGAAAGGGGATCACAAGCATTATCTGCTGACTCAGGGAGAAGTCACGTGCAGAAGGAAGTGGAGATGAGAGCAGCAAAGTTCTTCAAATGTCTTTGAGTTGTTGCTTGGGACACCAGTGCCAGTAGTGAGGAAGGAAGGTGGAAAAAGCTTTCCTTCTGACTCTGAATTTTGTTTGAATTCTCTTATGGCACATAGGTGTTGTGCTATTGTACCACAGCTGTGCATTTACAATTACACTGTGAGCCTGAGTAATACCAGTGAACCCCTAAGAGAATTTTTTTGTACTATGGGAGCCTGTGCCTCCCTTGTCTTATTTTGTTTAACAGGCATCATGGGTCCTGTAAACTGGGAATTTTACACTATGCAATAAATTTAAGCTCTGCATTGATAAAGAAAATGCAGGCTTGGGAGTGGAAGTACTTGTTTAATCTCACTTTGCTAGAAGTAAATACATTAGACTTGATCCAAAACTGCTTTAAGAAGCATTCAGCAGCTAAGTTATTATATGGCAACTCCAGCTCTTGTAAACAATAAAAGCATCTATTCACATTTGGATATTATACAATGCATGTTTTATATATAGTGCTTAGGGTTTCATATTAAAAGGAAGAGGTATTTCTTACACTTTCTTTTAAAATCTGCAATGTGTGATTTAAAAATGAGTCAGTACCATATGGGGGGGGTCAGTAAGTGCTGTTAGTAAAGCAGTAGCTTTTGTAGGTGGGAGTCTTGCTATCCTTTACCTTGGGTATTTCAGTTGTTGTACAACCTTTATTATCTTCATGGAAGACATTGTTCAGATCTCAAAGTATATTCTTACCTGTTATTTTGCAAAATATCAGTACCTGAAGAATTCCCTGGAGTCTTATGGCAAGTGCTTTTAAACTTTGGTTTAAGGCTCATGTTTGCTGCCCAGAGAAGGTACAGAAGTATGTATTTGTATCCAGCACCTGACTGTGGACCTACTCTTCTGAGTTACCTTATTCTAAATAACAGAAGCAGCTGACTAGAGCAGGGTCCCACTCTTCATGGTGTGTGTTGCAGTGCTCTCACATAGTCATGTGTTATTGTGCTTTGCTTTGAAATCCAGAGGGTTTCAACAGCTCTGAAATGCCTTGTGCAAGCAGCAACAGCAAAAGCATCAGAGACTACTGAGAGGGTTATGGAGAAGGAAAAGGAGGCATCCTTCCCAAGCCTCACTTTGACTTGGGCAGGATGCAACTAGAAGCAAAATGTGTCTTGACATCTGCAGGAGGTGAGTATCATTTCTCCAAGGGGTCAGTACAGGTATCAAGAGGAAACTTAAAGCTCCTGAATGGCTCACAGCTGTGGCTAGATCTTGCAGCATCCTTGGGGAGAGCTGTGAGACAGAGCAGGTCTCTCAAGTGCAGGAACTCAAGTGGGAGCTGGCATTGCTGCCTTGCACAGAAGCAAAATAACAGATGACAGAGTGATTGGTGGCTCTTTGAGAGGCCTCTGCTCCTACTGAGTTTATTCTGGCATGTTTCTTCTCTAACTTGGAGAAAAAAAATAAAATGTGATGTGTCAGGCTGGAGCTGTACAGTGCTGGGCTCCTGCTTGCAGGCAGTGTTTTACCTTCCTGTACACTCCTTGTGTATGGTGTCCATTCCACCCGTGGTCCTTAAGATGGTTTAAACTGGTGCTGTGGGTGAGGAAGGTGTCCTGGCTGTCCCTGCTTCCTTACTCTTCTTCCTTGTCTCTAAATATATGTGGTAGAAAACCAGGAACTGATATTGAGTTACAGCTAACAGCTTTTTTGTTGGATTACTTTTATTTTTTTTAAAGCTCAGGTAGATCCCCTGCTTTAGTTTGTCAAGTAGATGGTAGAAGGGGACACAATGCTCTTTTGCAGTGCTGCTCTTGAACCTTCTGATAATTCCCTTCTGATGCCAGTTTCTCTATGGCTAACTTGAAATTGGGGAGGGGTCAGAAGGACAGGGAAGGTTCTCTCTGACCTGTAGGGGGAACTTGATGTATGTACTGGTACAGTGACCTTTGGTAGTTCCTGTTTGGAGACACCCCTGTTTCCCTTTTCCTATCAGATGTCCTGGCTTGACAGCTCCTGGGGAGAGGTGAGGAGAGCCTTAGCTGCTGTGGATCAGAGCTTCAAATCATGCAGTGTGCTGCTCTTGCATGTGCCAGGCCTGTGCATTAGCTCAGGGAGCCCCCAGGGATGGAGAGCCTCAGTCTTTGGGTAGAAGTGATGGGAAATTAAGGGGCCATGTTGTTTCTCTCCTGTACAAATCAAAGTATTTCTGCACACTGGTTTTGAGATGTGTCCTCATAGCTCCAGGGGGAAAAACCCAAAAGCTCCCACAACATTTTAGAATATCAATATATATTGATATTCAATATATATCAATATTATTTTAGAATAATATTGCTATATATGTCTTCTGCTTTGCTTCATCTCCTCCCTTGCACAGTAGAACTTTTTGGGCTTGTGCAGTAAACCACATCTGTAAAATGGGACAAACTTTAAAAAGAACATTATCTTCTCAAAGTGAATTTTAAGCTGGATTGGTTCTCTCCTGAGTTTTAGTGTATGGTCTGTGGAGTAGGGTTATATTCTAGTGGTAAGAAAAGAGAGAGATATGGTAACTGCTGTGGAAAAAGCAACATGATACTGTTCCTAGTTGGGGCTGCACTTCTCTGCCTGGGTAAAGGCATTGGAAGTTTGCATTCCCTGTGAATTCTGATAGTGGAACATTTAGGGGACGCTGCTTGTATTAGAAGGTTTTCCTCTTGGAGGAAGCAACCATGATTCCTGACAGACTTGGGACAAATGGGAAAGCTAACAGTAGGAAAGTGATTACAGAGTGTTTGCTCCCACAACAGCTGTGACACGCAACTAATGGCTGTGGCAGAGACTTCACAAATATCTGGTGGGTAGCTAGAGGAAAGTGCAGGATTACCTGAAATGTCAGATCTTCTTGTCTGCCATTATACAGCTTCTCTAAACACAGGTTGCACTGGTTTAACTACAGTTGCTTAAACAAGCAAACCTCATTGATCCTAAATTGATCTGTTCTCCTAAAAAAAGAGTAACCCTTGCCCTTCTTATGTGGCTATTTTTACATGAAATATGCAACAGATTAAATTGAATTATCTTTACAGCTTTATCACTGAAGTGCAGAGTGTCAGAATTCATCCTGGTAGTCCTTGTACAGAAGCATGGGACAGTGTTGGTGAGCATTGCAGCTGTGCTTGGAATGGTGCTATAAAGGGATGTAACAGCCACTCTGCTCTGAGGCCCCTCTTCTGCTCTCATGGCTGTTGCTCTAAAGCAGTCATTCCATTTCAATGTGCTTCCAAATTCTGAGCAAGCTCTTATGCTTTTCGTTGGTACATCATGCAGTAAGAGTACTTATGCCGAGTGTATTTATGGTGGGGTCAGCACTGTACTGGAAGAATGCCTGTCATGTCTGCCTTACATATGAGGCACAGTAAATGTGGGTCTGTGGGCTTGAGAGGGGGTGCTGGGGAAGATGTGGTGCCAGAAGGTGAAGGACCTGGCAAGCTTCTTGGAATGTAGGGAGGGAGAATCAGCCTTTATGGATATCTGAGGATCATCCCCACTCCCATCTTTCTGTGTGTGTTTGCCTTCAGATGCTTCTGCCCTTTGCAGAAAAGCATGAGTTTCAGCATAACCCTACTGGGGCTGTGCCTTGGACTGGCCTCCACAGCTGTCAAGGAATGAGGCCTGAGGGTGGATAGGTGTAGGCTTGGGTGGAGAGTTGGAGCAGGGGATATGTTGCAGGAACACTGGAGATGCTGCTTCACACCCATTCACGAGTCCAGTGTAACTTGGCTGGTTGGTGCTACAGAGGGGCTGGAGAGAGGAAGATGCTGGGCTGTGGGAATTGGGCAGAAGGGGGTCCTGAGGGTGGCATGAAGCCCAGAATCTGCAGGCACCTCTGTGTATGATGCCCAGGGAGGGAGTACATAGCTGGAAGGAGGTAGCTCCTAACCCAAGGTATTTCCTTGGCAGAGGAAGTTCCTGGGTACCTGTTGTGGAGCTGCGGTGCAGCATGAGGAACACATTTTGCCACCCTGCTTTTGGGTGCCATGAGGTCCTGCAGCACCTCCCTGCACTGGGTATCACCTCCTAGGGCTGCTTCCCTCTGTAATGCCCCAAAGCCTAACTTGGGCTTTTAACCATGGGAAGTGAAACTTCACCCAGCTTACTGTGGGTGAGCTGAGCTAGTGGAGCACTGCTCCTGACAGGGGCAGCTGGGCTGGGGTGTGCACCTCATGTGTCCCAGAGCAGAGGAGGTTCAGAATGCTAAACTGGGAGAAAACTTTTTCCTTTTCCTGATTTAGGTGGATTCTCTGCTAAAGGCATGCTGACATTGCCTGGTCTTACACCTCACTTGGCAGTGTTTGGGCATCAGGCTCCTGAGCTGCAGTGGGTACTGGTGGTGTGTTGGGACTTGGATGGAAGTGTTTAAATTCATGGAGACTTGACTGATGATTGATGATGTCTTTGAGTATTTTCATGGAATAAGAATGTGCTTTTCAGTGTAGGTTAAAGTGAGGAGAGAGACTTTTTACTCTTCTGTTCTATGAACCCTATGTTAGACTTTAGCAGAACAAGCCATCCTGGATAAGGAGAATGAAGAGAAAAATTTGATAAAGGCGAGGCTTAGTGTTGACTCCTTCTTTGCATTCCAGCTTAGACTTGAAATGAGGAAGAAGGTAAAACTTAATGCCAAATGTTTCAGGACTTGTAATTTTCATTTCAGACACTTTGTGTTCTGTGTCTGGTCTTCACCTCCCATCTCTTGCCAACAGAAGATGTTGTCTCTTCTCACTCCTTTTTTTTTTTTTGCCTAGTGTAGAAAGTAATGAACATGCAAAGTGTGCAAAATACCTTGTATGTGCAGTTGCTAACCATCTTAAAACAACGTGAAACCTTCCCAAAAACCCGAGTGAAAGATAATCATGTTGTCTGTCGTGAAAAAAACCTACCTGTTCAGTGTAAATATGTTGCTGACAGGTGGCTATTTTTAATGCATGCTATTTGTACTTTAAATTTAATGTTAAAATATTAAAATATTTTTGTCATCTAAACCCTGACTGTTCTTAGCTGAGCAGATTTCAGGTTAAAAACAGTGGTGAAACCATGAGTGTTCATAGCACTGTAATGTAATTGGTGTTACTAGATCTTTCCTGACCTGTTTCAATGCATCATGAAGTGGTGGTAATATGTCTAATTGCACAGTGCAGAGAAAATAGCATTGTGTTGAAATATTGCATAAAACTTGAGCGTTATGTGGCATTTTGTAGTGGAAATAGACCTGTAGGTACTTATTCATAACAAGATTTGCAAGTTTCTGCCAGGGCGGGTGGTTGGGCTGGCTCCCTCAAAGGAGGGAGTTCCTTTTTTCTCTTCTTGTCCCCTTCCTCCTCCTCTTTTGACTGCTTGTGACCGAACATCATCAGAATTGACAAGAGCTTGCTCTTGAAACTACCTTAGTTTGAAGTTGCTTTTTCAAGCTACCTGCAGCTGTGGATCTTCACTTGAGACTTCCAGAGCTCTCCTGCCAGCCGGGTGTTAGGCTGGTTAAAACCAGACTTGTTGTCTGAGTGTGGGTCCGTGTCTCAGTGTGGGTGTGAATGCATTTGGATTTCTCTGGAGCAGTTGAGACTGGCACCTCATTGTGACCTGAGGGACGCAGTGTCACCTGGGTGGGCATTCCTGATGGTATGGGGGATGGAGGCAAAGGAGGGCTGCTGGGCCGGTGCAGGAGGTGCTCAGAAGTGTAGTGTGGGAGGTTTTATGCATGTGCCTACCCTGAAGGGTTAATCTGTCTGCACTCTGCAGTCTCATGATGTCCAGGGCTTTGAGCCTGCTGCCTGAGCCTAGCTCCTCCCTTTTTCATTTAATGATGGCTGGAAGAAAAATAATCAAGTGTGCTGGAAGAGAAACATTAATTAACTTTTAATTTAGATCTAACGTATGCTGCTTAGTGTACTGCATAAGAGTGTGCAGTATCTGTCATGTTATATAGAGGGTGATGCATTGAAGAAACAAGGAAAAGCCTCAGGTCTGAATGGGAAGATGGGGTTTTAACTCTGTGGATGGGTTTTATATCTTGATTAAAAGTTGCAGATGTGTGATAAGTTGCTTTTGTATCCATTTTGCATCTGAAATTACTTTCTCTGTAACTTGGTTTGTATTTGTTTTCTCTTAAGCCAAACTTGCAAGGCGAAGTCAGGAGAGAGAGAATCTTGGCATGCTGGTCTGGTCACCTAACCAGAATCTGTCTGAAGCAAAATGTAAGTCTCTTCAACTATTTTTATTCCCTTCTTTCCTTACATGTATCACTGCAAGAATGCAAAGTTGCCAGTTTTGGTAGAGAGGTTATGTCTGTGACCTTTCCATTATGTATTAAAATGAATTTGAAAGAAGAAAAGCCTACAAAGCAATCCCCAGATGATCTTTGTTCTCCACTGGGCAGCTGCTCAGTGTCAAATCCACGGGGACAGGGAAAGCAAGAGAAATGCGACAAACATTATTCTGTGGTATGAATTCTTTAAGCTACTCATCTGCAGACCTACACAATCAGCATTTTTTTTGCTGTTGGTCCTGTAGAAGACAACAAAAATAACAGGGGAGAGTAAAATGAAAAGTGCTTGGGGGTGGGGGGTCCGGGAAATATTTGGTAATTAGTAGTACCTTTTCCTCCACTAAGACAAATCCACATCTGGAGCCCATGGAGGTTTTAAATTCCAGAACAATTGCAGTGCCTTGCAAGTCCACGTGAGGGCAATTAACAGCGCTCTGTGTGTGTCTGGGAACAAGTCTCAGTGCTGCTGCCAGATGGCAGAACTAGTGTTTGAAAGGTTTGTCTAGCTACAGTTCTCCTCATGAATAAGTAGGACTCCTTGATTAAAGGGCTGCTGTTTGAATGCAGTAACTAAACCTAAGCGCTTTTGGGGGAGGGAGCTGAAAAGAGCTTATTTTGACTTTGTGCTTATACCTTGGGTTTTTTTTTTTTTTATTATTTTATCCTTTCTGAATTCGGAGGCCAAGAATGAGAATCATGCATTCCTGTTCCTCTGCAGCTTTTGTGGTGGCACTATTAATTGAATACTTGATTTTCCTGTAGACCCAAGGCCTGGAATGCATGATAAGGCACATGTGAAGATGCAGTGGCATTTGCAAATTAAGGCAGCAGAGACTGTGCACCAGCTGGCTCTGTCATGAAGGGCCTGTCCTCTGCCCTGGGGCATTTGTTCCACTGAGCAAGTTACCCCTTAAGTTACAGAACGATGATGGTACTGATCTGCAGATAAAAAGGGCTTTGCAAGGATCATGTTTGCCTTCTCTTCTTGTCTGCTCCCTGCTGGCTATTGGATGCTGAAATAAATAAGACTGATGAGAAGAGGAATGTATTTGACAGTTATTTACAGCTAGAAACAGCTTAAAAGGTATAAGAGCAAGAAACAGTTGCCACCACCAAGAGGAGTGAGTGTTCATGGGTTTTCTGTGGCACAGGATTCTTGTAGCTGCCTTTCAAGTCTGAATGTCTTTTGAATCTCAGCTCAGCTTTGGAGCCTTTCACTCCTGCCTGATAGGAAACAGGTTTCTTCAAGAGGGAAGACAGAATGGAAGAGGAAAAGGAGGGAAGATATGTGGAATTGAGTAAAATAATCCTTAACTGAGTATTCTGTGCTAATTGGCACAGAAGTATACTCATAGAACATAGAGAAGATATAATATCTGCTAAGATGATATCATGAACATAAGAGGTAATTAAAAAAGTAGTTTGACATAGATAAATAAAAACTAGGTGGCAGTTGTCTGTTAGTACAGTAAAAGAGTTGGGGAAAACAACGTGAATATAAGAGGAGAGCTATAATGAATTTCTCAAAATACTGAATATTTTATTAAAAGTATAAGACTCGCTAGTGAGTTCACCTTCCAAAAGAGGTGCAGCAAAAAAAAAAAAAAAAAAGTAAAATTGTAAAATTCATTTCAAGTTTGGGGAAGTAAAGTATAAGTTTAGTCCACCATACATGGCACAAAAAATACCTCCCTGGTGCCTATTTGATACAGAGGAATGGAGTTAAGAAATTAGGTATCCAGTAGTAGTAAAAATCCAAAGGAGCATTGTCAGAGATGGCTGAGAGGACCTTGGGGGTGGCAGATGGGAAGAGGGCAGCTGTGCAGGGAATGAGAGAGCAGGGTGGGAGCTGGTTGGTCATAGCTTTGTTTTGTGTCAATTTGAGCTGATCCTTTTGAAAGGAATCAGGTACTCCTGTCTCTATGTGGCATTTCTTAAAAATGATCTGTGAAAAACAAATGCTGCCGAAGGTAGGAGCTTTTGGTTTTTTGAAACTAAAAATGGATTGATTGTTAGAAATAAATTTATTACTCTAATGTATTCAAGAGAGCTGTTAGGCACTGATTGCATGAGAGCCTGATTCAGTCCCCCTTCCTTGCAAAGGATGGGAACTTCCTCCAAAACACCAGTACTCTGCAATGGCTGTAGAGCACTTACTAAATGTATCACAAGCAGAGTTGCTTTATGGTTTATGATGAAAGAACATCAGGAGGCAGGAGGTCTCTCCAGTGTCTCTCAAGTTCACTGACAAGTCTTGGCATTGTTGATAGTGAATCCGAATTAAATGATGTCCAGGGGGATGTGTGAGAGGACTGATGATGATCAGCATTTTCATCAGTGATGTGGGAATTGATATGGAATTGTGGATGAGCCTGTAGACTGACAGGATGGTAAATAAAATTAATGCTATTGACAGTCTTATAGAGTGCTTTGGGTCTTTTCCTTACTTGGACTGCTGCCAATGCAGTGGGCTCTTAATGACCCAACTGCAGGGTTATGAATCTCAGTACTGAAATCTCTGGCTTTCTACATCAAGCCTGGTATTTGGAAAGAAATGGTTTAGAGAGCAGTCCTGGGGAAACAGTGGGCAGGTAATTCAGCAAAGCTTCCCAGTGTCCTGCTTGACCCAGAAGATGATGTGGGTGTAATGAGTGAGGTAGTCACTGGAGCAGTTTGCTGCCTCTGCACCCAGCAGCATTCAGGGGAATGAACCTTGGCTTTAGTGTTTAAAAACTGAGAACAGGGTGGAGACAGGAGCTGCAGGAGCAATTTGGAAACTGAAGCTGAAGCAAACTCCATCTATTTAGCTTACTGAAAAGAGACTGAAAGAGGACTATTGTCAATTATTCTCTCAAAGAGAAATTTTGACATAATAAGAGATGCACATAATACAAATAGATGGCTGCAAAATAAGCACACACAGACTGAAATGAAATGTCCAAGTGTGTGGAGGCTTTTTTTGGAGATTGACTACTGGAAGTTGTCCAGGGAAGTGATGGATTATTGTATTTCTTGATACCTTTTTAAACTATGGATTTTTGTGATGTATTATCCTTGGTGGGGGAGATCATTCATTGGCAATGTGAAATTGCAAGTGGAGGGAGTTCTCCTGTGATCTCTGGGAGGTTGGTGTAGCCCCTTGGGCTGTACATTGGTGAGTCCCAGCTAGCACATCCATTTCAATGCTGCTCCTCAGGCTGAAGTCTGGGTGAACAGATCCTTCCAATCAGCATGCATTGGTATCTGTGATTACTTTTGTTTGTACTCCAAAGCCTTGAATCCATCCTGTGCCTGTAAATCACAGAGCTCTTCTCTGTTCCTGTGTCTGGGGTTCAGCAAGAAGATGGAAGCAGCACACGTTAGCTCTTCCTCAGAGTGAATTGTAGCTCTCGTGAGCCAGGAGTTCTGTGCAATCAGTGGAAATTGGGAAACCCACCCTTGTTAAAGGGGAATCTCTGCTAAAAACCACTGAGCAGGTCTGTGACATTGCTCAGAGCAGTGCACCTGATGAGTTTGGCAGAGGGCTGGCAAAACCGTTGGAGGATGTGGGAGAGTCTCCTGAAAGCTGCTGAAATTAATCGTGGAAAGACCAGAGTGTCAGCTGAGACCTGGTGGATATCTGCATACCTGATGCTCCAGGCTCACACAATTAGTTAAAAGCTTGTTTGAGTCCCATGTACCCTCTGTGCTGAAGAAATGTTTTAATCATACTGGAGAAACCTTTTACCTGGATGTCATGAAGTGATGGATGTATTAGAGAACATGAAAGCAAAAGTACGTGTTGGCATATTGCTGATTTTTTTTTTTTATCCTCTGCCTTGTTAACCATTAATCCTGGGTACAAACCACTTACTGCCTTGCCCATATTAATACCAAAGTTGAATGCTGCCAGCATGCTCCATATCTACTGCCAGACTTCTGCCTTTGAAGGGTCACTTGCATAGCAGTGCCACCATAGTAGTCACAAAGTTAGCCCAAAACTAGAATTTTGTCCTTTCTCTTTTGAAGACGAAAGAAAGAAATGTCACTATGCAGTAACTGAACATTTGGACTTAAAATAACTGCTCCCCTTCTAGTTCTGCTCCAAATACCCTGTGCTGTAGCTGGGTCACACCTCTCACAAAGAGCTTGTTCTGGTGGTGAAACTCCCAAGAGGCTTTGTGGACTTGGTGCCACGGAGGGCAGCTGTTCTGGCTGTGCTGGGGCTCTGTCACAGAGGGTGGGGAAGGACACAGGAGGAAGAATGATGCCTTGAACAAGGTGACATTGAGGAGCAGGAACAGCTAGGTGGAAGACAGACATCTGCTTCTTGGAGTGGCACATGGTAAAGGAGGAGGGGAAATAGTGAAAAATGCATTGTAACGATGCTGTGGAAATCCTGCACAGGATCGAGCTGGGCCAGCATGAAGCTATTAATAAAACAGCAGTGTCTCTCTGTGCCAAGCACGCCAGTGAGTGGAACCAAAAAAATGACTTTGGGTTGGTTTAGAAATGAGCAAGTGTTGGCATGCAGCAGCTGCCCAGGAGTGAGGCGTGGACACCAGGTGAGAGAGTAGGATGTGATTATTGCTTTTATGCATCTGCAGTTCAGAGGTGAACTACAAGAAGAAAAGATGTATTGTTTTTTGCTAGTGATAAGCTCTGCTTTGAAACTAATTTTTCATCTCTTGACAGAATATGTGTGCTGCTAGATGGAAGTTAGATGGATGTCTTACTGACATCTTGGTGGTTACCTCCAGTGGATTTACAGTTTATGGGGTGTCACTGAGCAGGCAAACACTGTTCCTAATACCTGTGGGACACTGGATCATGGATGGTAGCTGAATCTTCTGGTTTTGCAGTGCTGGTTCTGTTTGACCTGATTGCTGACTGGCATTGCCAACTTGAGCTTTCACCAGTCCCTTCGTGTGTTATCCTGTGGCATCTCCTGTTTTGAGGCTGCAGCTGGCTCCCTGCTTTACATTATGTCTGCCTTGGTGCACATGGGGGGAATTCAGACATCTTCCTTCCCTCTGTGGAGGAGAAATAGAAAGACCCAGGAGACATGGAGACAGAGAAATGCCAGAATTAGGTGAAATAGCTGAGTGCTCCAACATCCTCCTAATGTGCCTGGCCACACTCTGTGGCTGGGGGAAAAGGGAGCAGTCCCTAAATGTGCTGCAAAACCTGATGCTGGGAAGGCAGTAATGTGCCAGCTGAGGCTCTGATGGAGGAAGAACTGCTGGTTGCTATGGTTACTAAAGATATTAACCCTGTGGTGTTTGGATGGGCAAGGTTTAGTTAACTGTGCCACAGGCTGGGTAACTGTTTGGGAGTGTGTGGTGCTCCATCCTAAGAAGTTGTGAGTTGGCATTCAGGATTTGAAAAGTCCCAACTACATTTTTAAGTGTAACCTGGTCCTTAGTGTGTCAGCAGACTTCTTAGGGTGCAAGTGAATTTTGGTAGCTCTTCTCTGTTGCCAGAATTTCGGAGGGCAGGTCGCAGGTTTAAGTGGCCAGAGTCTGTCTCTAGCTTTAGTGCACGGGTTAATCTTTGCATAAAATGGACTCTGGATTACTCTAGTTTTTCTTCCAAAGAGAATGTTGAGCAAGCTTGGGAATCTATTTTGTCTATTCTCTAGTTTAAAATGACTATCAGAATAAAGAACATGAGAATGTTTTCTAAGGATTACTGCATGTGTCTGATCATGATTTGTGTGGTTGGTCTCTGTTTTCAGTGTGTATCTGAGCCATAGCTGTTTTAAGAAGAGCTTATGTTTGGACATAGTCTTTCTCCCTTGGCTTATTTTGTTCTGTGAATTCTGTGAACGTGTGACTCTGTCACTATCGTCATTAGCTCTCATTTTCCATGGGGTGTAGAGTGCCCTAGCAATAAAATAGGAGCAGAAAACCACAAATGGGAGAGTGTAGACTGGGGAAAGTGCTGATCTTAAAATCTCCCTTTTAGAAAACAAAGCCCCTATTTACAGGATGCATTTAAACTGGAAGGGAATATTGCTTCAGGGATGTTTGAGAGCCAGCATATAGGCACCCTTCCTCAGGCAGCAGTAGTGAGGCAGAGGATATAGTCTTGTATGTATCAGAAAAGCTGTTTTTAAGTCCCTCCTCTCTGTCATGACCTAATCAGGGTCCTTGAAACAGTTGAAATTGTTGTTTTCTTTTGAATCCACTCTCCCTTCCTTCCTCTATTGTGACTTGATTTGTGACTCCACAAAATGTTGTGTTGATGCTCAGTAAAAGTGCAGCCACCTTGGCCAGGGATGGGAGAGTAGGAACTGCTTAGGCTTTGCTACCAGAGAGAAAAAAGTACTGTTGAACTCTTAGCTGAGGTTATACTTGGGGATTTTTTTGTAGTTGGCTGAGTGCTGTGGGAGGTTGTGAAGGAAGATGCATATATATTGTGCTTCTCCCGTTTGGGAATTTTCTGCTTGTTTGTGTCCAGGCTTTTACTTGTTGAGGTGTTGGTTTCCTTTTTTTTTTTTTTTTTTTTTTGGTAGTAGTAAAAGTGTGAGTACTGAAAAAAGAGCTGTAGGTCTCTAAGGGGTGGACTTCAGGAGTTGTGATTGTCTCCTGAAGGTACATGCTGACCTTTTGTTGCTCAAGTGAAGATGGCAAAAAAATCCAAACTTAGGTTTGTGTTGTTTGTGTATGCTCCTTACCTAGAAATATCAGTTTGTTGTCTGTCCCAGTGACAGCAAAAAGGATTAATGTAAAAGCAGAATTGGGTTTATGTTTATCCCTAATCCAAATTTCATATTATGCAGCGAACCTGGCAGCTGTGAAGCTTGGATGTAAATACAGTAGCTGAAGAATGCATCTCCATGGATTCAGAAATGAAAAAATTAGTGTTTAATTTAAGGTTCTGCTTGAATTTAGCTGTAGAAATAATATAAATGAATAATATTAAATAGAAATATAACAGAAATAATACAAATGTTATGGCCACTTTTCCCAGCAGCTGCAGTCACTGCACTTCAGAAAATGCTCAAAAGACGAAGGTGAAGGAATGCAATTTTTAGTTTTAACTAAGGCAACTTTTGATGCTTATAGTAGCAATATTATGAATAACAAAAAGAAGATAACAAGCATTCAGAGGCTGTGGGTGTATCCCTGAAATGGCTGAGTTGCCTCAAACTTAGCTTCAGTTTCCCCTTTGTTTGTCATCTGCTGTGCTAGTTGCTGTTGCAGCTCTGTGTGGAAATCTCAGAGCAGTTCTTTCATCATTATTGCTGTAGGTTGATATATCTGCATCCTGAATGCATATTTAAATTAAGATGAATTTTTAACCCTGTCACAGTAGTGGAGTCAGGAAAGCAATTTAGTTAGAGAGAGCTAGGGTGCATATTTGGATGGATTGTAACAAAGGTACACTGGATTGTGTTGTTGTTTGCTTTGGTTTTTTTTCTTCCCAAAGCCCACAAACAAAAAAAAAGCCTGAAGAAAAGAATGCGTTGGAGACTATCCAGGAAAAGGATGTCTTATCTAAGGTAGCTGTGTTTTCCTGGAGGAATTTTTGCTGCTGTGCTGGGAGGGGGGAGGTAGTCACCAGTTTCTTCATGTGCCTTGTTCTCTCCTGCCACCTGTTAGTTCCTCCTTTTCACTGCAGTGTGATCCAGGCCTTCCCTGAACATGCCAAGCTGACCCACTTTGAAAATGCCAGCAGCCACTACTGTGGGATTGAACCGGTGCTGGCACTCAGAAGAAGCTTTTTCCCTAAGAGAAGTTTAGAGGAAGGATGATGTAGATGTAATGGAGTGATGATAGCTGTGTTAAGAGTTACCTGGCAGTGAGCCTTGATCTGAAATTCCTTTGGGAGCAGCCTTAGCCAGCCTGATCGGCGCTGTGTGACTTGTAGGACCAGTGTGACGAGAACGAGGAGGCTGCAGCTGCTTCACTCTGCTTGGCCCAGCCCTGGCACGGGCTGTGTGCGCTCCAGTCTTGCTGGGAATGGCAGGCTTGGGGCATTTCAGAGGACTGGGTTGTTTTTTCTGGTCTCTTATGGTAGCTGTGAGCAAAACATAGGGAGAGTCAGGGAGTTGAAGGTAACTTTCTATGGTTTTTTAAAAAATTTTTTCCTTAGAGCAAAGTTAGTCAGCAAGTATGTGTTCATAGGTATGTGATGGAAGCTGTGCACAGGCAGGGAGGAGCTCATGTGGGAGATGGAATGCTCCACAGAGGAATGCTTGAGGAGGTCATAGCCCTAACAGCTTGCTATGATGAGTTCATGTTGCCAAGTGTGACCTTTACAGACCTGCTAGTGCAGGAGGCAGAGCAGCTTGGCTTTCTCCAGGACATGTGCCAGAGATTCCCTCATCGTTATGTGTTTGCTGTGGCATCATTTGCTCTAATTAGGAACCACTCCTGCTACTTAATTTTCCTGTACTCTTACTTTTGCACTCTACCTTAAGTTACTTCCCTGTTCATGTGCTTCTTGTGCAGGTTCAAATTGTGGTAGGGTTGTAGTGAATTTTCTAACACTGCAAGAATTAGTGGTAATATATATATGTAATAACTTCTCAGTAAGGACTGGGTTTCTAAGTCCTGACTAAAACCATGGTAACCCACCACTGATATTCCAGGGTCTGTTCAGTAACTTTGATTTATCATAGGCTTTTCCACAGAGTGTCTTAGGGTCAGCCTTGAGGGCTGAGAGCCTCTATGTAATCCAGGTTTCAGCATGTGCTGTATGAATCTGTAACTTGATTTTTTTCTAAAGTGACTTAATTTGGAAGTATCTTAATACCTGAATATCTGTCAACATAATACTACTGCTTTGGTTTAGAGGCTACTGTAAGGATGATGTCATTCAAGATCTGGCTGTGGAACCTTGCTGGGTTTCTGCATGGACTTCTTAGAGAGGTCAGACACAGCTTTGCACCTCTTGTGCTCCTAAGCCTACAGGAAGCAGATAAGTGCAAGAATGGATGCACTGAGTGTTAGTGTCTCCCAAAGGCTGACCTGTCTGTAGTGGGGTGATCCACATTCTGCTGAGGGCAGCAACTCTGACTCAGACTTGTCTCCTTCCTCTTGCTGACTGCTGGCTTGTCTGATGCTTCCTTTCTGCCCAAGTGGCATCCCTCAAGGAGGTAGCCAGGGGACAAATTGATCATTTCTTTTGCTTTTGTGTCCAATATAAAGGGAGTCAGCGTGGCTTCTCCTTTCTCGTCACAGGCCTTATTATCAGTAACAATAATAATGAGCTGTAATTTAACCTGATGGCTATTCTGCTCCTGCATACCCCTTGTGCATGTTACCTCATGCTGCACAAAGACCCTGTGTTGTGGGGAAGTGGAGTTACACATGCTGTTTAGGAAGCCTGGCTCTGATACAGGGCTTTCATTAGTCTGCATTCCTACAACAGCAGAGAATATAGTAGTTCTGGTTTTTAGGAGCTTTCAAAATCTCTTTGAGGTTGGAAAATGGACCTTGTGGAAGGTTTTACACTCTTTAGAGTGTTTTCAGTCTGGATATTTCTTGGTGGCTTCTGAAGCTGGTTGGCAGCAGGTTACTCAATGAAGCTTTATAGTATTCCTGCTGACTGATTTGCAGACCAAGAATTTCAGTGTATAAAGCATGATGTGGATGAAGAGCTGAGAATGTTCTAGGCAGGGTACTGAAGCCTTGTATTGGATTGCTAGTAACCTGACTCTGTGGTTCCCCATACTGATTCTGTCATTAGTGTGTGTCAGATTGTTGTGTTGTGGGTGGTGGTATTCGAGTTGTTTGTTTGTTTTCAAATTAGCAAATAGGGCTTTTGGAAAGCATTCACTGGATCAGGCATTCTCAAGGAGTGATATAGTATAGGAGTATGATAATCTCTAAACAAAAATCTGTGCAAAGGAGTTTCTTCTAACCTAAGTTAGAATCCCCTGCACTGAACAATGATTATTATTTTTTTAATAATCTGCCTCTTGTCACAGCAGTATCAATAATGCTCAAGTTGCTACTTGAGTTTCTTGGGTGTGTTGCTGGCTGTAGTTGAAGTGTATAATCCTAGGCTGTAACCTCCCAGTAGAGTGAACTCAAGCCAAAGTTTAACAGCAGGATAAATCTGGCTTTAGGGCTTCTCGGACTGAATTGAGAGCACTGTACTGAATAATGCAAAGAGCTATTCTGCCATAAACTCACTTTGTTGTTTAGGTGTTTTCTGTATGCATTTATCCTGTCTCTAATTTGTCTTTCTGTCTTGGAAGGTCATACATGGGAATGAATGTTTTCTCCCTGCCAGAAGCTAATGTGTGCTGGGTTTCTGTTCTCACATGGGCTTTAAACCCAATATCAATTGCTCTGATAATTACATTTAATACAGTCCAGTGTCTGAGTCTGATTTAGGATTAGGCTTGCAGTGCTAAATGATAGCCATGCTCGGATTTCGTATGGTCACAGTTTAGGTGCCATGGTTTTCTCATTTGGCTCTTCCTCTTCTGTGCTAGGTCCCAAAGACAATATTTCCTCTTTGTTAATGCCCTGTCAGATCTCTCTCATCCTTTTCTCTAGCACATCTGGCAACATTTGGGTTCATGGTACCCAGGGCTCTATAGGTATTTAAACCTGTGCCATCCCTCCAGTAAAGTGGTGTTCAGTTTGCTATGGCAAACTGTGCTAAAGCTAACTAATTTGCTATGGCAGAGCAAATTTCTGACTGTAGGTCGAATGTGATGGATGTATAAGAAGCAGTCTTTCTTCCCAGAGGATCCTCTGTGGATGTCCTTACCATGGGCATCCACATGGCCTTTCTGAAGGAGTACAGCAGCAGCAGAGAGCATCACCCATCTGGCTTTCCTTATGGCAGTCCTCATTAACACACTGCCCTGTGTACACGCAGTCTGTTGAGACTTTTCATGCTGTGATGGTGTCAGCAGAGGGTGCAACTTCAGGAAGGAACATCCGTTGGTAAAGGCTTTAAAAGTTACATGGATACTAACAAAAGGCCTTTCCTGGTAATGAGTTTATTTTTGGTTTTGGCAAGCCACAAAAATTATGCTAATCGGTCAGTACACAGTGTGTGTAGTACAGCTTTCTAGCTGGTGTAGCAAACTCTAAAGGCAGATGAGTGGCGTCTTTAACCATCACTGAGGTTCCAGCTTTGAACTTGTCCTTAGGTGCAGGCCATACAAAGAGCAGTATTAACAATAATAAAAAAGGAGGTAGGAAGTACAGTGTTTCTTTTTAGTTTATTAGTGTGCACTCCTTGGGGACTGATTGCCTTTGTGTGACAAAGAAAACTCTCGGTAGGTATTAGGGTTTTTAAAGGGATTAATCTCCCAGCAGTGGGGCACTCCATTTTATTCCTTGATTTATTCTTTCTCAGGCTGCAGTTTCTGTGCTCCAGGTGTGGTTCTATGAACAATTTTTTCCTCGCCAGTGCAAGTTTACGTAGACCTGTTCCTACCCGCCTGCTCATCCCTGCCACTGTGCTGTGCTGGGGCAGGGAATGAGTTGTGCTTTTGGCTTGAGCCAGTCTCATTCCTTGCTGAAACTAGGAGGGCTCATCTCTTCTCAGGCTTGAGCAACCTCCTAACAAAAGGGATTTTTTATGTGGTACACAGCTGTATAAAACTTCTATGAATAGCTTTCAGCTTTGGTGGTGGTCAGTGCCTTGAGTGGCTGCAGAGCTGGTACAGGACAAAAGGACAGCCTGTGTGGGTAGGGCTGGTAACAGGACGGTCCAGGACTGCCCCTCCTAGCAGGTCAGAGCATCTCCATACTGTCAGCTGCCACTCAGTGCTTGTATGCCTTTAACTGCATGCTTGGGTGAGGAACCTGATGTGCTGGGAAAGAGCTTTTGGGTGGCACAGTTTGCCAGTCTGGTTCCCTGGGATTCCAGGCAGGTGCTTATGCTCACAAGTGGAAAGAGGTGGATGGAGGATGGGGTGCTTAGTTTAGTCCTGCTGCCACAGAGACTTCTAATGCAGTGGCACCCTGTGGTCCTTGGTGCGTGGACAAGAGATGATATACAAGTAAAATCTGAGCAACAGGGGGTTAAGTGGGTGGGAGGTTGACAGATACTGTGGAGTCCCATGACTCAAGTTACTGTGCCCTGCTGCAGCGTATTTTACCTTGGTTCTGTTCAAGTAAGCTTCTCCAGGTTTGGCGTAAGTTTTCCTTTGCCTTGCAATTGCATCCAGACTTTATCCTCACCTGCTGCAGATGCAGTGGAGTTGAAGCCCAAATCCTCTTGTGCCTTCAGTTGCATAAAGAGGTTTTTAAGTAGCCTTTGTGTCTGTGTAACTAGCACTCTCTGTTCCTAGAAACAGTGTTAAAGAAGGCTGTGTGCCTGCCCAGGTGGGTCAGCACAGGACACAAAACACTTCTGTGCTCTGTCTCCCTTTCTTCTCCTGCCTGTTACATCACATCTTACCAAGAAGAGGAAATAGCTGTTCCAAGGCATAAGAACCCTTTGAATAGAAATATAGAATTATTAAGGTTAGAACAACCTCTATGATCAGGTGGGGTTTAGTTTCATTTAAGTGATTTTGTTCAGGATCTTTGCCTGCTTCCCCTGCTTCCAGTTGCAGCTAACTTTAGGGAGACAATTGAGCAGACTCGTGTGCTTTTGGCAGCTTTCTCTCCCGAGCTGGGACCACGAGGTGGCAGGAGTGTTCCATCGGTGACGCCAGGGCAGCGGGACAGCAATGCAGCTGCTCGTTTTTATAGGCGAGGTGAAAACTCTGCTCGGTTGTTGGCGTACCATCATAATTGTGTTTTGGAATTCGGAAAAGTTTCACGTGTCTACATGTCCTTATTTTCTTTATATAGTATTGATTTATTTTGGATCTTGACTCTCTTTTTTTTTTTTTCCTTTTCTTTCTTTTTTTTTTTTTTTTCCTATTCTCAGGGGAGATGTAGAAGAGGGAAAGATGTATAGCAACATCCAGAATTCCTTGCAGGTTCCAGTATTGATCAAACCCTGTGAAGCACATTACTGAGGCTGCAAAGGATGCTGCTTTTGTCCTCATTTCACCCTGTTCTGTCAGGGTATTGCATCACGTAATATGCAAAGTGCTCAGAGCTCCTGCAGTACCCTAGTAATAGGGGTGAGCTGAGGTTGCAGCAACAGCTCTACCTCTGCATTCCTGTTGCTTTCTATAGGCTTTAGCACACTCGCTCATGCTGCAAACCTGCCTTGGGGTCACTGAGTCTGCTGAACACAATGTGATCCTTGTGGGGTCATGGAGAAGCAATTTGGGTAGGGGTGAGAAATTCTCCAGAAAGACTCACTCAGAGAGATCATAATGTGATCAAATGGTGAGGAGGGGAGTCATTCTTTTCAGGCATTTCTCTTTTCACAGTTCTCCCGCCCTCCTGAAATAAATGCTCATGTTTTACGTTTCAATTCACTGCTCAAGGATGTGGGACTGAAAATCAGCAATGCAGTTGTTTGCTCTTGTTCCTCCTTCCCTGTGTCAGCTGAGAGGGTCCCCTTTCTTTTGCCTCTGGTGAGGAATTTTTGCGGGGAGGTGGGTTAGCAAAAGGCAAGTCTTTATGAGAAAGCTGGCTGGGAACAAGAACACAAAATTCAGGGGGTTAAGGGCACAATTTTGGTCAAACTCCCCTCTGTAAAGGGCAGGGGGTGGAAACATCTTTCTGTGCTCCCTTTGCCGCTCCCTTTCGGCTGTCTTAGTGCTACACCCAGGGTCCTTCAGTCATCTCTTATTCGGGAGACATCTTTTAGCATCTGAGCACTCTGTGCCCCTCTTTGCTGGTGACAATGTGTATGTGAGGCTCTGTTCCCTTTGCATCCCTGTCTTTTGTGCTACTCCTGCCTTCCTGAGCATGACTGGCTGTAGGAAGGGGCTCTTTGGGCCAATGCTCCCTCCGTTTTGGGTGTGGGGTGGACAAAGTGATCCTGCTCACCCCAGAACAGCTAAAATGCACATAAGAGAAGAAATGTAGCCAAGTAGGTGAAGAAATACATTTTATGGTTCTCTTCTCTGTCCCTCCCCCCATCTGGTTTCTAGTAGCAACAAGAGCCTTCACAGGAGCAATGCATCTCCTGTGTCACACAACTGTCTCTATTCAAGTGTCACTGTATTTTTGGCCTCGTCTGTGTTGAAATATCTTTCTGGCATAGGGAAATGAGTTGGATGGGAGGTGAGGATACTTTTATCTACCCTGTTTGGGGAAAAGTTATGCTGGTAGGAAGAGTGCTTGATGGTGTATTTTATGCTGTGTGAAACAGGCTGGGATTGCTCTGCTGCTCTTGCTTGTTCTCTTCTGGAAAGCAGCTCGGAGCTGTGCTGGCAAGCTGTCTCTTCTGGTGTAAGCAGGGCTCTGCCCCAGGCTCCTCTGGCTCTGAACTGTGATGTCTAAACAGATTGCTGGGTTGCACACCGAGCGGGACTGAACGCCACTGAAACACAGCGAGCACAATTTCACGTGCCCGCTGCCCTGTGCTTGCTAGAGGTGTGGAGGGAAGACAGAGATGGAAGAGGACACTTCTTTATCTGGTGTGGCATTGAGCTTGTGGCAATTCCAGGATCTACTGGTATGAGAGACTAAAGGGATCCTGTGACTCAGCTGGTGCCATGCTCTTCCTTGCTTACTTCATATGGAGGGGGAAGGTAAAGAAAGAGCAGTCGGAAGGATTGCTCAAGGGACTGTCATTCCTCTCGGGTGCAAGCATCAAAGTGAGTGAGCTCACAATTAGCCAAGAAATGACAAGCAGGAGGGACTAGATTAGCAGTAAGCAGGCAGGAAACAAGCCAAGAGGAGAGCACAGTGGTGTACTCCTTGTCTGTCCTTCACCCACAAACGCTCTTTTAGTGTTTAGGAGTACTACTGCTGTGTGCTCACGGTCAGTTTACTGCCTTACTGCCTTTTTCTTAGTCTTCTTTTTTCTTCCTCCACTGTAACAATGAGATCTGAGGTGTCACAGAACCTACCATGACAGTAAAAGCATCTTCTCCTGAAAGCTTACTTTCATTATGTCTAGTCACTCATAATCTACTGTTTGGCTCAGTGGTGTATTGCCTTGTTTGAAGAAAAATCCTGTTGATATGTGAGGACCTTGCTAATATTCTTGCTTAGCTAGGAAAGAAAATGCTGTCATGATTTTTTGAGGAGCAAGTATGTTTTCATTACTTAACAACATCAGGCATAAGAAAAATAACAAGCTGAAAAGGAAAACGACCTCATCTCTTCTCTGTATATATTAAAGGATAAGATGCTGAAATAAAATGAGGAGCTGTAGATCTTTCCACGGTGAAAGCAAGATAGTTGATGCAGTATTACTTAGCATTCAGGAGCTTAATTCAGCCTTGGACTTGAGAGAATTCAGCTCCTTTCCCCCCTCCTTCCTTCACGTCCTCTTTAGACAAAATATATAACACTGCATGTGCAATACCTGTTTTTTAAGGAAGCAGAGAGCGTTTAGCTGAACTACAGGGAAATGCTGCATGTAGGGTTTCCTGGCAGCCTTTGTTCGTGATGTGGTTTTGTAACTCTAGAAGCACCTGAAGTTGCTGTTCTGCCCCCATCCTGATGAGGTTCCCTGCCCCATTGGGCATGTGGAGTGAAGGGATGGTGTGTATATGAGGCACTTCCCTTCTCTGTCCCTGTTTACCCTGTATGTCTCTTCTGTATCATGTTCTCTGCTTGTGATGGGGTTTTGTAAGTTGGTTTTTTTTTTCCCTGTGGTGAAGCTGATTTTTCAGGGTTCGTACTAGGCATTGGTAACCCTCAGGATGTTCTATTAGGCAATGCAGCACATTCAGCCTGGGAAGTTGGTCATTGTCCCAAGCACCTCCACTGTCTTTGCAACTATTTTATTATGTTTCCCTTGTGCAAGTAAAGGTTGTTTGCAAGAAGGGATAGTTTTCATCCCAGTTCAACATGGCTCTTAGAAATAATTTGTTGACTTAGAAAGACAGATGTGTTTGTGTTGTAGCAGTGCAAATGAATGGTTGTGGCTAGACCTTTTTCCAGCAGGCTAATAACTTCTACTGAATGGATCTAGAACATGGAGCAATGCACAGGTTTGTCAGCCTGTTAGGAGTTGCCATGGTGTGCAGGTGGAAGCTTGGAAGGACAAGAACCTCATGGAATGTCCTTGCTAATGTGGAACTGTGCCTGTGTTTATAGCATGTTCTTCTCCTGCCACAATGTGTGGCTGTATTAATATTCTCATGTACTTTTGCAGGACACTTAACAAGTCCCTCTTTCTCAACACCTTTTTGTGAAAATTAACACAAAGTTTTTGTACTTTTCCTTTTCAGATGAAGGTCTGTGATTACTATCACATGCCATATTGGCTAGTCTAAAGATGGGATGTCTACTTTAAGTACCTAGATCTAAATTCTTATTATTAATGACAAGTTGAAAATAAGAGGCTGGTGCTCTCTTGATGTGTGTTTTCTCATTTATCCTTTCTGTTTCCCAGTACCTTTTGAGCTTATAGTTTAGTTTAATAAGCTAAAGAAATAATTGAGGACTGTGCCAGCTTGATGGAAAAGCTTTAAAGAATACTATGCTACTCCTTAGGAGTATTTATAAGGGTAGAAAATAGGCAAGAAGCACATTTGAGAGCTGAAGTCAATAATGAGGTCCAGACTGTGGGAAATATGTCTTCTTTAGCTGCAGAGCGCACAGAACCATTTCCTTGCTGTGCACGCTCTCTGTGAGTCTGGTGCTCAGCACTGTAACTTGCTTTCATTCCTCCCTGGGTATCTGTAGAAAAAGAAGGGGGAATGATTTTTGAGTTCATTGCTATGTGAGTCATTGTGAAGTCCAAATTTTGGATAAGGATGAAAACTTTGGCTGTGTGTATCAGTTTTAGGTCTGAGGAACTGCTAGCATGTTGTTGGGGATTGTACAGGCAACCAATGCTTCTGACACCTTCCACTCCTCTAGGTGAAGCAGGATAGATGGATTTAGAATAGAATTAGATAGAATTAGAATTTAGATAGAATTAGATAAATTTTTTGTTTTCAAGAGTGTTACCATCATTACAGTGCAGTTAATAATGATCAGACAGAAGGACACAGGCTTCACAACACCACCACTGCTACAAACTTTGATCCATTTATCTCAAATGGGTGCTGTTGGCCATAATGTGGGCTCAGTCACTCTGAGTGAAAGACATTTGGGTTTAGTCCCATCTATACAAAATAAAACTTCTCAGTGCACGTTCACATTGTAAAGATTAAAAGCTCATGGGTCATAATGATACAAGAGTGTGGGGTTTGGTCCAAGATAAAAACTGCTGAGACCTACGAATTGAAAAATTTACCAAGGTATCTGCAGTGGTCGTGCAACACTAGGATTCTGGCAGTATTGGAAGGTATGGATTGTGTTTGGGCATGTTTTTCCTTAAGAAAACAACTACTTTGAAGCTTTTAAAAAAATTATCACCAACCAACCAATAAAAAAACCCACCACAAAATGAACACACCCTAAAAAGCAGCTGACACAGTCATGTCTACAGTTTCGATGAACAAATTATGAAATACTATAGGCTGTGTTTCAGAAGTACTGGAACTGGATTGGATATCATGGACCATTTAGGCTTGTTAAGGAAAATAGCTAATTTGTCTGGTGGCTTGTTTTTCTTACCTTTCCTTCTGTTCCTGAATTGTTGGAAACAGTAGCTGTTCATGAGAGTTCTCTGTGGAGGGCTGAAGTCAGAGCTGCAGATCTGGGTTTTAGACTGGGAAAGGGAAGGGGAGATGAGATCATTATATGAAATGCACTTAACACCTTCTCTTTGTTTTTCAGTGGATGAATATATTGCCATTGCTAAGGAGAAGCATGGATATAATATGGAGCAGGTAACAAACCTTTGAATACTTTATTTTAAAATATTTTTCAGCAAGTATTCAAACATGACTTCAAGTGACTAGAGCTGCTTCTTTCTTTCTGTAACTTCTATGTTTTCTCCTCTACTACTTGTCCCAAAACTGACTGTTCCAAATAGTAGCCTGTACTCTGTGGATACAGAGTTTACCCCCAGTTTTATATCAAGAGTCAAAAGAAGAAAAACAAAACCATTATAATTTCTAATGAAGTCTGGCCATGAGTATTATGCTTCCTCTGATGACTGCTTCTTGAGCACTTTTAGAACCCCTAAACAATGTTTAAAAGATTGGCTTATCTTTGGACACCTGCCTGATTGCACTGCAGTTTCCAGCTGACTGCTCTGACTCTGCTTCATGGATGTCTTGCCAGTTATTAATGAGCTATTGAAGCATCATATGCTTTTCTGAGGCAAACCGATACCCACAGTTATTTACCTTAAAACTGTGCTGCAAATAATTTTGCATTTCACAGATGAGCACATTGGCTGTCAGTGCAGTAAACAGGGGATGACTTTGCCAGTGGCCACTGACCCTCAGCCACTACCTGGAACCTGGGGATGGAAATCCTTGTCTGAGGAGCAGACCTCCCCTTTATTCCCTGTGGTCTAGGATTGTGTACTAATCTTTCCTGTGTTAACTGACAATGATTTCAAAACTTGCTGGGGAGATGAGTAGATCTGTGCCTGGGAAACTTTCTGAATTCTGTGGAGTTTCGTCATGCACTCATACTTGCTCGGAAAGGGAAGGCAGGGAATCTCATTGCATAGTGTATTGGCAAATCACATACTGTCTCTACAAGTACAAAAACATGAAAGTTTATGAAATTGTTCAGACAGAGGCTGTGAGCATAGAAACAAATGGTTGGGATGGGAAAGGCCTTCTATGTAAATGATTCTACTGTCATCCTTGAGTCAGACTTTCAGTAGTTGATACTCATGCTCAAAAAGACTTCTTGCTGAGCAAGAACACTGAAGTTGAGATAGCCAGCAAAATTTCTGGCAAAATCAGGAATGATAAGGCTTGATAATTGTAGTTTCTAAGAGCAGAAAACAGCAATAAAATGAATGTGAAGGCATCAAAAGGCTGTGAATTTAAAATGAAAATAAAGATGGTAACTCTCTTCAGCTGATACTGGTATACCCTAGTATTGATTATTGTGGATAACATTTTCCAAGGGAGATGGTCTTGGAATAGTAAAAATGGGTTTCATTATTTTAGTGGAGAAGTGTTGTTTGGAAAGTAAAGACTGATACAGAAGACTGATGAAAATGAAGCTTGTGATTTTTAAAAAGAACCACTGAATTCTTGTGGTTTGAAAAACTTAAATTTAGCTAACAGAGATTTGCATTAATTTTAATGTTGAAAATACAGACGTCCCACTCATTCCTTTGAGTCTTTTTCTCCATTTTTCTCTCCCCCTCTGTGTACAGAAGTTGCATGACTTGCCACATCAGAGTGTAAAGTGGCTGAGCAGCTTGTAAAAGTGTCCCTGCTCCTAAAAAAATTCTCATTCCTTCTGTAGCACTCTCTCATAATACTCTGGAGTTAAACATGTTTCCCATGTCCTTTGGGATTTCTTAGAGAGCTGTGCTAGACATTTTCAGGAAATAACTGGAGAGGATCTAGCTTGTGTTGCTCTGGAAGGCACACATTCATTTTGTATTACAGGAACAAGTGTCAAGGCTTTCAAATCAGGATGATTATTTGTGTCACCAAGGGAAATTCTGTCTTCAGCAGGTATCACCAGAGTTGCTGTTGGCTGGGTAACTGGACAAGCTGAAACAGACTCCCTGGAAGCCAGTAAAAGCTCACTTTAGCAATTGGCCACTGTCTCTGGGCTTCGCTGGCCAAGGCAGCCCTCTCGCACACGCGCATTCCCCTGACAGCCGGTCACTTTGCTCCTCTGTCCAGGTGGCTTGGCTAACAGTCATCATACAGAGATTGCCTTTTTTCCACCTGTGCCCACTGCCCAAAACATCCCTTTAAAGGCTGAGATGTGCCAGTCTGCTGGAGGGGGTGGGAGCTGCTGGCAGGATGCTCCTCTGCCCAGCAGGGTTCCCATCCAGCTGCCCGATCCGTGCCAGCCCAGCTCCCGTCCCTGTCCTTTCACTCCCCTGGCCCGTGGCTCAGTGCCCTGTTGTTGGCTCTGCTGCTGTTGGATCGTGGCTGGAGGCTCAGGACTGTGCTGATGGGAGCCCCTGCAGCCTGGCTAGCTCCAGGGCAGGCTCCCCACAGGCCAGTGAGCTCTGGCAGGGCAGGCACTACAGCTGTGGGTGGTTGTGCTGCGCTGTAGTAATCACAGACTTTTAGAGGCACCAGAGTAAATCTGACTGTGACCTGGCCTTTTCTGCCAGCCTTTGTCAGACACCCTGGGACAAAGGAGCCTGGGAAGGCCCTGTGCTCATCTGTGTATGAGTGCAGAGTTCTTCCAGGGCAGCACAGGTGGAAGATGAATACTGATCTCCTCGTAAACAAGCCTATAAGGAAATTCTTTTTATTTACCTCTCGCTTTATATAAGCAGCTCTTCCCTCAGTCCTCACTAACACCTCAGTGCTATTTAATGCTACTCTGCCCTCCCAAAATGTCTCACTCCTTGTTTATCCCTTGCTTCCTCATAACGATGTCAGGTAGATCTCATATTTGAAGCTGAAGGAGGTTGTCAGGGGAGAGAAAACTCAGTCCTTCATGACTGCAACATAGTTTCTTTGACCCATCCTTGCCAGAATGGCTGTGCGGCTTCTGTGACATCTCGAGTGACTGTGCTACTACTGAGATTACTACTTGTTCTGCATGGTGGCAGAAGGGAGGAGAAGGTGTTCGGGCAGCACTGAGAGCCAGTAGAATCTGGGCAAGATCTTGGATAACACTAACATTTATATGCATGCTCTCTGCAGAACCTCAGGGGCGTGAGATCCCATAAAGGAACTACTTTTTTGCATAGCAAAGCATAATGGGGAAACCCCAATTTTGGAGGGATTTTGTAATGCTGGGTGGCCAGGGTGAAACTACAAGATGAGGGTAACTATGGCTGTGAAACCTGAGCTGAGTTTGCATATGATGAGTGGGTTACTCTTACGTTTTACTCAGCATGTTAGGGATTGTTTTCACTTCACAGCAATTGTGAAAGGCTGTTTTTTAGCTCTGCAGAGTCAGGCCTTCCCAAAATGACTTGCAGTGGTTGCTGGCATGCCAGAGGTAGTGTTGTGTCATAACACACAGGGACTGTGGACCCCTGGGAGAGGGGGGCTGTGCGTGAGTTTCTCGGAGACAGCAGAAGGGGAATGGTTTGCAGGTGGTAAAGTGCAGCACAGGCACTTTGTCTTTGGAACTGAGAACCAGAGATTGCAACAGCAAAATGAGGTCTCTCAAGGGAGCAAAACAGCAGCCCCAGAATGTGTGAGATTTATTCCTCCTTTGGGCCAGGGACTTTTTAGCAGCAAGTCAAGGTGATGCATGTTTTCGGCCTTTACGTCTTACAGTTCTTGTTGCATTCTCTTCCATTTTCCTGTTCCCCCTCAGAAAAAACCCTGTAAACAATTATAAAAACCCCCAGTCAACAGAACCATCCTTCTAATTGCCAGGAAATGGAGTCCAGCACTGGAAAGAAGCTGCCTTTTGTCCAGTCATTTTTAGGTATACTTCCTAAGCATTTGCTCAGCTTTTCTGTGCATACCATGATCAGTAAAGCTGAAGTGATTTCTTAAGTTTTTTTCCTCACCTTTCTGTTGCTAATTTTTAATTACATGATGACCTGTGTGGTTTTGATAAACTTTAGGCTGGTCTTCACAGCCCAGCTGGGGGGCAGATTCCAGGTTTCTTGCACTCAGAAAAGCATCTGATGTAGCTGAGAATTAAAATTATGTCTAATGTGTTGTCTGAGAAAATGTTGTAGCTCCCCCTTTCCATTTTCCAGTAATGTTTCTTTGGATTACAATTGTCACCTTGGTGTCTGTGTTGTTTCTAGGCTCTTGGGATGCTGTTTTGGCACAAGCACAACATTGAGAAGTCTTTGGCAGATCTGCCAAACTTTACTCCATTCCCAGATGAGTGGACAGTGGAAGACAAGGTCTTGTTTGAACAGGCCTTCAGTTTCCATGGGAAAACCTTTCACAGGATCCAGCAGATGGTAAGTGGTGTCACAGGAGTGGAAAAGCAGAACAGACTGTCGTCTTCAGTGCTGTTTGTGCTGAATGTGTGTCTAATGCTCTTGAGAGAGAACAGGCCAAAGGGGATGTTAGAGGGAAAATGCTACCATGAATAGAAAGAAACAATATTATTCCCAGAGTCTCTGTAGAAGTGTTTTCCTGAAGTGCTTTACTGGTTCAGGATAAACTATGACTGTGTGATTTTTATTTTTGGTTGGAAATCATAGTTTTCAGTCCCCTGTGTGCTATAGTAGTGTTTGTCTCAGCTGGAGTTCAGGCATGGTCTGTACACATATGTGATTTGTGTCAGTGTCAGTGGATGCTGTGATGGAGGCTTATATATCCTTGCAAGCTTCAGTCTTTTGCTTTAGGTTGGTAATGATACTGTTTTAAATGTATGATTGAAAACTTCAGATATAGGTTTCTGCCTGAAATGGAAGTGCTAAGGAGTGTGCAGTTTTCTTTTGAAAGAGGGAGAGGATGGGTTGTAAAAATTTTTATTAATTGTATCTTGAGACTGTCTTCAAGTGGTTCATCACCTGGGTGGGAACTAGACTTTATTCTTTGCTCTCTTTCAGTAAAGTAGCCTCTTGAGTGTTGCAGCAGGGCCCAGTTCCACTGTCTGTGACCCTTTGAAGTGAGCCTGGGCTGTTGCAGTCTGTTCAGCCTCTTTAAAGCACATGTGACACTGGTCTGTATTGCTGATCCCACTGAAAAGCAAAAGGTGACTTGCCATCCGAGGATGAAGATCCCTCTTCAAAAGGGTGGCAAAAAGAGGCTTGTTTTCATCATGTCTTCCTTGATGTTCCTTGTCCTTCACTGACACTAGTTTCTAAATGTTCTTGGAGTCCTAGGGTCTCCCATTCCCTTGGGTCAGGTGATGAAACTCCTGAAGAGTGAAACTGCCTTATTCCTGTGTTCTTATATAGGAGGGAAAACAGGGCAGGGAATGTTCTGGGGAAAAAAGAGAACATAAAGCCTGTCCTGTTGATTGGTTAACTGCTAAAGCAAGAAATTCTCAATTTGGTTTATGTGCAGAAGCATGGCTCTCTGTCCCTGAGTGAAGTGCATTCCAATACAGAGATGCCAACCTCATGCACTGTTCCCTAGGTAATGATATTTTTTTACTGTTACTCCCAGGAAAGCGATTCTGCATGAAAGGAATTAAATGGCATGAAGCTTTGTGTTTAGCAGGGGACAGGAATCAATGGCTCAGGAGCACGTTAGTTGTTAGTTTATAGATGCTGCCCCATTAACACCCCTGCAGATTGGAATTGAGGGGAGAAATCTCCAAAGCCAGAGAATGAAAGGCAAGTTAGATTATTTACCAGAGCTGGTTCTGATATTTTGGCATTCTTAGTACAGGTTTATAGCCAAGTGGATGTTTGTCACGAACACCCTTGTCCCTGAGTTTGTTCTGTGGAACTTTTTTTAATTTCAGAACACCAGCCTGTTGCATGGCTGTTGGCAACACGACATTGACATAGCACCTGTGCTTTGCCAGGTGGATATCTGCCTGTGTGCAGCTGTGGGCCAGAGTGGGAGTGCTGGTGTGATCTGGTATTAGAACCTAAAGTCAGTCTGCAGTTTGAGGACCAGGCTTGTCTCAGGTGAAGACTTAAACTGCAGTGTTTGAGTGAAAGAGATATGGCTCTTGCTCAGAGTTTTGTTTTCCTCCCCACCTGCTCTGCCCTCCAAACTGAATCAGACACTTACGTAAAACGTGTTTTATTCATTAGAAAAGACTGGACTTTCATTTTTTAAAAGTCCTGTGTAAGAGCATCCATGTAAAGTGCCTTAAAAGTAGAGAATTAGTCTTAATGTAGTTTTATACTTTTTGGAGGCAGACTTTTCTTTCCTAGCTACAGGGTAATGGCATTTGTGTAAGAGGCAAAAAAAAAAAAAAATTGTGTTTTCCTGTACCCTCAGTTCACCATACAGTAACGTTTCAGCTTTTGAACATATCCTTTGTTGAGACCTTTGAATAGACTTTGTCATGTGAATGGTGTGAATAAACCTATTTAGCCAAACATCAAAGATATGCTTGGGATGTTTGCAATTCAGCAGTTTCTGTGATTGTTTACATGTGTCTGTATTGGCTTTTAGGTCTGTTCTGGCTTTAAAACTGTTACCTCAGTTTCGAGGCCTCTTTTCAGATTTACTTTTGCTGTGTTCCCCTATTCTGGAGGGAACCAGCTACTTGACTGGTGAGTGGAAGCTTGCTGAGATGCTCTTTAGAGCTCTTGATGTCCTAAATAGTAGGTACTAACCTGAAACGCTCCCCCATAGATCATTTTTGGAAAGGTTGCAGAACTGCCTTGCTTGAGCCTTTGGGAGAATCCAATGTAAAGAGGTCAGATGTTCCTGGGAAAAACAGACCAATTGTATGTGAACTTCTGGGGATACTTTACATATAAACATATAAAAGGATACATGTTTAATTTACAGCTTCCTGACAAATCAATAGCCAGCCTGGTGAAATTTTACTACTCCTGGAAGAAGACAAGGACTAAAACTAGTGTGATGGACCGTCATGCTCGTAAACAAAAAAGGGAACGTGAGGAAAGGTAGGTTTGCAAGCAGAAAGGCCGTGTATTGCACACACTGATTTACTTAGTCTGTCCCAGAAATTCCTGTTAGCTTTTAAGAAACCAGATGTAGGATTTTCCCCAAAACGTTTCCTGGTACCACACCTTTCCCCACCCCTCTTGCCTGCTATGTTTTGCTTCGCTCAAAGCCAAAAGGCAGTTGGCAGTTAGCTGTGTTCCCTTTTTGACACTGCAATTCCTGATTGCCCTCCAGTGCACTGGTTACAGTACCACCATTCTAGAACTTTTTCTCTGATACCACTTGAGAGCTGGGAAATTGAAATTAAAGCTGTTTACAATCTGATTGGCACTGTTGTCAGCAGAGCCAGACAAGCTGATAAGCAGGACAGTAAAAGGAATTAATGAAAGAGCTGAAACCTGCCTTTATTTCCTCCATGTGATGCTCAGCAGAATGAGAATGTGCACCTGCTACAGGAAACAGGCTCTGGTGTAGGACCCCTGTCAGCCTGTGCCTGTACACACACAAGACTCTTCCTCTCCTGCATGTTAGAAAACTGTGACCAAGAAAAGGCTGCCAGGCCAAGCTCCTTTTTCTGAGAAAGATGAAGTCAAGGCTCTGATTTTGAGTGACTGAGAAGAGGGTAGCACAGGGGAACTTAGGATGAACTCTCTGGCAGACCTGTTCCAGGCAGTGCTGGGTACTTTGCATTTGGGTGAGGCTGGTGGTGTTCAGGAGGTCATTAGCTACTGAGCTTTAGCAAATGAGCTTGACTCATGCCTTTTCTGCAAACTCACCCTCCTGGATACCCATGCAAGCCCTTGAAGGTAGGTCAGCAGTGTAAGTGTTTGTACAGTTACTGTCACTTGGTGACTTCACCTAGTTCTGGAGCTGAAAGAGCCTCAGAAATGCAGAGGTTTCAGGTCACTATGGCAAAAACAACCGCTCTGAACAGCAGCAACTCCATCTGCTTGATAAAGGTGTCTTCTCATCCTGCTATAAAATGCAATTAATGTCTTTGCAAATCAGACTTGAAGTGTGCCTGCTTTTGGAAGACTTCTGACATAATTGGGCAAAATTCTGCAAATGGCTTTCCCCTCAGAGGGGTTGTTGCATTTCCCAGTTAGTTGTTTGCTGGCTCCACTGCATGTGAGCAAGTCTTGTTTGGGAAGGGGGAAGAAATGTGCTTCTAAGGTTGAGGTGTGCTACACCAATGACTCACCTAACCTCTCCCATCTCTCCGTTAGGTCAGCAATACTTGCTTAACAGGCAGGGCCAGGGACAATACTGACAGCCAACTTGCCCAGTATTTGGTTGGCTTTCTTTGACCTGAGTCTCTTTTTCAATTCTGTTATTTTCTCTTCTCTGCAAAGACTGTCTATTTTTCTGCTCCCCATCCTGGTTGTTGGGGCTTTTTGTTTGTTTAGCTTTCCTACTAAGTAATTGGGGGGGGGGAAATCTTTTATATGGAGTATGTGTTTGTCTTGTACCATGTAGTTTAAGGTCTTTAAATACTCATCTCCCTTTTTATTCCATGCTCACAAATGAAATTACTGGAATTTAGAAATACACCTCTCAGTACCTATGCCTGTTTGCTAGGAAAAGTAGCACCTCAGACCATCTGGTGATGGGCTGTATGGTCAAAGAGCTGTATGGGCTGCTGTATGCTGTCATTTTGTAACCTTTGAGGAAGGCAGCTGGATTGGAAATGCTTAACTTGATTTACATCTGCAGGAAGTTAAACACCAGGCTGACAGCTCGATGTTTGATTTCTGTTCTTCCCTTCCATTATGTAAAATAGTCAAACCCCTGCACCCTCAAAAAGGATTTGTCAGTGCAGCCATGCAGGGTGTGGAATCCACTCTGGGTGAGTTTAGGGTGCCTGGATTTTCAGGTTGTAATGTGCTATTCGGTGTTGGCAAAACTTCAAAAGTGTTCTTTGGTTATGGCAATCAGTGTTTACAACTGCAGAAAAGAGGGGGTGGGCTTTAATTTAGCTCATGTCTAGGGCACTGCTAGAATACAAGAGCAACCTATCAGCACACCAGAGACTGTTGTGAAAAGGCTGAAATCTGAACCTAGGTGAGAACATAAGTTCTTTTGGAGATGGGGTTAAGAGAAGAGGCAGTCTGAGGTACCTCACTCAAATACCTCTATATCCCTTTTGTGGCTAGGCAGGGAAATTCCCCACCCCCTCAGATTGCCACTAACACACCTCTCAGTGCATTTGGGATCAGGTTTTCAGCACGTGTTCTTAGTTGTATGTGAGGGACTTCGTGTGTGCAGCTCTGGGAAGGGATGCTTGGGAGTGGATTCCCTGGAATCATCATTACCCAAACTAAATGTCTTGTGAATCAGCTGGTGAGCCAGGTGGCTTGGGAGAGCAGAAGTGACTTGACTGCTCTTGTGGAGAAGGATGGCAGCCCATTCCTCCTTAGGATGTGGCTGCAGCAGGGACCTGGCCACATGAGTGCTGATGCCACAGCCAAGCTCACCAGCACGTGCTGTGCCTGCTGGTTCCTGCTCCCTGTGAGCACAGCCATGCCCTGCCCTGGAGCTGTGACATTTCTGCACCAGCTGATGATCCTCAGCACAGGCTATGAAGTTTGATAGGACAAAATAGGTTTATTTTTCTGATTAATAAAAATGCTCTGATTACATTAGCTTATTTCTTCTGTTTCTGGGCATCATTTCAAGTGGATAATGCAATTGACTTTGGTTGTGTACAGTACAAAAATTCTAAATCATGAAAACACATTTGATTTAATGTCTGATTAAAATTCCACCTAAGCCAGACTGGACAGGTGTGCCAAGGTTGTTTTCAATATGGCCTCAATTTCATGCCTATTATTACTCTGTAACTGATAACATCTTTTTTTTTTCCAGGGGAGAATAAAATGTGAGGCTGTCACTGAAAAAAAAAAAGAAAAACCAAGCATTTTTTGTGCTTGTTCTTGAGGGAGTTCATCTTGTGCATCTCTATTTTGCTAAATATTATGAAGTTGTATGAAATCTGTGTTTTAGCTACTTGCTGTATTTTTAAGTCTTTTTCTGTCTCAGTTTGCCTAAAGTAAAAATGCTTGGTGTCCCATGTTCTTTGAAAGATGACTTGTGGAATTAATTTTATGTCTCTTGCCTTCATCTGTGTAGATTTATTTTGCTTAAGTACACTGCTGAGAAGTGTTCCTGTATGCACTATCTTCACAATTAAGAATTTATTGACTTAAACCAAAACCAAATAAAATCAACACCAACCCCCCCAAAAACCCACATCCTGGGAATAAAACTAAGGAAAGCTTTTGGGCTTGCTGTGGCATTCATGCTTTTGTTTTAGCATGTTGTTTATAGAAAAAGAGAGCCTCACAAACAAATACAGTACTGTTTGCTTTTGTCTTCCAGTGAGGATGAAATGGAGGAAGCAAATGGAAATAACCCTATTGACATTGAAGTTGAACAAAACAAGGAGAGCAAAAAGGAGGTATAATTCTGTTTCTTTCTCCTGTGCAAATGAAAGTGTTTATTTAGTAGCCACTTCGTGTAGAAGCTGACGGTATCTAATTTTCTTTAATACTTTGTCTAGTTGTCATACAGGAAAAGAATTGTCTTCAGAATTATTCTTAGATCAAGACAAGTATAGATAAAGAAGTTGTTATGGATAAAGCTGGGAAAATTTAACACTTCACCATCCCATGATAATGTACTATGTGATTGTTTCCAGTCTGTTTTATCTTCTCTTTGGCTGTGTTAGTTTAAGCCACCCTCAGTGGTTTAAATCAACCTAACTGCATGGAGATTGAGTAGAAGCACGTCCCCCTGTGGAGATGGCTTGGTGGAGGGAGAATCCATCCTTTTGTTCTAGGTAGACTAACAGAAGTGTGTTTATGTACACGTTAGACTCTAAGGTACTCTAAATCCCCAGCAATACTTGGCACTTCACTAGCACAAGGACTGCAGCTGTATTGGTGAAAAGTAAAGGAGAAAGCTTTTGTGACTAGTTACTTTTGTCTGGCAGGGTGACCTTAACCTGTTGCTACATCAGCTCAAAATGTAGTACTTGTGTCTCACTTCAAGTACTTCATTTTCTGTGGGCATAGAGTTCTGGATGAAAATAGCTACACAAATCCAACAGTTCTGAAAACCCAGCCTGCGATGCCCTACAGGAAATCATATACTTCATCTCCGTGTGTATAACCTGCAGGTTACCTGTTACTAAATAAAAACACCTTGTTCAGCAGCAGTGTGGGTTGTATGTGTGAGTTACAGGAAGATGTTTAAGACCTTCTTTCCTTGAATTTAGCTCCCTTTCCTGGTTTCTTCTAGCTTGATTTCTCTCCCAGTCTCTCTCTCCCAGTCATTCTATTTAATTTCTTAATTTTTTTAAAGCTTATATTTAGGGAAAACCTACTAGAAGTATTTAAAAACATGATCCCACGCAATCAAAAAAAAGTCCTAGAGTAATGGTTTTGTCAGTCACTCTCAGTGAGATTAATTCCTCCGACAAATAATTTTGAATACAAATAACTGAAAAATCACAACATTCCCATCTGCTCTTCACCCACGTGAGGGTGCTCTCTAGACTTTCCAGGAAAGTTTTGCTGTTGTTTCCACTGAAGGAACCAGCACCTTTGATGTCTTCCTAGGGGCAGAGTGGACGTGAAGCCATTTGTATTAATCCTTACAAGAAACTGAGTTCTCAGAAGCCTCAGCAACACCCAGACAGGAAGGGTTCTCACTTGGCTAAGTTGCAGCTGTGTACTGCAGCTCTATAGTGTTTTGTAAATAATACTATTGTCTCATTTCTCATTATTTTAATGAATTTACAATTTTGATTTTTCTGTAAGCTTTTCAAAAGCTGGCATCTGCAAAAGAACTCCCTTCAACCTCCTTTATTATTTCTTCCTTCCCAACCAATGCTGACATGTCCTGAACTTGCTGCAGAAGAGGGAAAGACAGTTCTTCACCATCTTGGCTGCAACTCTTGTAAGGCCAAAAAAGATCAGATGTCTGGTTTGGACAGTTACCATCAAGACATTTTTGCAGAAAATCTTAATGTGGGAGGAGGCTTTGTGCCCTCCTTGTCACATTGGTACAGGCCATGGCACTCAAACCAATCTGAAGCTCATGCAGCATATGCAGTCTGGCTGTGTGTGCCATGGCAGGCAGCCTTGTGGGGACTTTTCAAGACAGGGATTGTGCTGGAGGACAGAATGGAGCTGGCAGCCTTCATAGCCTGTTCAGAGTTCAGCTGTGCTGTTTAGTTTGGAGAGGAGGAGTCTCAGGGGAGACCTCTATCACTCTCTACAGCTACCTGAAAGGAGGTTGTAGCAAGGTGGAGGTCAGTCTCTTCTCCCAGGCATCCAGGGACATGATGAGAGAAAATGTCCTCAAGGGGGGTTCAAGTTGGACATCAGGAAGAATTTTTTTCACTGAAAAGGTGGTCAAGCACTGGAATGGGCTGCCTGGGAACATAGGAGAGTCACCATCCCTGGAGGTATTCAGAAATGACTGGACATGGCAGTTAGTTTTGTGGTTTAGTTGACAAGTGTTCAGTCAAAGGTTGGACTCCATGATCTTGGAGGTCTTCTCCAACCTTAATGATTCAGTGATTCTGATTTTACAGTACTTGAACTTAGGGCTTATTGAAATGCCTTGAGAGAGAGAGCAGGTAACCAGGAGGGGATAAGTTTGCTCTTGATCATTAGATTTATTTTAATGATGTGGTCAGACATGCAGGGGCTATGATGTGCCAGCAGCCCGGGACTCTTACTATAAGGAACCTCCCTGTCCCAAATCTGCAGAGGTGTTTTTTTTTCAGCTGAGACTTGTTGGTTGCTCTCTGACTTACCCAGTAATACTGGGATTTCTCAGAGTATCTGAAATCTTTCATCTGTTTCCTCTTTTGAGAATCATTGGAAGGAGAATACCTTTTTTTTTTTGGTTGTTTTTTTTTTTTTTTTTAATTTAATTGTTAGTGCAACTGTTTGGATTTCCTTGCATAGTGACTCTGTAATACTGAGGTCATGACCTAGACCTGCTTCCTTTGTATCTTCCTCATTCCTGGAAGTGCCTCCCACTTCATGCTCTGTTTTTATGTAGCTTGAGATAGCTTTATCTTCTTTTTACACAGTGAAATCTGAGGAAGGGAACATTGTATTAAGGGGTTTGTAAGACTGAAGTGCACTGGATAGCAGTGGCAATATCTAAATAAACAGGAGCGCTGCTAAATCCCTTCCAAATCCCTGCATTTTAATTCTCTCTGATTTCCAAAAATTGGTTTAATTCTCAAGAGAAATGTGTGTGGCCAGGAAAGAAGAGTTTCCAGAACTGACTAGATGTTCCAATTTTTGCTGGAGCCTAGAGGCATTTGGAGCTGTCAGAAATTGTTCTGCTGGAGCTCTGGTTCTTGTCTGCAACAAAAGAGCTTTGCATTTTTTGAACTGTGTAAAACAGTAATTTGAAACTGCTTTCATTTTTCTTTAATGTTGAAGCTTCTGGGATGTTTGCACTGCAGGCACTGCCTTTTGGTCAACAGACAGGCTGAACCTTTAGTGAGGCATTGCTGCGTGGTCCTGGGAAGCAGTGTATGTAGATGAAATATGAGTGGATCTGAAATGTCTATCCATGCTGAATAATTTACCTGGCTCAGTTATCAAAGTGCTCCCTTCTGAAGCAGAGCTTACTTCACTTGTTCATAGCTATGCCTGGCTGGTTTCTCCTGCTCACCACTCCTATGCAAAGAGACATAGGGGTATCCCCCCTGCAATGGCAAGAGTTACCTCTTGCCTCTGGGCTTGCCCTAGGCATCGTATCTCATGGAATACTTTGCACCAGTGGGTGGAAGAAAAAGGTTGAGAGCAGGCAATTGTCCACATTGCTGCTACTGCTGTGGGACTCTGGCCATTGTGCCCATGAGGAGGGTGAAAGCTTTTATCCATGGCAGCTGTGCTGGAGTCCTTTGGGAGTCAGAACCTCATACTTACTTGGGCTTTGGTGCTCAGCCTCGTGTGGTTTCAAATGCAAGCATTCAATGCTAATGGGCAAATGCCACAAACTGTGTAGAAACTGCATGTAGCTGCAAATTAGGAGGAAAACAATAGCACCAAGTGAAGCCAATGTGTTTAAAGCTTGCAGTGATAAAGCAGAGGATTCACATGTACTTCCTCCTCTCTGCTTTTTCTCTTCTTGCCACCCTTCTGTTTTGTGTCTTGGCCAGGCTTCAGTTACTGGGTCAAAAATCTTAGGTATGAGTTGATTGTTGAGTATAACTTCTGGAAGAAATGGTTTTGCTATCTTAGAATCAGCTGTGCTCTTGAAGGATCTGTAGTAAGTGTCCTGGCTAATCTACCTGTCCTTGCTTTAGACATAAAGGATAAAAATAGGAAGTGCTCTGTGAAATACTCCTTTTTCAAAAAAAGACTTAAAGTTTATTTTAGGTAAAACTGCACCATTTTGATGGAACAGTTGATATACAAGTGGTGTGCCAGAAAACCAGGCTTCCAAGAAATGGTGTAACAATCTAAGAATTACCCTGTTGTCACCTCACTCCTTTATCCTTTGCCTTTAAATAAATTTGGTTTATTCCTTCCTGTGTCTGTCAGGTGGTAAAACAATTCTCAGTAAACTGTTTTAGTTATGTTCTTTCTGTCTCCACACTTCACTTTGTTTTCTTCTGGTGATGTGTTCAGATCTGATAATGAAAACAAGAAGGGTTTTGGAGGTTTGAAAATAGCCAGAACATTTAATAAATGCAGAATTGGGCATCTGTCTCCCAAAACGAGAATGGGCAGAGAAGGCATCCACAGTATCTCTGTAAACACTGAAAGCTACTAAAGGAAAAGAGAAATTTGTATAAGGCAGTTTGTATGACATGCCACTTAAAGCAAAAATGTCTTCCTGTCTGCATACTGGTATTGTCGTTCTCCAGCCTTTGATGATGGCTAAAAATCAGTCATAGAATGTTTTGATGTGGAAAGGATCTCTAAAGATACTAAGTTTTGTAAAATGACTGACTGCTGTTTGCCAGGTGCCACCTGCTGAAACTGTCCCTCAGGTGAAGAAGGAGAAGCACAGTACACAGGCCAAGAACAGAGCAAAGAGGAAACCTCCCAAAGGAATGTTCCTTTCCCAGGAAGATGTGGAAGCTGTTTCTGCCAACGCAACAGCTGCTACTACTGTACTCAGACAACTGGACATGGAATTAGTCTCAATCAAACGGCAGGTACGAACAGGATCGTACAGGAGCAACTGCTGGGTTTGCTGCTAGTGCCTGTTGCAGTCTGCAGAGCAGGCAGGAATTTGTAGCTTGGCAGTGATGATGCACAATGCTATGTGCCTTAGTTGACAAGCTGTTGTCCTTGTGGTCTGAATGCAGCTCTGGGTTTTATATTGCTTAAGTTTTAGTTCTGTGGGCAAGCCTACTTTTGACCTGAAGTAAAACAAGGAAAAGTTCATAGCAGGGACTTGAAGGAACATTTGCTGGCACCTAGCTTTTCTTGCAGTTCAGAATTCCTTCTATTGTTGTAACTGTAACTTTCCTTGGGTGGCAGTGGTTTCAGCAGTATGTGATTTCCATCTGCTGCAGGTGTTTCCTTTGCATTTTCACATGGTACTTTTAGAAGTTGAAGATAAGTTCAGCTTAGTCTTTCCTAGTCAGGTATCATACAAACTCTCTATGTACCTTTTGCTTCCCTGATGGATCTGCCTTTTAAACAAATGTTTTTCAGATATCTGTGTGTAAATACAGGGTTTGCTACATGAGTTTGTTGCCTAAATCTGAGCATTTTGCTGTTTCTGAAGCAGAGATCTGTCTCAAGCTCTTTATTAAGCTTAATAGAATTGGTATTTTGGCCTGAAGCCTTTTTCCTGGCACTCCGGGAGAAGCTGAACTCTTTAGCAGTCTTTGATTCATTACTTGCTGCAGATGGGTTTGGTCTTCTTATGCTGGGCTTTATTCAGATCTGGAAGTTGGGGCAGTTCTTGCTCCAAATAACTTGTAGATAGCAGAGAATAAATTAAATGGGATCTCCTGATTTGCCAGCTGTTCCTGCTGTACATTATTACAATATAGCAAACTTCCTTTTTGGAAAAGGCAGGCTGTGAGAAAAACTGGAAGGCTGAGCTTGTGAGGTTCCTGCCAAGGCTGCTGGAAGAAGGCTTATCCAAAGATTTTTTGTTAATCCTTCTTAAAGTGGTGAAACTTTCTTTTCAGATTCAGAATATCAAACAGACAAACAGCGCGCTCAAAGAAAAGCTAGAAGGTGGTATAGAACAATACAGACTTCCAGAGGTGAGATCATTTCTGACCTTTGTTAATTGTGAAGATAAATGCTAATGATATACTTTGACTAACAGTCAATTCCTTGTTGCATTTTTGAGAGGTTTTTATGAGCTCAGATACAAATGAAAGTCTATAAATGAAGTTACCTAATTGTTGTTGTTATTGTTGTTGTCTAGGTTGTCCAGAAATTTAATGCACGTTGGACCACAGATGAGCAGCTTCTTGCTGTACAAGGTAAGGCACTACAAGATTTGTATTTCAGTTGTTGATGGTCAAAACCCTGCTGCATTTCAGAGCTGAGTTTCTCTTCAGTGGCTAAGGAAGGAGGGCTTCGACACTGCTGTGTACTAATGCCTGAAGAATGTATTTGAACAGGGAAACAATATTCCCCCTTCCCCTCCCTGGGCAATATAAAGGGCATTGTATAAATGTTGGCAAATAGTGTCTGCTTGTCCAAGCTTTCAGAAAGTGAAAGTCAGCTGGAGTCACTGCTATGATCTTCCTCTGTGTAACTTTTCAAGTAGTACAGGCAGATTTAAACAGGTCTTGTGCATTTGACTCTACCCATCTTCTACTACACCTCTATTTGTCTTGTCTTCTCCAGGGCTGGTTTTAACTGTGTCTCTTTCCCAGTTTAGACCTTTTTTTTTATTCTGGATTAATCTGAAGAAGGTTTGAAACCTTGACAGAAGTTCAACTTTGGATCTTTATGCTGTGACTTGAGCATGATTTGTGGTCTTTATGGAAATAACACACTGCTTTTGTTTTTCTTTTTGTTGCTTTTAGCAATCAGGAAATATGGCCGAGACTTTCAGGCAATCTCTGATGTGATTGGAAACAAATCTGTGGTGCAAGTGAAAAACTTTTTTGTAAATTATCGACGTCGTTTCAACATAGATGAAGTCCTACAGGAGTGGGAGGCAGAGCATGGCAAAGAGGAGACAAATGGAACCAATAGCCAGAAGCCTGTAAAATCTCCTGATAATTCCACTAAAATGTCTGAAGAGGAAGATGAGGTAAATCCAGTTTAAAAGTCACATCAAATTCCCGATCTGAGCTCAGTTCAGACAGATGTATGTGTGTATTTTTATATATAGTCTTTGCAAAAGCCATTATTGTCCATCTTCAATTAGTGCATATTTCACTTCATCTGGATATATAATTCCAGTACTGATTTGGGGAATTGGGAAATCCAAGCTTGTATGAAAGTGGAAAAAGAACAGTGAATTTGCAGCCCTCTGACAGTATGTGTATCTCATCAGAACGTAGATGTTTTAATACCTCTTTCTGCTGAAACCCCATGCATCTTTATCTCACTTGGATGTTTTCCCTGCACTCAGTTCTCCCAGCTCTTCCAGGTTTGGCTTTGTGGGACCATAGAGTCTTCTGAGCCAAAGCTTGCTCTTTAATTTTTGGTGAGTGGTTTCACTCGAATGAAGGGAAGAAAGCTATAAGCAATATTGAGTGCATGAAAGTTCACTCTGGAGGTACCTAAAGGCAAAGTTTCCTTAAGTTTACAGCTGTTTCTAAAAGGCAAATTTTAGGAAGAGCCTCTTCTTGATGGAGGTTCAGAGAGTTAACACTTTTCCAAAAGGCCATGTAGGTTTGAAATTAACAAATAGACTGTAGGATGTTTAAGTATGGAAGTTAGTTACAAAAATTTAGTATTAGCAATGAAGACTAATATTTAGTCTTGCAGAAGAAAACCATGGTAGAGGTTTGTGTGTTAAAAAGTCTGATCAAGGACTCCCTTTGGCCTAATTTATGAGACAACTTGGTGAAAAAGCTGTGTATTGTAAATGCAAGCACAGTCAACAGCATAAGGCAAATTTTGGTTGAGCATGGAGTAAAGACCTCTCAGTGTGCTGTATATTTTTGTTGCTCTGATTAGGGCTGGATCACTTGGACATTCATGGTCCTTCAGACATTCAAAAAGCAGAACTTCACTGCTTCACAAAACCTAATAACATGCAATTCAAAGATGCATATATTTGGGAACTAAGTCCAAAGGTATGACAGATGCACAAAACGAAACTCAGAAAACTTGCCTTCACAGGTGTGTGTGAGTGAAATTGTCCCTTTCTTCCAGAATTGAGAGATGGAGCAAAGCAGCATTGGTGCTAGTACATGGCCACCAATTTGAGATACGTGGCTCTTCTCACTGTCTTTTCTTGTGTCCTGTAGAATTATATGTTGGTAATGCAGAACTTCTCTGAGCCCTCTGAGATTCTTTCTAGCTTCAAATACACCCTTGCTTCTGAAAGCTGAGGTCAAAAAAGGGGAGTCTCACTTGACATAGGGAAAAAATGGCTTCAGCAGGAACTGGAGTGGCTGATGTGGCCAGGTGTGTGGATACTGGAGCAGTGAGGATCCCAAATGAGTTAGGAGAGTGGAGGCATGACAGCAAGGTCTGGTAAAATTGCTACTAGAGCAGCAGTTGTGATCCTCAGATTCGTAATGGCAAGTGCTCACTCTGGAGCAGACCAAGTGCTGCGTGGTGGGAACCAGACCAAAAGAAGCTGTGAATGTGGTGTTCCTGCCTTCAGAGGTGGCATAAGCAAAGCTCTGACTGGGTGTCTGTCTCAGTGGTTCTGGGGCCAAGGTGAGACATCACTGGGGTTATGACACAAGTGACCTGCATGGGCTGGGAGAGGGTTCCTGGTCCCTCTTTGTGCGGTGCTGTGTGGCTGGTGCCTGCTCTTGAGGACACTTGGACAGGCAGTGTCTGGTCAAGTCAGGTGGACTCAGCAGTAGCCAGAAGACTTTGCTGGCCTAACACTGAAATCCCTCGGGTGCTTTCTTCCCTGGCATGCCTTGGATGTCTGGCCACCAGCCTTATGAAAGGTTCATCAGGCTTCTGAGGGCTTTGGGCTTTGCCATAGCAAGTGGCCATAGTTCCTTTTATTTGAAGGGGGGAGGTGAGGCTGCTGGTTATAAAGCAGCATCAACTCTGGTCTTCATTCCTGTGTGTTTACAATCCCACAACAAATCCCAGTGCACCTCAGAACAGGGAAAGCTGTTGGAATTCTTCCCATGTTGCAGGGTTGTTGTATATTTTGTCACTGTCGGTACCATGGATTTGGGCTGAAGTTAGGAGATGCGAGAAAGCCTATGTGTATTCATTTTAAACTAAATCTCTGCTTTTTCTCTCCCCTTCCCTCCAGGCTACTTCTGTTCTTGATGTCAGATATGCATCTGCTTCATGAGAAGGTGCTGTAGCCTAGAACAATTTGTGTTGACTACTGTGTTATCCAGGATATCAGGTATTAGCAAACCTCAGACAGCCATCTGCATCATATCTGTGGACAAGCAGCTATTACCAAAAAAAAGGCAAACGCTTCCAGTCCTGTGCTACATCTGCCTTAATCTCCCCTCATTCCTCCATACTGCCTCCACTTTCTTTCAAAAGCACCCAGGTAGCTCAGCTCTCCATTTCACCAACGTCATGCTTAAGCATGGGGACTTCTAGAACCAGTAACACCTGTCTATAAATTTTGACCAACCTGCAAAACAAGGAGTTCCTTAGCAGCCCCACAGTAACTCTACACATTAGGAGTTCTTAGAACACTTGGTCCGTAGGGTATAAGTATGTATTGCTGCATGGCCTTGTGGTCTCTGCTTCCTGTGTATTCTTACGATGACACTATGATTAGTGAGCTTTCTGTAAAGGAGGGGCCTGTGCACACACCAGCTGTGTCAGGACACGTTAGCAAGCAATGATGAATTTCTAAGGTTTGGTCAGTCCAAGGTTGTAGATGTAACTCATTACACTTCTGGTTTGTGCAATTCTTTCCACTGTATTTGTGTGTTCTTGCTTCATAGAAAGCTCCCTAATTTAGCATTTTATTCCTGTATATTTTAATGGCTTTTATTTAGTGCAAAAGGGAATACTTAACCTGAAACTGTTTGATACGCTATTTAACCCCTGGCATTCAGCATTTGCATTGTAACTTGTTAAGTGAGTGCTACACAACTTTCTTTTTCCTGATCCTCTGTGGGATTAAGTCAAAACAACTTTCTCTGGTGCCTCTCCTTTTGGGGAATATGTGCCTTTTTGCATTTGGCTACCATAGATCACTTTCTGTCCCAGTGTCTCATTACTCTTCAGAGCGCTGTTTGCCAAAGACATCAAACTGCTTCTCCCACTGGAAGTTTGGATGAGGGTTGGAGCACAAAATTCAACCTTCAAGAGTTTTTGGTTTCTTGCAAGTGTAATGGAGAAGAACCGGGTTAATTTTCATTGGCCATTTTAACCCTTCTGAAGCACATCGCTTTCATGTTCTGAACCAAAATATGCAATTTAAAATCTACGAGGTGCTTTTCCAAATACTTGGTGCATGCAGCTTTCAAATCCCAGCCCTCTGCTCAGATGGTCCGTGCTGTGGCCTATCTAGCTGGCTTGAACTGGAACTGTTCTTGCAAGTCCCATGGGAGGACTTTGCACCTTGAACAAGGTGGTTGCTGACTGCCGAGCAGACAGTGTCCAGGGAAGCTAGAAGCAGCAGTATTACTTCTTGTCCAATGGAAAGCTGCAAAATAACACTAGTCACAAAGCATTTTAAAATGGTTAATTTAATGATGTTGGAAGAAACCACCAGGTGTCTTTGCAGGTGGAAAAAAGGACCTTTCTTGCCTCTCTTCCTCTACAGAGGATTCAAGCCAAGATGGCACACAGTGGTGTACAGCATCAGCCTTTCTTACACAACTTGAAATGAGCTAGCCCGTGGCCTGGCCCGCAGCTGAGGTTGGTGGAGCTCAGGGCCGGGCCCTGGACTTGGTGCTGAGGTTTGGCTGCTGGGCTGTGCCATACTGTGTGCTGTGCTGGCTCTGCTCTCTGTACCGAGCGGGGCAGGCTAATGCCAACTGGGCAACAGAGCTGGCTCTGGCACCTCCTGCAGTGTGGTCACAGCCCCAGGAAGGGCAAGGGACGTGGCCTCTTGTAGCACTGAGTGTGTGAGGAAAGTAATTCCATGTCAGAAACTGGGCAGCAACACACAGGCACAGCGCAGGTAGAGATTTCCTAGGGCAAGTTAGAGTGTGGAGCTCCAAAAGGGCCTGTTTCAGCCACTTGGCAGCCATTTTCTGAGCAGTTCCATTCTGGTAGCTCCAGAGAGATCCTCTGAGGTGATGGGAGGATGGAAGGCAGCTATTCCCTATTCTCTGTATTGCTGCAGCTGTTGCTGTGAACTGGCAGCTCTGGTGGCTCAAATGTTCCTTTAGACCTGTGCCACTTGGAGCTGGGAGTCTCTTGTGGGAGGGAATGCTAGGTGTTAGCCAGTGTGAATTAGGAACACAGACCGGGCAAATTGCACTGTGAATCCAGTTGACAGTTGTGGTGTAAAGCAATGCTGCTCTTTAGAAACACTCTTGTATTAAATATTAAACCTCCTGCTGGTACCAATGTACAGAGACAGGTCCTCGCTGGTGTGGGAGTGGTGTGGGAGCTTGCATCCCAGCTGGGGGAGCTCATCAGGAGAGGCTTCTGCTGGAGACTTAGGTACCTGTGAGGACTTCTCATTGGTTTTTTGCCCTCAGATCTGTCCATCTTATCAGAAAAGTTGTGTTTTGGCTTCATCCCCATGGGGTAGGGGGAAACGTGTATCATTTGTGATATTAGGAAGAAAAAAGTTGTTTAATTATTTTTCAGTTTACTGCTATCTTATTGTAGTTGATACATGCAATATAATAGCACTGTATTTTAAATGTTTAGTTTTTTACATTCTCTTGAACTATGTTTTTAAGTGCGATAAAATCATTTTAGCTTTTGAAATGGTTTGACCTTGTTTAGGTGAAGACCCTCTTTTTCTTTTGTTAAATGGGTCAAGCATTAGATATATCAACTGGTTGCATTCTGACTAGAAGGGTCCACAAAGATAACTGCATAAAATAAGAATATTCACTTAAATTTTGTTTCTTAAACTATCGATGTGAATGTCATAATTATATATATTTTGTGGAAAATGGGAAATTATTTCTCCTAAGTATAAGTTATTGTGCAAAATATGGTATCGTTAAAGAAAATGATAGTTTAAGTTTTAGTTTTAGAAATCTTAAAGATATAAAAGTGTATTGCATATACATAAACAAATTTCATTTGTTCTATTTAATTTTTATGTAGTTGTGTAAAGTGCTCGGTAACTTCTTTTTTCACTTATCCATTAAAACAACCTTGTTACTTGAATATTCGTGTTTAACTGGTTTGAAACAGTGATCAATTTTTGTAATATAATCTTATAACCAAGGGAAAAAAATACACGCCTCAGTTGTGCTTAACAGTAAAGCAACAATGTACAATCAGATGCTTAAAACCGTAGTAGCCATACCTGGTAGTGCAACCACAATGGTTGTGTCTCAATATATTTAATACCAATGGGGATAATGGTTTCTTAATATATTTTTACAAGTTTGCAACCAGGAAGACCCCATAAGTATCCACTAGAACACTTTTTTAATAGTTAAAATAAGAGTGAAACTCTTATTCTCTTAAAGGAATGTCCTGACAAACATTTTTCTTTCCTGTACAAATACATCAGAAACATTATGTATTAAAATATGCTCATTGTCACTTTAAATTTCAGTTTTTATTCTATGAATTCGCTAATATGCTGTTGGTATTCTTGCACACCAAATATGAGCCAAACAGTGCATTACACTAACTTGATCACTGGATTTGTGAACAAAAATCTCCAAGTCAATGAAATGCAAAAATATCACAGGAGATTTTTTTGATAATGCGTTTATTTTTCGAATTGGTATGAATTTGTACATAGCCCATTCAGCAATGAATGGGCTGATATTTTACAAAAAAAATGAGAAAAATTATTTTATTAGCTCCAGCTTGTCTTCAGTAAGTCAAAATCTAGTGATCTTGTGCAATGCCTCTAAAGCAAATACTTTCTGCCACTCCCTGGATTAATGCAGCTTTTCCTGTTGATAGTAAAGCACAATTGCAGTGAAAGTTACAGTTCAGAAGATGGAAGGTCAGTATAGTCTATGCATGTTGTATAATAATGAGTGTTTACATTCATATTCTCCTAAAATAAAATTTATACTGGAGTGTATAGTATTCCATTATGTAGATTTTATCAATTTTGTTAACTGCTTATAGATTGCTTAAAAGAAGTTTTTTCAAGATTTTAAAAGATGTATAAGGTTAAGTTTGCAAATATAATGGAAATGCTGTATAGCTTTTGAAGTGATGAAATACTCGTTGGGATTTTAAAGAAAGTATGTTGTAATAATGCTGTTGTAAGTAATATTTTAAATGTCTTTTTTGCCTGTTTTCTATTATTCAGCACACTTACTGTGATGAATGTTCATAGCATTATAAAATTGCTTAGCCACTGAAAAGTAACATTTGGTTTTGGATTATTTTACTGTATGAGGAATTATAGTGGGGTAAATTCCTTTGTGAAATTCTACATAATTCATTTTTCTATGATTTCCAATGTTTGCTGACATCAAATAAAATTTTTTCAAGCCATTGATGTAATAAAATATGTAGTAAAATGTTATTGATGTAAAATGTGGTTCTGATGTGTAACTGACCCCCTACCTTTCAGATTTTGGTCGGGAGATACAAAAGAGATTTCCTCCTTCCTGACAGTGTCATCCCTCAGTTAAGGAGGACCTGAAGAATAAACTGTTGCCTCTTTGCTTCATGTACAAAGCACTTGGCTGGACAAGTTAACAAGATTGTCATCTTTCACATGAAAGAAACACATTTAAATACTTAGGAAAAGGCAGCACTTGCCCTCAAAGCTTAGCAGCGTGCGATGTTGCTATTGAAGATACTCAGAAGGGCAGGAACCTTTGCACCTTGGAATCTTCAAGAAGATCATGTTTTCTGTCTTCACATGCTGGAGTGCTGCTAAGCACTAAACACAGAAGCACAGACAGGACTTTGTGGGGCTGTTTGGGGGAGACTGCTTTGAGCAGTTTTCCCAGCAGTGCTCTGGGAGCCCAGGGTTAGCACAGGACAGGTGACAAGAAGTTCTGTGCTTTGCTCATGGGTGTTAAAGGAGCAGAACTCCTACACCAGGACATTGGTCTACAGCTATGGAGTGCAGGAATTAGGCATTTCTATACTGTGAAGCAAAGTGGTAGGGATGGAGGCTGATTTGGGGTTTTGGAAAAACAAGCAGCATTTTTGAGAGCTGAGGGTGTTTCCTTACTGGAAAGCATTCCTTGTAATTTTCCTGCTGGCAGAGAATACAGTACCAATTTTTTAAGTTAGCAATCTGCTTTCTTAGGGGAGTTATTTGCAAGCACTTAAATCTTCGTTACAAATCAGCCTTTCTTGCCCATGTGCCTCCCAACCCCAAAGTAAAACAAAGAGAAACAAATAAAAAGGAAGGAACTTCTTTCAGTCAGGGAGCACAAAAAGGTGAGGAAACGGGTGCTTCCCCTGCCTGAACACATACTCTTCTGAGGAGTCTAGAAGCAAAGGTAAAGTAGTGATAATGCCACTGGTTTTGGAAACACAGGTGATGCACCTGTGCCTGGTAATGGTATGTGTTTGTAAATGGGAATGCAGTGTTGAATTAATGCTGTGTTATAGCCTGTCCTACATAAACAAATTGGAATCTGAACATGGTGGAACTGAGCACTTCTCCCTTAGAGTAGGAGCTGCCTTGCAGAATGTGGTACAAGCTGGAGTTCAGGCTGAAAGGGAAGAGTTCACTCTTGGTGCTGCTAAGTGTGCCAAGATATGAATATGATCCCCGAGTATCAGCTTTATGAAGTAACAGTATAAACCTGGATTTAATTTCATAAACCATCTTCCAGTCTGAAAGATGCAGACTAATGTTTGAGAGAGAAAATCAGGTATCAAACCTATTATTCACCTCTAAAGCATGCTCTGGCTTAGCCACCCAAATAGCCTTTGAAATAGTAAGAGCAAATGTAATTTCCAGTAATGCTTCTAGTAAACAGTCAACAAAATGTATGTGTACAAACAAAATCAAACAAAAACATTTCTGCTGAGAGTGGTAGAGAAATTGTTTTCTTTTGCTGTAGAAGAACTAAGGAGGAATCATTGTAAAATTTTATGGGAACAAAGTTTCTAAGGTTATCAAGAAGGGAATTACAGAAGACAGTAGTGTAGAGGAGATCTGAACTTTGATAGATGGAGAAATCACCTGGAAGTTTCCCCTACTGAAAGGGGAGAAGTTTGTATGGAGGAAGGCTGCAGCCTAGCCTAACAAGGGCACCAAAGGGCAGGATTTTCTGATTTGGGTAAAAACATCGACCAGGTAGGGAGTTCACACTGGGCAGATCAGGAGATGGGAGTCAGGTCATTCTGGTATCTTGTTTGTAGCTGGAGACGAGGGTGAGGGAGAAGTGAGCTGTTTGTTCTGATTCTGGATGTGCTCTTCATTTTCATGAAGGTAGTTTGCAACAGGAGAAGGTGTGTGGAATGATGGCAATAAAATGTTAAGTGGGAGATGCTTTTCCCTCTCTGCACACCTTGCAGGCAGAGACCTCATGTGTCTGACATGTAGCTTGTGAGACCCTGGCTTAGCAAGACCTGGATTTCCTTTTGAAATGGAACATGAGACTGTGTGTGTGACAAAACCAAACTGATTTCTATTAGAAAAAGATGAATAGGAGATCTCAACAGCTGCAGACTTCTTGATGCTGCCTTGTGTATTCAAGGTTTAGAATAAGACACAATGGAAAGTGAATTAATGAAATAGAAGAATGGGTGCAGTGGGTTTGCCAGAGATCCACATGTGCCTGACTAGTCTCTGGCAAGGTGCAGGATTCATCAGTGGATAAGGATATCACTGCCTGAGCTCGCTGTCCAGAATGCCTTAGAGAGAAATAAGCTTTTCTAGGGTATAATTAATTTAATCCTAAATTAGATGTTGAAAACTGATCTAATGTATTACATCCTGAAAGTGCTTATTCCCTTCTTTAGTATAGATCAAGGTAGAGCCTAGGACTCTTGTCTTTGATGTGGGAGCTGGCCATTAACCACACTGGTGCCATGGCTGCCTGGGCTTAACCCAAGAGGGGACAAGGGCTTGGACCCCTCACTGCAGTGCTGGGCATTGTGCTTGGAGCTGGACAAAGAAATGTGGATGCCTCATATCAATGCTTTGGAAAGTCCCTCTGGGGTATTGTGTTCTTGACACACAATACAGTGGGGAATCTGGGATGGTTGGAAAATTCTGGAGCTTCTAGACCAGTATGTCCTCAAGATCCCAAATTTTAATTGCTTGTTGGAATTTGCCTCTGATTACAGAACTAGCTCCCCAGTGCTTGGAACCCTGTAAGTGTTCTGTAAATGTTGCTTTATTGTGTGGGGAACCCCACTGGGCCAAATTTCAATTCCTTTGAGCCCTGTATCCCACCTCTCTTGAAGGGACAGCTTAGGTAAGAAGTGTTCTGTGAAGTGTCACTAATGCTGAAAATGTTGCAGTGATATATTTTCCATCACGTTTAGCCTTTCCAGTACAACTTTAGGGGCAGCTTTTCTAGTGCCAAAAGTAGCTTTGTGTCTCTTATCAATATGCTGTGCTGTTAATGCTCCCAAAAAATAAATTAAAACCAACTATTAATAAACCAAACCCAAAAGCAGTCAATTGGATGTTCTCCTTTAAGTTAATTCCCTTTTGCTGCGTGACTGGTTCTCCCCCTTGTATGGTCAAGTCTCACTAGCACAAATATTCTGAGAAGATAACTTTTAAGCTTAAACAAATTATCCTTTAAAAGTATTTGTATAAAGATTTCAGTTTCTGCAATTAATCAGGGCAGGCCATGGGTTCAGCACCGTGCTTGCTTGGGAAGCAAACAATACCCTGTGCCTGTGCTCCATCACAAGCAGCCTCTCGCTTTGACTTTAAATGAGTGACCCAGAACCACTGTGGGATTTAGCAGCAGAAAAATAATTTAAGAGAACTGTTCCATGCACACAGGGAAGATAAACTAGTCAAGCAATTTGTTATGAACAATGCCTTTAGCCCAAGGCATGGATGGATAACTTCTCTTCCTCACGGTTTTATTTTAGTGCATTGTTAGCAGTGAGTGCTGGGATCTGCCAGGGCTCCAGATTTGTGGTTCAGCATTCAGTGTCAAGAAAAAAGATCATAATAAATATCAACTGACTTGCATCTTCTCTTCTCTCAAATGTTCACTGCCTAGGGCCTCCAGAATGAGAAATACACTGAGTCCTCTTCTGCCAGCCTGGCTCTCAAGGTGCAGAGAAAATCTCACAATAAGAGGAGAAAAATTGAGTTTGTGTGTGTGTGTATATGTATATCTAAAAATAACCTATGACTCCCTAACTTCTGCTGGATTTCCCAAGGTATTTTTGTATTAATGCTTTAAACCATAAGTCCCTCAAATGAGGTGTAGCCCCTGCTATAGGCATTAAAAAAATAGGGATCCTAATGCAAACTTTGTTAGGTGTATTTACATAGTCTGCAGGGAGAGTTGGATGAGGTGGATAGTAAATATAATGTTAGAGCAAATGCAGTTTTAAATTATTACCTGTCAGCCTCTCATTAGGTGTGGGCCAGGCAGAAGCTTGACAAGGATGTGCCTTGCTAATGAGGGGATGTGTTGGTGTGCTTTGAGGAGCAGCAAGGTTTCAGCAATGCTTTGTTGACTTGAGAGAGTGTCCAGCTCCTCAAATGGCTTCCTGGTTAGTTGGTGGACCTGTTTGTTTGAGGACACAGAGCAGGGAATTATGTTGCATTCATGAAGCATCTTCCTTTTCACTTTGTCCACTGGAGATGGTAATTTTGTGGATTGAATTGGGTAATCTCAAGGATTTCACTAGTAATTGTACTTACAAGAGGGCAGTGAATGTGGTCCAGTTTTCCATCCTTCTGCAATATTTTGCTTCTTTTAAGAAAAGCTATCTGTAAAATGAAGCTAAGAGGGTCTTTGTTATTTTTGTTGCTGTTCTTGCATTTAAAGACTGCCATAAAGCAGTGGGATCATCTCTGTTTTTCTTGTAAAGGTGCGTTTTTTCATTTAGTAACTCAGTTTTGTTTCTACAGCCTCCTGGGATGGAGAGGTCACAGTGCTGTATAAACGAAAGCTAAGTAATTGAGATGGTTTTCAATGTTTTTACATTTTACTAAATGGCCTGTAAACCCTCAGGAGAATATGTCTTTGTTTAAAAATTCAGAACCTGCTAAAGGCTTCAAACAACTGCTGGTTGCTTGGAGGGGACTCACAGCATTGCTGCAAGTTGCTAACATGCTCATAGAGGTGGAGCAAAAACTATAATTGCTGCTAATTTCTGCCAAACCTAGGGCAAGGTTGACTCACCTGTGAGCTGACATCTGCAGATGTGCAGTGTTAGGATGTGTCCTTCCCATGGATTAGTCCTAGAATATTGACCAGTTAGGGCTGGCATTGCCAGCCTGTGGGTGTTTGGGAGGTAAAACCTTTAGCTAATATTTCACAGTAATAGAAGAGCAGTTATGCACCTAAGAGATATTTCCTAATCCTTGTGGTACGTGGCTACCAAAAGCCCAAGAATTGTCATAATAGGCAGTGTGATCAAGCAAGGTGTTGTAAAAGAGGTTTGTGGTGGATCTTGTCTAATAGCAAAGGGTTATTTTTGGTTGGTGTAAGACAAGCCCCATGAAAAGTCAATGCTGGTGGGAAGGGGCTGACCTGAGCTGCATGTCCCTGTTGGAGGAACATCACAGGCTAAGGTTGTGTAGCAGACTGGAGGAATGGGTCCTTAGCTGGATGCAAGAGGCTTATAGAGAGATGTCAGCATGGACTTGCTCTCTGAAGGCTGAAGTTCTCTGACACTGGAAGGATATTGCCCTTGGTGTTGGCTTGCTCCCTGGCAATGATGGTATTTTTAGCAGGTTTTTCTGGAAACTCCTAACCAGGCATAATCAAAGCACAGAGTAAAGTTGGAGAGGACATGAAGAATGTCTTGATATTATACACATCAACAAGATTGCTGGGCTGTGCTCCAGCTGCAGATTAGCGTGGGTGTCTAGAAATCAACAGAAGGTACCTGGAACCTACGCTGGGAGCCATGGAAGCCCTATTGCAGTCTGTGGGGGAGTTGGGCTTGGGACTGCTGCCATGATTCTGTCTCTAAGGCCATTCCTGAGTAATGGATGAAAAGTTTGGGTTGTTTTCCCTGCTGAGTCTGGCTGCACATCACAAATTCCCTTTTTTTCATGACAGCCTTTTATAGCAGGTTGTTCTCCTAGAATAGCTGGAGCTTTGAACAGCAGTGTCCAAATTTCTTCAGTGTGTGACTATTTTGTTCTAAATGAGTTATTTTGCAGGCAGACCCCCAAGGGCCACTTGCCTGAGTGGCTTTAGCTTGGCTTGGTTTATTTTTTTTGTATACTAATTATTCCTTTGAGATTCACTTTGTGATTTCCGTTCAGCTGTTTAGGTGTCTCAGATGAGAAGACAAAGTAACATGTCATTTAAGTAAATTAGTATGTGAAAACTCTGTGTCCCGAAGTGTTTGATTAATGCTCACAGAAGCCTTTGGAAGCCATGTGTTTGTGGCTGGAAGCTGGGCAATGTGTACAGGCTGCTGTCTTAAATAGCACCTGCAGCAGAAGCTGGGGAAGAACCTGTCAGCCCTACAGGAGGAAGGGGCACAGATGTGTCCTTGCATTTCCTCTGCACTCCTTCCTGGTCCCCCTTATGAGGAGGCCTTCCATGTGGGAAGCTTGGCATAAGTCTGCATTACTCTGGCCATTCAAAGCTACTGAAATCTGCTGGCAAAAAATCCACCTCTTGTCCAGTGGTGAGGCTGAGGCTGCAGAAGGGCGATGGCAGGAATGGTGAGGGGCTGGAGGGAGGTGGTGCGAATGCTTGGGGGATGGAAAGGAGGCACTGAGTGTAGGCTGTGCCCCTGGAGCAGGGAGCAGCTTGGAACCCTGAACTGACAGAATTTATTTTTGAAAAAAACCTCCCTGTGTTTTTGGCCAGGGAGGTGAACAGGTGGATGCTTCAGCTCAGGCTGTGTGGTAGGGCTAGAAATCAGCTCTTGACAAAGTCCTGGAAATGAGGCAGCAAAGGGAATTAATCATTAGCAGAGTTGAGTGACAGATGTGCCACATTCTTTATTGCTGTGAAACTTTGAGTTTGGTTATCTTTGTACAGAAACTCTTTCTCAACAGCCTGTGTTCAAGGCAGGAGTGCCAGGTGGCACCTCCAGCCTGTACTTTGCCAGTCGGCAAAGCTCTGAGGCAGGGATGGGGAAGATGTTCCCGGTGGCCCTGGAAAGTGATTAATCTTGTCAGATGACAACCTAAGCAATACCTATTCCAAAGAACTGGGGACTGTTTCAGTAAGTTATGAATCACTAATGATTTATTTGGGGGATTTCTCTGAAAAAAAGTCTAGATGAATTTAATTTGAAGGGGACGCATAAGCTATGCTGGGATGCATGAAGGACCCACAGGCCTAGTGCTAAATGATAAATGATCAAGTGGGATGACTTCTTGTAGGTTTTGAAGGCTGGAAACCAAGGAGTGGGGTTTTAAATATGCAGCTACCTTCACATTACCACATGTGACGTGCCCAGCTGAGGGCAGAGGGTCCCACAAAGCAGGTCCCCATTTGCCCAGGTCAGCAGAGGGAGCAGATGGTGCCTGTGGAGCATGGGTTTGGCATTTGGTAGCTGAGTGAGGAGTGCTCTCCCAAGGCCAGGACTGCTGGTATTTACCTCAAAGGCTTCATCCAGCCTGCCAGGCCAAGTTGTGCTGTTCTCTTTGGGAGAAGATGTCTCAGGAGGACAGGCCATCTGTACAGGCAATTGTGGGAGCTTGCCCTAATTATGCCTCTCTCCCCTTTCCTCTCCCAGAGACTTCAGCAGCTCCCATCAGGTAAAGAATGCCAATTTATTCATAATAGTATCTGCTTGATGTGACTGTTTCCATGGCCTTTATCATATCTCTGCGCTTCCAGAACATCAGCTCTGTCACACCTGTAATTTATTCTCGAGCTGTAACGTAGCTCTTGGAATGATGCCCAGGTTTGACTTCAAGCAATGATGAATTCACAAGGTCCCTAAGCAAGTGGCTTCAATTTTAAGTTACCTTTGCTGCCTTAATTTGCCCAGCATCTTTTTTGTTTTCTACTTGGCATATCTCATTGCATCGCCTTCTGCCAAGTTAAAAACACTGATCAGGCACTTCTTTCCAGCCTGCTACTTGTAAATGAGAGGGCAGCTACACCCCAGTCCTATTTTGAATAAACCAAGTAGTGTGAGTTTGCTGCTGCTCTCATTGAAAGAAGGACTTTACAGAATTTAAATGTCCTCCATGCAAACGCATGGTATTTGGCACTGGTGACCTGCAGAGGTGGATCTCCCTTCTCCTGTGTTTCCTGGAATGAATTATCTGACAGGTAGGTTACTAGCTGAAAACAATTCTCTGGTTCCTGTTTCATGGCTGCATTGAAGATGCTCTGGAAGTCAAGAAATCAATTTAACCCAATCCAAGGTTTCTTCTTTCCAAAAGGTGATTTCCTGTCTTTGTGTTCGTCCTCGTGCATTGGCCACAACTTGCTTGGGAAATAATTGTGTGGCTGCTTTGCCTCTTTGAGGAGCCCAGCCAGAGCCCACCTCCTGTGTGACAGAGGATGCCGAGTGCAGAGAGTGATTAAATGTTTGCCTAGCACGGTGAGCAGCGTGTTTAGCTGCCTGGAGGAAAAGCAGGCTTGTGGGACTTGAGCTAAGCTCATTCATTTTCTGATCCCTGAACTAATCTAAATGAAAAAATGAAATACAAAATTAGAGCAGTTCTGCAATCTCTGCAACTCTGCCTCTAATTGGCAAAGTCCAGGCAAGGCCCCAGGTGTTCCTGAGAAAAGAACAGGGTGGTTTCCTCATGAGGCCAGGGGAGCACCAGGATCTCAAGGCAAAACCAGCCCAGGGGGCAGGGAGGTGGATGGAGGCTCCTCTGGGAGGGGCATGGGCTTGGCTCCAGTGGCATCGTGAGCCAGCAGTGCCACCTCCTCCTCCAGCAAGGAGCTTTCTAGATGTCACCTTTCACTGAGAGGCACCTCGCAGGTCTGCATTCCCTGTGGTGCTCTCCTGTGCCACCTCTCTGCTGCCACAGGGAGAGGTGGGGAAGTGGTTTGCCAGTGGAGGAGCTTCATTGGCATGGCAGGCAGGTCTGCTTCCATGTTTAACTCGTCATCTTGCTCCTTCTACCCTGTTTATCTCTGGTATTCTGCAAGTTCAATCAAAAAAAGGGGGAGGTGAGTTATTCACACCCAGGAAAAGGAAGCGTGGACCCTCGCTCTGGGGTCTTGTCAGCAAATATTGAACATGGCCTGTCACCAGATGACACAAGGAAAAACGACGCACCACAGCTTTGGTCACGATGAAGAGACTAATCTATTTTCTCTGACTCCAATCTTTTATAGTTCTCAAAAGATGCCAGTGGATTGGAGGGTGAACGTGCCACCTCTCCAACGACACTGGACAAACTACCTGTACATCAAATTTCTCCACCTCTATAAAAGAATGCAAAACAATAGGTTGTTTACAGAAAGTTGTGTGAGAAAGTTCTCTACAAGAATGTAAACTCAGGAGGCTTTAAAAAACTCTTGATAATCAGGGTGACATGGCCAGGGATAAATTAGTAAGAGCCCCTGAGTCAGCAATTTTCCTGCTGGGCAGGGAATGCCAGCCCCAGAAGTGTCATGTTAAGGACACTTGTCAGTGTGTAGGAACTGACAGCAAAAAACCAAACATGGTGCTAAACTGCTCACAGATCTTATGCCAACCATGGGGTCTGTTGGGTTCCAGCTCAGCCTCTGGGTGAAATAGGAAAAGGGCAGTGGGATGTTCTGTTCCTCTTGGAAGTGGCTGATGATTCTGGGTTGAGATTTTCTAAAGGTGATTTTCCACCCAGACATGATGGCATTCAAATCTCCTCCTGGACCTATGCTGAGGAAAGCCATCTCCAGCATCTGAAATGATGGGAAAGCTCTGGGATCTGTAAAAGAGCCTAAAGGAAGGACAAAGGCAACTAATGAAATTGCCTTCCACTAATGCAGTGCCGGCAGTGTTTCACCCAGTGGGTTAGGAGGAATGATTATGGAGATACTTGATAGTGACCAAGTGGGATTTATCGGAGTCAGCCAGCTGCTGTTCATCAGCAATGGAGAAAAATTCTGTGCGGTGCTGGGAGAGGAATTTGCAAACCCCAGTACAAAATGAGTAATAAGGGTAAATCAATTGGAGATGCACTGTGCTTTTCCTGGGAACGGCAGAGCGAGCAGCACAGCGTTTAGTTCAATTGGGAGCATTAGATAAAATGCTGCATTTCACATGTAGGCATTTACTGGTATTTCTTTATTTTTAGAAAAACTGTTGGCTTTTGTAATCATGCTTCATTTTGGTATGGCAGCAGTATTGCTGGGAAGAGAAATAGTGGTGCAGATGCCGAGTTTCTTCTTGAATGCTGTCCCCATGTTTCTCCAGGTCTTGGGGAGAACTGGAGCCACAGACCTGCCCAATTTACTGCAGCCCAGTTGGTTTACTCGAGGACAAGCTGCTGCTGCCATGGCGGGAGCCTCCTGCACGTGCCTTTGAGCAGTCACTTTAGGGCCATGCCCCCCTTGCCCTGTAAGCCCCCAGGCCTCTGCTTCCTGCAGGGGAAGATCGGGTTCACCTTTTCCCCAAGCCTGTCCCTTCAGCTTCAGCCAGAGTTTCTCCCTGTGGTTCCCGTGACAAGCCCACAAGTGTTAGAGCTCTCTCACAAATACGCCACCCTTGGGGCTGTGCAAACATCAGGTGCTTGCAGGGTCACAGGGAGCATTCTCCAAGCAGGAGAACCTTTCCAGTGCTGTATTACAGCTGCCTTTATAGTGGGTTGGAAAAGTAAAGCCTTCCACGTTGCTTTCCAGGAGTCACTGGTGTCCTTTCCCAGTGACCCTCGGTCACCGTGGTACAGAAGGGAGGCCTGGCACAGGGAAGGTGGCCTTCCTTTCCCATGCTTGTGGGAGATGGATTAAAATGATGCTGTTTTTTTTTTTTTTTTCCTCTAACAGAGAACTGTAATTAAATGTCTCTTTCCTTAATGTCTCCTATGGTAATTTGAGACAACTTATTAAAGGCTGGATGGCTGTTCCTGCTGCAGAGCGCTGCTGCCTCCTGCCCAGCACCCCGAGCAAGGTCAGGGGTCTGGTGTGTGAGATGCTGCACTGATGCACAGTGAGATGTGATTCTTGCTTTAATAACCTACTTCTCAGTAGGTAGCTGGGACCTGTGAACTCCCAAAGGAGGCCTTTATTGTATCTTTTTAAGAGATGTTCCCTGAAATAGAGGAATGAGATGAATACCATATTTCTCGGTTACTGTTTCTAAAGAGGAAGGGTAAGCCATTGAAAATATTACTCATGCTTTTCCCAGTCGATGCTCAGGCATGTTGATGGGATGGACCAAAAGAGAAGCTTTCTTCAGTGAAACAGTGCTGCTCAGTAGGAAATTTCCTACATGAAAACCTCCCCAAGTAAGGGCAGGAACACAGAGATTAAGTGTCAACATGAAGCTTCAGTTGTGGAAAGGAAAATAAATGACAGCTCTGAGGAGAAAATGAGATGTAATTCAGCATGCTTTAGCATGCATACTCTGCTAGGACTTCCAGCGCTCAATCAGACTTCCTATCCTTTGAAAAAATAAAAAACTGCAGTCAATTAAAAATCAAATTGTCCCATGTGGATGAGTTCAAATGACGAGGCCGGTTTTTTAAATGTTTACTTCATGTGCTTACACTAATTGAAATGCTAGTTATAGTGAATGAGTCTTTAAAAATGCCCTGGCCTCACTATATCCCAGCAAATGTCACAGGGAAAAGCATATTTAATTATAGACTGCTTCAGGGGAAAAAAAAAATCAAGATTAAATTAATAATAATGTCTGTTTGAAAAATATAATAAATGTTAGACTAGGTGAGGAAGCATGAACAATCATCTGCAGCTTTACAGGATACTGCTTTTGCAAATTCATGGAAAAATAAAACCCATTAGCATCTTGAGTCCTTTGCAGAGGAATCTGAGCAGAAGTTGTAGCTGTTGTCCTGCCCTGCTGGCAGTGCCCTGGGTGGCTGCTGTGTGCTGCAGGCAATCCCTGCCCTGGGCTTGGTTACCTGAGCCTTCCTCCTGTCCAGGTGGAAGGAAGGTTGGATGCTGTGCTGTTATCCTGCTCTGGGAGGCAGGGACTTGGTGGAGGTGGGTGCTGAGCCAGGACTCATCAGCCTGGAGCAGCATCAACGAGTCACTGTGGGACAGGGGATGCAGGGGGGGTTTCAACCTCCTTGAGAGGGGAGGCTGAAGGTTACATGTGGCCCTTGGCCATCAGGAACACAAATTTGTTCCCTTTGCAAGCGCCAAAGCAATAAAACATACTGGAAGAGCCATCCCAGAATGCCTGCCAGCCTTCAGATGAGTTTATACAGAAGCTGATGTGTAGCCAAAGTGGGAGGACTTTCACTGCCATTAGCAGATGTTGGTGGCTGCCACTCTAAACATGAGCTCAGCTGTAAATCAGTTTTTCTACCTCTGCAGGATTATTTTTTCTTTCTATAGTTTTCACTGTGCTCAGAGCAGCATCAAATTCTTCTCCATCATCCTCTCCCTTCTCCATTCTTTCTTGTACCTGTTCCAGGGGCTAAAAATTCCTGGTTTCCAAACATGAAATCAAGCTTGCAGCAGATCCTGAAGTCGCAGTGCTCTGGATGCAGAGGAGCCACTGGAGACCCAGAGGAGCTGCAGCTCCAGGGCCAGTGCTGGATCCCCTGGGACCAGCCTGCTTCCCCCTGCAGGGAGCTGTGATGGAGCTCAGCCACAGTGCTGGCTGGAGGTGCCCAGCTGTGGGTGCTCCACAGGCAGTACGTGTAGGAGGAGGAGGATGTTGCCTGACTGGAGTAATGACTTGGATGCATCCCGCAGTGTATGAGATAAATCTAAAAAAATCCTCCTGCCAGCTGAAGAAAGGTATCTTCTGCTTGTCCCTGGCTGCAGACTCAAGCTGTTCCCAAAACTGCCCTGGCTGGCTCGCTCTGGGACACTGCAGTTCAGACCCACTGTTTGGAGGGACAGAAGGACAGACTTGCATTGAACAAGCAGTTCTGCAGGACTTGGTTGTTCTCAGGGCTGGCCTCCTCACCCTTGTGCACCCCCAGGGTTCCTGTGCTGCCCCCTCAGTGCCCTTCCAGGTGCCATGAGCCTGGCCAGCCTCACTCTCCAACCCAGAGACCAGCGCTGCCCTCTCCCTTTTCCCTGGATGAACCTGAGGAGGGTTTCCTGTTCTCTTATTGGCTTGGCCCCTCTAGTAATCCCTTTAGAGGAGGGTGGAATTGCCCACCAGCACACAGAATAACACCTCACAATACTTTTGTATGCTGGTCTGGGACAGCAGGCATTGCTTCCCATAAGGTAGATAAGCTGGAGATCCCAGACTGAGCCAAATCGCTTTGGGCTCAGAGGATTTTATTCACAATTATTCCCCCCCCCCCCCCCCCCGCCCCAGAACAATTTAACTTGTAATAGACGATCTGTGGTTTGTTTATCTGTTGTTTCCATAGTTGTGACTGGCAGATAGACTTTCGACACATGGTTACTGTTTTGTAATCTTTAATCACACTATTTTGGGATTTTAAGGACAATGATCCAAAATCAATATATATTTTTTTTTTCCCAGAATAAGCAGGCCTTTGCCAGCCTTGGCCTGTGAATCTGGCTTCCTCCAGTATGTTCAGAAACACTAGCTTAAGTTTTTCTTTTATTCTGTTTCTTTTTCATTTCACTTTAGAGGTATTTCTTTCTGCATTGCCTATACCTGCTACTGGGAATTGGGCTTTCATTTTTTTTGTTCCTTTGTTTGGTTCTGCTTCTCTTTATCTTTTCTCTGCAAGCTCCTGTACTATGATAGGAAATTTTTTTCAGTTAGATGAGATGAATCCCATCCTGGTTTCAGATGATGGTGACCAACTCATGTGTAGACCATATCACTCATGTGACCAGCTCATGTTTACCTGTGTTGTAAAGCCTCCCTTTTGATTTGATGAAGAAAAATACCCTCTTCTAGGTATGCTCTCCTCATGCTCTCCTAAGTTAGATCTCTAAATGAGGTGAGCTGAAATGCATCCCAAAGGTGCCTGTTCTCCTCCCTTAACCCATGAGGGATGCTGGACAGTCACTGCAGGCTCAGGTTTCCATCCAAGCTGGGGGAGAGGAGTCCAGGTGCTGAAGCTTAAGATGTTTTCAGCTCTGGGATAGAAACTTGCTACTTGAAACAAACTGCTCAACATTTTATTTTCCTCAGACCTCTAGCTTGCCTCTGCCTATGACAGAAATGATTTCCTACTGTGCTAGCTGAGCTCAGCAATGAGCTTGATCACATTTTCTTTCCAGGCCTTGTACTGAACCTCTACCCACTCACAGAAGTACCCAGGTGATAAGAGACCCTCACACTGGTGTTTCACTTGCTGAGAGCCTTGACTTCTGGAGAGATCCCTGCAGGTGGTTCCCCTCCTCCCCTCTGTACTGGGGCCACCTGCTCCTGGTGAGGCTTTGGGCTGCTCCCAAGGTACATTTCTGTGGGTCTGCACTCTGCTCCTGTCAGGGCAGCAGAGCTGCAGAAGCCCACGTGTACTTTCACACTGGATGGAAAACCCTTTCTGCAAAGACACTGGACTTTGCAAATCTTGTCTTGGGTTTTGCAATTCTGGTTCTGCACCATTCCTGGTGTTGGGATGTGCTCGCTCAGTCCACTGTGGGTTTCTGGCCAGGATTTGCAGCTGTGATTCTCAGCAATAGTGAATCCTTACTGGGCTTTCTTCAGCAGGGTCTTTTCCAGTTTGGTGTCTCTGACAACCTTTATAACCTACTGGTAAACTGGGCATTTCAGTATACTGAGTTAGATGTAAATCTCCCATCTTAGACCTGAGATGTTTCTGTCTTTATATGAGAGTGATATCCTTCCAACATTTTTTGTGAGACTACAGTTTCTCTTTCTTTTTTAGTGTCACCTAATTACCAGCTCTTCCCACTTAGCTGTAGACTATTGAGCAAGACTAATCTTTTTGACTGTGAAAAATTATATTTGTTTTAGAGCCATGCTTTGCTTGTCTTCCCTTTGAGCATGTCTTCATAAAAAGAAAATCTTGCATGAGCTTTTATTGATGGTATTTCTGGTGCTGGGCACCTTCCTGTCTCTTATTTTCCAAATTCTTACAGACAAGAGACAAGTGTTATATAATCCATTATTTAATTTCCTATCTCATTTCTCTTTTACTCCTGTCAGTTTTATCCATTTGATTCCTGTGCTCTCAAAGCTCCATGAGTCCGTGGGTAATTTCCTTGCAGGAAAAGCAAGGAACAAGTTTTTTTTGGAGGAAAAGCAGTGATTTTAGTACATCCCAATGCCTTGGCCTTTCCTAGAGCATCGAATTTTGCAGCCACAATACATCAGTGATGCAAATCCTGCCTCCACATCTGGTGTGGCTTTCCCCTGTCTTGTCCCACACTGCAGCGCGGGATTAACTTATGCAGCACTGGCTCTGGGAGAGCAGGTGAGGCTGTGGCATCCTGAGATATTTGGGTGCTTGAGAAGACCAGAAGATTGCTCTTGACTCAGGACCCTCTGACCCAGCTCTGTGTGTCCAGACCTACAGGCACGCTGCTGCTTTGCACCCATTCTTACCTGGCCTGCTGCAAACAATAAACCCTGTGGTGCTTGGTGTGTGTCTTTCCTCCTGGATGATTTCTGTGAGCTGCCCAGATGGGAATACAGTGATTCAAGCCTGCAGCTGGATCCTCTGCTATACAAAATCGACAAATGAAGCTTTCAGGAACAGGTACAGTGTAAGTCCAGAGCTGCCACAGAGCATTTTGTGTACATGCTGTTCCCCTGCCTGATTGCCCTTCGTGGGTTATGATGCTTTTTCTTCCCCTCCCCTATTATGTGCAGGGAAAAAATGGCTTATTCTGAGCATTTGAACTGATAGTTGCAGCCCTCCTAATCCACAGGAAAGAGAGGCTGTATTATTTATTAGTCTGTCAATAAGGATTGCCTGAAGAGGGAAAAAAGGAGGTCTGAAATACAAACACAGAAAACAAACAACATATATATAGCTGACATATTTTCCTCACAAATGAGCAAAGAGGAAGGAAACTGGTGTGTCCATGGTGTAGAAATGAGCTGCTACAGTGAAAGCAAAAGGAACATTATCACCTAAACCCTCACAAAAACTGCAAATCAACATTTTTCTGAGCTGAGCCACTATAAAAGAGGCACCTCTGCATTCCATTTCTAAATTAATTTGTCTAAAAGCAAAAAAAAACAATCAACCCCAACCCACACATGCCAAAACCCTGACAAATATCCAGCCAGCTCCTGTTCCTGTTGCAGTGGGGATGGTTGCTACTTTTTCTGTAGAATGACTTGGTGCCAGACTGTTATCCTGATGCTTTTTACTTGGGCTGGAAATGTCCTGCAGCTCCTTTCTTCCCCTCTTCCCTCCCCACCCCATGATTGATTGTTCAACATCCTCGGAAATGGAACAGAAGGCATCAGGTAAAGGGAAAACAGTAATTCCTTGCGATGCCAGAGACAAGGTCATGGATGCATCAGGGGCCAGGCATTTCTGCATGTTTGTCAGCAACAAATCTGGTCTGTTGGTGGCTGCATGTTGGATTAATGCCAAGTCCTGCACTGCATAAGCAGCGTGGATAAGGCGAGGGGTTTCTGGTGAGCATTGAATGAAAGAATTTCTTGCACTAAGCTGAATCTCGAGTATTTTCTCACTGTGCCATAGTGGAAGAGAGTGGGAATGAAGGACAGAGGTACCCAATCACTGTGAATGCCATTTGACTTTGAGCGTGTTTTGACTCAGAGCAAGTGCTGGAAGCAGAGCATGGGGGGATGATGTGAGCAGGGATGCCAGCTTGGCAGGGGAGAGCTGTGGGTCCAAACACAGCTGGACACAGGGATGCACCGTGTGCACCCACAGGGGACTCACAGACCTGGCATCAAAACTCAGGCAGCCACAGCACTTTGTTCCAGTGATCCAGCCAAAGGCTATCCTCTGCCACCACAGACATCTGCTGGAAGTTTCCAGATCTAACCCCACCCAGACAGCTGGGTGACTCTGGGGACTGGTGAGGAAAAAGCTGTGGGGGGAAATGAAGTGCAGAGATGGGGGACCAGTCTTGGTGGGGAGCTGATGATCCTTGCCTGAGAGAGAGCACAGCTTGGATCAGTGTTGGGAGTTTCAAATCTCAGAGGTTGAATCCACTGGCTTTGGTAGGAACCACGGGTGGGTTCATGATCAAGGAGAGAGGAGGAAGAAAACAGCAGGAAAAGGTTAGGGGAGGAATGAAAATGATAAAAGGAGAAAACACTGAATAGAAAGCAAAGCAGAAGGAAGATCCTGCCTCTCCACAGTCCTTCTGGTGCAGCGCTTCCCCTGGCTGTGGCCACACTCTCAGCTTGGTGTGCCATGGTGGCTGTGGCTCCCGAGCTGCCTTTGCTCGCAGTGACAGCTGGGTGCTGTTGGCCACATGAGAAAACACAGCATTTCTTGAGTAGTAAAACAGAAAATGAGAATGTTACATGAGTTTTTGGTTTTTTTTGGAGTCAAGTTACAGCCCCAGCCTGGAGACCTTGGGCCTGGCAGGTGGCTGGTTCCTCATGACAGTGTCATGCTCAGAAGAGCATCTCAAGCTCCTGCAAGCACAGAGCTCCAGGTTTAGCTCCCTAAACTGACCTGCTATTTGTAATTTGAACATCCCAAATTGAGATCCCATTAGGCAGGTGTATTGGGTCTGAGGGAGGCAGAGTTCACAGCCCTCACAGTGCTGTGCTTTGCAGTGGTAGCTGGATGGGTGTTGATAACAGCAGGCCAGTGTTTTGGCTACTGCTGAGCAGGAGCGCCCTTTTGACATTCCTTCCCCCACCAAAGGGAATGGGAGTGGGCGAGATCCTGGGAGGGGACACAACCAGGCCAGCTGACCCAAATTAGCCAAAGGCATATTCCACACTCTATGATGTCAGTTCAGAGATATAAGCTAAGGCAGAGAGGAGGAAGGGGGGGAATTTCATTGAGTTTCATTTCAGTGAGTTTTCAGTGTTTGCCTTCCAGAGGAACCATTATGTGTGCTGATTCCTGCTTCCCAGGAAGTGTCTGAACACTGCTGCTGCTGGGAAATACAGACTGACCTTTTTCTTCTTTAGCTCTCACACACACAGATCTCCACTTGTTTCTTTTTGCTGTAATAAAACTGCCTTATCTCACCCTGCTGCATTCTCCATGTTATTCTCTCCCCTGTCCCAGTGGGAAAGGGAGTGATAGAGCGACTGAGTAGGCACCTGGCACCCAGCCAGGGTCAACCTGCTGCAGCAGGTAACCCCCACTGCTATTTGGAACACTCCTCAGGAGCCAGCCAGCTGACCAGCAGCATTAGCCCCCACCCTGCTTGGTCACCCTTTGCAAAGGGAGTCACAGAGGCTGCACGAAACAACCTCAGCCACAGGGCTTTTGGCTGTGACTTGTGTTGGTCACTGCTGCCAAAGAGAGTGACCTGGACAGAGCAGTGGGGAGGGCACAGTGCTCCACAGGCCCTGAGCCCATCAGGTTAACTGGAGGCACGGAGGTCTCCTGTCTCAAGCTCCTGGACAGCTTGGCAGGGTGCAGGAGAGCCCCATGTCACACAGCGACGCACACCTATTGCAGTGCATGGCACACAGTGCTATTGCCTGTCTGGCCTTTGCAGGGAAGGAAAATTGGGTACTTTAAGGGAACTGCTGCCCTATTTCATCCAGCCCATCTTTGGGTACAAATAATGAATGTACCTTCTTTGCCCATAGAACAGATAGAGTTCTATAGGTACAGCTATAGCAGGTGTACCTGCTCTCATGAAGGAGAGTGGGACAGGGTCTCTGGCTTGTTTTACAAGAGCATGAAGTCCATTTTATACAGTAAAGGCAATTATGTGCAAACAGCAAGTGCCACCACTGCATCTCTAGCGGCACATCATCAGGGTACTCTTTGCTTATTTGGGTTCTCCAAACACTGCCCGTGGTGGGAGAGAATGCAGATGGTAAATAGGAAAGGAAAATGAGGTTCTTATTATCTGTGAGCCTGAAATGCATAATAGGAATACTGGGTTCTCCTTCCTGCCCCACCTCCCCACATCTATACTCATTTTTAGCTAAGCCACTGTTTGGTTTTGTGTATCTGTACAGTACCTGTAACTTCTGGAGTGCTCTTTTCCTCTGCATGTGTAGCAGAAGTTGTAAGTGATTTAAGGCAAGGTAGGCCATGAGTGAAATGCCAAAGCTCAAGCTGACTACATTGTATTTGGGTGTCTTTCGCTTCTCAGTTCTGGACCAGCAGCCAACTGTGACTCGGGTTCCAGATAAGCAGCTACAAACAACCAGCCATGGCAGGCAGCCTCCCCTGCCTGCCTGCTGCAGCTCTCAGAGCACATGGTCCCAACAAACACATTTCATAACTTTGCATCTTTAGGGTGCAGTGATCCAAGCCACTCTCAATTCAGGCCACGAAGGAATCCCTTGTCTTTCATTACTGTCTGCAACCCTGGAGATGACTGTGGACATTTTTAACCTGGACGGCTGTGATGCTGCACTGTGGGTGATGCCATGTAACTTGCAAGTAGAAATCAACGTGAGCTGCCTAATTCATCAGCTGAAGTTATTAGTTTCCTTAGTTTTTAAGCTATTATGTTTACAGCTTTTAGAAGGAAGTTTCAATTCTGCTCTAGCTAACCAGAAAAGGCTTCATTTTGTTTATCCTGAGGTTGATTTTGTTTTCTTTCATAGAAGATTTATCTCCTCATTTTTAGGTATACTCACAGGAAATTAAGAAAAAAGAAAGAGCATAGCAAAAGGTGGCAGACTTGTTTTCTGCTGAGATTTGGGTAGTGCTGGGAAGCAGTGAGGGATGGAGATGCCAAGAAAGGCAGTGGCCGGGGTGAGGGTGAGGAAGTCATAGAGTGGTGGGACAGAGCTGGGCAACAGCCTGGGCAGGAGGAGGTGGCAAAAGAGAAATGTGACATGTCCTAAGGGTCACCATGTGATATTTAGAAAGTAAAGGATGTATTTAAGCAGCTTGCAGGACAAAAAGCAAGTGGGTAAAACTGCCTGAGGACAGAAAAACAGCCATCCTACTCCCCTATTTTTGCTAAAGGGGAACAATGTGTGTGCTGAAGCCCCGCAGGCTGGAAAGGTGGCATGTTATGTTTAAGACCAGAGGTAACTTCATTAGAGCTGTTATATTTAGCCTGTCTTATAAAGACTATTATTTCTATGGAATATTACATGGAAACTGTTACTATGTACAACACAGTAGAAAAATGTGGTTTCTGTCCCACAGAGCTCACAATCTGCCTCTGCAAATTAACTTTGCTGAAAAAGGTTAAATGGCAAGAGGTAGAATATTTGAATCTGTGAATTGTCACGTGGATGGTGAGCTCAGAGAGGGGAGTAGGTCTAGCTGAGAGACTGTCTCCTGTCCTGGTGTAGCTCTGAGATGGCTCCCAAGGAGCAGAGCTGGACTGAGGCCAGGCAGAGGGTGACAGTTTTACACAGAAACACAGGAGGCTTGGGGTAAAGGTGAGAGTGACCAGCTCTGTTCCAGCTTTGAGGATACTTTCAGATATTGACTGAGATTAAATTCCAGCCTGCCTGGATGTTATGGATGTTACCAGTGGCAAACATGGGAACAGGGCCCTCAGAGATATACAAAGCCCAGTTGAGCAACCTATCCTGTCTGACCCTGCCAGGGCGTGCAGGGAGGTCAGAGGGTTAATTGTGAGAAGCATTGCCTTTGAAACTGGCACTGAAACTTGCAGCTAAGCTCTCTGCTCCCTAGGGAAGGCATGCAGCTGCTGCTTCCCCTCATATCTCTGCCCTGCACCCCAGGGATGCCCCAGAGCTCCCTCCCACCTGCCTGGCCTCCACCCAAACATCAGGTCACCTCTCCCCAGAGATGGCCTGAAGGTGTTGGAGGGGCGAGGTTCAGGCTCAGGATGGGACAGGGACAGCCCTCAGTGAGCTACCCTGCAGGGGCTGGGCATCCTTGAGGAGGTGGAGGCACTGAACCATCCATCCATCCATCCATCCATCCATCCATCCATCCATCCATCATCCATCCATCCATCCATCCATCATCCATCCATCCATCCATCCATCCATCCATCATCCATCCATCCATCCATCATCCATCCATCCATCCATCCATCCATCCATCCATCCATCATCCATCCATCCATCCATCCATCCATCCATCCATCCATCATCCATCCATCCATCCATCCATCCATCCATCCATCATCCATCCATCCATCCATCCATCCATCCATCCATCCATCATCCATCCATCCATCCATCCATCCATCATCCATCCATCCATCCATCCATCCATCATCCATCCATCCATCCATCATCCATCCATCCATCCATCCATCCATCCATCCATCATCCATCCATCCATCCATCCATCCATCCATCCATCCATCCACCCACCTAAGTGGGTGTGAAACAGGAGCTCTGTGGTGGAGAAGAGCCTGATGGAGGGAGCTGCCCTCTGGGCTCTCCCCATCCAGAGAAAGGACTTTGCTGGTAGAAACCACAAGCCCTTTGGAGGCTGCCTGCAGGAGCAGAGCTCTGGGCAGTGCCCATATGCAGGGCTCAGGTGGTCACTTTCCACCCACTGTGCTTTTGGACCCTGAGATGCCTCTGGGGTTCATGCAGAAAGCCAGTGCTGGGGAAACCCCCTGTGGTAGGACTTGGCTGTGGGTGACTTGCTTTTGAAAAGCAAGCAAGCATCACCTGGAGGAGTGCCAGACAGCTGTGAGCTGAAGCAGCACCCTGCTCTGCTCACTGGAGGAAGGCTGGGTGCCTTCACAGTCTTCCTCATGTCCTGTGGGAGCTGCACCGGAGTCCACCAGACCCTTGGGGGGTTGTGCAGGCTGCTGAGGTGTTTATTGAGGGTGGCTTTTGGGGAGCCCTCAGCATTGACAGGATCAGGGGCCGTGCTTTAGGCTGGCAGAAGCTGCTCCCATCACTCAGCTGAGACAGAGGTGAGCTGCAAGAGGCCTGGCTGCCGTTTTGGCAGCACGTCGCTGCTCGGTGCAGGCAGCGGGTGGGCAGGAGCCGTTCAGGTGTCAGGTGGTGGCAAGGGGCAAAGAAAAACTGCAGGGAAATTATTAACCTTGGCTATAAGTACTCTGTTAAATTGCCATAAACTGCATGCAGTGGTAGCTAAAGGTGATGCAAACAAATGGTCACTCACTGAAGACCTGAGCAGAGCTCCTAAACCACAATTAACATAAATATGCTCTACTTCACGAAACCAGAGTTTTATTCTATTGTTTTCTATTCAGAGCAATATTACAATGCTGGAATGTGTCTCAGCAGTGTTTTAGCCCTTGCCCATAAAAAAGAACAAGTATTTTCAGCCAGTGCTAGACAGAGCAGCTGCCTGGCTGTGTGTCCCCAGCAGACCCTGAATGCTGGAGAGGAAAACTCTTCCACGGGAAGCACACCTATCCATGAGGTGGTTCCACACCATGCTTGCTGAAAGGAAGAGCTTTGGAGAATCACTTGCACTTTGTTTTTCATCTGGGCCATCATGGTACTGCAAAACCTAATGAAAGGTGAGCCAGAGGAGGAAAGCTGGTTAGGAGAGGTTCAGGGATTTACTCCTTGTGGGAATGGAGCTGTACACCTGGTGTCAGAGCAGCAGCACATTAAGCTGCCTCTAGTGATATGTGTATCCAGCAGTGGGAGATTCCAGGCATTTCTCAGCTGGTAGCCTCAAGTTCTGGTTGACTGGTTTTGTTACCCCTCCCAAAAATCATTTTTTTCCCCCCAAGTCTCCCCTAAAATCAATCAGGTTTTGGTCATTGGGAGCTGGAACATGCTACAGACCAGTACAATTCTCTGCTTGCCTCAGCTTAACTTTGAGTTTTCTATTTCCCTGCTGTGGACTCTGCTCTCCTAAGCAGTAAATAGAAGGTAGGTCTTCGAAGCATGGATGTTGAACAGAGACCTCCTCAGACTCAGATTCCCACTGTGTATTTATGCAGCCTCTGACTAGGTGTGCAATATGAGTGGGCAACCTGCTTGGCATCTTTTGTACCAAGAAGCACCTCTACTGAGAGAAACCTTCTTCAATTGATTTCCAGCAAGTATCTGAGGGCACCCAGATTTGAGGAGGTCTTGATTTATGAGTGTCAACGCTTGGTTAGCTGGCAGCTCCAGGCTCGGTGTGGAGAAGCACCTCATCCTGAAAATGATTGTTTTAATTTCATTCTAAAGGTAGAGGATATTAGAACTCGAAGTCTTAATGGCCCACGGTAAAATATGGAATAGCAACTACCCATTACATTTGTTATTGTCTCTTTCTTCCGTAAATCAATATAATTGAATTTCTCCTAACTTCCCTGGTATTGCATGCAGCCGTGTGCAATCACAGGGGACATTGCACAGAGATGAATAAGCACAATGCCGTTCTAAATGAGCAAAGCCCCCAGTAGCCTCTCTCAGAGATTTGTTTTGCAGCACACTCACGTTCTCCTGAGCCGGCCTGACTCTGTCCTGGGGGGAAGACTCCTTTCCCTGCAGCAGCTGGGACTTTCTGCAATATTTAGAAGTAGCATATGGAATTCTCATTGCCAGGAATGTCTGAGTCTCAAGAGTGGATGAGAGCCTCTGCTGAAAAGGCTTTTCACTGTCAGTAAATTGATTCCCAAGTGAAGCTTGTCTCTGCCTCAGTTTCCCGAGTTGTGTGACTTCACCAGCCACCTGGCTTCTCACCTGACTTTCTTAATTTCTTCTCCCAGGTTTCCTCTTTTTTTTTTTTTTTTTTTTTTTTTTAATCGATGTTACGGGAAACCCAGGTTCTAAGGTCCTTTCTGCTGTTCCTGCTCCAGAGCTGGCACACCTACCCAGCCCCTTCCCTCTCCCTGCCTCTCTTCAGGGTAGAGCCGTGTGACGGCTCTTGCAGGGCTTTCCCTCCCTGCCGGTCAGAGAGATCACCAGAAGGGCGGCTGCTAGCCCGTTTTACAGAGAGGGGAAACTGAGGCACGGAGCCAGGAGCCTTGTACAGGATCATCCGGAGGCAAAGGTGCTGCTGGAAGCAGAGCTGCTGTTTCCTGAGCTGTAGGTCTGTGCTCTCACCCCTGCCGCTGCCTGCTCGGGTGCGCGTTGCCCACACTGGAGCCGGGCTGGAGGCAGGGATGGAGCAGACGCTCACCCCGAGCACGGCTCCTCCAGGCACGGCAAGCCCTCGCTGCAGGACCAGGCTGCCTTCCCTATCCCCGGGAGAAGCCAGGTTTTGTGCTTCACCACGCGCATTTGTAATTGCCCCAAGGCTCCCGAGGGGACCCCGGGAGGAAGCACACAGCATCTTCAATGCTGGGAATTCCCCAAAGGGGTCCAGAGCTATGAGCTAAAATGCTGGGGTTTCGCCTTCTGTACTGCCTTCACTGCAAAGCCGATGGTCTGTGCCTGTCCCTCCCCGTCCTGCCGGCAGCCAGCTCAATTCTTCCCGTCTGGACACATTTCCTTTAACAGCAGCAGCTGGGACACTGAACCCGCTTTCCGTCCTGAGCTGCTGTGCACTGAGATGCAGGGCAAATCTGCTCGGATCTGGAGCCCTGCTGTGTGCTCAGGCACTGTAAGCCCTGCAGAGCAGCTCTGACATGCAGCCTGTCACTGAGCCTCATCTCAGTCCCAGCAGGGACAGAGGCGGGACCCCTGCACTTGTGCGTGGCCGGTGATGCTGCTGCCTCCAGATACTGTTGCATATTGCAGTGAACACATCTGCAGCTGGAATGGATTACAGCCAGTGCCTGGGAAGAGGGCTCCTCCTGCCCATCCCGTGCAGAAGGCCTTTACTCCCTCAGCAGCCCAGGGTGAGGGGCACAGGCTCTATTCCTGGCTGGCTGCAAGCAGGCTTGCACACTTATCAGTCATTAAGCTCCTCCCCCATCACCAAGAAACCCCCTAAAAATCCCAAACCACCATAAAAATATGTTGGCAGAATGGGAGCGAGTCATGCAGTGCTATTTGGAAAACACGATCTTGTTTTCAAAATAGATTAATGATGGGTTTGGTGCCGGGGAGTCTGCCCTCCCCAGCCCCCCCCCTTGGAAGAACATTGCAGGCAGGTCTGCAGTCCAGCAGTAGAACTTCCTAAAAAATAAATACAAGACTGGCTAATAATAACAGTGCCACTGCTAGTGCTACTAATAGTGTGCTCCTGGCTGGCAAGCTCTGTGCCTTTACAGACTGCTCTGAATGAGGGGAGCCAGGGATGGGGAGGTGACAAACCCAATTAACTGGGATCCACCCTGGCAGGGGCAGTGGTGTCACCTGATGGAAACTTAATGGTGAGGTTAAACGGCTGCCTCACAGATCCAACACAGTTCGTGCTGCTCTGAGCATGAGCTAATTTGTCAATTTTTGAGGGTTTTCCCACTTGTCTTACTGGAGGCCAGGGTCTGGTCTTACCCCCACAGAGCAAGACCAGCTGGAAGTGTTATGAGATCCAGCAGGTAATGGAGATAGAAGTGATGGAAAATGCCACTTGGATATACACTAGACAGCTTTTTTCCTACTAGGGCTTGTTTGAGGTAAGGGGAGCAGAGGAGGTGTTGTGTACATTTATTTGACAGAAATTCACTTTTGCAGATGACCAATACCTGCACCTAGACAACTTTGCCTGGGGATAGTCTGGTGAAGTTGTCCTGTGCTGCTCTAGCCCCTACCCAAATTATAGAATCATGGAATGGCTTGGGTTGGAAGGGACCTTAAAGACCACCTTTCCAGGTTTGTCAAAGCCCCATCCAACCTGGGCTTCAATAACTCCAGGGCTGGAGCAGCCACAGCTTCTCTGGGTAACTTGTGCGAGTGCCTCACCACACTCACAGTGAAGAATTTCCTCCTAACATCTGATCTAAATCTCCCCCCTTTTAGTTTGAAGGGTTTTATTCTGGCAGAATTAATTGTGGCACGAGCTGCCCAGGCTGAGCACAAGTGCTGCTCAGGGGGATTGATGCTGTGTCTGGCCATGGAGGATTTCAGCGGTGCTTTTGGGGACACAGGGCAGAGCGGGGCTGGGGGATTGCAGTCACATGCTGCTACTGCAGGGCTGGAGGAGAATTAGTAAAATTTGCTGCAGGATTCCCACACCCTTGCAGCAGAGACTGGCACTGCATCCCGAGGGCCTCTGATTCAGCTCTTTCTCCCCTTGGTCTCGATTGCTAGCACTGTTTTTTATCAGATGCTATGGACTAAAAAGTGATTTTCCTAAAAGCTGCTATTCAGAGCAATTTCCCCCCCACTCGATGCTATTATTTAATTAAATCAATACACAATGTTGTTACATGTTATGTTGTTTGTAAGCTATAAGCTTTCAAGCTAGGAATTGGGACAACATTATTCAAAGCCTTTTAAATTCGCTGTGCCTGCCAACTTATATGTTGATTGTGGCATTTTATCCAATAGCATCAACTTGCTAAACGGTAGTAAGAAATGTAGGTATGTTAAAAAGAAGGATTAGAGTCTGTCATCAGGATTCACCTGCATGCCAGCAGAGATGTGACTTCATATCCTTTGTTTTTCCTACCTGTTCCTCAGTTTGCTTGCATGCATGTATGGCACAGGCTCCTTCCAGGCATGTCAGGCAGCACCATGTGCTGACTGCTAAAAGGACAGCCAAGGTGTGAGCCTGCAGAGGCTCTGGAGGTTGCATCCAGGCTGTGCCAAGCCTCCCTGAGCTCTGTGCTCTGCCAAAGCATCATGATGGAAGCCGTAGCACTGTCACCGTGTCCTCGCCCAGGGGAACCCACCTGGGTCAGTGCAGCAAGGCTGGACTGTGGCTGCTGCTGAAACAGCCCCTCAGCTTCCCCTTTCTGAGCTTTTTTTAAACTGTAATTTTACAGTTGCATTAGTGCAGAGTCCAGAACTGAACTTCTCTCCTTTTTCAAAGGCAGGAGGTAGGGGGGCAAATGTTATTGATGAAATAGCCCCCCCCCGCCATGAAGTTCCCTGCTCATTAAAGTGTCAGGGCTGCAGCCACGCTGGCTCTTCAGTGCTTTCAGCAGTGCCCCACAGACCGAGCAGCAGCAGCGCTGCAGCTCTCAGTGCCAACATGATATCTTTTCTTGCACGATGATCATTCAAAGCTTTCCTCTTTGAAACAAAGCCTTTGTAGTCAGATGAGATCTGAGGAGATGCTGTCGGGTTAGGGGCTCAACGAGGCGATGAGTGAATGAATTGACTTGCAGCACACAGCCCACATCTCCCACAGATCCTTTGTTTACATGAGACATTTTATCTACATGAGAAGATAGCAGTGCATCCCTCCCCTTCCTGGGCAGACCCAAAACTGTGTGTAAGTGATGGTGGGAGAAAATGGGGCCAGGGGAAGGGGGACAGAGAAGATGGATGTTATCAGGGATGCAATGGTCTGTCCTGCTGTTTTGCCAGTGCTGTAATGCTGGTTGGAACAGTGGCTTTTCACTCTTCTGTTGCCAGAAAATATCTTTGCTGGCAAATGTCCCAGTGCTGATGCAGTTATATCACTTGAAAAGGACTTTGCTGGCATTGTTTGCTATCTCTTAAGAGCCAGTCAGAGATATTCCAGCTGAAGGAGGTTGCAATAAGCTGCATTTCCTTAAGGGTGTTTGCTGAGAAGTGTGACCCATATCTGGGGACAGTGGGGATGCTTGGGAAGGAAAAGATATTCTTGTGAAAACATGAATCAACCAACCACTTGAAAATTCATATGCATTTCTGCTACTGAAACAAAAAATGAGGAAACAAACCTCAGGTTTTTGGGGTGCTGTCCTGCATGTCTTTTGAACCTCTGCTCTTACTGTGAGAGCCAGAAAACTGAAAACAGGAAAGGGGGAGCAGTTTCATATTTATGAGAACCACTAAGCCACAGAGACCAAGGGCTTTATCAGAGGAGCTCTAGGAAGTCCTGTGGTGGTGGTTTGAAGCCTGAATGGACCACCCCAGGCTTTGCAGGCTGTTACTACTTGTGCAGCAGTGAATGGGAGTCCCTGGTTGTGAATTGTCCCCCTGGTGTTAGTGGGCCAGAGGAAAAAAACAGAGATGAATTAATGCCCACAGAGAGATGTCCCATTTGAGGTCTGTGACACACACTTTGCTGTGCTCTTGTCCAGCACACGGGAAAACTTCCCACCATGAAAGGTCCAGGTGACACAAGTCCTGCTGTCCTGTCCTCAGCTCTCACAGAGGACCAGAAGTTGCAGGAAAGGTGTTTGTGACTGGGGCTAAATGGCTACTATGCAAGTGATACTATGTGCTCATATTATCACTCTGTCCCCTTCAGATTTTTGACTCATTTGACCAAATGAGACAAAATGTCAGGGACCTCAGAAACACTGAGCTCCCTAAGTTCCATTAATATGAAGACCTGTTAGCACTCCTAACACAGGAAAGGAACAGCAACTCATCTTTCTCTAGCTGTCTGGTAAGAACTGAGCTTCACCTTTAAGATGTTGTTTGTGAACAGAATTTTTGCTGTACACAGTATTACCTGTTTTTTTGATTGATTGCACTTGTCTGTTTTACTGTATGAAGATCCCAAGCAGGGCTCCAAGACACTGAGACTCAAGGTTTATTTAAAGCCCAGGGGCAGGGCAGCCTTTCCATCTGTATTGGACCTTGTTATGCCATGGTGCTTTGGCAGGAGAGGGATGAACAGGGGAGCAGCTGCTCTTCAGATGTCCCCTATGGATAAACCTTGTACCACAGCCTGGAGATGCTGACCAGCAGTGATGGCCTGGAACAGGAACAGTCAGGTGATACAAACCAAGACAGCCCTGGAATTCATCAGAGTGTTTTGTCTGTGCCAAAACCCAGTGAGTTTAGAGAGACCCCTGCCTGAACCTGACCAGGACCTGCCAGTTTGTGTAAGTCTACTGGGAAGAAAGGTAACAACAAACTGAATATGCCTGGGGAAGGATGCTAACAAAGTCAAATTTGGATGATGATGGATTAGTAGAAAGTGGGGTGATGATGGGCTGTAATTTCTCTCTTGAATTTTGGAAGAATAAGAGGGTGAGGGAGCTTTAGACACTGCTCATGGCAAGGTTCCAGAATACCTCAGGATTGTGCTCAAAGCCTGAGTTTGTGCTGCTGGTGTAAACCAGTGTGGGAAGTGACGTGGCTTTGCTGGTGCTGGTGCTGCTCAGCAGGTATTTCAGGGCTGTGATATGAGAGTGAGGCAGGGCAGCATGGACTGGGTGTCACACAGGCACACACTGCTGGCATGGAGGGGACATGCCTCTGGGGCTTACAGGGCTGGCACGGGTGTTGCAGCATCAGCTGGTTACTGAATCACAGGGTCCAGGGCTGGGAGTGGATTTTTGAAATCCATCTGCCTGCCATTAGTGACCCCAAACAGCAGCAGGGCTGGGGGATAGTCCTTTCTTCATGACCAGATGATCACAAGGTGTTCCGAGTCCCTCTGTCACTGGTACCATGACAAAAACCTGGTCCCAAGCTCTCTCAGTTATGAGGTCTCTATGGACTTTAGAACCTATTTCTGATCTGGTTCGGCCATCCACGTGTAGCACCTGGCAATTGCTTCCATTTGGAGCAAGTTCTGATGTCCATGAGCTGGAATGCTCCAGTGCATGTGTGCCCTGCATGGGTGGAGTGTAACCCTGTGTGCTGGAGAGCACTGATGCAGACTCTGGACATGGAACTCACTGGCCTTGCTGCTTCAGGATACAAAGGCAAGAGGGGCCAAACCCAGATTGTTAAGACATGTCACTGAATCATAGAGTGGAACAAAAGGAAAAGCTTATCCTGAGGATACTGGCAAAGGCAGTCCCCCAAGCATGGGGCGTTACTGCACCACAGGGTTTCACCCAAACAAAAGGCATCCATTTCTTTTCAGGCAGTGAAATCAATTGAAAATAAACAAATAAAAAAAATACAGAGGTATTTTTTACACAGCAGCTTTAAAGCAAGGAAGAAAATCCTCCATTCAAAAAACAAATCCAGACACAATTCCCAAGGTGGGAGTTACAACAGAAGCTATTTTCCTTTAGTAACATTCACAGCAGAATTCCCTTTATTGCAGTGTAATGGTCACAGCACACAGCGCATTGGCACAAATGACATAGTTTAGACAGAAATAAAACTTGTAGTCTGAATGTCTTTGCAAGTCATCTGTTGTTTTTGTTGCCATCTCCTTTCTTATTTCATCTCCTGCTTTACTTATAGGAAGAAGGAAAAGACCCCAGCTCAATGACCAGGGGTGTGTACCTGCGTTCAACGAGAAATCCCCATTACACAGAGACAAGACTCTGACCCCCAGAAAAGACTGGCAGCCTTTGCTAATGATGAAAGGATGGTACCAGTTTCAGCATCACACTGCTTTTACTCAAAATAATTAAAATGTCTCTATTTTTCTTGTGTATTCACTGGATAGATTTGACCACATCCACTGTATAATTTGTTTTGCTGCTACTTTCATGCAAAATCAGCTATTACTTTCCCCTTGTAGTTCTATGTAGATCTTTTCTAGAGCAAGAAGGAAGCCCAAAAGGCAACTGCAGCTATATATCCAGAAAAGCATGCAGTGGAGAGAAAAGGGCCAGGTGTAGCACATGAAACTGCATTTTCTACCACAATCTCAACACCAGGCTGAAAATATCTCATGGAATTTACAAGAATCTTAAAAAAAAAAAAAACATAATATGAAGAATTTCTTGCCTTTCTTCAGATCCCTGTTAGTTCAGAAAATTCATATTTACGCTATTCATGCTAATTATTATTCCTGAAACAAAACCCACATAGCACAATGCTGGGAATTATTTTTTTTTCCTTTGGGATGTCTTTTGTGGTGAGAGCATTGTGTTTGCCTCTACAACACACTTTTCCATTTGTTTACATGTAGTTTCATAACTCCTACTAAAAAAAAAAAAAAAAGAAAACCCAAGAAAAACCAAGCAAAAAAAAACAAAAAAACCCCAAAAAAACAAATAAAAAACCTCCCCCAGAAACCCCAAAAACTTTTGATTGATAACTTAGCACAAATCCCTACTTCCTTCAACACTATTTTTCACAGTACAAATGATATGCACAGCTCATCCACTGGTGCAGCCCTGCAGCTTGAAAGGTGTTTGCTGTATTATCTCACTTAGATAATTATGTAGGCACTGGTGAACATCACTTTGAAACAGTCATTAAATAAGGTGAAAGCCTGAATTATCTTTGTTTTCACACATTTTGGAAGGCTGATAGAAAACTCAAGCAGCAACACGGAGAGGAGCATGGTACGTGCACATTTAGCTGTGAAGAGTTGCCTCAGCTCAGCTCTGTGGAGCCTGCAGGAGCAGTTATGAGACCAGATGTTTTTCTCCTTCTTGAAACAGTGCTGGCCAGCATGTAATTCTGAGCAGAAAAATGCTGGGATTGCTGGAGATACAAGACCTCTTTGTGACGTGAGCTCTGGTTTTACACCTGATCCTGCTGTGTGCAAGTGCTGCAGGGCTGCACAGTTGGACCTCGGGGGTGTGAGCTGGAAATAAACCCCAAATCCAAGAAACAACTGCACACACCTGTCAGCCCCCAGGAGAAAGGGTGAATTTCTGGTCCCACTGAATCTGGTAGGAGTCTTCTCATCAACTTCAGTGTGCTCTTCTTTGCCTGTCTGGTTGTTTGGCTCCAAACTCCACATTTTTATGTCTTTGGCAAAGAGTGTTCCTGCAGCTGTTGGTAGTAATAAGTCTCTTCAAATCAGTCACTAGGGGAAGAACTTCACTAATTTGTACAAACAAAGCCAATGTAATGCAGGGATGTCAAAAAGCAACCATGGCTGGCACCTGCAGGGAGGCTGAAAAAGTCAATTCAGGATGACTTTAGAGCTGCAGTTCTGTATTGACTTCCAAAGAGTCTTCCCTGCATGGTGAATGGTGGGGTTTAGCCAGGAAAATGCTAGAGCCAGCTAAAGGAAAATGCAGTTATAGGTGATGATTATAGATAAGGAGTGTCTCTCAGGATCCCCCTTGCTTTCTGCTCCAGCCCAGAGGAGTTGTTTAGACTGGAAAGCAAGCAGCATGTGGAGTAAGACATGGTTTTAACTTCAATTTTCTTTTAAAGGTGGCCAATTGTAACACTTCATAGAGATGCCACAAGATCTGTTGTAGATGTGTTTGGTTGGTTGTGGGGTTGTTTTGTTTTGTTTTGTGGTTTTTTATTTCCCCAAGGTTGAATTTTATTTTTCTTGGAACAATTTACTTTGGTAGCTTTCTAAGGAAATTAAGTCCAGATATTTTTTTCGGCACTTTTGAATGGTAACTAAACTAATACTGCTGGCAATGTGAGGGCTGCTACTGAGTCAAGGACAGCAAAGGTTCCTGTGCTTGCCAGCAAAGCTCCCTCTGGGATGAGTCTGGCTTGGCAAAGGGGGTTCCATGTGGCCCTATATATTTTTATGTTATATCTGTATCTATATCTATATCTCTATCTATATCTATATCTATATCATCTATATCTATATCTATTCTTGTGTGTGTGTATATCCCTATAGGAAAATAGGAGTTTTTAAAAACAAAAAGATAAACTCAAGGAAATTAACCACTTACCGAGTCACAATAGGCTCTGCTCATTCAGAAAAATTTTCATTTAAAAATAACTGTGTTATTTTAAAAAAATATTTTCCATGAGATCAAGATTCAGAAGGATTCTCTCAATAGACTGTGTATTTTTTATGAGTGTGGAGGGGATGGAAGGTGAGGTTAAGTTATCAGAAGCACCAACAACACAATATATGAGCATTGCAGTGAGTATTTCAAGAGTGGATTGAATTTCTTGCTGGGTTCATTCCTTGGTGAAGGGTTTTCACCGGTCCTATGATGAAAACCTGCCCTTCTGCCCATATTTTGAATGTGGAACAGAAAAAGCTCTATGAGCATTTCTTGTCAATAAGGATGAATTCTGGGATGGGAACAGGGAATTTTTCCTAGTACGTGATCTACGAGGGAAGAGGCAATTAATTTACTAGCTTTGTGCACTTTGACCCTTTTACACATACTAAGTGGTTTGATGGTAGTTTGAGGATAGTATTAGGATCATCTGTTAGTCAGATTTCAAGTTAATTAACCAGGCAATCTGCTCACACTGGAAGGGGCTTGTGTATGATTATGAGTCACCCAGTTGGGTAACTGATATTTGTTTATTTTTAGGCAGACTATGAGGCACCCAGACACTACAGCAATGGGTTCCAGATCAGTACTTTAAATATATGAAATATACTGGTGATTTGGACCTTGCAGATGAGAGGAGTGTCTGCTTTCTCACAACCTCTCCCTTTGTAGAAGATGAGGTCACGCTCATCACATGAAGACAAATTCCTTATCCTAAGTATAGTTAAGGCTCATTCCTGAAATATACAGAAAGCATTATTTTGGGATGGATCTGTATGTACTCTTGCAGTCCTTGGTAGGCCCTGTATTTCTAAGTGAAAGAGTTGGTCTTACCTGTGTAAGAGTAGAAAATTGTGTGGCGCTGCATTAATAGCATCCAAATTTTTTTGTGCTTTGGACCATTATTCTTGAAACGTGGTGCTGGAAGTGTGGGTCCATGAAAGCATGAGAGGTTGGTAAAAGTGAGGCAAAGAAGGTACAGCGGGATTTGGGAACAGGGAGGGGGGCCTTGGGTACCACTGAAACAAGTTGCCTGTCTTTGGAGGTGATCACACTCTATAATCCCTTTAATGAATGCATCAAACTCCTTTCCATACTTAATTAGGCTCCAGTCCTTTCCCACTCCGGAGCCACCAGCTTCTCTCTCCCACCTTAAACGGATTTGTGGCCAGCTCAGACCCATTTGTTCCTGTGCCAATGCTGACTTTCCTTTAGGAATTTTCTTTATAGGGCACATCCCAATTTGTTTTGTCAAGAATAGGAGGAAAAGTTTTCTTGTCCACATTTCTGCATGACGAATTTGGAAACAGAAGGAAGGCTTTGTTTAATAAGGACTTTTCCAGGGGCCAGTGCCACCTCCTCAAGAGGAGTAAGTACTTTTCTTAGTTTCACTTTCCTTTCCTCAACTTTTGCCTCCTCCATCCTTTTCTCTATCTCATATTTCTCCCACTGGCCTCCTGTTTTGTTTTCTATGGCACCTGGCAGTGTGCATTCCCTGTCACTCCTGTCCCTCTGGCTCAGACACAACCCCTGCCACTCTGGGGTAAGGCAGCCACCCATCCTCTCTGTGTGGAAGGGCAGCAGTGGAGAGAAAGGTGACACAGGCTTCATGGCATGTTATTTGCTTTTGGTTCTGGGAAAGCATGGGGCAGGGAGATGTCAACATCACCCATTCCTCTGCAGAAGTGACTTTGGACCGTGCAGGATGACAGGAAGAAAGACAGACAGAGTGAAATGGAGACCTGGCAGCTTGTTCACATTGCTGGAGACCATGAGTCCCAAACATTTATCTGTGGATGTGAGATGTGGAGCATTAATTAAACTGTGTAAACAACCATTTATTCATTCTTACTCTGTAGCCTGGTGCAGAGAAAAATTAAGTGCTGGGAATTAGGTATCTTTCTGGAAAAGTGTAATTTTGATAATAATTGCATTAAGAAAAGAGTTGACTTAATTTAGAATTCCCCTTTTGTGTATTTATGTCTTAATATTGTATTTTTGACATTGTTTTTGTTTAGTGCATTTTGTGTAAGCAGTCACTTAATTAGCAATGACTTTATTTAACTATTACAAAGATGATTTCCATATTTTATTAGTATTTGTTTTAGCATTGTAACTACATAAGCACAGTCTTCTATTCAGTTTCCAGATGGAAACAGCTGCATTTTCATTTTCCTGAAATGGGTTCTTTGAGGATCTTTCCTTGAAATTATTTTGCTCTATACATTTCATATTTGATCACTTCTGCAATGAAATTGACTGAGTTTTCCTTATAACAGTTTCCAGTCCAATGGCACTGCAGCATCATGATTCTGGCAAATGCAATGAGAAGACTTTTACATAAACTTTTTCTATGTTATGGCTGCAATAGGATTTGAAGAAAAATGTTGGTAATCATGGTGGAATTAAAGCGAGGTGATACTGTGCATGGTTTCAGACTCTGAGACACCTTCTCACAGCGGTTTCACCCCAGCTGGTGATGGTCATGGAATCACATGAAGGAAGTTTAGTACTGGGTGACTGGCAGGGGGTTTTCTGTGAGCCACAGAGGCCTGGCAATGTCAGTGGGATGGGAGAAGCCTTCTGGCTCCTGGCTCGAGCCAGTGGCACACATCTCCTGCTATTACCAACACCCAATTAAATCAGCAGTGTTTTTAATAAACAATTTAAAAATATCAGACATAGCAAAACAAACGTGGAGATGACAGAACCAGTGTTGTTTTTAGAGGTGGCAGAGAACAGAACATCCTTTTATTGGAAACACTACACGTCCAGGAGGAAAGCAGCTCCTTTGCAGTGTCTCAGCTTCCCCAGACACTGCTCACACAGTCTCAAGCAGTGCTGGCCCCTGGAAACCCATGTGCCAGTGTCTGTAGAAGCATGGGCTTCCCAGCTCTCCCAGGGATATTCTGTCTATCTGTCACCCAAATACAAATTCTTCTTGCAATTCTTGCTTGTCAAGGCTAAAAAGATTTGGTAATAACCCAAGAAACAAGTAATTTAGATAGAGAAAAGGAAGGGCTTTTAGTCACCCACAAGCAGTCGTTCATTTTGAGTGTTAGTGGCACAAATCATGCCTGGGCCTTGCCTTGTAATCTGTTATTTTAGCTGATGACTAAGAAGGAGGTAGCTGCCATGATTTCCACCTTTGCAGCTGCAGCTCTGGGCTGGGTTTGGCCGCTGATGTGTGAGAAAGGACCACTTCAGGTTGTGTTGATGCTTGAGTAGTCTGAAAACAAGCTGATTACTCCTTATTTAATAAAGGAATTGGCCAGCCCTCACTGCAAACTCCTGAACATCCCAAATACAGCACAGTGTTAAATAATTTCCCCAAAGTAACCTTCCAAAGTTAAGATGCAGATAACTCTGCCTGAGGGGTAAGAAGTGAAGAGACTTAAAGTAGGTATTTCCATGGAAGATCAAGAAATGAACTGAAATGGGCTGGTGTCTTTCTGTGAGTGCTGGCCATTGAACTCCCAATATCACAGGCATAATCTCTAGGGGCTTGGGGAGAATCTAGAGAGACCAATACATAACTTTTAGTCTCTAGATAACTTAGATTTAATTATTGCACTCTACACTTTGAAAAAAAAATGCATTAAAAAGTGTTAAGTAATGATTTTGTTTTGTCAAGGACTACTGGTTTAATTCTTGGGCTGTTTAATTCTTGGGCTGGTGTGCTCCTTGCCTACCTCTGCTCCTCAGCTTTAACAGTCCTTCAGCTCTGAGGCACCTCTTGGAGCAATGACCAGGTTGTTATGAAAAAGGATGGTCCCAAAGCAAAACAAAAACCTAGCTGACTCATGAAAATGTACAGAGAGTGGGGGCAAATATCTGTTTAGCTCTGTTTCAGTTCTGTTGGCATAAAGTTAAGATGTATAAAATGTCCTGGAGGGTCAGTCCTTTGGGTGACTTCATGTCACTGAGTGATGCAGAAAGTCTGTCTGGTTTTCTTTGCTCCTGACCCTTCTGCCCCACCTGCCACCATCCCCAGTTGTCAGCTGCCTCTCCTGGACATTGGGCCCTGCTCAGACTCCCCTGTCCACCTGGGGAGGTGTTTTAATCCTCCTTCCTTCACAGGAAAGAGGCAAGAGTACAATAAAAATCAAATCTCTTCACTGGGGCCTGGGCAAACATTCGACTCACTGGCCTCTGCAAGTTATTTTTGTTTAATAAAATGCAGCAGAGGAGGATTTCTCAGGAGACTCTCTGCTTCACTCCATACTGCAGGGTCAATATTTTAACAACTTATTTTTCCTTGCATTTGTACTCTTAGAGTAAGTGTTTGTGCTGGGGTGGCTGAGGTGGGACTGACACCACTGAAATGCAGGGAGAGAGGAATTAGCACTGTGACCCTCAGCCTATCATGCAAAACCACCATGAATAAAATGCCCCAAACACAGGGTCCAGCCTGTGGGGGGCAGTGGGGACTTTCTTGGGTGCTTCTAAATGCAGCAGTTCTAAGAGTCCACAACATTAAATTACAGCAGAACTAACTGTGGTTGAATAGAGAGTAATGAAAACATGAAAATCAACAGATAGAAGATATTCGGGGTTACCCAGAGCTGAACTCAGTCCCTCCCACAAGATTTTTTTTAAAAACAAAAGTAATGAAATTATTTAAAAAACACAGAATTGATTAGCACAAAAGGCCTGTTGTCACGGACTCAGCGTTCTGTAGATTCACATGGCAAGCTAAAAGGTCATTAATAAAGGCTAAATAATGAGTGAGTCAGGTTTCTGCCCATACTGGGCACAAATGCAGTGGGCACTAGGTGAAGTAAACATTTCTGGGGGAGTGGTTAACTCTCAGGTCTGCCCTGCCCAAGCATTTCTCAAATCCCAGAAACAACTAAGTTACTAAAATGGGTGTAATCTACTTCACCTTAGAAAAGTTAAGTAGTTAGGGAAATTGCAGGAAAGGATCTAGCCAATATCTTCATTACTGGGCTTCAGTTTCTTATTTTCTTTCTTCCCTCTCCCTGTTTCCTCTTCTCTGTCTGCTTGTGCCCCTATTTCAGAGTGTGGATTAGGCAGCCAAGATTGCATTTTTGTCAGAGTACTGCAAGGGTGCTCAGGAAGGCTGAGCAGTGCCCTGGTCAGCCCAATGTTGGTACAAATCATCTCAAAGGAAATGGTAAGAGTGTGAGCTGTGCCCCTTCTTTCACAATGAGATGGAAAGGAAGAGTCAGCACCACAACAGCTGCTGTTTTTTCTGTTTCTGCAGCTCTTCCCTCTTGCTCTCCATTTCTGTGCTCTTGTATTTTTTTTTTTTTTTTAGCTCTGGAGAAACAAAGGAGAACAACATCTCCTGTGGCCCATTTAAAACCCTTTCCCTTAACCTTTTCCCTTTTTGCCAAAATGGACAGTTGTTGTCACCTCCAGTACCTTACAAGAGCCAGTCAGAGAGTGACTTTCCCTGAGAGTAGGTCATCCTGTAAGCAGGGAAAATAATGAAGCCTGTTTCTCTGCAGATCTATGTTCCTATCATGTAAAGGGCAGTATTGACTTTTAAGTTAATTATACTCAAATCTACTGTTATCTCTGCATAAAGCATAAAGCATGTCATGCACTGCAACTTCCATGTTCTTCAGCCACTCTGCCTTCCTGACCTCCCCACGGCTGCTCTGCTGCCTTCAGCCTTTCATCCTCCTTTCCATCTTCTCTGCACTTTACAGCCTCTGTGTTTTTCTGCTGCTCCAGGTTTCTCTTGAGATTGTCTTGTCATTTCCTCCTCGTTTTTAACCCATCCCTTCCCCTGACTTGAACCTTCTCGTTGAGGGGCTATGTGAGCTGCTGCTGTCAGCATAAATAACAGCAGGGCTGTGGTTGAGCAGTAACAACTCCCAGCACATGGGGAGCTCCAGGGAAACAGGGCAATACCTCACCCCACTCCTCCACAACTGGTGAGCTCTTGAGATCTCTCACATCCCATTAACCACAACACTCTCCAGAACTTGCTGTGCTCCAGAGATGGGGCCCACCACCAGCCCATCTCCACTGCTGACCATCCATGCAGTGACCACAATCCAGCTAGGGAATGTCCTTTTCCTGCTGCTGCTGCTGTGCAGCTCTTTCACACAGCTCTAGGCAGCACAGGGCTCACCCAGCGGGGACAGTTCCTAACACTGGTACCAGGGCTTACATGACACAGCAGCTAAAGGTGGAAGAACTGAGCCACATCTGCTCCCTGGTATTCAATCAGCCCTTTGCACTGTGCAGGGCACTTCCTCAGTGGCTGCTATCTCTTATTATACATTTTTAATTGATTAATTTTTCATCCTTATCCTAAGGTCGCACATTCACGGCAGTCATTGTCAGCACCTCGTGTTCATTTCATGTAAAGCTATATTTAGACATTTCCTGGATGACATATCCCTAATCTACAGAATCCTTTTATGGCTCATATTAAGTCAGATTTCAGACCTTTAGGCCAGGATTGGGTTAGTCCTTGACTGGACCACAAGGTGGGCTGCTCAGGAGAAGCTTGTTGGTCCCACCACTGTGACCACAGTTACACAGCTACATGAGGCTTCCTGGCTTTTTCACACTGTTTTTGGCATGGCAATATCTTGCCCTATTCCCCTCCTATTTCTCTGCCTGTCCATGGCATGCTGCCCAAGGTGGCTGTGAGGATCCTGTCTTTGGCCTTCCCCACAACAGCACCACAGTGGCTAGTTAGTTGGCTAGTTCGTGGTTAGTTGATGCACTGGTGTACTCACCATGGCATTGTATTTCCCCTTTGCTTTGCCCTTACAACATTCCACACATAATTCACCCCTGCCACCCCACTCCCTCCCCCTCCTCTCCCCCCACAAGGATTTTAAAGCAAAGTGATATTCTAGAAATAGGATGACAGGAGCAAAATCATTAGAGGTCAACTGGGGAAAGTCCAAACCGTGGTCGCTGCTTCCTGGCCACTGGTTTTTATAAATACTGTAAAAATTAATTTAAGGCTGAAAGACTTTACTTTCTATTAAGTGCTCTTGAAATTAGCTAATGGGGGAAAGAAGATTGAAGGGTGAGAGATGTACATTTCCCAGCTGATCTCATAAGCTTTATTTCTATAGGAAATCAGTATAAAATGTGAAAGGGAGCAAGTGACATTAAAATAACAGTTGTACTTGATCCTTCACATATCTGATGCTTTTAATACTTTCTCTCCCTTCCAATACATTAAGGGGGGCACACAGGGCTGAGATGCTCTGCCTGAAGCCTCGGACTTCATTTGCCAGGCTGAAGTTGAGTTAGCACATTTGAGCCTCTGGGGCTGTGCCTTGCATCAGAAACAACACAGCTCGTTCTCGTCCTGAACCCTGCTCCTGTCAGTCGCTGTGCTACGTGATGCTGGGTGACACGTGGAGGGAAACAGGCTCTCTTCCAGAATATGTGAAAAGGTAGGTTTGACATAAGATTAAATCAATAAGAGGAAGATGGATGAGCGTTCATTACGTGTATTTTGGAGGAGACTGTTTTAAGAGAAGGGAAAGTTTACCTTAGGACATTCGTTCCCCTCCCCTTTGTTGTACAGCTGCTTGTCAGTCAGTTCTTTGGCTGTCACAGTCAGGAGTGTGTGTTTCAAGGTGAACTGTTGCTTATTTCAGTTTGCCTTAAAATGTTGCTTGGCAAACTGAGGTAGCTCAGGAGATGATTGATGAGCAATGAGACAAGCATGCAGCAGAGACAGGCTGGACAGCTGGGATGACTTCAGCCTCAGTCCAGAGCTGATCCTATCATTTAAAGGGCAGGATTGGGTCAAAAGGAAAAGGGATGCTAAAGGAAAAAGAATGAATAAAGGAGAGAAAGAGAGAGTTTCAAAGGTTGCAATACAATAGTCACCATAGTGATGATGAGGGAGGGAGGCAGAAGAGAGGGCAAAGTCAGTTGACAGTGAAGACATTCAAGGTTTAAAAGGCAGCCTGCTGGCTTTGTGCATGTCTGGGAACCCTAAAGACTGGGCAGGCACCATCTGGCATCTCCAAACCTTTCTGCTGCTATTGGTTTAATTCTGTAAAAATTCATTTCAAGTTATTATTTGGATCATCATTTAAGAGTCACAATTAACTTTAGTTAAAGAATATTCTCTTTTGATACAAGTGACTCTTGGCTAAACTTGACCAACTTTGTAGTGAAATTGGTAATGGGGTGAGGGGGCGAGAAATTCCTTGTAGCCTCGTTCCTGACTTTTAGTAGTGCCTTTGAGTTGCTAATGCATTTTCTTGCTGTGAAGGGTGGATTGCCCTGCTGATGGGGTAATTAGAACATGGCTGCACACCAGCCACCAGCCACCAGCCACAGGAGGATCTGCAGGTCTGTGGCAGACCCCTTGCCCCCTCAGTGGGTGGAGATGTCAAGGTAGCATCAGAAGAAGATCCCAAAAAACACTACACTGAGATTCCAGTTACGAAAAATAGGAGACACTGAAAAGAGGAGACATCCTTGGATATACATTACCACTTTAGAAGAAATTGCGTCAGTTTTAGACATGATTATCCCTTCAGCTGCTTGAGTTGGTCACCTCCCTGCCCGAGGTTACCATTGTCACACCACAGCAGCTCAGCTGAGCACTCCTCACCTGCCCCAGGGCAATGCTGGGCCAGCCCTCCTCTGAGGCAGGCCAGTTATGTCCTGGGCAACTCTGGCAGCCCTGCTAAGGGAAAGCAACAGTGCTCAGGGCAGGAGCTGCAGCTGAAGGACAAGGACATTCCTGACACTGCCACAGTTACATTTGCAAGAGGCTGCCTGACCAAAGCCCTAAATCCCTCCCTTCTCATGGGAGAGACATCACCAGGCAGTGCCTGTCTCCTTTCAGAATTCAAACTGCAGCTTGATGCCTGAAACTTTGCTTTATTGTGTTAGGCTGTTGTTTGTGCTGTTTCTGTGTCAGCTGCTGGAGATGACACAAGAGGCAGGGGTTAGAGCACTTGACAAAGAGATCCATTCAGCTCCTGTCGATCAGCAGAGCACTGAGGCAGAGCTGGAACTATGCTATAAGGGAAGATCCTGAAGACCTTTCAAAGCTTTTATCTGTTGCATGAACTAATTAGAGATTCTTGAGGGACAACAAAGGGGAGAAAAATTGTTCCAGATATTACAGTACCTATCTCTGAGTCTCAGCATCCCAGGCCATCCCTATTAATTTAGCTAGTCATGCCAAGACTTGTTCATTCTTTGCCTTCTCAGAACTTTATTCCAGACAGCAGGGTTTCTCTGAACTGTGGGGAAGGAGACATATAAGATTAGAGACAAAAATCAGTCTTATTCCAGTTATTACTGGAATACTCCAAGGGCACAAGAATTTGACACTGGTTATTAAGTGTGTTATTGCTATCCCTTTGAAGGCTTCAGGTTATGCTGTATTTACTGTGACCCTTTTACTTGCACCTGTGTCTTTTAATGCTTCATGGTAAAATCATCTGGTGTTGTCTTTTTTGCTCTCTTTCTTTAGAAATTAAGTGACTTTTAGATTTTCAAACCTGTTTTCCTTGACCTTCTTCAATGAGAAAAGGCCTTTGACTATGCCATGAGAAGTCTGGGGATTTTTGTATTTTTGGCCTAATTTTTAAGGGTATAGAATGGACTGAGTCTGGATTTACTTCCTGTTCAATAAATATTCTCACCAGAATATTCCCATTCTATTTAGGTTGTAAAACCAAGCCTACTGTTGCAGGAAAAATTGTGTCAAGCTCAATTAGCCGCCTTCCTTTGGTCTCTTCAGCAGATCACAGCATTTTAAAATTCTTGATTCTTGAACCCTGCAGTTCTAGACAGATTTCAGTCTTCCTGGACCCTCCTATAAATACCTTAAAATGTGCAGGTGAAGTACACTGCATGATGGACAATGAAACTGTGAACTTGAATCAACAGACAAACATACTGTCCCTTGCTCCTGCATGGTTTTTTATCATGTTTCAACACTTTGTGCTATTTGTAGTTTTAATGCACCAACAAAGGTTCAGATTGCAGCATGGTTGTCTCCAACAACCCACACCTCTAGGTGTTTATTTTGGCAAAGGTGTCACAATGATAGCTGGTGTGGGGCACAGGCTTAGAGGTGACAGAGATATAAAGGGAAAGGGAAATTGTACAAGAGCAAGGGAGAAAAAACAGGAATGAACATGATTAAAACATGGCTGGTCTTTGGTGCAAAGGCATTGACAATGTAGAAAGAGACCAGTACTTGGATGGAAAATCAAGAGTTGGAGGTTATAATGAGAAAGAGACTGGGATGAGGATGGGATCCCTGAGAAGTGGAGAGTGAAGTTAAAACAACAGGAAAAATGAGCAGCATGAGAGGAAGTAGGGTCCCTTTTAGGGTCCCATCAAGATGTGCAACATCCCCCATCAAGGCATGGAAAAGCATCCAGGCTGCTGAGCCTCACTGTTCTGCTGTGGTTGAACAGCAGGGATGCTGTGGTGGCAGGAGAGGAGCTCTTCCTCCAGAGCACCCAGCATTGCAGTACTGTGAGCAGCTGCTCTCTTAGGTCACGCAGTAGAAATCTGTGGAGTGGGTGTAGAGAGTCTCCTCTACCTGAGCATGAGAATATGAATTACTCTGGATGACACAATTAAAAAAAAAACCAAAAAACCAGTCGTCACTCTCCTTGCCCTCAACCCAAAATAGAAATCCACATGAACAAGTGACAATGAGGTTGAAGTTCAGGTGATTCAGAAATTGAGATGACTCAGAAAAATGTCAGAATAAAGACGGTGTTATGATGCAGTCCTTAGTGGGATACTATTATTTCAGAAGAACTTGAATTTCTTTGATATACAAGATGGACAGAGGACCTCTTAGTAATTTTGTTTTATCTGCAGCATTTAATGTGTGGTGCCCTACTTATTTATTTTGTGTTATCCAGGCTTGTTTGAAAAGCCATCTGTTTCCTCCTAAGTAAGGGTGCTATATATTTGTTTTTCTCTGGTACATACTCTTTTCTGCCCTTTGAATCCCAGCTGGATGATTCCCTTAGGCAGGAAACAGGATTTTAAAAGAGGGTTTGAGGGATAAGTGCTCTTGGCTTTGGAGGATTTGAGAGTGACCATGTAAGACCTCTGTTCCTCTTACTTTTTGTCAGCAATGTGCTAGCTCAAGTCCTAAAATTTTCTCTCTAGTACTCATCACTGCTGCTCTCAAGGGCTTCACAAACACTCAATTGATCTTCATATCAGCTTGGGAAGGGTTTCACTTTGCTCTGTTATTTTTGGGAGAAGTTAGGTGGGGTTTTAGAAATAAATTTCATTATCCATCTTTCAACTTTGATTATAGGGTGCATCTATCTAAGCAAAGACCTTGCCAACAGCATTCTGGTAGTGTAATGGGGAACACCTTCTGATGATGAATTAGAGGACTGCAAGTATGACTCCTGGGTAGTGTTTCTTCTGCAGGCTGCATGCTTTTCCCTTCTCATTGAAGGTGTTCCCTTCTCATTCCCTTCTCATTGAAGGTGTTTGAAGCACAGCATGTTAAACTCTTTGCAATCCTGGCTTCCTTACTAGCTGAGTGTGCAAATACCCACTTTTCACCTATTTTCTATAAGGCTTGGTTTCTGTAGCACCAAGTTCCTCTTTAAGGATAAAGTGAAATACAGATCTGGAAGGCAGGAGTCCCTCTTGCTGCATGCTTCATACCCAAACCTCATCAGAATGATCTCTTACTCAGAGAGGTGGCAGATCCTGTGGAAAAAATGTGATTGCATCACTAAGGGCTTCAAAATACACATTCAGAAGCAGGGCAGAAGGGTTATCAGATAAGCTGAAGCTGCACACACAGGCTTAATATTAGTAGTTCCTCAGTCCCCCAGTCACATTGCTGTTACTAGATTTTCATATAAGTGGTAGAAATGGAATGACAAATACTCTTAGCAGAACTTATATCAATTCACTGCAAAATATATAAGTTGTGAACAATGAAGTCAGATTATTTTGCTGGATTTACTCTGGGTTTACCCTAGTGTAACCCAGAACAGACTGTGGTCCTGTGGGTATGAGGGAAGTGAGACTTTAAAGAAATAAATCTCACCTATTTCAAGTTTTATTAGCTTCTATTTCCATTGTGCCTTTCAATTTTTTTATTTGTCACATACTGGAGCTTGCCTAGATGAAACACTCATTGTGTTACAGAGTTTTTGTAAAGGGTAAATGATGTTTTTAAAAAGCTGAGAATAGACAATACATGTAATTGTTTACAGTGAATTTACTCTTGGCTCAATTCAGCCTTTAGCGTGACAAAGAATTTTATCCAAGAGCATAATGAATCTATATGGTATTGCCAAGCTGAATAATTTAAAAATAATGAGTCAGATCTTTTAAAAGAAGTAGGAAAGGGACTTCTAGTTATAATGTTTTGGAGAGAATATATGTTCAATTAATTTTGCTTTGCCTTCTGAATCCTCAGCCTTGCAGTGTGCTCAGTTTATATTTTTATACTTCTGTCTATAACCGTGAGAGCAGGAAAATTACTGCCTTTTTGTTTAAGTGAAAGAAAAATGGGAGTTTTTACATAATCACATCATTCCAAGAGATGGGACTTTGAGGAAAAAGCCTCAAATATCACAAAACTTACAATAAAGATTGTAAGAATTGGCAATTTGTAGTTCCTCAGATGTGTCTGAGGTTTAGAAATGCCCTTCTTATAAACAAAGAACTTCCTGAGGTCTATAAAAGATGCAAAGCTATATTTTAGCAGCAATACCATTGGAAATAACTTCTCTTTCTGCAGGGAAAGATGCAGATTGCCACCTTTTCTCTCCACAGCCACTGAAATGGGAGGCCCAGCTAATGAAAAATAGTTCTGTTCTCAACTGAATTGACAGTGGTATGGATTGGGAGTAACTCCAAGAAAGTGAGTGCAAATACCACAGCTTTCCACTTTGGACCTAAGACCAGAGCGTTTCCCGATACCCTGGGGAAACTGGAGGAGGGAGGGATACTGGGTTTTGGTTTTATGACTGTGTAATAGCTTAACCAGCCCAGGAGAGGTTTGGAGCCTCTGGATTATGTTGGTGTCAGACTGCAGCAATGGCACAAAGACAAATTAGCATTCCCCAGGTAAGAAAGAGGCCAAAGAAGAATTTGCTTCTTGTGGCTTTTAGTTCAGTGCAAAGATGACATAAGATTTTGTGCATTTTAACTCGCATCTGTCTGCAACAGAGGAGCATTTAATTCAGGATGTGAAAGCATTTTTCTTAGCAGCTGCAGCAGACACTGAGGACTGAACTCAGGAAAGTAGCACAGGATCAGAAAAAGGCTCTTATCTCTCTGGGATACAAACTAGGAAGGATGAAATACTGAAGGACCTGGGAACTGCTGTGGTGTGACCTAGGGAATGGTGAAGTTCCATTGTCTCAGCTCCCTAAGGATCCTGAGAGTTCAGCTATTCTGTTTGAGGCTGAACACAGCAGCTCCTTGTCCTCAAACCCAGTGACAACATTTGCCTGCTATTATTAAAGTGAGAAGGTTGTCCTTAGAATATTCTGGGGCTCCTTTAGCTCCATCTGCTAAAATTACAAGAGTGTCTAGGCTTGCCTGCAGTTTCACAACAGGTTCTGTTCTATTATTATCTGTTCTTATGAACAAATAAATGCAAAATTCATTTTTATTTGAAAAGAATCCTTGTTTTCTACACAGGCAGCAGATTACTAGGTTTGTCCTGTTAGCTGACCACTCCTTAAATCTTCTGCTGCTCCAAGAGTTCTTTATGGAGCTGCAGCCTAAGCAACCTTTCTGAGTTTCAAGGGCAGCTGGAGTAAAGTGTTACCCTCCTCTGCCCATTTTTCAGCAGGGAGATGCCTGTGAACTGAGACACCATCCCATGGCTACAGCAGATGACCCCTGCTGAGAGAAGTAGCTCATATATTTACTGTGGAAAATCTTCAAGCCACTTTTGTCAGACTCACTCCTTTCCAATCATCTGAAGGCTCCAAGGGAATTTTTCTAATACTCCCAGCTCAGACCTTTGCTGCTATTTCACCACTTCCACAATAGTCTTTCAGCATCTGGAGGAGCAGGAAGGGCTGCTTCTCTGGTGGACATGGCTCTTGTGTGGGTTGGTGCCAACAGAGCTTCTCTGTTATCCCACAATACCAAAACAGCAGCCTCTGCAGTGGAATTGTAGACGATTATATCCAGTAATTGAAGACACAATATCCAACAGGTGCACCCAAAAATCTGAATAGTCCCTCCTGATTAAGAAACTCAAAGTAGCTCCCTTAGCAGGGTAGCTCTCTTCCAAATGCTGCACATGAAAGACTCACAGCTCTTGAATCATTGCTGCCTCATGCTAATCATTGGAACTGGGCTCTTTCTAGCTCTTGTTAATGACTGTCTAGCTTATATATAACCCCCTCATACTGCAATCACAGAGATAGTAAAGATTATGCAAATGCTGATTAGGGTGTAATGTGGCTTGCAGAGCATTCATCATAACCAGTAAGAAGGGAGAAGAAGGGAAGTTTGATTCATAGGGGTTAGGCTGAAATTGTCCTGAGAGCACTTGGATTTTACTTTTTTTACTTGAAAACTGAGCATATTTAATATAGAGAATGCTGAAACTCAGCAAGGAAAATATTTGAATTTAATCATGCTTCCCTGAAGATACATTTAAACTAGATACCTGCCCTTGGGTTTTAACAATGCACTACGTGGGGGTTGCTAAGACAGCCAGTTGTTTTCCTCCCAAGACAGCCACTCTCTTCCCAATACCACCTGGAGCACTTTTAGTCATTTTGTTCATATGCACAGGTTGGAAACCTCTCCAACCCCTGTGATAAAAAATTATAGGTGAAAGTGAAATAATTCTAAATATCATCCAGTAAATATGCTGATGTCTCCTAACTCTCAAGACCCAGGTGGATAAATAGAATCCAGCTCAGAGGTATCTTCAGACGAACAGCTGGATAATTATTGCTTCTCTAGTTACCTCATTTTATGCATACTGCCATGAGACAGAATGAATGGTACCTGGGAAACTCTAAATCTGAATTACCATTTTCCTATACAAGGTGAGAAAATTACTAAGAACAGTGGGAAAAACTGTGGAGTCACAAGAGGCAGATCAACAAGGGACTACAAGCTTTAAGGTAAAAGCCAGAGAGAAGGACTTTATGCTGTCATACAGGTGCGCACATCGTGAATCCCACAAGTGTGGATCCACTAGAGGGCTGGATGTAGGTTAAGACAAAGGAAACCATTGTGACAAGAGAAGTGTTTTCCTCTAGGCTTCTAGAACAACTGTTCTTTATATGGTGATTCTCCTGACTGGATAGGGCAGCAAACACAGAGGTTCCATCCTGTGTAATCTCTTCAGTACTGAAGTCTGGCTGATCTGCCTGGGTCAGGCTGTACGTGAATTCAGAACAGAATACTTCAGGCTTTGGAAATGCACCTTTTATAGACAGTTTACTTACAGCAAAAGAACATCCAGAGGCTCAAACAACCTTCCAGAATACTCTGAAAAATCCCTTTAGAACTACCTAGAGCACTGTCAATAAAAGGGAGGGTGAAAAAGCCTCTCAGACCTGTTCTGATGCTCTGACAGCACTGGGGGTAGGGCACACAGCTTAGCTGGCAGCCAGGAAAACTATGATACAGTGACCACTTCTCAAATTATTTCTAAGCCTGATTCTCACAGGTTGTTTGGTGTTCCCATGACTACATGCAGAAAAGGTGAAAGCAAAAGTAGTTACATCACTCTGAAGAAAGAGCTACTATTGATTACTGAAGAAGAGCCTGTAACAATTTCTACAATAATGAAAGACTCTCAGCATTGAAAGCATACCCACCTGGTCTTTCTGAGAGTGTTAGGTAAGGCTTTTTCTCTTGAATGATTAGATTCTGAGATTCTTGGTGGACAAAAGATCCTAAGAATATCAGGATAACCTAAGGATGTTTCATCCAGAAAATGAGGGCATCTGAATAAATCAATACAGCTGTTATATTCATGTCAGCCTTTAACTTTGCCAGGTTTCAACAGACTCCTTGCAGTTGCTAGTTACAAACTTGCATAATAATTGACACTTTATGTCTGGAGAAATCTTTTGGACCAAAACCTTCTTCCTGATAAAGCTTCTTTGTGCTGCTCTAAAGGCACAAAGCAGCCTTTAATATGCTTTTATCAGTTATATTCAGATTCAGCTGTCACAGGGAAATCTCCATATGGTGGAGAGCTGATCTTGCTGAGTTTGCACTCTTCCCATCACAGCTCTGATTTTGCAGCCATACTGAGAGGCAGATGTATGGCTGAGGCATTGCTGTGCTCTAGTAATCCCCTGCTGTGGAGCTGTGTCTTGTCTCTTTTTCCAGGCACAGCTTAGAGTTCACGTGAACCACTTTGCAGGCCCCTTTGGAAATCCACTGACATGCCCTCCAAAATGTCATTTGACTCCAAAGTCAATTTGACATGGGCACAATAGCAGTCTTGATAATAGGGGGAGCCTGGGGACCTCAATATATTTTTAATAGTCTCAACAAGAGAGCAAGAAGGCCCTAAGATTACTGAGATGCATTTGTGTTATGCCATACTAATATTCCTTGCCAAGTGTGAAGTAGCTCTATAAGTTGACTTGGGAATTAAAATAAACTTGAAAGAAAAGAAAAGAAAAATATTACATAGCAAATGCACAAAGGCACATGTAACTTACTTCTGGAAGAGTTGGGAAATGTTTCACCTTAAATGCTTGCCATTTGGAAAACCATTACTTTTTGGGAAATTAAAGTAGAAAATCATAGGGCAGGGGAATTTTCCTCCCCTAAATAAATGGGCTATCACATTAGACATTATTGCCTAGTAGCAGTTGAAATAAACCCTGAGGAACCCCTATCTCATGTATAGGATGCAATAAATGAATGTGTATTCCCACGATACAGGTCCTCTTGGGCATTGCTTCAGCAATAAAAAAGAATATAAATGTAATGATTTTATTATTCTGTTAATAAGCATCTTCAATCTAGAGCATAGGATGAGGAAGCTGCAAGTCAAAAATCTGCATCAGTGCCAGAAATGTAGAAACTGGCTCCTGCTTAGTGTTGCTCAGATCCACAATAAGTATTGATTAGAAAAAAAAAAAACAAACCCATAACCACCTTCTGCAGAAACTGTGGAGGAGCCATGTGAAGCACACAAATCACAACACTTAAGAGTTAGCATTCCATACAGAAGCAGTGCCAAATGGCACCTGAAACAGCAGGGTTAATAAGGATGTACTGTACCATTCCAAATTACAAATGTTCAGCTGAATGGCTGTTAATTGCAATAAGCAAATTCACACAAGAAACAATGGTTTGCTGCCCTCTTTCTCTCTCCCTCTCAGGTTTACTTCCAGAATTAAAAATAATTTGTTCATGCCACCTCTGGGAAGATAGGACTGGGAATGATGCCCCTCTACAAACACATAATGGCCATTTTGTTTAGGAGATCTCAGAGCAATAACTTTTCTGCATCCCCACTCATCAAGAGTCACCAAACCCTTTTTGGTAAGAGGCAAGAAAATTAAGAGCTGCAGTTACAAAAAGGCTAAACCTCTCAAGCACAATATCAGAGAAGACTATAACCAGTACCCATGCAACAAGATATTTACCAAATAAATCTCCCAGGTGATTCTGAGAAGGTGGCAAGGGGAACTCAAGACAGTTCTTTGCCAGGCTCACCTGAGGGAAAAGGTTTTGTGGTGACACAAATCTGGCAATCACAGTATGCCTGTGAGCAAGATCCACCACAAACCACCTGATGACTTAATGTTACCAGCCCTTTCTACATCCTGTCTCTGACTAATTTCCAGTGCCTCAGAGGCAGTTGAAAAAAACCTCACAAGCCAAATGTAGATGGGGCAGAGGACCAGAAGTAGGCCTGAAACTTGGGAATGATTACAGTACAATGTCAAAAGTCAGCAGCTCAGCTCTCTTCAGATCCCCTTTGGACACAACAAAGCATCGTGCCCTGATTTAAAACCATGTAGGTGTTTGTTCCTGGAGTACTGTTTGCTTGCTCTTGGAATGGTTAGAAAGGTTTTCAATCTAAGTATACTCATGACCAATTTATGACCAAGCATCACTGTTTTAACATAATCCTTTAATTTAAAGGATTTACTCTTTCCTTGATATTTACTGCCCTAATCATGCTATTTTGGCTTAATTTGGCTAGTTGAGGAAGCTAAGTTTGCTTGCTTGCAGCTCCCATTCAAGAATCCAGATAGTCTGCTCCCTTGCCACCCCAATATTCCTCTTCTGCACCTGTGGCAACCTGAGTCAATCTTTTCTGACCATAAATCACCAGAACTGGACGCAATTTTCCAAACAAGGTTCCTCAGCCGTACTGTGTAAAGCATATTAATACTTCCCTCTCTCTACTAAAAATACCATGTTTTGTGCATCATAGACTCAAGTGAGTCTTTTCCATTGCCATTCTGCTGGCAGCTCACAGTCATTTTCTCATGGAGGAACTCACCCCCATAGTAAGGTCAGAACAGTAGACCCAAGGCTACCAGCATCACCACCCTCCTTCTTTCACTATACTGTTTTAGGCACAGGGAATTGCTTCTAGCCTTTTTAACTTCAACAAATCCTTGTTTTGGCAATTGTTATTTGCTGCTGCTTCCAATATCTCTAAGTAAAAATCATCGTTGGGTTTATCCATCATGTCAGCCTCAGGAATTTTCCCCATTCCTCTAAGTTTGCTGCTCTGCAATCCCAAGTCTTAGTCAAATATCTGCATTTGTCCCTCTTGCAGTTTAACTTCTGGATTAGTTTGTGATCACTCAGTTTATGATCAGTTTCAACACTCTGGCCTTCTACAAGGTCCTTGCTGCTTATTAATACCAGTCCTAAAATAGCATCCTCTCTCATGGACTGTTTGCTTGAGAAATAGAGTTTCTACAACACTCCAGAACATTTAAGCCCTACCAGTTCCCAGTGGTACCTTCCAGTCTGTAGCTGAGAAATTAGTTTCCCATAATCACATGCCATTTGCTCTTCTATGTCTTCCAAATTGTTTTTGGAAATAAGTATCTCTGTCCAAGCTTGTAAGGGATCATCACTCTTCTCTCAGTGGATTTTTTTTTTTTTTATTCTTTCCTCTCAGGTGATTTTCCAATGTAATGCAGTATTATTTTACTTATTCAAACAATTTACTAAAATATAGAGCTACTCCATGGTCTTTACTATAATTTCTGCTGTTTTAAGTGGCTACCCCTCCAACGACTATATTCTAAATAATACTGCCAAGCAGAAGTGTTCAGCATATCACAGCAGCCTTGAGACAACACTTTAAGCTCCAGAGAAAATATTGCTTATAACAGACTTCCAAACCAGTTAAAGACAAACATTGGTGACATATCTCTATGTCACCATAATTGCATTAGAAATCTCTAAAATTTTGGAATCACAATATGGAAAAAAAAAAAAAACACAAAAGCAATTGAAATGCTAGGTATTTCATCAAATCATCCCTTTATCCCTTCATCAACAGACACTTTTTTTAATGTGGAAAGGCTTCTGACATCTTTAAATTGTATAAGAATTTATTTTCTCTCTTTGGAGAAGAATACATCAGCACAGCTGCTAGAGCTACAGGCACTGGAATCCTATTACGCTTTCTCCATTTTTTCTTTTCTTTTAGGGCAAAACAAGGGGACAAAAATACAACAGCAAAAAGAGTGGCAAAGGAGGAAATTGCAGGTTTGTCTCTGATAGAAACTTATTTGCAGCTCTGCTGCTGGAGAAATCCAGGCTTGGTGCACAATCCTTTCTGCTGGTCCAGAGCCAAGCAGTCTTGAACAAGTGATGAGAACATGTAAGACATCCATCTGAGACTGTCTTTCTGATGGCAGGTTCACGGCATCGTTTCAAAAGCCGCAGTTGTCTTGACAGCTAAGCCAGCCTTTGACTGGGGACAGCAGCAAAGGCGGGAGAGAGGGGGAAAGAAAGAAAGCAGAGAAGTGGGATGAGGAGAAAAACAGCACACAGGAGGGAATTAGCAGTGCGGCCAAGCTTCGTGATTTAAAGGCTGGTGAGGACAGTGCCGGAGCTAGAGATGTTTAGGTTTGCAGGGCAGCGTGGCGTGGGCGGTACGGAGAGCCGGGGGTAGGAACACCGAGGAGGGTCAGGATGGATTTCGGGACGCGTGGAGATGCTGCAAGCGGCAACTATGACGCAAAGCTTGTCCGTTCAGGATCACGCATCCAACTGTTCCTCCCTAGTGATCCCTCGATAAACAGCGTCCAAAAAGGACGGTGACCTCATCCCACTGAAATTAGCCAAACACCACACATTTCTCCGTGTTCAGCTCTGCACATTCCTTAGAGCTGCGGCTCTCCCGGCTGCCAGCCTCTTCGCTACACCCAGGGCTCCGAATGCCCCTGTGGGGCAATTCCTCCAGCTCATCATGGACCAAAGGTCCGGCTAAGCCCCCATCCCCAGCTCCGGCTGGGCACTCCCGGCTCCGGCTGAGCCCCCGCGCCGCTTCTGCGCCAGAGCCGCCTCTCCCCCTCCCCTCCCTCCCTCTCTCCCCGCAGCCCGGTGAGGCGGCGTAGACACGACAAGCCACGACGGCCAACGATGCCCCGTGTAAAAGCGTGACCGCCGGTACAGGCGGAACAAATGCCCCGGTCGGGACACGCCGCGGAGCTAGCGGAGCACGACGCAGGCATTCATTTCACCTGGCTGCCGGGAGCGACAGGTTCTACGGGCTGCCAGCGCCGCCCCCTTTCCCCGGTCGCCTGCGGAGGGGACGCGGGTGCTTCCCGCACCCCCGGGGCGCCGGGTAGGGAGCACCCCGCACCCCCTGCCCGCCGCCGGGACTCGGGCTGGCACCTACGGCCGGCGGCTGCCGGGGCGCCCCGACCGGCCTGTCCCGGGGTCGAGCGGCTCTGGCTCGCTTCTCTTTCCCGATCTCTTCCAGACCCTTCTCCCGCTCCCAACTGCTGTTTTCGCTCCCTCCCATTCTTCCCAGTGGCATTTTCTTTCTTTAATAAACGCTATTGTGTTCGAGGCGCCTCTTTGAGCGGGGCTGCTGCACCTCCCTCGGGACAGGCAGGGGAAGCGAGCGGCTCTCCCGCTCTCCTGGAGCCCCGCTCTCCCGGCGCCATGCCCCGCGCCCTTCTTTGCCCCAGTGCCCAGCAGCAGCGCCCGCCCTCCGGCCGAGCCCCCACGGCTCCGCCGGCACCACGCCGGCCCGGAGCGGGACGCGCCGTCCCCCGCAGCCCAGTCCGCGCCTCCGTCGCCGGGCGCGGGGCCCCTTTGCCCGAGTTGTGCCCGCGGGAGGGGGGGTGACAGCAGCATCAGGTGCAGCCGGGGCCAGCGGCCAGGGCAAGCCCGGCCCCCGGCTGCCGCCTGCGCGCTGAGCGGCTGTGCCGGGCCCGCCCTCGGTGATTGGGAGGAGCCGGGAGAGCAGCGGGCTTCGCCGGGGATTTCCAGCCCGAGCGGGCGGGAGAGGAAGTGCGGGGCGGGGGGAGACGGCGCACAGCGGTCGGGACTTTCCGCCGGGCTGGCGGTCGCCTTCGCCCGGCTCCAGCTGCCGCCCGCCGCCCCGCTCCCCGCACACGCTCGCAGGTAGGGCGGCCGCGGGGCTCGGCTCGGCCGGGCGGCGGAGAAGGAGGAGGAGGGAGGGCGGGAGCTTCGTTGCCGCCGTGGCGGCGGCTCCCGCGCGGGGCTCCGGCTCCGGCACCGGCCGTGCTCGCCTGCCCGCGCTCGGGCGCTCCGGGCAGGGGGACGGGGCCGGGCGGGCGGCGGGAGCCGGGGGCGCTCCGGCGGGGGCACTGAGCTCTGACCGAGGCATCTGCTGCCAGGCAGGGGCCGAGCGCGCTGCATCCGCAGCCCGTGCCGGGATCTCGGTGGCGGCCGGTGCCCGGGGATAGATCAGCCTGCGGCGGAGCGGCGCGGACTCTCCTGCCCGGACGCACTCGCACTCCAGGGCTTTGCAGGTGCCCCTTTTCGCTTACTTATTCCTGCTTCCCCCTTCCCTCCCCTGCTCCTCTCGCTCTTTGCCCCGCTCCCCGCGGTGCGTCTGCCTGTGCGGGGAGCAGAGGGACGCGAGGCCGGAGCGGAGCCGGGGGCCGCGGCGGCGCTTGCGGCGTTTGATGTGTCGTTTGAATGCAGAAGGCTCGCTCTCTCCTGGCTCCTTCCATATGCAGTGCTGGGGGCGGGCCGACGGCCTTTAAAGGGGCATTGCCGGCAGCGCCGCGCCTGGCGCGGAGCGCGGTCCCGGCTGCGCGTCCCCCCGGCTGCCGCTGCGGCGGAGCCCCCGCCGCTCCCCGGCCATGGGGCTGCGCCCGGAGCCGCCGGAGCTGCCCCTCATCGGCGCGCAAGGAGTTGTATTTTCGCAAAGTCCGCCTGCCTGCACCGGCGCTGCGCTATCCCCGTCTGCCTGCCGTGAGCGGAAAGAAAAGTGTTTTGTTTTCACGCCATTCATTTCATGCGCTGATTCGCGACGCCGCGTTTTAGCGCGTTGAATGAATCGCCGTGTTGTAGGTTAGAAAAAATAATGAATGTTTAAAAGTTTATACTGAGTCATTCCTCTGCAGATTAACCTATGACTGACTCATAATCTGAGAACTGCAGTGGCTTGTAAAATAGGAAGGTAAGGCATTTACCTCTTGATTTATTTGTGTCTTTTGAGTGCCTGAGATCTGAATTACCTGGAGAAAAACAGGAGAAATTGTATTAATGTTAAGAGGCATAATCTCATGTTCTGTTGATCAGAGCTTGTGTATGACGTGACAGACCGTATGTGCTCCTCTGCGTGGATCTTTACCACGCATTAGGGCATCTTTCATCTTTTGCTGTTTCTGTAGTAGTAAAATGTGGGAAGTTCCAGTGATACAATTTGAAATATGCTGTCTCTTTGGGTCTGTGACTTCTCTAGCTTGTTGAGATCTGTGCCTTATATACTGTATGTTGTAATTGACGTGTTTTCTATTTCTTGAGTAGAATGGTGTGTTTTTCCTTGCAGATTTGTCCCATAGGATGCACGTAGCATTATTGAGCACTAATCTGAACTTGCATTCATAGACTGGAAAGGAGTTTAGTGCATGATGCAAAGGTGTATTAGCAGTGTCTAGCTTAGACAAATGAAATAGTATAATTTGAAGTAGTTAGTAAAAATCTGCATTTAAAATGACTATTGACTTGCCTAGATGCCTGGATTAAAAGTCTGCACTGATGGTTGTTCAGAACTGGAGAGACCATAGCATACACTGCATGTTGTCCTTTTAAAGGAGCCATTGACTCATACCACATATGGATTGAGATCTAAATGCTATCTGTGGTGACTGGGGAGAGGGCTATTCATTTAAGGTAAGAAATACTTGAACATTTGGACGGAATCAGTTTTTGATGGCTGCACTGGGAAACCCCTTGTCATAGAGCTTGGTAATGGAAACAGTGATGTATGGTGAGCTTGGGCATTGCAAGCAGGCGGCACTAGGGGGTTATAAAAGTTGGGCTGTTCCAGCACAAGAATGGTAGGTGTTTTACTGAAATATAACTTGGTGAATTGCTTCTAATAATAGCTGGACCTAGAATATAATATCATAAAATGCATTCAGTATCAATGCAAATTAATTTTAATCAAAAGGGGGTGCTAAATGACTCCAGTCTTTAGGCTTTCCTGATGTCCTCCTGTAATTAAGTTTGATAGTACCAATTTTGAGAAGCCATTCTTACATGGATTCAGAGAATTTGAATATCGTGTAAGCGTCTTTGCTGTTGATGCATCAGCTTCAGTGACCAAAGATTATTTATGAAGTGTTATGTTAATTCAATTTGTCTTTTAAATGTTCTTGGGATCATGTTGTATTTTAGGTCTTTACATTGTTCTTGTCCATAGTGAACACTTAAGGAGAGAAGAAGAATGGCTTCTTGGTACTGAAGTCCAACTGTTCTATAGTAGATATGGCAATGCTGAAAATACAAAAAGCCAAAACCCTTGATTTTTGATTGATAGCTGGTCATAGTTCTTCAGATGAAAAGGCAGTTTAAAAATAGGAATGACTTAAATCTACTCCAATATCCTAAACTGGCCTTGTGTGAATAGACATAGTAAAAGCACAACATTCTGATCTCTTATATCTTAGGTGATGTAGTTACTGGATTTAGAGTTTTTTTATTATGATAGTATTTCTTAGTTGAAGGTGCTGCATGTTATGATGTGTGAAGATTGCTCATTATGCATTGGTTTCAGGTATCTGTATACTGGTGCACAGTTCCTTTAAAGAATTGCCAAGGCTTGAGTTTGTGTGTGTTTGTTTGTTTTTTTTAAGCTGTGGATACTTTCTGAATAGAATCCTTGTATTTGAAACCTCCTTGAATTTTTGGTGGGAGCAATTGGAGATTTCAAAATGAAATATGGGGAAAAGAAGCCAAGGGAGGGGAGAGGTTGTGTGGTTTTGTGCAGTAGAATAAAGGTGTGATTGTAGCACAAGAGGGAGTGCTGTACTTGCACTAGGTTTTATCTTAAACTTTTTAACCTGTGGTGATGAAGTGGTGCTGTAGAAACTACAGTAGTAAAGGGCTGACAGAGAGAAAACTGGTTTCCCAGCTCTGCCTGCTGCAATCCCATGCCCTCATAAATGGATAGTTTAAAGTGAGTATATTTAGTTTTGACAAATTGTTTCATTTTTTTCCAGTCTTTTTTCTTACGGCAGGTGGAGGGACTAGAGAATTGGGAGAAAAAGGGAGTCAACTTAAAGTGAACTATCATTAGGTGCCCACAATGTAGGAAGGTGTGTTCTCTCTCTCTTTTTGTAATGGGAAAAAGGAGAAAAGGAAATACATGCAAAAAAATCTCTTGTGATATCTAAGGGAAGTAAGGAGAGTATCCCGTGGAAACATCTTAGAACTTAAGGAGAAAATGAAGCAAAAGGTGATTTGGTATTGAGAATTCGATATGTGTGTGAGAGAGGGAGAGATATTTACATAGTCTTTGAGGGAGTGTTTGTTTTCTTCATGTCGATCTTCTCTTCTGGAGCCCTGACGGAAAAATATCGTTTCCACTGTGACTTCAAATTGCTCCTGACTGTTGGCTTTGTAACTAGGTTAACAGGGCAAGTGTCTCTAAAATTATATACAACAACTGTAGGTCACTAATCCTCTCCACCCCCAAAAAATGTTAAGCCTTTGATTTCCATGTTGTTATTCTTCCCCACTGCTTTACTCTGCATGTATAAAACGTGATTTCAGTAGAATTTCAAGTTCTGCTGTTCATCTAGTCAAGGCAGCCTGGGAAGCAAAGTCTCAACATGTTTGTGTGTGCAGAAGTTCAACATCGTATGTCTGTGATAGATTCCATCCCCTGCTCACTCCTTCTGCTGAAACTTGGGGTGTTGTGTACTTGAACATCAAGATTTGAATTTTTGCCAGTTGCAGGCATTAGAACTTCAGTGGGCATAGCAGGAACGCCTCAAGTTGGAATATTTTCATAGTTCTGGTATTATTTTATATAGTTTCATAAAATGTTGATTTGTAAAATAGTTTTTTTTGATGTGTAGAGGAAACATTCTGTAGGTTATTTGCCATTATAAAAGCTGCTTCTAATTCTGTAGTAATTTAAATGCTCTGAAGTGAATCTTTTCATGCATAAATAGTAAATGCTTCTCAAAAATATTTGTGAAAGAAGTTATGAATCTTCCATTTTACATGTTTTAGTGATGACTGTATGGTAGCTCATATTTAGAAAAATTTAACATTTGGAGTAATACTGGACTTTTGTATCATCTTTTGGTTTCTGCATTAATGTGAAAACTGTATTTTTGTAGATAAAGTAAGATATGCACATGGAAGACTCAAAATGCCATGAGTTTTTACAGCTTTCTTAGCTGTCTAGGAAAACAAGTAATTTGGACTTCATCTGTCCTGAAAAGTGTGTTGCAGATGCTAGTGTGAGATAAGTGCCTTCCTGGCTTCCACTTTGTTCCTGCAAGTTTGACATCTATCATGAAAGAGAAGATGGTCCACTGCAGGTGCCAGTGTAAAACCAGGAGACCTGGAGCTGGGCTTTGGTTTTCTGCCATTCCTGTAGATGTGTGTTCTTAGGCCAAACCAGTTAGGGCCAAACCAACAAGGGGCTTGGATGTCGCAGTGCTGAGTGATGTGACATCATGTCTGAGTCCCAGGGGCAGAAGGGGGATTCCAGTCCAAGTTTCCTCCTTCCCTGGGGAGTATTCTCATCATCAAACCACAGGCCAGTTAAGAATAGTGTCACTTCCTTCTCTTTAAACTTTTTGCCATGCCAGGAAAAATCAAAACTCAGTGTGCCTAAGAAACAGTGAGAGGAAGCGTGATGTCTCAGTCAAGTGGTTAGGACTTTGTTAGGATTACCAGGATGAGTCTGCTGATGCTTCATCCACTGTTGTTTTGTTTATTGTTTTCTCGTGCATTTGAACCTGATGTTCTTCCTGACGTTATCAGCCTTGTCAGGATGTTTTCTTAAGTGTGGAATATATGCTGGGAAAGAAAAGAGAAACTTGGGTGTTGTTTAGGTTTAGGTGGTAACTGACTGGGGTTCTGAAAATAACTTTGATGCAGCTAGTGGCTTATTTTGAGTCTAGCTTCTTGCTCCATATACAGACCATTTTCCTAGTCTGTAATAACATGGGAATAGCGGTACTTTCCTATGAGCTGAGGACATAAAAATGATGAGGTGCTGAGACCCAGCAGGGCAGTGCAAGCGTCATCTGTTGATAAAGTGAGTGAATTACAAGTGCTGTGTGGAGGCATCCAGTCCTGCCTCTCTGCAGAGCTGTGCCATCCTGCACTGTCAGCGTTGTGGGACAGGAAACAGCACTTGCTTTGCTCTTCCATTGATGCCCCCAGCAAACATGCAGTGCTCTATGAATCTGAGTGTATGGGACAGAATTTTTTTCAGTGGTAGTTGTTCCCATGCTTTTACTTGTTCCTGGCTTTCTCCTTTGAATGTTCTAGAAAAGTAACATTTTCTTACTTATTCTATGGAGCCAGCTCACGTGGTACTTATGCCACTTTGCAACAGCAAAGCTCAGCTCATAAACCAAATTTTAGCTATGTGAATGGATTTTGTTTTGTAACCTCATCTCTCTACATGCGAGAGAGAGATAATTAGAGCAGTTATTAGAGGTTTTTATAGTGAAGATCTTGTGTGCTGTACCAGATTGACTGTGCCCACTCTGTCTTTACACAGAGAGGAACCTTGTGAGAGTGGGTTGCTTTGTGTGTTGAGGCTTGTAAATTAATGATTCACAGATGTAAGTCTTGATTTTTACACAGGAAGTATAACTTCATAATTTTCATTTAACTTGTTCTTGTTTTAATCTCCTTTAAACCATCCCAAGTGACTCGTCTTTCTGCACTTACGCTCTTCAGTTACCAATGGATTGCTCTTGTCCGTGCTGTGCTTCTCTTCCATCTTGTTTGTCCGAACAGAATAAATGCTCTTGATTTCTCCAGCTGGTCCTTCTGATTCTTAGAAGTGACTTATTTTGACCTGCTTTCAATCAGATTTCTCACAATTTTAGAGTTGCTAACGGATGACTTTTATTCCAAGGTGCGTTCATCCTTGCACTTGAGCAAGTAACTGCATTCTCCCCTTTACTTCCATTTATGTATTTTTTTTTTCCTTGAAATACCTGTTTTCAGGATTGTACCTGTTTTCACACTCTTGCAAGTAATTTCTGTCTGCAAAATCCACTTTTCTTTGACCTCTCTGTAGCTACCTGGCTCTGTGATTCCCTCTCTGCCCCACCTCCCACTCCAGGTGAATTAACATACTCTTCCAGGTCACCAAAGATAAACTGCAGTGTTCCCTGATTCTACACTTGTTCTTATTCCATCCTTTCCACTATTCTCTTTCCTATTCAGCACAGCATCCTTGAGAGGATGTTGTGCTTGGGAATGTTTTTATCATTATGACTGTAGTGGTTCAACTTGATCAAGGTACCGGTTCTGTATTCAGTAGATGAAGGTAAAAGTGCTTGTGGTTGTAAAATGCCATGTTCTCAAAATGTTACCATTTGGCAGTTTGAATGGGAGGAGGTTGGATACCTAAATAAATGAAGACTGCCAAGTTGCATGTGTCCTCTCTAGCAGTTTTGGAACCCTTTGATGCAGTAGTATTTTCATTGCATTCTCCAATTTACTATTTTGGTGGGGAGCAGGGAATAAAGGATTTGTGCTAACTTCATTTGAAATTAATGGCTTGCAGTATCCCTTGAAGTCACTAGTATCCTGTTCTCTGTCAGGAGTTGAATCATGTTTCTATCTACAGAACCTGAGCATGCTATAGTTCAGATTAGCAAATACATCACACTACTCACCCACAGTGTCAATATGTGGTGGGAATGCCAATGAATCCTCTGCTGTAGTTCAGCTAGTAGATATTGCTGTTGTGTTGCTCATACTGTTTGGCAGGTGGTTTTTGTAGCAGTGTGCTTTTGAGCATAGACAGAAGAATTCTCTTGCAACCTCTAGGAAGATAAAACAAGTTTATTATTATTTGAGTATTGAATTTCATCAGACATTTTTCACTAGTTGGCACCATAAATTTCCCCTATTCCTCTTTCCTTCTTGCAAATTCCTGAGAACTGCACTTTCGTTTTGAAAAGGATTATTTAGACATGCAACATTCAGTGTTTTAGCCCGTAAGATCTTGAGGGAATTTTGGGGGATTTACTCTTTTGGTAGTCTGATTTGGTTGATGTTTGGGATTTTTTTTGTTGTTGTGTTGAGGTTTTTTTTTTTTTTTTGTGTTTTTTATTTTTTGTTGTTAGTTTGGTTTTATGTGTGCTTTTGTTTGCTTTTTAAAGACAGATTTAGGACAAGCAAATAAATACCTACGCACTGCATTCTGTGTATTTTTGCAGAGGAGACTCTCTCAAAATAAATGAGGAAGAAGCTTGGAATTACCTGTTTGTGTAAATAAAGCTTTAAGTACATATAGCTGAAGTATGATGCTGTAATTTTGCAGAATTAATGACTAAGATTTTGGTGGTTTTTTTGTTTGGTTTTTTTTTCAATATGAACTCTCAGTATACTAGTTGTCTGTTTTGATATAAGCTCAGGCAGACAGACTTTGAAAGTCCTCTGAGCCATACATAAAAAGGCAGGTATTCCACAACAAGTGTCCATATGCTGAGTTAATTGGAAAAGTTCAACGAGTCAAGCCCTTACTTACAGTGTTGTTATTTATATAATGAACACAGAGGACAAAAGGCAGTGAGGAAAAAACCTATTTCTTGTGTATCCAGTTATACATAAGTTCTGCCATGTCTGTTGGTAAGAGATAAATGAAGGATGTTTACAACAGGCATCATGCTGCACACTTTATTGATGCTTACAATAAATTGCTGCACATCTCCCATAGGGTGTTTTGTAGCAGAATTGCAGCCTGAAGATGTCTGGGAATACATAACTTCATCTTAGGTTGGGGTTTGTCAATGTATACTTCAGAGGTAGTGACATCTCTGTTTTCCTTTCTAAGAGCAAGTTGAAACATGCCTAAGGTAGCTGGAACTGCTGCACAGTTATTGTTGTTTGGGGTTTTTATAAATTCTAACGAAAATCTTCCTAAAATCTTGTCTCCTGGTTAAACAAAGGTCTTGTGTACTTAAGAAATTTCTGTATGACTGTAATGTGGGTGTGTGCAGAAAAAAGGACAGTGATTGTCTATGGAGAAATGGTTTGGCTTCTCTTGTAGCTAATGAGATTTTATAGGATAATAACTAGGCCATGTGCTAAAGTATCGGTTGTTAACACCTCTAAACTCAAATATTTGTCATGTTAAAGAAGGGGGAAAATTGGTGCGCTCTCCATTAGGTGGTGCTGCTGGGATTGAAATATTTATATACCCAATAGAAGCAGGCTTCTGCCTAGAACTATTTCCATGTCTGTATTTTTCTTTTTAAGGTCTTCTCTTTATTAAAATAAACTTTTCAAAGGCGGGAATACCTGCTAAGGTATGGGGTTTTTTTTCAGTTTGAAGTGATTAGATAAAATACTAAAAAATCAGGCTGTCATCATGGGAAGGCGGTATGGAAGGAATCAATCATGCTTTTTGTGTGGGTGATTTAGATTTTAGCAGCTGCCTCTGTTGTAGCTCTCATCTGTGCAAGTGTTGACTCCATTATGTTCATACCCTGCTGCCTTGTAGATGGGGATACTGTAGCATTAGAGAACTGCAGTCTCAAGAAATATTTGATTTTAAAATCCCGAAATTAATTAGACTATTACAGCAAAAATGCTCTTGTGAATCTTTTGAGTTCCTGTGATCTCTCTTACCCTGTCTACTAGCATTTCATTTTAAAGAGATGTATTATAACTTAAACACATCATGATGCTATTTCTTTGCTTAAGCCCTGACTGACTACTGAATTTAGAAGAACAAAAGGGAACAAAGATGGTGCCTACACACAGAGGCACTGAGTACCATCTTAAATGCTGTAGGTTGGCCCCTGTGGTGTGAAGTTGATGCTCAAAAAGTATGAGATATAGCTAAACTCTTTATCTGCCAGTTCTACACAGGAATTGGCATCTGGAATTGTACTAAACGCCTGTGATTAGACCCTTGACTCTCTCTGCAGTAGTTAGAGCTGAGATATGAACTAAATAAAAAATGAATTTAAGTACTCCTTGTTGGTAGGATTGCTTCAAAGATAGCAGAATGAGGTTGCTGAGGTCTTTGAATTCTCCCAGACCACAGGGCTGTAAGTAGAAAAAAAACCCCAAACTTAATTATTAGAAAGGGTCTTGGCCAAGAGCAATCAAGTTAGTCACACTGGGTTTTCTTTTCATTACAGGTAGAAGTATTTTTAGTGTGATTTACAGAATCAAGGTAACTATAACCAGCTAGCAAAAAAAGTTTAGTAGCATTAAAAAGCACTAAGCAAGAAATGCAAGAAATGCATTTTTTCATAAGAAACTGAGACTAATCCTTTTTTTCTTTCTTTTGAAGAAGATGTAGCATAGCAAAAATCCACTTCTTAGAGTTAGAAAGTTTAAATAATTTCAGGTCTAGCAGCTGGAAGCCTAGCTTAACAGTCTCGACCTGAGTTTAACAGCTGTTGAAGTGGTGTGAGAGAGCCAGTGGGTGTCACGTGCAATTTTCTGTTTTCAAAGAGAAATAGAGAAGTTTGCAAAAATCTTTGTTGGCTTTCTAACCTTGGCCAGGATTAAAATGTGTGATTGTCAGATGCTGTTAGTTCCTCAAAATATAACAGTAAGTAATACAGCAGGTTCAAGTAATAGGCAGGGGGATGATAGTTCTTGTTCTTCATCATTTATTTTGGAATAACTCAGTGTGATAAGTGGAAAAATGGACAAGTTGTTGTGTGAGAGAACTTGGCCATTAGTGTTTTGTCAGTTTGCTAATAATAACTTAGAGCTGGCTAATAATAACCCTTAAAGGGGCAATTAAAAGACACCAGCTATGATGTCCAGCCATACGACGTCGTATCAAATGTGAACTTGTCATTCCTTGGTTATGTGATTGGTTTGGTGAGTGAGGCCTAATGTGAAGGTGGAAGCCAGTCAGGAAAGATGAAAGTTGTGCTTGGTCACCTTGAATAGAAAGCCTTGATTCTGACATTGTCCAGGATAGTGTATGGAGAGAAGGCTAATAGTATTCTGCACTGTCTTAGTAGATACATAAAAATTAACAAAACCTAGCCTTGCTTGTTCCCTCCTACCTTGACTTTCAAGTGGTTAGGAGACTAACTGTGTTTACAGGCTAAGATTTGGCAGTTAACAGGATTTGTCACTGCATTTTGCTGTGCTTAGACTCCTGATTGAGGAGTGTTGCACCTACAGCCAAAATGGCATCCAACAGCATATCTCACTGTCATGTTGATCAGAAAGGACATAGTCAGGACAGAGAAGAAGTGACAACATATTTTAGTGTATTGAGGTTGTGCCTTGTTTTTTTTTAGCTGAAGAACATAAGTGAGGGGAGGCCAAGGGAGTGGTAAGAGCAGGGTTGTGATACATCCACCAAAAATGAGTGGGACAGTATATTTCTGCTTAAAAAAAAAAAAAAAAAAGTAATGATCAAACACAAGGTTTTGCTTAAATGGAGGATTTTATTTGCACAGGTATCTTTTTGAGAAATGAGTACATGTCCCATGTGCCTGGGCAAGAATTTATTGATGTAGAGGAAAGCTCTTGATAATGAATATGGATGGCTGTCCTGAGTTATTAAATGAAATGCTAGGGCCTGATGTTAAGACTGAATGTAATGTGTCAGGCTTGATGCTGTTACTGGCACCAAAATGAAATTGTGTCTTCATCACTCAGAGCTGCAGAGTACTGGAACTCACTTTCTACCTTTAAACCTAGTGTTTAAATCACTGCTGAACATGAGTTCTGTGTTGTATGATGTTGTGAAGTGATCTGTAAAAACCATGATTTTGTCATTATTTTAGGTTTGGGTTTGGTTTTGTCTTGTTTTAGTTTTTTTCACTACTGCAAGCATAGTAAATTCCAAGGAAGAGGTGGGAAGGCCAAATAAAGATGTACAAATATCTTAATATTGTAGTCAGTTACCAGGGCTCAAGCATCAGAGCCTATTGCCAAGTATTACATACATTAAATAAGATAGAAACAAGAGTATTTAGTGAGTGTTCTAATAACATTTCTGTATGGCCTTATTCCTTGTTAGAGCTCCCTGAGCCCATATGATGCATTCCTTAAACTGATGTCTCTCTGTTCTTCTGGTGTCTACTCATTTTCCTGTGAACAGAAATGTTTTTTAGAAAGCTTTAATGTTTGGATACAAGTGACTTTTGAGGTGGTGTTTCCCTACAGCTACCCTACTTATCCAGATGTTCACTGCAAGAGTAAAGAGGCTAGTGTACAATGGCTGCAAATTAATACAGGAGAGTTCAGCTTCCATTGTTCTATGATGTAGGCTATTGATCTGTTTTCACTAACTAGGATAAGTGGTAACTTGGGGTCATTCTTCCTGCAGATACCCACTGTCCTCTTTGTCAGTATCACACTTTTGCTGAGACTGTGGCAGAACTAGTTAGACAATCCAAACTAACTTTGGAAAAGCAGGCAGTGTGAGAATTGAAATGAGGCTGATTTTTCAGCATTACATTAACTGATAAAACTGATCTACTGCTGATACTGAATGGGGGAGAAAAGCATGGGAGAGATAGATGTTGGAGTGTTCCACATGTTAAATCAGTGACCACTGCCTGCAGTCTGCCCAGATGTAATTGTTTCTGGTGGCTGTCTAAACACAGAAGGCTTCAGGGCTGTCTCCAGTGTGTACTCAGACTTGGGGACAGGTGGACTGGAGGTGTGAAGTCTGGGGAGCCAATATGCCATACAGGGCACATTGTCTGCAGGCAGAGCACTGTAGAAAGACACAAGTCTCCATTACAGAACTAGGAGTCTTTCAGGTGTGGAGTGGTGTTCTGCCTGCTTTCATCATCTCCTATTTCTCATTCACCAGAGGCCTAGAGCAGGGGCTGGGCTATAGGCTGGAACACAGCTGTTTGTTGCTGCTGCAAGGATTTGTTTTTCTAATTCATCCTTTATCTCTGCTGTAAGTTTTTTATTAGTATTTTATTTATTTCTTGTGTGATTATTTTGTTTTGTTTGGAGTTTTTTTTTTTTTTCTAATTTGCACTGTGAGTTTTTTGTTTCAGATTACTGTACTGAGATTCTTCCCTGTACCATGTGGAGACACAGCATTAGAAAAGAATTACTGAAGCTTCTCTGCCATTAGGTTCCTATCTGAATCGAGGCAATGGTGTTTTATGGTGTTACCTTAACTTATAAGAGTAGCTCCAAGGGTTCTGAGCTCTGTAGGGCCATCTTGCAAAGTAGCAGATTAAGCTTGCTCCAGCATGATTTCCAGATGTTTAACATTGTAGGAAAAGCTGTGCTTGCTCTTGAGATTTGAGTGGAAGACCTGAGGCAGACTCACAAAGCCAATATTTTTCTGGCTGTAGTTTTTTAGTAAGGCCAATCAGGAGTGCAGTTCATGGAGGGTGAGGGCTTCCATCCGTGTGTGGATAAAGATGGTGAAGTCCATGTAAGTGCAGCACTGTCCAGACTGGCCAGAAGAGTCTGGCTGCAGGTGAGGAGCAGTGTTCACTGTCCCAGGAAACAGAGCTGTGCTGCTGCTTGCTTTCCATGGGAACTGATGGACACATGGGGAGCTGTGCTGAGGACTCTAGAGAATGCTTTGGTAATTACTACATGGACATGTTGCTTTTTACTTGAGCAGTGCAGAAGCATTGCTGGTCTTGGTCTATATGTTCCAGGTATGGAATTTAGGCCTTCAGATGAATGAGTGCATCAGCAGATAACAGAAGGTTATCTGCTTTGTTTTCTGTTCTGCATGTGCTTTTTTGTCTTTCTCCATAATTACAGGTTGGTTCTGTTGGGCAGTGGAAGCAGCCCCCATCACTAGGTTTCAATTTAGAAAGAAGCGTATAGTTACTTGAGTCAGAAGACCTTTCACATTCATTCTTCTGGTCCCATCAACGTGGCTTTTGCTGGCAAATACATAGGTAAATTGTCAATGAGAAGAAAGGGAGATGGGATGTCTTGATGTACTGTGGGGAATGAGAATGTTTCAATAGAACAGAATACTTTAGAAAGGATTTGCATCACCAAAGCAGATGAACAATTGTTTCTATAGTTCTTATTTTTTATTTGTTGCATTATGGAATGCCAGCACTAAGGCTTGGCTGAATATGAACTTAACTTTCTGAATGCTTTGTGGCCTGCTGGGAGAGTTGTTTTACACTGTCATGGTAATAGAATTATACTACTTCAGTACTAAAACAAATGTGATCTCTGTGCTTTTGAAATTTAGCACATAGGCTTTAGTTTATGAGCAGCTTCATAATTTAAAGTCTCTTTTAGATCTCTTAATAATCCTGATACTTGTGCATGTATGATCCATGACATTAATTCAAAAATATTTATTCAATTTCCAACTTCCAAAAACTTGTGTGATGAAAATGCTTACTATTCAGTATCATTCAAAATATTTTAAAAGCAGCAACTGAAACATGATTTGCATTTTTAAATTGGTAATTTTTAGCAGATTAAGAGGAATAATGTAACCTGTGCAGTGTTTTGAATTTACTCTTCAGTTTTTAAATATAGTCCTTAAACTGTTATCAGCCCTCTGAAAACTGAGGAAGGATTCCTTCATTCAAGCTACTTTAGTTTGAATAAACTGGATTTTATACTATAGTGGTGTTGCGGCATATTTTCCTTGTTAAAGAAGGAAGGAACACCTTTCAGTTCATTACTGACTAATGATTCTTGGCTCTCTTATTAGCTTTTACAAGTAAAGTAAAGTGAAAATGGAAGAACTAAGATGGTATCATGCTTTCTTGTAAATACCTTCTGACTGGCTCACTAATTTTCTGCAAGAGTAAAACTGGTTCCTTAAACTACTTCAGTTCTTAGTTTCACAGCTCAGAAATGGCAACAACGTGCTAACCAAGATTTTATGCTGGCTAATGTGTTTTAATGCCATTTGGTGGTAGTCTAAAAGCTGCCTCTGTTTCCAGTGTTCACATTTCCATCCTTTAATATCAGAGTGTAAGTCTTTCCTGTGCTGAGAAGGTTGAAGAGCAGTAGAGCTGTGTTGTGAAATGGAGTGTCATCTCAGATAGTTTCTTTTCTTGGTTTTGGTTTAGGTTAACAGAAGTATCTTTACATCTGCAGTTTCTGGAAATTTAAGAACACTCTGAACCTCTGGCCAATAAAAATTTTCCCATTATGTAAAACATTCTTGTAGCTATTGACTCACTGATGGCTTCCTCCATGAAGTAAACAGAGTTTTGCAATGAATTTTCTAGTGAACTAGTAAGTTTCAGCACAGCTTTTTGATTTGCTATAGTTTATTGCGGTTTAGTCCAGCCTTTACCTACTATTTTTCTTTTTTTGCCTTCAGGCTTGTGAGAATTGTTTCTGTGTATTAATAGGAGATGCTTGAAACCGACTTGACTTGTTTGTTTCCCAGCAGGAAAGCCTGAGTGCTTAGGCTTTAACTGAATCAAGACCAGCTCTCAGCAGTGGGAAACAATATATTAATCTATCGGAAGCACAGACTGCAGTCTTGGGTGTCACTGGGGTTTGTGTTGTGAATTTTTTTCATGTAAACAGGTAGGTAGGAACAATTCATCTGCTGTGAATGTATTTAATATGTACGTTGAGAAACCTCATGACAGTTGTGTGAGTTGGGGTATTTTTTGGTGGGATTTCTTGGTTGTTTTTTGGTGGCTTTTTTTTAGCATTAGTATCATTGCATGTCACCGTAAAGTACCTCGTTCTCCTTTGCATTTTCGCATCTTTAAGTTAATGATATTAATTTAACAAATAGTCTTCTGTGCCTGGGTTTGGTTTAGTTATGAATGGAGGTGATACCTCAAAAGTCAAAACAAGTTTCATTCTCATGTCTATAAATAAACCCTCTTGTAGCATTGTTCTGTCTCATTGTGTGCCTTGCACACAATCAGAATGGACTGTGTGGCAAGTTCTGCATTCTGCCTGATGGACTTAAGTTGCATGATAGTATATGGAGGCTGGGTTGTTTTGTTTCATCAGTAGTACTTGCAAGGAAGGTAAGCAAATTATTATCTCTATTTCACAAAAAAAATCTTCCCCTCAGATGTTTGATTTCAAATAGATTAAAAATATGATTAGAACTCATAGGTGGTAACCTGCTTCCTCAGTCAGCCACAGCCTAATTTGGAAAACTGCATTTAACCTTACTTGCAAGAGGAGAAAATGTCCTGAATCCCTTGAACAGTACCTTAAATATGTTTGGGGTTGTGCTTTCCTTCCTTGTTCCACTCTACTTTTTCTGGAGTTTAGAAAGAAATTATGCTTCTAAAAGAAAAAGTTAGTTCCTGTTTGCCTTCAGTTTAAGCTTTAAATTAGGAATGGATAAAAGAAGTGAAACATGCTCCTTTCAACTTCTTGACACGAACATAGGAAATTCATCAGTCCTTCAGGTGAGTGATTGGGGGTTGTGTCTTTGCAGAGGAGCAGCAGGTGATGCTCTGGGACTACTCTGTGGCTTTTTCCTCAGAACAGGTACAGCTTTATAAAGCTGGAAGGTAGAGAGGCTCTTTCAAAATCCTCTGTGGAAAGGGATAAAAGTTAAGCTTTTTGCTACACTATTACTAGACCACATGTTAAGCACCGTGACTAAGAACTTGTTGGTAATAAATTATGTGAATTAATGATGGTGTTTATATATAAAGTTCATGTTCTTGTCACAATAAGTTCTTTTTGTAGGTTCACATGACAGTATAACAAGTCCTTTTTAGGTTGTGATCTAGAAGTAGCATCTGAAGGATGCGAGAAAAGGAAGTAGTCTGCTGGAATAGTTGAATGCTCTTTTGGCCTTCTCTCTTTCTCTTTTACTCTCCCACACAGGACCATGAACAATTTATGAAGCAGATTTGCTATCTTTCTGTAAGATTTTTTTTTTCCCTTGGCCACGTCTTCTAAGTTGGTGCTAGTTGTTTGGTGGTGTTTTCCTAAGAAATGTCGTGTGCCTCTGTACTGTATGTGAATTCCTGCCAGAAAGCAACGAGGCTGCACGTGGCTGTCTTGAAGTAATTTTCACTGTACTGAAGCAAAACAGGTTAAGAAGTGTTAAGGTGCTAGTCTTAGACTAACTGCAGAAACAAACAAAAAAAATAATTAAAGATCTTATTTTCCTATTTTTATTTGGTTTTTAGGGGAAATGGATATTTTTGGTCTTCTTCTCCCCAACTTTATCAAGATATAATTGGTTTTGTATTCCTTATTTCTAGTTATTTTTTCACTTTTGACAGTTCCCAGCTTAAGACTGGAGTCCTATTATACAAGGTAATACATATGAAGAGATGGGAACTTGGTAGGTGCCCAGGTAAGATCAGAGAATGGGGATCTCTTCCTCAGCAAAAGAGAATAGAAATATACAGAAGTGCATTAAGTCACACAGACTCTGATAGCTTTCCTGATTCTGTTCTTCTGTTTCAAAGCCAAGAGGCCTCTCTTTTCCCTTTTCAAATTCGTGATCATGTTTTTAAAATGTTGTATGTCATGTGGTCTGCAAACCAAGGAAGGGATTTGAAGCTGAAGATGACCTTTAGTGGTAAATTCTTTTCAACAGATAAAAATTTAAAACTAAGTAAAACTTTGGGAGCCTAAACTGGGGATATATTATCCACTACAGGAATGTCAATGTTAACTAAGCCACATTAGAAGAAAAACTGTAAAGTCGCTGTTTCCTGCATGGGAACTCAGGAGCCCATGCAAAGAGTAAGCAAAGGACCTGTGCACAGCTTTGAGAAATTAATCCTCTCCTATCTGTTGGTGGAGGAGTGGGTAGTAGTTGTTTCCATTGTATCTGAGTCTATACCTATGTAGCCCATTATACTGGCCTTTTAAGGGAAAGGAAAACCTTCAAACCTGCCCCTAAAACCAGCCAGCCTTAGCACTGCTTTGAGCTGAACCCCCAAAGGATGCATCTCCTCTAAACTCTCCCATTTCCTTTCTGCTCATGCCCGTATAACACGCTCTGATTGCTGGCTACTGCCCCTCTCCTGGGGGCTGCACAGGAGGTGGGGAGGTGCCAGAGGGCTGTGGAGGTTTCTGAGCTTTCCAGGTCCTTACCAGCAGGTACTCAGCCCTGCCTAATGTTCCAGTGAGGCTGAACCAGAGGAGACTGGGCAGGATGCTCCCCCAAGGAGGACCTGGATCTCCAGCAATAATGGGTTGCTGATGGTAGGCAGCTGCTATGAGCTAAAAGATCTGGCCTTGAGCCTGGCTCTGCAGGATGCAGAAGGAAGGAGGAGTGGAAAGCAGTGATGAGCCTATTGTTTCAAATGAGCCAACAACTGGCTGACTGACACCGAGGGCTCCTTGTTTCTCCCACTGCTCTTAAACACAGCTGTGGAGAGTGGAGGGGGATGGAGGTAGCTCAAATCAGAGATGAGACTTCCAGTGTCCAGAGAGGCAGTGGACATAAATTAAGGAAAAAAAAAAAAAAAGGATAAAATTCCATCTTATTGCAAGAAAAGCTTTTGGGTGGGGGTGTGCTCAAACACTGCAACAGGCTGCCCAGTGTGGTGGTGGAGTCCCTCTCTGCAAATACTCAAAACCTGATGGGTGGCTGTGCTGGGCAGCTCTGCCTGACCCTGCCTGGGTGGTCTCCTGATGTCCCTTCCAACCCCACTGCTTCTATGAAAGCTTCTTTAATATTTGGATGCATTCTTTTGCTGCTGTTGTGGAATACTTGGGGAGTAATTACAAATGCCCCTGCTGGGCACTTGTCTCACAAATACTGCTGTTGTGTAATCACGGCAGTTTTAATTGTATAGGGAAAGCATCCAAGTGCTAAGTAGTTAATTGACTAAACTCCCCAATTTAAGTAATGAAAGCAAAAAAAAAAAAAAAAAAATCCACCAGTATCTCCTTCCCTGAACTGAGAAAACACCAAAACGTCCTAAACCTTAAAAGACATTTTGGTTTTTAATCCTTTAAATATTATTGTTATGGGAGTTAAAGGTAGCTTTATTATAACAAAATTGTTTGTTATTTTCCCCTCATTCCCACTAGTTTTTCCACAAAGTACCATCCTCAAATTATCCTGTGAAAAATGAAATAAAAAGTAGGCAGGAACATGAGAGGAGGAACACCAGAGAAAATGCTAAGTGATCCCACCAAACTCTGCAGTTTATGCCTTTCAGCCCACGACTAGGAAGTCATGAGATGATTTGAAAGAACTTTCCTGTAGCTGTGTTTGCCGGGCTCTTCCCCCATTGCATTTTGCACAGCCCTCAGAAAGACTGCAGTGCAGTAGTTGGCAAGGAGGGAATTACTAGGAGGGAAAATCAAGCTGTGGTGGCTCCTCTTGCAGTGTGATGTTGCTGAGATCTGCGTTTTGGAGGAGGTAATGAATGACTGCCTTTGGGTTTCCAATTCAGAAGTCTGGAAGCTTGCAAAAAAAAAGGATGTAGATAAGTTTCCATTAAATGTCCCTAGAGTGTGCATGGCATGCTGGTCAGCCACTAAGCTTATTGATGCAGTGGTTTGGGTTTTCTTCTTGATACAAAACACCTGCAGTTTCTGCCTAATACTTTGTTTTTAATCCTCTGTGCTCAGACAGTGGAGAATAAGGTAAGGTACTTTTTGTTGACTAACACATAAAGGATAATGGAAGTAATTTCTGTATGTTGTAGCATGCAACAATAACTGTGCTTGTTGGAAAGTAAAAGTTTTGATTGCCTTTTTTATTGCTTGTAATTCATTGAAATTCTGTGTAATAATTTCCCTGAATTATCTAGTGTATTCAAGTTGAGAAACAGTTATGTGTACTTCATTAGTATTAAAAGATTATTTTTTAGTCAGTTTTCAGTTTGGTTTTTCAATATAATACAGAATTATTTTCAAGATCAATTATTTTCAATTGTTCTGAGAATGTTCCTTTTTTATGTTAGTCTTAGGACCTAAATCCCCAATCCTTTCTGTGTTTTACCAATATCTCTGGATTTTTCTTTTTCATGCCAGATTTTTAAGGGCGTAGCACTGTCATAATGCTGCTGTTCAGCTGTGGAGTGCACTTGTTTAGTAAGAATGAAGCTTTGGAGGAACCTTAATTCCCTGTGGTTTGGAAGGGGTTGGTTGGTGTCTTGGGAGGGAAAGGAGAGGCTGAAAGTGCAAAACTCCCTGCACTAAATTTGGATTTATACCTAAGAATACGAAGGAGCAGTGGCCCAGAGTCATTGATATGATTGGTGTCTGAAGTCAATATCGGAGCTAAGAGTTTTAGAACTTCAGTTTTTTGCTGAGTTAATATGTAAATGCTTAGTACAGAAATTTGTACTACTTTCATGACAGCTGTAGGTATAATGGGCTAACTTGTAATTTATATACTGTTTTGGTGGGGAAAGCGTACAGTTGCAGATCTCCTTTTTGTTTGAGTAAGTGTTTATTCTTGGAGTTTTCTGTGAATCTCAGTGCAGGGCTATTTTTCCAGGTACTGTGTTTCTAGAATGAGCCAGACTGGGCTTTCATTGACCTGTGTGTGTTTTGCCAGAGTCTGTAACCACTCTTTAGCACATTACTTGCTATGATTATGGTCCAAAGTGGCATTGCTGCTACTTTGCTAGCAGCAGTGGCCTTTCCTTTCCACTTCCTGAGGACCAAAGGTGAATTGTAGCACATGACTAAGAGCAAAAAAAAAAAAAAAAAAAAAAAAATCAGAAAGCCACAAAACCCCATTTTATAGCCGTGCAAGTTTGTGGCATTCCTCCTTTGTGGCTAAGCGCTATCTTGGTCTCGTGTTACAAAGTCGCACACTTGAGCTGTGGCGAGGGGAGCGAAAGCCCGGCGCGTGTAGGCTCAGGTGAGCATTTCTGTGGCACCGTGACCTTCCGTAGGCGGCCGTGTGCCTGCTGAGGCCGAGCCGTGAGCGCAGGACGGCAGCGGGGAGCGCGCGGCCGGGCCGGGCCCTGGCTGCCGGCCTGCCCGGTGCCGCCCGGCAGCGTCGCTGCCCTGGCACCACGGAGCAGCTCCTGGCCTCTGGGCTAGGTGGGTGCAGAGTCCACTGATGAGAGCTGAGTGGCTGAGATTCCTGTGGAATGTGCTTTGGCTCTGTATTGTACCTGCCCAGGTGAGGTTGCTGCTGTGTGCTCGCAAAAATTTGGCCTTGGCAAGGGTGAGAGAGGCTGTGGGGACGTCAGACTTCGTGTGATGGTGACCTGGGCATTGTGGTAGCATTTGTTGAACTTTACTGCCACATTTAAGAATGCACATAGATATCGATGAAGATTTGTATTAATTATGCTTTTGGACCATTTTCTTCTTTTTCTCTGTGCTTGTAAAAATTCCAGAATCAAAGAAACTTCCCCAAACTAAGTTGCTTACTTTCAATAACCTCTTAGAATATTGTCATGGGGTGGTTTATTAAGAAATGCTCTGCAGAACGCTTAAATGCTTTCCCAGTATTGAGCTGGTGTTTTCAAATGGAATTTATCAGACTTTCCAAGAAAATGGCACTGCTTTGAAGATTTTGTATGGTCTGTAATGACCCGCAGTGTATCTGGGTTGGAGAAGTTTTTGTGTGCATGAAAGCAAGAAATTATAGCTGTGATTTTAACTGTGTGTCCTTCTTTAATGCTGTTTTGTTGAGTCCTTTGTGGGCAGTAGTGGAGGAGAAGAAAACAATAGTTTAAAAATCATGTTGATATGTTTTGTGCACTGTTCTTTGTTATTTATCTTATGTTTAGGTTGTTTTTAAAATTCATCATTAAGAATTAGTTTGATGGGCTAATGAAACTAAAGAAGTAACTGGATAGATTCTGAGAAGCCTGTTAACAGTGTTTTTGAATGAAGGTAATGTAACTCAAACTTTTTCTTTCTTCAGGGCAAAGAAAGAAACCAGGCAGACTGTAGCAAAGCTCCCTTTATTGGCAGGAGTAAAGAGAACCCTATCAGAGCATTGAGAAAGCCTGTTCTTCTTTCTCCTCAAGCTGCGGATCAAATGAGATTCAAATAAAACGAAGGAAATGTAAGCAATCAGAGAGTCTTCCAGATTTGGGGGAGGTGTGGGAAGAAGAGAGGCATACAGATTTGATCAAGAAAGCTGCTGCATGGACTTTGGAAATCAAGAGCTTTTGTTTAAGCTAACAACTCAGTTTTTAATATTTTAGTCTCTTCTGTTGTCTGTGAAGGAGAATTGTTCCATGAGTAGGAACATATAGCTTTCAGACTGATGGACAGTTTATGTTAGCAGGTAATTAGGGAAGAGGTTAGAAAAAGCAGTAAGAACACAGGCTGGGCAAGAACTGTAAAAGATTTCAACCTTTATGCCATTCTGGCAGCATCTGTGGTACTGAAGAGGTATTTAAATGGGAAAGGGTCCTGTAACCTGTTTCTAAGGTGAACCTTTTCTAAAGGTTAGAGCCTAAGAAAATACATACATTTGGTGGAATTGTGTTGCTGCAATTTTGGACACTCACCTTTAAACTTCTAATGCTTGTAACTTGTGTGTTACCTGAAACTGTATTCACGTGTGGCTTGTTCTTCAGTGCCACTGCCACTGCTTTCTGTGGCTCTGATAAAAGGTAAAACCCTTCCTTTTGTTTTTAATGTAAGGTTTTTTTGTCTGCTGGGAAAATTCTCACATTTGTCAAACATGAAAAATTGACAGCATTGGATAAACTCTGAAGGAGATTTATTTGGAATTACAGTTTGATATACTTTCTCTCAAAGGTTTCTTTTGCCTTGTGTTTGAGTGCATGGCTGAACTGGGCTGTACTCAATCCAAACTTCATAACCTTGCTAGGTACTTGTTAGGAGACAAATTGCTGTTACATTTATTAAGGATATTATGATTCTTTTTAATTTTCTTTTTTCTCCTAAAGCATGAATATTTGGGTAGAAGAGAACATTTTACCTGAGCAGTCTTACTACTGCCATGAAGTAGGTGCTTGAAAATCTGTTTTCCTTTGGTTTTAATTCTAGTCATGCACATAATACTTCCTCCTCTATGTCAAAAATGTAATACAGTCTTTTGTGAGAATGAGCAGTTATTTTGATGAACTTGGTCTGAATTTTCATGTGCAATCCTTTCAGCAATTCATCATTGTACTGCTGATATGATGAAAAATAGATTTTTACAATATATTCTCCTGGCATCTGTGTTGTTGATTTTTGTGTAGTGCATCAAAGTAAACCTTGAATGGAGTGTAGTGGAGGGCTTGATTGAAATTACTGGTCAAAACTGAGCAGATGAGAGAAAAATGGGGCTATATAAAGGAAAGTGTATGAGTACAAAAAGTTTGTAATAAGAGAGATGATCTCTTATGTTCCTATTACGTTCAGCTTAGGCTACTTTTAAAGTAAAATTATCTGGAGATGGTTTTAAAAACCTGGGTGATGACGTATCATTAAAGATGTAAAATTTTCTTGCGAGAGAAACTTAGGATTGTCCTCTCTCAGCTGAACTTAATATACTGTGGGTTTGCCTTAATTACAGCTGTTTCCAGCCCTCTGTCTTGTGTCAGTGCACTGATGAAGTCCCTTATTTCACCGAGACACACAGGCTGTTTGGATTGATAACAAAACCCATCCTTGTTCCAAAGTGGAATAGCCTTCACTGTAACTAATCACAGCTACCACCAGCACAGCTGTCAGTGAATAAGTATAACTCTGGTGCAGTCAATGCCCCGGAGAATAAATTAGCAAAGTAGTAAGACCATATAAAGATAAAAATGCAGTGTGAGTTTACGTATACCTAGTTTAATGATTTTCTTTTTTTTCCCCTGAATAACTGTCTTGAAAAATGGAAAATTGTTTTTAAAAGTCCCAAGAGAAACATAACCCACCTTTTGACATTATGATGCTTGTCTAACCTGTAGAACTCACTGAGATAACACTAAGAATTTGCTGCTCTTGGCCTCAAAATAATTGCTTGTAGATTCAGCAGATGTATAGAGGAAATAGGAATGATACTTAACAGAATCTTTGGAGCTGCCTTTTCCCCCACCTATTTTTTTTTCCTCTTGCCTATCCACTAGTGTATTGTAGATGCTGTATAATGATGGAAAAGAGTTCCAGGAACTGATTTGAGCCTGGCTTGATGGATCAACAGTACAACATTTTTAATGTATTTTGTGACTTTATGCTATATTGCAGGAAGTGCATTTATATATATTCTGAATTGGATTAAGTTTGACACTCCTTTGGGATCTTCTACAGGCAGCTTCAATAAAAGAATTTCCAAAAGAGTGTGTGAAGCGGGTTGAAGAAAAGATTCTTCTCAGAAGCATTTCTAATGTTAAGGTGGTAGTTCTCCTTATATAGAGAGATGTAGGTTTGTCTTTAATATTACACCTGGTGTTTTCAGGTCCTGAAATTGCTTCCTACGATAATAAAGCATCGGTGTACGGTTTAGTTGGAAAGTATCACGTTAAGAAAAAGAATCTCTTATGAAACTCAAGAAGTGTAGGCAAGTTATTTCTTTTTATCCAGACTTCTAGAATGGTTTAGAGTGGTGACAAATCTCGCTAGAAGAGTCCAAAAATAATCCTTCCTACTGATGTAGAACACTTCAGGCCAGGGAATGCTATAAAAGGTAGGAAATGTTTTGCTTATTTGTTTAGGAAGAAACAAAGTGATGAAGTCTTAAAATCATGTAGCAATTCTGTAGAATTGGTGGGAAAAAAATCCAAACCACTGCCTTAATATTGGAAGCTTCATTGCCTAGATACAAGTTATTTGCAAGAAGTGGGAATCAGCACTCTTTCCTCTGAAGTGTCATTAGCAGTGCAAGATCCTATAAGCTCTGATCTTAGGACCTAAGCCCCTTACTCTATAAGTGAGTGTCCTCTGCATACTTTTAAATCTGGCATTTGCTCCAGTTGTAAATTATTATTTTCATTCTGCATATCTAGACTGTGCCAATGTGAATCTTTATAACAAGCAGATAATTCTTTATGAGCATAAATTTTCCAAGAAGTCTGAGTATTTTCATTTACTTTCTAGAGTAACACCTGGAGGCTTTCAGGTTTGAATTTTGAAAAACAAAAATGCATGTTTAAAGGTTAGATTGCCATTAATGCATTAAACAGAGTTGCTTTATTAAGTATTTATTTGGTAGAAGTGAACATGATTTCATTAATATTAACTAAAGAAGCCCTAAGGCAATAAGCATGCAAAAAGAATTTTCAACTAAAACTGTCAACTTCATATTCCAAATCTGAAGACACATCTCTTTAAGGCCTTGTGGAAGGTGTGGAATGCACCAGTTTTAATGTATTTCTGAAGCAGCAGCAGTACTGTACAATTTTATATAGAAGTTTCTTTGAAAGGTTGCTATCGCTTGTGTTAAACTTTTTTGGCTGTGTAACAGTGATAAACACTTGGTTCTGGGTAGTGATGTGAAATTCAGTCAGAAAAATTTATAAATTACTTTTACAACCTCCACACTAGGTATGTTTTAGAAGGATAACATCCTCATTGATTTTTGTTAATTCTCTTAATCCAGTACAAGAGAAACCCTCAAAGGGATCTGAGATTTTTAGGTCCTTAGTAGTGTCCTGTCTGACCCAGGGCTGTAGAGGTGGCTTGTTCTCAAGATGTCAATGATATCTATTGATCTGATACCTCCAGAACTGCAGTTGGTGTAAACCTGCAGGCGGCAAATAAAACATTTAAGGTTGGCAAGACAAAATAATACCATAGTTTGTTACCTGGCAAAATAATCAAAAAGAAGAGATAGAAGCTAGGAGAAACTGTGAGAGAAACAAGGAAATTGCGTGCAGGATCCAGGTAAAAGAGTCTTTTAATGACACTTTACAGTTGGAATAATGAACACTGTCATGCACCAGCAGGCATTTGTGTCTTATGTGGACTTGACTTCCAGTAGCACATTCCTAAAGTCTGTGTTTACTACATGAGGAAGCAACATGCTCCTTCCTTTCTTACATTGCTGGGAAACATGTTTTGTGAATCTAAATTTTCAGTTAGGGAAAACACAACTTTCTCCATGAACACCTTAATAAAGGTAAGAAATGCTTCATATAGCAGTGAATGTGAAGTTGGGATTATGAATACTATGACTAGTCTGGGTAAAGGGTCTGTGACTTTCTCCTGAAAACTCAACTTCAGTAATACTTTTTTACTAGAGCTGTAGAAACTGAAATTTCTAGTATAACTAGAAATTCTAGCACAAGGGGTTTAGAGGGTTTTAATTTTTTTAATGTATTTTTTTTTCTTCTAGACTCTGTTTGCAAATGTGGTTTGGTTGGGGTTTTTTTTTTCCATCTAATATAAAAATCTTAACAAAATTCCCACTTTTTTCCCAAATCCTAAGATGCTGGTCAATACAGTCTAAACAGTGAAGGGTACAGTGTAGACATTGAAATCACTGAAGTTAAACCTGTTATTATCACATCATTAAATAAGTGGGCGATGTTTTTTTTCCCCTCACATTCTGACAAATAATAAAATATAGGCAAATGAAAAGAGAGTTACTGTTACTCTCTTTTTTCTTTTTCCTTCCTGATTAAGAAGCAATGGATTCAGACAAAGCTGAAGACATCATCTAGAATGGTGGGAAATTTTATACGGGATTAGTGAGAGGTTGAATTCTGTGAATGAATAAATGTCTTCCATGCAGTTTAGTGTTCAGTAAAATATTCTGATGATGTCACATGCTGTGTTAATTTCTAGAGTTTTATTAGTATTTAGGGCAGTAAAAAAGTATTTCTTTCTTACCTGCGTTCATAGTATGCCATGTTTACTGGATAAAATGGAAGAGCAGGAGATGTTCTATGAGCATGAATTAATATCCATGAAAGACAGGTTAGATAGATTTTTTTGAGTTTTGGGTATAGGCTTAGAAAACTTACTTTAGTTAGAGTGGAAAGAACTTCATGTGGAAGTGAGATATTGTGGCTTTAGTTTTCTGGTATGGTCAGTTCTAGTTGTACAGCACTTCATTTCAGTGTTGAGTTCAGAAAGTGCCAAGCCATACTTGGAGCTGCATTCTGTTTCATTTACCAGATTCCTGTAAACTCTGCTGTGTTCCGAATTTCCTAGGAGAACTGTTTTTGTTAAAGATGAGCTGCATTTTAAAATTAATTAAGTTGCATTTTTTAGGTATTCTTGAGAAGGCAGTTTTATACTAATTATTTATAATAAGCTTCTTGAAGTGCTTTGGGTTTTTTTTTCTTTTTATTTACTGGTCTCTGACACCTTTGCCTTCACATACTTTCTTCTAATTGTAGAAGATAAGGTACTACCTGTCTTACTTTTTACCTCTGCTGAGATTACAAGGCTGGATTCATTAAGAGACAGCACAGATGCACTCTGTCAGGAACTGGCAATACAGAAATATTCTTCATGCACTTGGCAGACAGCAGTGTAGATAGGTAGACTCTGATTTGGGGAATATCTTCTGCTGTTCTGATAGACTTGAAATTTTGTTAGATATGAAGCTGAGGATCTCTTTGATTAACAGAATAACATTGATTGATAGGTCTTGTTTTAAGAACAAAGAAAAGGTTGACAAAAATACTGCAGTTTTTTGATTCCAAGGATTTTGAAATCCTTGGTGATTTCAGAGATGAAGAGACTTTGTTGTCTTAAGTTGCTATAAGCAAGTTGTTACTGATTATTCATGCAGCAGATTTTTCTTGAAGGCACACCTTGGGAGGAAAAGGGGACTAGACTAAGGTCACTAGAGGATGAGACATCATTTTCTAGGACTGTATGCCAGGGTCAGAATGATTGGGACATGCTGTTTGCCTTTGCCCTTGTTGATCCTCGCTGGGGTTTGTCATTGCCCGGTCACAGCAGGCAGAAGTGGGAATCATAGTGAGCAGTTGGGCTTTTGGGTGTCTGTGGTTTGACACTTGTATCATGTGAACCAAAGACTTGTGTGCTGTGCAGCAAAAGTAAAGGAAGCATTAGACCTGCAATAAGACAGGAATTGGAGGAAATCTGGATTGATGGAAATTGCTTTCCACAAAAACAATACTCTGAATGCAAATAAAAGCTGGTTTTTCCTAGTTCTCTCTTCAAAGCACATATAAAACCATTTTGAAAGAGGAAACTACCTTTAATTTCAAATGATGATTTTCATGGCATTTCTGGGAATATTTTATCTGAGTGTATTTCTTTTGCAGAAGATAAAACGTTTCCTTTGTAAACAGAGCCAGAAGTTTAAAAAAATCAAAAATTCAGTGTTCAGCCACTTCCCTCACATAAGACTGTCATATATATCTCAATTATGGACTTCCCCTAAACAGCAGAGGAAGAGATTAAAGTATACTTTGTTCTCTGATCACTGATTATCTTTTGATCTTTCCTGTTCTTTATCTGCTTCTACTAAAAGCCTGCTATAGAAAAACTGATCACAGCTGGGGGTTAACTTCATAGGTGAAATGCAATAGCTTTGTCTAGGGGTGCATGAGAGAAAAGAGGAAATGTACAGGAACCTGAATTGGAATTGGAAATGCAGAAGAGTACTCATTGTAAGCTTGAACAGCATTTCTTTATCTGTTGTCTTGTGACCCAGGCTTTCAAAGCTTAAGAGGTCTTTTGATTTCTAAAAGAGGCTTTTGATTTCTTGCACTTCAGATGACTTTATACTGTATTTTGGTAGCCCAGTGAGATTAGGAAGTAATTACTGAGAGCTGTAGATAGCAAGTGTAAGTCAAAATACAAACACTTTATTTTTACTGCTGCCTCAGGCTGAATCTTAAAGCTGTTTTGCCAACCCATGTGTCACGATTCAAAGGAATGCTGTAAACTTTCAAAAAGTAAGAGTTGAACATAGTGTCACATAAAAATCAGCTTTCCTTAATTGCACTGACTTACCTTTTCTGCTGTCTTTTTTTAGTAGATAAAATTTAAGCCCTTTAAAAGTTGTGATTTTTTCTTTTCTCTCATCCGGTGAAATACGTGTTCGACTAAATGTTAATCATATTCAGCATATTATTGGATAGTTACTAAAAGTGTCGGTCCCTGGCTTCTTGGGCATTCTGAACTATGTAAATACTATGTTATTACTTATAAATATTACTAATCTAACCTCTTAGTGCTGATGTAATTACTTAACAAATCTGTCCTTTATTTAGAATCTAAGAGTTTTTACACTAAGCAGGAGGGAGTATATGTTAGAACTCCTTTCATGACAGCATAGTCCAGCAGACTTGTTAAATTGAGATCCCTTGTACAGGGATGCTGGTTTGTTTAGTCCTCTAAGACACTTCACATGGGTGTGTAGACTTGTTTTTGAAAGAAATACAGCCAAGGAAATAGATAAGTTAAAAGAATAAAACAATGTAAAACATAACTTACCTTTTATTTTCAGCTCTTCAGTCATCTTGCAAGCTAGAACATGGGAAATACACAATGTTTGTGATTCAAATGACACACATGGTTGTTCTTTTGCAAGAATATCATGATAGCATATTTTGAGTATGCTTCTGATTTCTAGGTCAGATAGGAAAAGAAGGAATAGTTTGTACCTTCCAAACCAAAAATAGTTTTCCTATTTGTTCAATAATTTCTACAGGCTAGAGCCTATGGAGATTGTGGTGAAATATGGTTTAATTGCTTGAGATCACAGCAGTTCAAGTATCAGAACAGGCCTTTTTACTACCTAAGAATATCAGATCATAATTGCTACAATAAAAACTCCTGACAGGGGGGATGTTAAGTGCTGGGATAGGTTGCACTTTCTTCACCCAGGGAGTTTTGAAAACTCAGCAGTGGACAGCCTGACCTGACTTTGAAGATGGTCTCTTCTGAACAGGAGGTTGGGCTGGATGACCTCCAGAGGTGCCTTCCAAGCTCAGCAGCTGGGATACTGCAGTGATGAGTGGCTGTGGAGAGCTTACAAGTGGTAGAAGCTTCCTGTGTGGAGAATACTCAGTGCACATCTTCTGTGTGTTTTCAAATGTTTGGCCTACTTTCTTATATCTGATTTTTCCTGTTGGGCTGTTCTATTACATGTGTGATCTCCAGGTCTTCTTCACAGCAAGGAGGGTGCATGCTTATGAAATCATAGGGCAAAGTTTAAAGTAGTTAAAATAGCCTATTTGTTTTAGTACTGAGAAAAAAAAAAGTTTTAAATATCAATGGTGCTTTCATTCCTGTACAGGAATTAGATTTAGTATTTGAGTGTAAATATAAAAGAAGGTGAGGAGTGGTCTCATATTTCTCACTGTATGAAGTTGTATCAGTGTTGGTCACTTAGCAACCCTTCCTTACTCTCCTCAGAATATTCTCTCAGAGCATGTCCTGGAAATACCTAAACCTCTGGTTAGTTGGTCCTATATATATATGCTCTGGAGAAATAGTAAATAGCACTTCCAGCATGAAAATGCATGGAGGTAAGAATAAATAAATCAGCAGTTCCCCTGTGCAAACAACAGGAGTGGACGTGCCAAGACCTCTGACCTCACACAAAACAAATTTGATGGATGATTTTTTTGCTTTCAAACCTGCCACTCCAGTGCTGCCTCAGTCATGGCCTGAGTCTTGGAGTGATTCAAACCATTTGCATTTTATTTATCTCTTATTCAGACTCAGCAGTAGGGTTTTGCCAGAAGGCCAGGCTGAGGTGTGGTGGATGTTGTGAGAACGATACTCTGCAGTAGGACCCCTTCATGCTTGAGAGCTCCAGAGTAAAGATTTCTGTGGCAGCCTTATTTTAATATTTTTGACATGTGTGCCCTGAGTAAACTGATAATATGTTGTCACCAATATACTGCTTTCAGCTTGCATTACTGTTTTAACAAGACATTAGAGTATGCCAATATAGGTTGCATATTATAATAGCACTCAGAAGCAGAACCAACGCAGAAGACTTGTCTGGAAATGGTGAAAGAAAGATGGACCTTCTTTTTGGTATGTTCTAGGGATTTATTAGAAGCTATGAAATGATGAAATATAAGACAGAGGAAAAGTTCAGATTGTTTTAATAATTTAATTTTAAGATAAAGGTTTCTGTGTGCTAACTTGAAGCAATAATTCTTGATGATAGAAAGCAAGTGAGCTGGAAGGACTGAAAATCTGGAAATCCCTCTCCTGGTACCTGGTTCTCTGGCTTTTTGACGATATCCTGTGGAGTATGGAAGAAAATTCTGTGAAGAGCAGTGAAACTGATGAAGTTTGTTTTCCTGTCTGTGGTCTACATCCCTTTTTTTACCCCTACTCCTCCCTCCTCAAAAAAAAAAAAAAAAAAACCCAAACAAAACCTAACCCAAAAAAAAGCAATAAAACAACAAAACCCCCTAAATCTCCAACCCACCCCTGCTTTTATGGTATAGGAGATAACTGAGGCCATGAAGCTTGGTGGGACAAGAGGGAGCAGGTGTTCTTGGCAGGTTTGTATGTGTCTCTGCACTGGCTGACTGATAGACCGTGGGGGTGCACTTTTATAGCCTCTTGCTCACTGGGACACTAGTGAGAAACACTGGTTTCTCTTTCTGTTCCCCTCATAGCTGTTGATTTTCATGGAAATGCTGTCCACTTGGTTCTGATGTGGTTTTGGGGGGCTGAGAGGACAGACAGCACAATCACAATCCCTTTTCTTATTAAAAGCTAGACTGAAAAATTATACTCCAGGCTACCCAAAAAAATGACCTAGTTAGGATGAGATGCTGAAGTTTGTGTGCTTTTACACGTTTTAGATACAATTTTTTTTTTTTTAAGAGCAAAGGTTACTTTTCTGCTCTGATCTTAAACTCCCTGTCCCACTTTAGGTTTCTCTTTCAGAACTTAATTTGGATATTGTGCACGCAGTGCTGTTCTGTTTGAGGAATTCTTGTCCTCAGTGCAAATTGTAATTTGATCAAAAAGCTTTGCTGTCCTGTAGTAATAACCAAATTAAACAGTGTCATGCATTATTCTCTTCTAAGGTACTGGAATGAAAACATTTATTTCTAACAGCTTTTTGCCCTTTTTGAATTTTAAAGCTGTGGCAAAAGCTTATTTACTTCCTATTGTCAGTATACAGAAACTGTCTTCATGCAGAGCTTTCTAGGTTCCTGTCCTAGGGTGGCTGTATGATGCCTTTATCCCCAATCGTCTGCCCTGTTTATTTTTCCCGAACCGGCTGGGGGGAGGGGCCAATTGAATCTGCTTTCCTAAAGGAACCCTTTTGTGGGGGGGGGGGAATCTTTCCCCAAACTTGCCCTGAACCAGGACAGTTCCAAATCCCATGGTACCTAATACAGTCAAATTTTTAGGAGTGTTTTAGATTTATATATGAGTTCATTTTTTTCTGTTTTCTTTAGGATGCAAATTTATTTTGAATTTTTATAGAAGCTTTATTGTATTTTTATGTCACAAACTGGCTTTATTCCCAAAGAACAAATCATAAAGATATGTGGTAATACAGAACACAAATACAGATTTTTAGGATGTTTGCTCTTCATGCAGTGAGAACAACACGCTTGCTTGAATAAGGAAAGAGCAAAATGTCTTTTGTTTGGGAATTCCCGTGCTTCCTAATTCTCGGAACAACTCCGTGGGTAAACTCACTTTTGCTTCCAGTTTCTAGGTTCCTGTACTGATATTAGTATTAGTTAATCACCAACAAATTGTTCTGACCTTCACTGCAGTATATGCAGCTTGAAGGACCAGCTGGGGTTCAGCCTCAGTTGCTTGAATATCATTTCTATTGAACAAGAGTAGTGACCAGACTGGAGCAAGCAGTGTCACAGTGTCACCTGTCTGATGGCCACAACAATGTCCATTCAAGTGTGAATATTAGCATAGGCTGGCTGCAGGAGAGGTGGCTGAAAGAAAACAACAGTGGACAGAACCAACCTTGGTGACTGTGCCTCTTTTTCTTATGTGCTTATCTGTCCTGAAAAGTGATTATCCAAGGTTTAACAGTTTTAAAAGACATCTCAAAGTCATATACTTTGATTATGATTATCTTTTCCCACTGATAAGAAACTGGAGTATAAGAGCTAGCTGGTGATTAATAAGGCATTAAGATTTAGCTTGCTGAACTAGAACCAGTGTCTTTGGCTGGATGGCACCTTGCCATGCCTTTAGGAATCAGAGACCCCCACTAGAACTAGCCCATCTTGGATGCCCTAGCTAGGCTTCTCTCCCTGCTCTCTCTGGAAGTATGTTAGCTTCACTGCCATAAGTGCAGAGTACCTTACTGAGGTGTGACTTCAAAATTGCTTCTTGTTGGCAGTTTGAAACATGATTATGGGGGAATAATCTGAGTCCTGCTGTTAAAGGTTCCTGCAAAGGAAGAGAAGCCATTGCAGCTGACACTCTGTAGTGGCATGGAAATCATAACAGAATGCTGTTTCCAAAGGGGTGGCAGCTGAAATGTTTGTATTTTCTGTGCTTGTGTTCACCTCTGATCCCACATGCAGGTGTAGGAGCATGTAACTAATATGCACTAGGGCAAAGCTCTGTGCAGACAAACAGACATCACTTTTCCCCATCCCCTTGTTAAATGCAGCTTGTTCATTGAAATAAGGTTATGGTGATCTTGCAGGCTCAATGCTCTGTTGTATTTTATGACTGTACTTCATGAGTGGCTTCCTAGTTTTGGTGCACAAGAAAATGCTGGCATTCAGAGTATTGTGGAAGAGAATTCCTCACCAATCTGGCTGCTCTATTGCTGAGCTTGTTTAGCTTTTCTGGTCTGACATCCTTCTTCATAAGATAAATACAAAACCCAAGGCAGACTAATCTGTTAAGCATGTCACATAGTATGTTTTATTTGTCAGTGTGCTTTCTGCTTGTTTTCTGTGACAAGATAGCCAAGATGTCAGTTCCAAAAGTGGAGTCCTGTGGCACCCTGTGCACTTTATTTTGGTGTGAAATCTCTCTTGACAGCTGACAGTCCAGCCTGGAGCAGTTTTGGATCTCTGAAACTCTCACCTGCTGCTCATTTGGGATTCAGTGCTGTCTGTGTTAAGTCTTGAATATTCTCCTGTCACCCCTGCCTGCCTCCTTGTGACTAATTATTCAGTTTCCTTGAAGAAATCATGCTTTTGGAAGACTTCGCATTTCCAATCATCTTTAGCTTCTTTTTGTTCAGAAGAAACTTAATGGGGAAGCAGACATTCAGTAGTTGTGGACTGTGACTTGCAAGTTTGGAAACTTTGTGCTCTCTTGACTTGACAATTCTCCTGTCAGCATCTCTTTTAGTGCCTCTTTTTCTGTATTTCTTTTGTGGGTTAGAAGCAGGTCATGCCGTGTTTTTTCTGTAATTTTAAGGAAAGTAATGTTCCTGTGTTGGTCCTACAAATCAACATGCTCGAAGTTGGCTTTTGACTTCAAGAATTGCCAGAACAGTGGAGGTCTTGAATATGATTTAAAAAAAATATGCAGCTGCAGAGGTATTAGAAAAAGAGGTATTTATGTCTATAAATCAAGGAACTGAAACATTTACAGATTCCTAAACTGCAAGTGCCAAATGAAGCTTTTCCAGTCACACATAGGAAGCAAGAGCCTAGGTAGCTAAGTTTCAGCAGTCTGAATACTTAAGGAGTTACACTTTTTTCCATCTCTTGCTAATCTTTTCTCTTACAACCACAGGAAAGTGTCAGGTCCTAAGCTCATGAATGCATTTCCCCATGTCCAGCCACTGATGTACAGCAGCACTCAGTCTTTAAATCTAGCTTACTTTTGTAAGCTGCTTTCCTCTCATTCATGGCACTTCTGTGAACCTCCTTGTCTGAATCATGTTCTCAACATCAATTTCATTTCTTTTGTGCTGGTTACGATCTTGATTTGCCTCTTCAGTGTCATTATTACCTGCTGGGATTTTATGCTTGCTGGTGAAACTCTAGCTAAGGCCTGAAATAATCTGAATTTCCTCATTAATGAGAAGTGTGAGTCACTTTCAGTTCAGCAGACTTTTCGGTTCTTTCATATATTGTTCTGTCAAGACATAAGTCTCTGCAGTCTTTGAAGAGCAGACAAGGAATAGCCTAAAATTAATTCAAATGTTAGATCAGAATTTATAGTAGCTTTTCAGTTCATAGAATATGTTGGGTTTTTTTTTTTTCCTTTGGTGTGTTTGTGTTGGTTTGTTGGTTTAGAATAAGACAAAATCACTGGATCTGTGTGCTGAGTTACAAGGATGCATTCCTTGGGCTCTCTTTGAGTTTGGTGACGATCAGAGAGTCTTTCCCCTGGGCAAGGGGGTAATGAAGTGAGAATTCTTCACTCAACACATCTACCTTTGCTCAGCTGGTGTTGTAAAAACATGAAATGGTCTCAGCTTTGAGTCACAATGATTTTGTCTTTTGTTTCTATAAATAATGGCATCAGAAATCAAAGAAAATTCCATATCCATTGAGTTTGCATGGAGGATTCTGTACAAAGATTACAGATGCAGAAATTACCTACTAGTAAATATGTTTCATTACAAGTGCGTGGTTCTGGGCTTAGCAAGGAAAGGTAAGATACCACAAAAACTGTGTATGAGAGGCTTTATGTATTTGGAATGTGAGGCATTTGACTCCCTTTGTGGTGTTTGTGGACATACTTTGAGAAGTGAACAGAGCCTCATTTCTTCATTCTGCTTCCTCAACTGTGCTTTCTCCTGGATATGCTGAGCCTTTCTAAGAGCGCTTACGTTTGTATGACTACAAGATTAGCTAGGAAATTACTGAAAAACATTTTAAAACTTAACCTGGGATACTATTCCTCTTGCTCTGCTGATGCTTTGCATGCTGACCTAGAAGATGGATTGTCCAAGATAATAGGTACTGTAATTTACTCTTCAGCTGGATTAATTATTTTCTCAGCTACCTGTCAGTTGTGCTTAGCCCCGGTAAATTAATCAAATGGCCATGTTACATAGGCCCTTCTCTGCTGTCACTTAGACTTTGCTCAGCTGCTCTCTTCAGGTGAAGATGTGCCACGAAAAGGTTGGAAAGTATCTAATGTGTAAAACCCTTTTGTGGTGTTGTAAAGCAGACTTAAAGCAGCATGTCTTACACTATGCTATTGCAAAGGGATAGACAGGAAAAGTGGGCAGAGGAGCTGGGCAGGCTGTGGGTACCCTGTGTAGGACACTGGTGGTTGTGTGCTTTTGCAGTAGCATTAGAGCAGGATCACGTGCAGTACTGTACCAGAACACCTTCCTCACCACACCTCTTGCTTCCTCTAATGGTTGGACTTCAACATTAAGCAATACTTTCCAGAGAGAGAGAAAGCTATGAAAGAATCCCTTAATGTATTCCTAGACTCATGACCATAATTAACACTTCATTTTCAGGAGCAGGTTTTAATTCTTTGCTTTCTAGGGTCTTTGAATAGGTAGACTGTTTTACAGATTTGCTATGCTAAATATACTCAGGCAGTAATGTAAGTATTAACGTTCACATGATGTGTGGACACAGGTCTGTTCTTGATGCTTTCTGATTTTATGCAATCTCTCAGATGCTCTGTTTGTTTTATTTAAATGGCAAAAGAGGTCCTCATTTCTCAGTTTTTCTCACTTTTGATTCACAGAAACTATCTTAGAGCATGGACCCCAGTAAGAAGTCAGAACCCCCTTTATCTGTAGAAATGGTACAGCAGAGGGCCAATCCTGACCGCAGTCCATCAGCATCCATCTATGTTCCAGAGCAAGGTGGCTACAAAGAGAAATTTGTGAATGCTGTGGAAGATAAGTACAAATGTGAAAAATGTCACCTCATCTTATGCAATCCTAAACAGACTGAATGTGGACACAGGTTCTGTGAAACCTGCATGAATGCCTTGCTGAGGTATGTTGTTTGTTCTGGTAGAGCACGTTGATAACTTCAAATGTTGTGAACTACTGCCATTACTGCAAACACCATTGTAGCTTTAGGAATATGTTGAGCCTTCCACTGTTGCTTGCTTGAGTATTTGTTATCTGTGTGCTGGTGCAAATATTTTTGCTCTACTCTGGGTCAGGGTAAGACAACTGAGTTTTCCATCAGTATTGTTGCAACAGTTGTTAAGGTGGTGTAATCCTGTGTAGAAATGTGTTAGGTAAAAATTTTGTTCCCTGTGGAAGCCAAATGGAGTAGCTGTTTCATAAGACTTCTAACTTGGGTAATCTGGTGTCAAATACACACAGTAATTGTGTGAGGAAGTGAGCATGTTCCTTGGGGTGGTGATATCTAACCCAGCTGTGGACCCAGCCTCAGAATGGGTGGTGAGACCCTTGGATATATGTACCTGCTTGTGGAGCAGTTTCCCTGTAGCCCTTCCAGCTATTTGTTATGGGACTTGCATGTCCTGTAGATTGCAGGAGGGTCAGAAAGGCTGGCATCTCTATTACTGAGATGTTTGGGCCAGAGTGCAAAGAGGTGAGTGAATGCTATAGATGTAAAATGAGCGCTGAGAAGTGCAATCTTTCCCAGTCTAGATAAGAATAAAAGTGCTCTCATTCAGGGAGTATCTAGGTTTTAAGTGCCTAAGCATCAGTAGATTTCTTTGTCTCTCAACTTTGGTGCATTACTGCTGGTTGTGTTCAGTAATGTGATTTCAAAACTTTGTGTAAGGTTTGGAGACCATTCAGCACACTTCAGTCTCCTGGGGTACATAAGCACTGAATATGTTCATTTACTACTGGAAAAGCAGAAATACAGAAGATACTTGGCTGGATGAATGTTGCATACTGGACTACTATCAGAGAGAGCATTTGACTTTCGAAGCCTTGGTGATCTGTTTACTTTTTGTGACCACTCTGACTCTAGATGCTGGTTTATATGTCACTTGGAAATACTGTAATCTGATATCTAATACTTATATATCTAAGTCAAGGCTACATGCAGCATGGCAAAAGAGTATGGAAGTTATTACAATACTCAGTCTCCTGATAAGGAGTAATCTCTGTACTGGGCAAACACAAGGGTCCATAGCTCACTAATGCACTCCTGCAGGTTTTGTGCCTACAGCATTTCATATTTCAAACAACAACAAAAAAACCCACCAATGCTTCTTTTGATACACAGTGAGAAGTGAGGTGTGGTATTTAAGAAATGCAGTTATTTCTTATTCAGTATGTGTTTTTGGAAGACACTTATATGGTTAATAACAGTGACTGCAAAAAACCAAACACCTGCCATGCCTGGATGTGAACAGGTTGGCAGAGCAGATCCTTGACAATCTAAGCAGTAACAATTCTGGCATTGCTAGAGTCTGGGCAATTTTCCTTCCCTGCTGTGAGACATGCACATGTGTTTATTACAGTGTAGCTAGAATATGTGTAATTTTATCTTCCTGACTTTCCAGCCAGTCTGTTACTAAAAAGGACACGTGCTTAAGGCCATTGAGTTATTTAACTTTATTTAAGTGCTTGTTGTAAACAAATCCTTTATTAAAATAAAATTTACATTCCCCCCTCTATTTTTTTAATAAAAATAGTACCATAAAATTGAGAGTAAAATGGGGTTATGTTGGTCCTGTATTTGGCACAATATTTTTTCACTCAGTGTTGATACGCTGCTGCATACACAAACACAGTAATTATATGCTAGCAACTTCTGTTCCAGGGTTGTTTGAGGACAAGGAATTGGGAGTTGGTGGAGCTAAAGCAGTAAAGATGTCTGCTCAGTATGCAAGAGTAGTTTGAAAAAGCAAATTGGATGCTTGAGTGAATTCAGTAAGAGCAAGGAAAGCATGACATTGTATTAAACACTATATGCCCTGATGTAGTTTAGATTCCTTTTTGTTTCTGACTTATGAAAAGCATTACAGATATTCAAGGTACTTAAGATGCTCAGAAATATGATGAGACACAAAATGGTTGGTTTGAAAAGCAGAAGCCAGCGAGATGATTTGAAATAACCATACAGAATATATAACATAATTGAACTTTTTCAGCCTTTTACATGATTTGCACTGCTGCTGGCAGCCACAGCTTAGGTAGCCTGTCAGTGAGTTGCTTTATGAAAGAATTCATGCAGTTTTACCTGGTGCTTTTCGTCTCTGTGCTTTACAAGGGAAATAATTTTCACTGTTCCTGTGAAAAGGAACTAAAAAGGAACAGAATCACTAGGTTGGAAGAGACCTTCAAGATCACTGAGTCCAACCCAGCACCAACACCTCAACTAAACCATGGCACCGAGTGCCACATCCAGGCATGGTGACTCCACCACCAACGCAGCAGCCTGCTCTGGTGGAAAGTGTTCCTCTCCATGGCAGGGCAGTAGAACCAGATGAGCTTTACTCTCTTCCAGCCCAATCCATTCTGTGATTCTAAGGGGTTTACACTACAACACTTGGCAGGTCAGAGCCAGAAACAGCTGTAAAAACTCAGGTTTTCTGCACTCCAGTTTCTCTTCACAATCTGCCCTGCTCCTGATTCTGTTTGTTGTCCAAAAGGTCACAAGTTTAATAATTACTTTACCAAGACAGCTACAAGGCAGTAGTTCAGATAGAGGAGGCAACAAGCATCTGTAACAGTTGCTAAAACCAGAACAGACTTGAAGGACATGGAGATAAATACTTTTTTACCCTAAAAGTATATGTAATTGACTGTCAGAGAAAGTAAATTTTCATTAGGTGTTGTTTGAAAAACAATAATTGAAGAAACAATATTTGGCCTGTTTGCACAGATTGAGAAATGACAATGACTTTGGGTCAGGTGCAGACTGAAAAATAGGGAATGAGTTTTGCCAGCTTGAAAACCACTGTGCAGTTGTCTGGAGACTTTGTGGTGGTTTTACTTTGGGCATGCCAGATACTTTACATTGAACACTCAAATGTTCAAATTTATTGAAATAATGTTGTATTTTCTCCTTACAATTAACTATATCCACTTTTAATGATTTTAGAATATATTGAATAATCAAAACTAAGTGCTTCACAAACTGAAATTTTTGTACTACAAAAATTCAGATGAGCTAAAATAGTTTTTCTCTTTTCAGGTCTTCTAGTCCAAAATGTACAGCATGTCAAGAAAGCATAGTAAAAGATAAGGTATTGTTAAAATTGTTTCTTATTCAAGAGTATTGAACTGTGTGGCATACACAAATTGTGTTACTGTTATGTGGTAATTATTTCATGAACCTAATAAGCTGCCTAAAAAGGTAGGTTTTTCATAAAACCTGAGGCATGCATTTTATAGAGGTAGGTGGCTCATTTTTCCTGTTAACCTCATGGTAGAAAACATGACAGCTTCATCCCAAAAAGTCCAGACAGGTGTCACATCTCTTACTCTTAGTTGGGAGCTGCAGCAACACATTGCAGTTGTCTTCCCATCAGTCCAGAGGATGATAAGAAATATTCCATCTCCTGTAGCTGCAGGGATGTGACAGTCTAGGTGAACACTGATTTGGTTCTAGACCAGTGGCTGCTGTTTCACTCATCTCTTTTACAGTGTGGTGTTCAGTGAACCCCACTGGAATTAGGCCAGTGGGGAGTTACAGTAGTGGTAATGGAATCAGATTCTTTTTTATATGTAGAAGTTATTTCAGTGATACCCTCTTCACTGTTTTTCACATCAAAACTTTTTGCTGCCTTTGAAACGTTAAGGTAGAAAAACTTCTTGGCTTAGTACATGGTTTATGTGGTTTTACGTTATTGCTAAAGTGTTCAGTAAATTATTTGTGCTAGTAGTCTTTCTTGCCTAAATGAATACTTGTGTTCATAACCATTTTGAAGAAGAGGTTGATGGGTGCATTAATCTCTCTTTGTTTTAATCCAAAACAGTTCTCTGAATAGTTCTCAGTGTAATTTAGTTTTGACATGGAGGGACTCTCCAGGAGCTCAGACCAATAATATTGATGCCTAATTTATTTGTTCTTTTAACTCTTGACTTTGTCTCTCAATGTACATAAATATGTGCATTTGTTATGAAACTTCAAATATCTTTAAAACAGGACAAGAAGGCCAATGTATACTAAATGCCTCTTAGAGTAACTGTGCAAATTAGTGTTTTTCATGAAACTGGAAACCTCTTTCCACAAAATGCTGAAGTCCTGAATCACAGAAATGCTTTTAGATAGTCTTTGAAAAACTTTAAAGGTTGTCTTCTTACCTTATCTTCAGTCAGCAAAACTCTGCATACTGACCCTGTGAATTACTTTGGAAGAGATACTGCAGCAGAGCCAATTGATTATTTAAATGAGACTTGTTGATTCATTAAATTTCCCACATGCTTCTGAAAAGTAAATAGAAATCAGTGACCCGTGTCAGATGGGATCAGATGAGAGTGATTGCAGTGTTCCCTTCTTCACTGATACTGGGGATAGGTTCATAGTCACTGTGGGCAGGTGGATTATAATTCTTGGTTAAGTGTTAGCATGCAGAACCATTCCATAATTACAGGAGTGCTGCAGTGTGCACATATCACAGGAGTCTGTTTATCAGAAAAGAAGTCATAGGTTGGGCTTGGTTCTTAGGTATTTCTTAATGGCTATTAAAGCAGTTGAAAAACAATTACAAGTTTATCTCTTCAGTTCTGGACTTTTAACATAGCAGTAATGGTTTTCAATTCTTGTCTCTCTCTATCTAGTTCCTGCCTTTTGCAATTTGGCTCCTTGGGAGTTCAGTTGTGTTGTCTTTTATGGGGTAAAACTCAAACCCCAACCTCTCTATCTGTAACTTCTTCCAGTTTTATTGTGGACAAAAAATGCTGAAAGTGCTCATAAACATTAAAATGGAGAGACAGTTAAAGCCTGCTTCTCTGTGATATAAAAAACCTCCTTCCATCTAAAACCTTAGAAAATACCTGTAATTATGTGTCACCACTGAAGTGCAGGTAGGTATTCCAGCCCCCCAATGTAGTAATTTTGGGACCACCATCCATGAAACACTTGCTCTCCTAACTACGGTGCTTTGAGTCTCTTTTGTCCTATGGCATTGTGCCTAATACAGCAGCTCCCCGAACAATGGAGAGAGTTCTCGCTTGTGCAGGCCTAATATTGGCAAGCAAAAAGCAAATTTGGTCCTTTCTTGTACCTTTCCCTTTATTGTATTTACAGTACAGCTGAAACAGTAGTAAAGTATCTGTCCAAATACTCTTTCATTGAGCTGCTTCACAGTGGAGGAACCTCAGTGTTGTGCACATTCTAGAAAAATAGAATAGCAGGATTTTATTTCTGGCACATAAAGCTAGAATTGAACGACAGTGCTGTAGCTGAATTGCATGGCTTCTACTTTATTTGAACTTACGTATTCTTGAGTGGTTTTCAGTTTGTAAAATAAAGTGATTTTTGATTTTTCAGGTATTTAAAGATAATTGTTGCAGGAGAGAACTACTTGCCCTTCAGATATACTGCAGAAATGAAAACAAAGGCTGTAAGGAACAGCTATCTTTGGGTCAATTACTGGTAAGTTAATCTAACAGTCATAAGCTTTCTTTTGAGTTAGAGAATGATTTAAAAATTCTTGCAAATTAAAATTACAGTCACTTTCTTGACTTACTCTCACTGGTGGTTAATGTGATTTAGAAATGTTACAATAGATTTAAATTGTTTTAAAACTCAGCTTTTTAACTGTAAGGAATTCTAAAAAATCATGTGATTGTCTGGCACTAAAGCTTGGAAATATAAATGTATGAACCAAATGAGAACTGGAAGGAGAAATAGAATAGTGAAGAATCTTGATGTGTACTTGACAAATGTGAGAAATTTGATTTCTATTTTGGCGTGGTTTTATTTATCTTAATCCTCTCATGTGGTGTTTATGCGTGAAATTAAACCTTTAGCTTCTCCAGAGTTCTGTAAAATAAGCTGTAGCTGTTTTGGTGAAGGCATGAGATAGCAGTAATTCTGTAATTCAACAGTTGTATGGTATGGCTGCACAGCAGTTTGCAGTGAGATGTGTAGATTCTTGCTTTGAGCAAGCTCAGGTACCTAAACAATTTAAAGCAGCATCTGTGTCTATGTGGAATAATATACATTTAAAAAGAGTGCTTACTTTTTCTTTAAACAGCCTGGGTAGAATTTTGTGCTGTCTTAGAATGCTTTTAGTGTAGGAGTAGGTCATGTAGATCTGTAATGCAGTGAAATCAGCTGTCCAGGTAAAGGGACTGTACAGTCAGAAATGTATTCCTGAGTAGATTTGTCAGTGTTTGCTCTTGTGTGATGCAGTTCACAAAATAACTCTCCTTACTTTGGTTCTGAAGTTATTTAATGTTGGATGTCTTCAAAGGATGGAAGGCATGCACAAAACTTAATTGGATTGACTTTTTTTTTTTTTTTAATCTTTCAGATGCATTTGAGGACTGATTGTCAGTTTGAAGAACTCCCATGTCCTCGTGCTGATTGCAAAGAAAAAATACTGAGAAAAGATTTGCCAGACCATGTAGAGAAGACCTGTAAATACCGGGAGACAACCTGTAAATACTGTAAAAGCCAAGTCCCAATGATTATGTTGCAGGTGCAGTATTTTCTTGTGTATATACATCAAGATTCCCTACATTAATGTACAATAATAGCAACTTTTCTTGTCCTTCTCTGTAGCTGCCAAAAGAGCTTTGGCCTGTTAGCCAGAATTAATAAACAAAAAAAGAAAACAGGCTGACTTTCAAAACATGTATTTTTCCTGCAAAAAAAGTGCATTGAACAGGAAATATTTTCTTTATTCTGATGTTCAGATACTGCTTTTTAAAAAGTTCAGATCCACTGCCTGGTATTGATACTGAAGTTAATTTTGCTATGCTTTTTAGAGTTTTTTACAATTTAGATAATAAATGCAACTACTATAATAACAATCAAATATTGTATAAGAAAAGCATAAGCATTGCAATTGACTGGAAAAATAGCATCTTCTATGTAATCCTTCTTGGGTACTGTGTGATCTGTTATGGGAGGAAGGGAAGAATGTACAACCAATTCTGTCTTACAAGAGGAAAGGAAGAATACAAAAGCAAATTGTACCTTGGCATAACCAGCAGTGGTACATGACAGGCCTAGGATGAGTTACTGCTGTTCTTGGCATCAGAGTAGCTTGTATGATAGGCAGCATATTGAGGGTTAGAATTATAGAGCAGGGGTTGAGAAAGTCATGCTTTTTTACACGTAGAATTTTAACTTGACTGTGTTTATATTATTTCACATGGAAAGATATTATGCTGAATCTATCTTGGTATGATTTTAACATTTTTTTTAAAATTCTGTCTACATAGTTTCTGTAGTTTGATGGTCTTGGATCTCACACCTTCTTACTACAGTAAGAGTGATGAAAATTTTCTTCTCATTTGTGTTCTTGTGTGTTGTTTGTTAGGTGAAGTCTGACAATGATGAGAAGTGTTCTTTGCTTGGAGATGTTGTTACAAAAAGGCATAGGTAGAAACTTGCCAAGTTCTGGTTTAGATTTGGCTCTCAGTTAATTGAGTGCAGGGGCTGGTAGTTCAATAACTGTGCCTTACCTAGAATCAGGTGGCTGAAATATGAAAATACACAGGAAAAATTAAGTCTGCCCTGTATTTATTCTTGTACATTCTGATACAGAGGTGAAAGTGTATTTAGGTAGATTATGGATGCTGTTCTCCCAGAATTATGATTAGGCTGGGGGTTGGTGTGAGGCAAAAAGTGATATTAAAACATGTGTGGTGTCTTAACAGACAGAATCAGTGAGTTTTAACTATGTTCTGCAAACTGGATTGGCTGATATTTTTGGGGCTTTGTCCTAGATTTTTAAAAGTTCAGTGGTTATAGGAATGCAGATGGGCTTCTTTGTTGTGGCCTGATTAAAATGTTATCTCGCTATACTTCAGTAATAAGAATCAGAAGCTTAATTACACTGTTTGTTTGAATCTTAGAATCACAGAATGGTTTGACTTGGAAGGGACCTTAAATATCTTTCTGGTTCCAACCCTTCTGCTGTGGATAGGGAGAGCTTCCACTCAACCAGGTTGCTCAAAACCACATCTGACATGGCCTTGAATGCTTCCAGGGATTCACTGTTTCTCTGGAAAATCTGTTCCAGTGCCTCACCACCCTCACAGTCTAGAACTTCCTAGTATCTGATTTAAATCTGCCCTCTGTCATCTTAAAGCCCTTCTCCCTTGTCCCATCTCTACATGCCTCTGTAAAAAAAGTCCCTCTCTGGCTTTCTTTAGGCCCTTTTAGGTACTGTAAGGTTTCTTTTGACTTCTCCTTTGAGTTTTGTCGCCTCGTTGACAAAACTGGATTTTTAAAGATGAACTTGAGTTCATCTCTGAGTTCTGTAGCCTAAAATTTTCTCTAATGTAATAATGGCTGAAGCTGGCCTCAGTGACTTGAACTGAAAACGGAGATAGGGGGAGCAGACTGAGAAAAAAGGTATGCAAATGGAAACAAAGAATTTTACTGGAGAACATGTGGTTCATGTCTTCATAGAATCCCGTGACCCGTGGGGTAGGAAATCCCCGTTGTTGGAGGCAGACTCCAACAAGTTAACAGTGTCAGTAGAATGCTTTTGTAGATTGTATTTGTCTTGCCTGCATGCCCACTCACCTCTTAATGTCCTTTGTTCAGACCATCTAAAAATTGAGGGTTTCTTTTTGTCACAAACCTACTTTTTCCATCCTCTACCTCCTGACAGATAAAGATGGTGCGTTGTTAAAATGGAAATTAGTAGTGAAATGCTTCTGGGTTACTGTATTTTTCTGTATATAATCCACAAAGCTGCTTGGAAGTGCTTGTCCTGTAACACTGATACTTCGACAGCAGTAGTGTGACATGGATCTGGAAGGACAGCACTGTTTCATGCCTGGGCTCCTTCCTGAAACCTTGGCCATAAACCAGACCCTGCCAGGACAATGTGGGCTCTACCCAGTGCTCTGAAATACAGCTGAGCTGACTGGGACAGCATCAGGGAAGACCCCAGACATTGTCCCTTGCTCCCTGTTACTGCTCTGGAGCCAGACATGTTCCTAATGTGGCACTGGCTCTTCTGGGAGCCGTGTTAATATCCTGCCCTGCCTGTTAATGCCCTGCCCTCACCTGTGCTGGGAGCCCTGCATGTGCTGTCACCTGTGGTTTGTACTGGATTTGGTGTTTGGCTTTATGTACTCCACTGGGTGAACTGAGATTAGGAGGGAGAGAGTTCTGCCACTGGACTGGGGTTACTCTAGTATATCCTGAAGTCTCTGGAAAGGCTTGCTGTGTCTTCAGTGGGTGGACACTGGGATGTGGAGCAAGGAGGAAAACAGGAGAGAATGCCGAGGAGTTGCATGTTGCCTTTTTATCATGAACCAAGACTTAGTGTCACAGCCTTTGTCAGATGTTTGGGCAGGTTAGGGAACAGGGTTAGGGAATTAGGGAATGAACATTAGAAGGGAATATTACTTTTCTGGGTTTCAGTTGATAAATAATTAAGGATGTGTGTAGGGCATTAGGCTCCTAAAGTGGTTGTGTGAGATGTCTCCCTTCAGCACAATTCCAGCAATTCCAGATGTGTTTAGAAGGAGAGGCCCAGGTCCAGCTCTTGACTCTGAGCAGGAGTGGTGCTTTGGGGCTGCACTTGTCAGAAGAGCATTGCTGTCACCCTGACAGGCTGCTCTGAGGAGGGGGGTTGGCATTGCTCCTGGCTGGGTACGCTGGTGGGGATGGACTGGATGTGGCTCAGGAGCTGTCCCAGCTCTCTGGCTGAGGAGCAGCTGAGGGTTCCCTGGGACTGTGCCTCATCCCTAGTGAGCGAGTGTGAATGGGAAGCACAGCAGGGTAGATGGCTCAGGACACCATCTGATGGCCTGCTTTACAAGGAGGAGATGCACAACTTCAGATAGTGGCAGATTTATGCCAGAATTCTGACCAAGGCCTTTCACATCTTGGAGATCAGATCTCCTTTACCTCTCGGTTTTGTTTCAAAAAATAGACTTGGTTACTGGGCAAAAGGGCATGTTATTTGTTCTTCCCTTTCTAACAGGCTTATAAATCTAGAGCTTTGTTTCCTTTGCTTTTCTTAAGTACCAGAAATGAAGCAGTGTGTTTCAAGTTGAATGGGACGTGTCACTTGACGAGAAACGGATTTTTCATTTTGTTAAGAAAACGGAGAGGAAATGTAAATTCAGTTATCTTGGGCCTGAGTTTCTTCCCTCACTGGGGTGGTAGGGTTTGACAGCTATGCTGAGATACCTGTCATCTTAAAATCCCTGCCCAGCATCATGATGTGTAACAGTGAGTCTTAGTATCAGGTGTTTGGGAATCAAAATTAGAAAATAATTGGAAGGGAATACCCATACATAGGAAAGAGAATCTCTGACAGTGGACATTGTACATTTCTGATGAACTTTTCCATGCAGTATATACCCTTACTAGAAAGGACATCTGCACTAGTTCTGCTTTCCCTTAAAGATGCCCAATTTTGTGAGTAATTGTTGGGGGTTAAAGCTTGACTTTGACTACTGTTTCATTGTATGAAGTAAAACCAATAAAATGGGAAACAAACAGATTTGCTTTGCATGGGAGAAGACAAGGAACCTCTTGGTTTTGCTTCAGAATATCAACACCTCCCTCAAAAGTATAAAATGATGTTTGAGCAATTGCAGTTCTGTAACTGCGCAATTGGGAATAACATTGAAAAAATCTTGTGGGATTTTTAATTATTGTAGGATGCTTTTCTTTGCAGGTAATTCCTTTCATAATTAAAGTGTAAGATCTGATTTGTGGTTTGTTTGCTTTTTTCCTCTGTAGAAACATGAAGATACAGACTGCCCATGTGTCATGGTTTCATGTCCTCATAAATGTAGTGTTAAAACACTCATGAGGAGCGAGGTAAGAAGTCATGCCCAGTGTTGTGCTGAAAAACTAAATAATATCTTTAGTAAGATCTCGCAAGAATTTTGCCAGAAGCCATTTCCTTGTTAAAATGTGAGATCTAAGGAAAAGCTTTTTCTACCACACAGTTAAGTGTGATAACACTCAAATATCTTTAATGATTTCTTGAAAAACTATTTTAAAAGGAACAATTTCTTAATTTTGAGTCATTATTACACTTGGCTTGTCCAAGATTAGCGCATGTCCTTCTTGCTTTTGTTTTTACTATTTCTCCCCCTGCCCTTCCCTTGTTTCAGCACCATAGAGCAGCATCTTGGGGTAGTTAGCTTATATTAAAATAAAAATACACAATTATAATTCAGTCCATGTTGACAAGAGTTAGTAGAGACTACAAAAATCATATAGATGTGAAATTTCATGGAAAAACTTAAATTACTATTAAATCTATTAAATTTTGGGAGTAGGAAATAGTAACTGATACTTAGAGAAATGCTGTAAGATTAAGGTTGAGTACAACACTCCAACAGCAGATGCCACAAAGCATAAAAGTTTCTCCTGATGTGTAGAAGCTTCCAGTAATATGTAAATGAAAAAACCTTAAGCCTGGCTTTGAAGAGATCCATGTTCTTGTACATGAAAAGATAAAAGTAGCTTGTGTCAAAATTGAGGTACTTAATTTTTCCCTTAAGAACTTACTTGCCAAGGATAGAGAAGAACTTCCTGAAGTCTTCATCACTCAGTAAGCCTCTTTTAAGGAAAGTGAAGTTTCTGATCTGAGGATGAGCTTTTCTCTTTCCTCTGCTACTTACTTCCCAAGCTGGATTCGTACAATTTTTCAGTTGCACTTGTAAATTATTAATTGTGGCAGAGTGCAGAAGGCACATAAGACTCCTGCCAAAGTTTAATGCAGTCTTTTCCTCCAAGATAATGAAATAGAAAATATATGATAGATACTGTATTTATTACGAGAAACTGAGCTGTTAAGAAAAGAGAAAATACATATACTGGCCAACCCTACCAGTGCTTACTGCCAAGATTAGATCCTGATTCTGGAGCCCTTTGGCTTATTCTTAAACCCTGACTTCAGCAGTTACTTTCAGAAGAGGTGTGTCTGATTGCTTGTAAGGGCTGCACCATTAAAGGCTGGGTTGTTACACACAGAGTCAGAATGGGGTTTGAAACCATTGGGTAGAAACAGAACTTTAAACAGCCCTTTGCCCTGCATCATCTGTTGCTGTATGTTGCTTAATTTTTTTTTTTTTTCTAATACTGTGAAAATGTATGTATTCCTTGGTTGCATGATTAGGGACAAGAAGTCTAATGCAGAAAATGGGAAAATGCCTGCCTAACAGTTTGAGAAAATTCTGTAGTGTACAAGTGGATATCTTATTGTAGAATAAAAGGCAATTTTCATGTTTAATTAATAACTCTTTGGCAGACTTCTGGTTTTCAGAAGTTGAAAAATGTGGCATTCTTGTAAAACCTGTTAGACCACATGTCCCTTTCTTACCTCATTTTTTTTCTCCACTACATGTCTTTTGAAATGATACTGTGAATTTCTACAGGTAGTGTTTAGAACACAATAGTTGTGAATCAAAGATGAGTGACTGATGGCATCTCAGTATGAGATTTTAAAGACTCTCTTGTCTGTTCCAGAACTACACATTGAGAGCAGAGTTGATTCACCACTTCTTTCCAGGGAGGTGGATGAGCTGAGTCATGTGGGGCTTAAGGTGTGGGAATTTCAGATGAGATTCTGCAACCCAAAGAGTGATGCCAGTTGAGGAGCCAGGCTCTGGCTCCTGTCTGCTTTGTGGGAAATACAAACTGCAGACTCTGTTTTTGAAAAGAGAGTGTTTGTTAGGCTGTCCTTTCCAAAAATGTCTTTCTGCTCCAACTTTTAGGCAGTTTGCATCCAGCTGCTGCCATCTGTGCTGCTGCTGTCCATATATATGTATATGCTTCTGTGAATTGGTTTACTTTTAAATGAAAAGTGGTCTGTGCTCATAATAATCCAAGATATTGAACTAAATCTCAATCTGTGAAAAATGCAGGCATTTTACTAATCAGTTTTAATCCCGTGTACTGCATTTTTTAAAAAGTTACTTAACTGTACCTATTCTAAAACTCTTTGTGTGTTTCATGCAGTACTTGTTTAGTCTTTTTTGTGTAATTTAACTGTTAAATTTAGGCACGGAGAATTGCATGTTATGTTTTGAAAAGTTGGTTCCTCGTGAAATTAGGATTAGAAAAAAATGTACTTTACTACAGTGAAACTGATCTTAAGACTTGCTCAGAGCACCAGTAAAAAATATATCATTTTTTGAGAAAAGATTAGCCATTCACTAAAGTCAAATGAAATCAAATAATTATAGAGTATGTTCTTTCTGTTTGTTTTGGTTTTTTTAAATTGGGTTGCCCATTGAAATAGTCTTTGGTAGAAGTTTCACTGTATATTAAATGTATCACACTGTATACTGTATTGGCATGTGTGTGTGGTTTACATATGTGTATATACAGAATTAGCACTTGAGATCAGACTGGAGAAAATATACACATGTGTGTTGTATGTTCTGCAAATGGCACACAATACAAACCTGATACCCTCTGCCCTTTATGTTATCATGCCAAAGTCTTTTTGACAAAACTCACATTTTTTTCCTATTGCAGTTGAATGCACATTTGTCAGAATGTATTAATGCCCCAAGTACCTGTAGTTTTAAGCGTTATGGCTGCACTTTTCAGGTCAGTATATAACAATTATACTTCCCAATTGATGAAAGTCTGCAAATAGAACCTAATTCTTTGACATGAAAGTTCTGGACGTCTCTAGTTTCAGTTAAGAAAATCATCCAGTTGTACCAAGTGATTATACAGGAGATGTTTGATTTTGAATTTTAAAAATAAACAACATGAAAAGCCCACACATTTCTGCAGTGGTTTGTGAGTTCAGGTATTAGGTGTATCTTGTTGAAATAGGAATATGACACATTTGAAGAACTTGTTAATGTAGGATAAGAGGAAAGTCTCTTTAGTTCTTCAGAGACTAGACTAGTAACTTCAGTTCTTTCTATGAAAACATTTTCTGAACTAAGTATGTTTATATTTTCTCTCATTTGTGTGTCTTAATATTTTTAATTGAGGTTACATGTAGGTTAGCAGACTTAAAACATGTATTTTTATGTGCATTAATATGTCTGTGTGCACATAGGTGTATAATCAAAGCATGAAATTTATTTTTTTTAAAAAAGTTTTAGGTTTTAATCCTGGCAATCCCTGCAATATTTAAAAAAATAAAGTCAAACCTGAGAGTTTAGTTTCAGTAGTATTACTCCAGTTTCTTCCAATATTCTGCTTCCCTTACCATAAATCCTGGGGAATTTGTATGCTGATGTAATGAAAATATTAGTCAGGACATTTCAGAAACCACTGACAGGAAAAAATGGTGTTTATGTGATAGAATGATTAATTTGTTAGCCCATGGCTCTTTAAAAGTACAAGGGCTCACTGAGGAGCAACACATCTCTATAGATGATGTCCTGCAGGTATTTCCAGGTTCTTAAATAATGAGCATTCATCTTTTTAAGTGTTAACAGTAATGCTCTTAGTGGTAGAACTGATCAATGCTGTAACCCTGCCCACTGTTATGTTGTGCGTATTGCCATTCATTTTATGTATGTATATGTGTGCATATATGTACATATATCCACATATATATTTTTAGTACTTTATATAGAGTACATACCTTGAGGATCATTGAAACCCTTTCAGTTGCTTTGCAGTACTATCTACCATCAAAGCTAATAATTCTCTGCATTGCAAAGCACTTACTGAAGTAGGTGTAATCAACACAATACAAACGAAGTAAGTAATGTGGTCTACATCTTATGTACTCTGTATATAATCTATGTGTGTTCTGTAAACTCTTTATATAGTGACTATTTGTAACAGCACTTATAGGTTGTGCAGAGGCAGCATATCTGAGTATCACGGAACAATCATGGTAACATCTTAAACATGACAAAGTAGGCATTGTAATAACTCTCAGCGTAGTTTATAAAGCTGGCACTTTCCAGTGATGATAAATTTATCTTAAATATTTGTCTTTAATATTCAGCTGAAGGAAAATGTAATGCTTATGAAGCTGTTCATGAAATAGAACAGAAGTTTTAAATTACAGTTAGTGGAATTGGAAGTTTCAGATTTTATATGACTCAAGGGTTTTATTGTGCTTTATTTAGTTCTAAGCTACATAAAAGACTCTAAAATACAACTCATTTTGTAAATCTTGTTCATCTTTATTGTTTCTGAGTTATCAAGCACACTGGATGGAGATACATAGCAGTTGTATAAAACACTTGCTATATTAAATGTATTCCTGATTTTTTGTAAATTCCCAAGTAGATTTCCCTCCTCTCTACAGTTCTGCAACAAGGACCTGTGAACCAAAATATGTAGTATTGGTTCGATGTCTTTATATACTCTTTCTTTGTAGGTTTAAAAGAAGTGGAATTGGCTAAAATGTATAAATTCTTTGTTGTCACAGGGAACAAACCAACAAATTAAAGCACATGAAGCCAGCTCAGCAGTGCAGCATGTTAACTTATTGAAAGAGTGGAGCAATGCTCTAGAAAATAAGGTATATCTTCTACTCACTTCTAATTTTCATTGACTTCTTTAAATCATACAAAAGTACTGGAAGAAGCGCTTTTTTCCTGTTTTACAGCTGTTCAGCATTACAGCTAAAGCACTAGTAGACTTCAAAAGCTATCAAGCCATTTAGCATGTCTTTGTACCTTTGCTATATAATAAAATGCTGTGAGAAACTTGGCTTCCCAACTCGATGGATAATTTTCCTCGTTGATAACTTAATTAAAACGCTTACTTCAGATAAATAGTCAGTATTATGATTCCTCTCTGAGTTGCCTTCTTACAGAACAGAGAGTTCAGAAAGCCATGGCAGCACTATGAGCTGTATCTTTGCTACCTCATAATTTTTCCTGACATAACTTCAGAATTGTGTAATAAACTGATTATTTATTTTATTTATTTTTATTCTTGCTCTCCAAACTTTAAGACCTGCACAGTTTAATTAAATTAAATATACTGTAACTCATGGGCATGATGATGTCTGCTTTAGTGCTAGACCAGCATGAAGTTCATGTTGCAGTGTTTCCTTGGGACTCCAGGTTTTAAATTGTTTGGGATTTGGGAGATGCTGGGAGTTGTATCAGCTATGATCTTGTGAATAAGCTTGAATGACTTAACCTGTGTTCTGCGAATAAAATTCAAGCTTTTGATTTAAAAAATGCAAAACTGAAGAACAGATTGCAGTTTTCTTAATTCCTTTTGAAAAAATCTTATATAGACATCAAATGTTTCTGCATTTATAGGAGAAAAAAGATCCCAGAATTACCAAAGTATTCTACAAATGCAGGCACATGAGTGAGGAGCCCCCTTCAGACTCTTATGAATTCACAAGCAGCAATTCCAGAGTAAGCTCAGTGGCACTTAGGATATGATTTCTGTCATCTCAGAGCAGATCATAAGCTAGATCACAAGCAAACTCTGTCTAGAAAGCAAATTCCCTTCTTGTCCTACAGAGATCTCTTCTGCCTGGGTGTCCAACAAGGTCATGCAGCTGCAGGAATCGTAGTTTTCAAGCAGACTTTAACTGGAATAGTGTAATATGTTTTTTGCCCCCAGCATGGTTGTTCCTGAACTGAACTTGAAGCCTCTTAAGGAAGCCATTGAACCTGGCAGAGTTCTAATACAGATATTTTTATATAGAATTTTTCAACATGTGTAGGTAGGTCTTAGTTTGACAATCCATAACATAAGTTTGCTTTTGCATCTGAAACTTTGTCAGTGTAGGAACTTCACAGTTTTTGGTTTTGAGAGATACAGATTCATATCCTTAGTTCGTTTTTCATTAGTCTGATGAAAACTATGCAATTTATTTCACATCATAGGAAAAAACCCACGTTCCCTGTGACTTGCAGAATAGATCATGTTCTGCCCTTTTCTCGGCGTCCTGAGAGGTGCTTTGTCATTTAAAAAATGCCCAGTGGTTCTATGTTTGTCTCTTACAGACCTTAGAGATGATACACTTCACTACTGTTTTATGCTCGACTTCTGTTTCAGCTTTCATTTAGGACATAACTGCTTATCATCATATGTCCATTTTTTTCTTTTTACTTCCTGCTTTATAGACTTCTTCCTATTCATAATAAAGAGTTGAATCACTGGAAATCCCAAGCCAGTGCCAACTTACCAGAATAGCTAACCACATGTCATATGTCAGTGACTTTATTCTAGGGAAGGGTAACAAAATGATTTGTAACTTCATTGCTGTGCTCTTCTTTGAGGAAAAAATTAATGCACTGAAGAACAACAATGCACAGTCAACTTGGCTGATGGGTATTTCAGAAATCTTAGCCCTACTGAAGCCAGTGGAAGTCTTCTTAGTTTGTATAGGGTCAAGATTTCATTTGGGGTTCTCTCTGTGGTATGTCGGGAGGGGAAAGGAGTTCTCTTCTTCCAGTCACCACATTCTTTAACAGTGCATGTGGAGTAGGCAAACTGGAAATCTTGAAGAGCTGCAAAGCTTGTGCTAAGTTAGTAGTTTGGTATTGAATGGTGCTGGTGGCAAAGAGTAGTAGGAGAAGGTCAGATGTAAAATCTTGAATCAAAACTTTGTAGGGGGAATTAAAATTCAGTGCTTTTCCCCCCTCTGTGATGGTGTAGAATTGCAGACTGAACTCCCACAGTTTTGTAATGTTGGAAATAATCGGTTGAACATAATTTTGTGACTTTATCACATTCTTATAGAAAACTGGTATAAACTCTTTTTTCTTTTTTAATACGAGACTTAAATACGGAACCTGTTTGAATAGTTTCTTGTGGCATATGTTTTTTTCCATTCTTCTTTAGTAAGCAACAGCTTAAGTTGCAAAATTGCTGAATAAGAGCATGCTTTTTCCTAAGAATATTTCAAATATGCCAACTAAGTAAAGGAAGCTGATGCAATTTGTAATTAGATGGTGTGTTTCCTTCACCCTTTTTTAAAACTGAGTTCCAAAGCCTTATGCTGAAACTATAGTTGGAAAACTTATTTAGTGTTAAATATTTTTTTAAATTCATAAATCACAACCAAACTACAATTGCTGATTAAGCAATGACAGTTCTATACAATTTAGGACTGCAAGACATAATTCTACTTTTCTTGTGTTCTGTAAAGCTGTGTGGAAAAATCTCCGTACAAAACAGACCCATGTTTTATAACTTGTACAAAAATGGAAATGCAATGCTTAGTGACCCAGAGCACAACTGCCATGTGAATAGGAGGCCTGAGGAGGAAACAGTGAGAAAAGGGAAATGTAAAGATCACAATTAACTAAAGAACTCTGATTCATTAAGGAAATGGAGGATGCAAAAAAAAATGAGGTGTCCACCCAGCTGATCTTAAATATCTGGGAGGCAGAGGTACTGGTTTAAATTTAAATTTTTTCCTGGTACCTAAGCATTCCTTCAGTCTCAATATTGCTTCTCTCTCTGGACTGACAAACTTAGCTTTGTCTCATTTCTGTTGTGTTTATTTTGCCAGTTTTTCCATGTATAAAATGTAGAACCAGCCTATGTGTGTATATGCACAGATACTGTACTGTACTGTATTGAAAAGTAGATAACCCACACATACATCATGGTATCTCTGTACATTTGGGCCCCTGTCTAATGAACTTGCTGAATGTCTGTGGACTTAGATGGTCCTTTGTCTAGTTTAGGCTGGTTCAGAGATTTGAGATTAATTACCTTTTCAAACAGGCTAGGTTCTGCTGAGAATGCAGTGACACATACGGGATTTGGTGATGGTATCTGATTAGAGGGCAGTTTGGGGAATGGGATTCTGCAGTGGCACCCACATCAGAGGTGAAGATGGCTTAACCTCAAACTGGCACTTGTAATAAAGGCCAGGAGTAGATTTTTCTGAGAACATGAAACATCCAAGTAATTGGTCATGATGTGAAACATTTATCAAGATTTTTTTTGGGTCTGAAATGGTGCTGTGTCATACCCATTTTAAGATCTATCTGTGGAATAGTCAGGGCATGTCCAAACATCATCTTGTGCCAAGTCTTTTCTACATTTTTGCTGCTGAATGATCTTTCCTGGGGAAAAATTACATTTCTCAAAAAAGCAATGCACCACCACCAAGCAGCCCCCTTCTCCAAACCACATTAATGAACAAGCACTAAGCAGTGTGACAGAAAATATTTACTGTATTACTTTCATCCCCAAGGAGATATATATTACAATATTCTTTTAACAAGGCTCATGTTTTAAAAACAGAATGAGTCACTAATGAATAAATTCATAAAATGTCAGTGCAGAGAGAGAATGTAATTCACAGCCTGTAGTTCTTTGGTCTTTTTTACTAGTAGGCACCATTGGATTGTCCTTCAAATGCATGGATCCCTTCTATATTCACTCATTTCAAGAGTTTTCATCACCATCACATTCTCTTAAGCCAAGTCAGTCCCATGCAGATGTTTTTCCTTAAACTTGCTATAGATCAGGACAGATTAGAGTAGGTGAAAATTAGTGTTCCCTGATTCAACCAGCTCAGCTTGTCTCTGGTGTCCCTTTTGTGCAGGACTCAAGTTCTTAACACCCATTTAGAGTGAATTAGGTTGTTTCTTCCAAACTCCAAGCAACTCCCAAGTCAGTTGATGTAAACCAGGAAACCAAGCCATTAAACAACAAGTGAATAAAGGAAATGTTACATTTAGACACAAGTTCTTTGCTGGTTTTGTATCCCATCTGCACTTTCTTAAGCCAAAGTTGTACCAATGCCATATATTGGAAGTGCAAAAATAGCTATCAGAAGGTTGTGTTTTATTTATTTATTTGCAATACATGGAGAGAGATTTTATTGGGATCTTATCCCTTTCATGTGTTTAAGATAGTTTTAAACTAACATAGGTATTTTAGTATTTTAATAAACTTTGGCAGGAGTAATTGTAGAATTTTTTCCAGGTGGCCTTGCTCCAGAATGAAAGTTTGGAAAAGAACAAGAGTATACAAACTTTACATAATCAGATTTGTAGCTTTGAAATAGAAATTGAAAGACAGAAGGAAATGCTGCGGAATAATGAATCTAAAATACTTCATTTACAGGTAAGAAATACAGACTCTCCCCATTAAAGCAGAAATGGTAGTAGCTTCTGTTCTGTACCTTTACCCTTGTGAAGTGAGGTGGTCTAATTAAAAGGGGGGGGAGATATTTTACGTTATTAGGGAGCCATTCCGATTTTTTTTTCTGGTTTGTTGTGTTTAACGGGGTAAGATACTTAACTAAACCACTGCAATTGCCTAGCCTATGTTAAAACAACACAAAAAAAAACATTTAAAAAAGGAAAATATTGAAAACAAAGTAGAAGTCTTGTATGAAGAATAATTTTTTTTTTTACTTTAAAAAAACGCTTAAGGAAGTCCCACTGAAGGACAAGATTAGCACCTTAAAATTGACGAGTATTACATATGTTCCTTCTCTACTTGCCGGTATTAAAAAAAACGAATCATGAGTGAGATCAGTCTGATGTGGATTTAATTCAAACATAGCACAATGCTTTTGAATACACTTTTTAAAAATCCCTATTTCTGCTGTCCTTCTGAGGAAAATTTATCTAGTTATTCCTTCGCTCATAGCTCTGAGTTTAATGTTCTGTGTTTTGAATGACCTGGCCACAAGCCAGCATGAAACTAGAAATCCTCAAGATGCCCTAGCATGGTGGTTAGCCCAAGCTGAAATTCCTTGCTCTGTATTCAGAGCTGACTTGGGATGTGGGTGCTGGGAATTTGTATTAGCTTGCATGATACTAGCCACAATAAGGGAAACCTCAGGAGATATTTAGCAAGGAATTGTGGAGGTATCATTTACACATTAATGTAGTATGTTTGTTGCTAGAATATCAGATACTTGTTGTAGCATCCACCATAAAGGAATGTAAATAAAATTATCTTTTTCACTTATTATTCACTTCACATATAAACTGCAAATGTTGGTAACTCGAGAAAGATAAAGGTATCCAAACCAGTGTGTGGCTAAAATTCAAAGGGTGGCACATTGAAGAGCTCAGATCCTGGAGACCCTTGATGATGCTTTATCAGGAAACTGTCAAGTTTGGCAACTGCAACATTTTTTCCTTATAGCAGTAATTTCTTTCCATGACCTGCCCACTTAGTAACCAGCTCAGCCTGCCTTAGTCATTGTTACTTGTCTGATGATAGTGTGGGATATGGCTGCCTGCCTGCAATATTGCATTCTGACACTGGGGAGCTAATCCTTGTATGTACTGATATTGCTGATTGAATCTACCAGGAGGTAAGTTAATTTGTAAGCCTGGAGTTCTTACACATGCTGTCTCAATGGCCAACAGTGAGAGTGGAAATGGAAAAAAAATACAGAGCAGAGTTTTTCATTATTGTCTTAAATGACAGATTGCAATATCTTTTTCCTTGAGCTGTAAGTGTTAGCAAAATCAATTTTCAAGTGATTGGTTTAGGAAAAAAGAAAACCCCAAACCACTACAAAGCAGCAGATTCCAACAGGTGGCTTTGTGGTGGTAATAAGTACTGGAGAAAATGTTTTGCTCTTTTTTCTTTTTTTTTTTTCTTGTTTTCCCCTCCTGCTCTTTACTTCCTCTTGCCAGCTATTTTAATTTAGTTATTTTAAGCCAAACTGTATTTCAATGCTATTTCAACCTCTTTTTTTCCACTTAGCAGAATTTCCTGATTCAGTCTGATTGTTAAGGGTATCCTGGAAACACCCCTCAATTTGTTTTTTCCTGGACAACATGGTCAGCCTCCTTCTGTTGCCCATCAGAAGTGGAAGGAATTAGTTACCTTTTGTGAGCCATTCTTTCCCTGGGTTGTGTTGAGCAGCTGTGGTTATCTGGGAGCCATGGATGCTGCACTAACCAGTTCAGGTCTGAGCAAGGGGTATTTGCTTAGTCCCCCAAGATGTACAAATGCTCTTGATGCCTAGTACAGTTCCATTGGCTGTTGGGTGACTTTTTTTTGGCTGGAGAGTGGCAACAGCATCAGTGAGCATCATCTGCACTGTGAGGCATCTGACACAACCAGTGTAAATGCATCAAAGGAGTCTGGGCACTGGCAGGAACCTCAGCCTAGAGATGTTTTGTTTTCAGATGGGTTCTCTATATATTGGTCTCTAGGGAAAGTGTTTTTACCAAGGATGCGTGATACTTTTTTTGGCTGCTGTCATGTGGAGAGGAACTTTCACATGCAGTGTCCAGTCTTTCAGATGGAAATGGAAGCATGTGAGTAAGCCCATTGTAAGCAGGGTGTACATGAGGTACTGAGGGACAAAAGAAACAGTGGCCTCATGAACATAAAATGATTTGACGAGTAGTACGTTCCTTCAGAGGAGAAGGACACGTGATTTGTTTTCCAAGTCAAGCAGGACCTTTTCTAGTCTGTTCTTTAGCTTTTCAGTTTCGCCCTATCAGTTGCAATGGAAAGGTCATTACAGCGCTTCAGTTCCTCGTGACATTTTCTGAAATTCTTTTAGTAAGTATAGTGCTAAAATTCTGGAAGTTGGTTGAAATACTAAACAAAACCCCATATGAAAATCAACATCAAAAGGAGCTCACAATGGTTCGCCAAGCACATAACTCGAGATTAATGATCTAGAGAGGTCAGTTGCTAGAATGAAAAGTGCATGCAGAAAATTGATATCTACTTGAAAATTTATGAGTACAGTGTGAGACATCTGTGTGCTTTCTAATGGAATAATTAGAGTGAAAATCTCCACTGCTGCATTAAATTCAGATTTAGTACATCAGTATCTCCCAGCAGGAGGGAGGTTGACTCCCTGTAGGGTAAAAAGACAGAGATCCCACTGCTTTTTAAAAATTAAATAGAAGTCTTATTTTTGATTATTTTATATCTCTTGAATTCTCATGTCAAGGTACAGTAGATAAAAATGCTACACATTTGCCAATGTGAAACAGAAGCAGCTAAACCAGAGTTGGTTATGCATGTACAAAGGTAGAATGTTGCACAGGTTGATGGAGAGAAGTGAGTCCCTAATAACAACTTTGGGTTATTTTTTCCCAAAAGAATAGCTTACAATTCTTCTGCATGTTTAGCACTTCCCCTTTCATATAAAAATGTGATCATTTGTTTTGTTTGATGCTGTGTTAGTCCAAAGAGGTGCAGTTGGTGAGGCACTGTGCAAACCCCAGCCATGTTACTTACTGTTCTTGCCTTGGAAACTTCATGTTTGGTATGAGTAAAGGAAAAATATCTGACTTGGGCATATTTTGAGCTACTTTTGCATGTTAACTGTGAACTAGTGGCCGAATCCTTTGGTTCTGCTCTCACAACATGCAGTCAGGCCATGCTGTGCTATGTTTCCTTATTTATATGGCTAACAGCCCTTCCCTGCTCTACTGTCTGATTACCATCAGCCCAGGTGGGAGGGTGTGACTGTGTTGGTAGGTGCTGTTTTGTAAGTCCAGGCAAGCTGCTTCATATATTTATTGGGCCCATACCCCTGGCCTTTATGATTCAGTGCACAGCTTTCCTTCACAAAGCCCTAATTCTGGATGTGAGAGATGCCTAACTTGTTTTAAAACATGAACATAGAAATAAATAGTTAATCCTGAAATATGTTAGATGGCTCAGTTGTTTCGAGACAAAAAAATAAGACTCCTAGAACCTGATGTTCCTAGCTGGCTCATCAAATTGACAACCTTCAATTAATGGTTACAGACTTTCAGTATAAATGAAACCACGTGATTAAAAGCAAATGGCTCAAAGGGGAAATAGAGGTTGCATGAGGCAAAAGGGTATTCCCCATCAGTGGGGAACACTGAATCCACATGGCCAACCAGAAGGCAAATGCAAAATAAATTTATTTTCTTAGTAACTCAACTGCCACTTTATTTTTGTGAAGAAATGAAAAATCATTTTTACATTTGTTGGCTCTATATGATGATAAACTATAAAGCTATAAAGTTAGATTTGGAATTTAACTGTAGGTGGTAGCAAAAGTAGTTTCTTCTCTCAGATATTTTTGTTATCGTTTGAACTTCACAACTGATTATAGGGTTCTGGCTAAAATTCCTGCTAGTCCAAATTAGCTGTGATAATGTGAAGTGCTGTGTATTTCTTGCATCAGATTTGAGGTAGACTGGGAAATATGTTCTTTAATATACTAAGGTGCTTGCAATGTCCCTTTTTAAGAGAATACTGGCCTTTCTGTCTGTTTCCTTCTTAAGTGTTATATTTCATGCCTTTCCAAAACCAGCTGGGCTATTTTTTTGCTTGTTTTTTTAAAAAGGACTCAACAGAAATACCTTCAAAATGCATGGGTTATTGAGTTTAGGAAGTAAGAGTGGGAATTTTAAAGGTACTTAAGGGGATAGAAGTCATCATTCTGCTTTCATTCTTGAGGGCTTCTGATACGGTTGTGGGCACATAATAACTTAGGCTTTGATGACTGATTTATGTGAGCTGGGAGCTTGCACATGTGTGTACTCATGTTCCATGTGTGCAAGAATAATGATGTTTTCCTGGAGGCATGAGTTATTTTGCTGGAAACCAATATAAATCTGTGCACACGGGCAGCCATTTGATCCACACCACAGGAAGTTGTGCCCATACTTTCTTGCTTAAGTACTGTCACATGAAACCCAACAGTTATCAGCCCATAATACCAATGTAGAGACATTCAGAAAATTGTTCTTGTATTGAAAGGTTTCAAAAAAACCCAAAAATCAAACTACCTTAGACAAGAGCTACACACTAACAAGTCCCTTTTTTGAAATAAGGCTATTGCTAATTCTGAGAGTGCTCTACCTATGCAGCACTAAATTTTTTTTAAGTGTTTCATAAACACCTGGGCTATTCCTTTAAATTTTCAAAATTTGTGTTATTAAAATACTAGACATAAGCAAAAATTATTTATATTGAAATTCAGTCTTATTACCAACATATAATCTTTGTTTAATTTGCATAAAATCATGTCTTTGTGTTATTTTAACTCAAATGCTATTATTTTGTAAAGCGAGTGATAGACAGTCAAGCAGAGAAACTCAAAGAACTGGACAAAGAAATCCGTCCCTTCCGACAGAACTGGGAGGAAGCTGACAGCATGAAGAGCAGCGTGGAATCCCTTCAGAACAGAGTGACTGAGCTGGAAAGTGTTGATAAAACTGCAGGGCAAGGAGCTCGGAATACAAGTGAGTGTGAGCACAATGGGCTGAGGGGCTGTTGAGAGGAAAACGGTGTCCCTCGAGTGGCACTCCCATTGTGACTTTTATATGGAAACATCAATTCTTCTGATTTTTGAGTAGGAGATTGTGTATTTCATTTGTTAATGGTGTGGTATTGCTTCCGTGCTTTTTCTTAGGTTTGATTATTGTCTTCTGTTTTGTTTTATTGACTCTTGTCTTGACTGCATTGTTAGCTCATTATGAACAGTTTCTTAATTGATCTTTGATAGCTAATAGCTTTCAGCAACTTCTTTAAATATAGTCTTGGTATATTGACATTTTTTACTACACTTCTCCCTTGTGAATGGATCCATACCTTGTGTATGGTTATCCACTTGAAACCACCCATCCTGATTCTGTTAGACAGGTGTATTTGATAGTAGGGAGACTGAGAACTGCTTTAGAGTAAGGTTATTGTGCTTCTGAATAAAAACTGGAATTCAGCAGTACAGTGTAGTGAGCATAGGCAGGCATTTGTAACAAAGAACATTTAAATAGACCTATATAAGATAAACCTGCTTTATGAATTCATCTGCTTCTCAGTATTGTGTGTTGGCCAATTTTGCCAGTAACAAAACAAAAGAGTAACATGAGAGGGAAAGGGGACACAGAAGACTTAGCTCTCACTCTAAACTAAATAAATGACTGTATAATACAGATCTAAGCTTGAATGTTTGGGGTTTTTTTATGAAGAACTTCAGACATTGGAACAGCACTGTGCTTCTGAGACAAATAGTGTCTACATAGAATGTTTTGAGTGATCCGGATTGCTTCTGAATTTCAGAGGGATTACGCAGGATCTGTAACTGCGTCCAAGGTCTTACCTGCTAAATAGCAATCTGCAGATAATGCTACCAAGTCTCCTTTCAAAAAATGGAAGCCTCTAGTTATACTGTTTAGTAACTAGGAAAAATCTGTTAGATGATTAGAATATTTGACTTTCACTGCATGTACGATTAACAGCCATGTTTGTAAAAATCCTAGCTAATCTAGATACCAGCCAGCAAATTAGAGACTGTAGAAATTGCTTCATCAGTGGCTAAATGCACTTTGGTTCTTGAGGAGGAAAGTGTTTTTATACACAGTAGCAGCACTGGTGGTTGATTTTTATACAGCCTTTAGTAAACAGCAGGTTTCTCACCCCCATCCTTTGTGTTTCTGCCAGGCCTGCTGGAGACCCAGCTGAGCAGGCACGATCAGATGCTGAGCGTTCACGACATCCGGCTGGCTGACATGGACCTCCGCTTCCAGGTCCTAGAAACTGCAAGTTACAACGGAGTGTTGATTTGGAAAATCCGAGACTATAAACGTCGGAAGCAAGAAGCAGTCATGGGGAAGACTCTGTCCCTGTACAGCCAACCCTTTTATACTGGATACTTTGGCTACAAGATGTGTGCCAGAGTTTACCTGAATGGAGATGGCATGGGAAAGGGGACGCACTTGTCTCTCTTTTTTGTCATAATGCGTGGAGAATACGATGCTCTGCTTCCTTGGCCCTTCAAACAGAAAGTGACTCTCATGCTCATGGATCAGGGACCGTCTCGACGCCACTTGGGAGATGCTTTCAAGCCAGATCCGAACAGCAGCAGTTTCAAGAAGCCAACTGGAGAAATGAACATTGCATCTGGCTGCCCGGTCTTTGTGGCTCAAACTGTTCTAGAGAATGGAACGTATATTAAAGATGATACTATTTTTATTAAAGTCATAGTGGATACATCGGATCTACCAGACCCCTGACATACACTGGGGGAGGCAGATTAAACAGAAGGCAACTCCGTTTGGGGGTTTTATATCAGTTTGTCTTCAATCAGAGGTCCTAAAGCTCACAGAACCACCTTGTGGAACAGATGGAAGAGTTTGAAGGCATAACTGCATAGGGTCCAATTGCGAAAGTAGCAACACATTAAGAAATCATACCATGGTATATTTTTTAATAGAACTAGCAACACTTGAGCTCTGATGAATCACTTATTGCTCGTCAGGATAGTGATTATGGTCAGAGAGGATTTTTTTTAACTTATTAATGATCTAGTCAATTGGAGGTGAAAAGACATATACAGTATGTGCTGAATCAATTACTGACTTTTATTTCTTTTAAGCTAGAATACAAGAAAAACCCTTCACATGTGGGCTAGCTGGAAATTGTCAGCATGTTAAAAGAAGATGAAGTAATGTTGCAATTATGATATTCTTTGAAAAACTGAGGTGCAATCTTGTCTGAAATATAGTATATTGTCTTTTTAAGGCCTCATCTGGTCTCTGTTTTAATAATTACTTTGTCAGAAGATCTTGGAAAAGTATCCATGTCTTCTCAAAAGTATCTGAATCAAAATCATATTTTTATTTAAAGTTCTATTGTTACAGAAAACATTTTATTTTAAAATTGTTGATAGACTGATATTTCTTGGAAGAAAAAATAGAAGATATCAAACACTGGTTATCACTTGTGATAGGAAAAAAAAACTATTCAATTCTGTTATTTCTCTTTAGAAATGTAAACCTACAATATATGTCGTAGTTAATGACACTATTTCAAAATTAAGGAAAAATCACTCATGGATGCTGTGCATCATTATCAGATTTATAATTGTTTTCACCCTAAAATAGGGCATTTGTTGAACTTTGGAGTTCTAAACGGAATCCTGTACATTTTTTAAAGTTCTGCCCCATGCTTTCCAATCAAGCTATATATGTTGCACATTATGCTGTCAGCAGTATATAGTGTTTTCAGTATTGGGGAGGAGGATTAGTGCTGAAAAAAGCCTCTATGTTTGTTCTGTACTAGCAGCCATTGCTTCAAGACAAACCAGCAATGTCTTAATACAGTGATGGTGGCTTGCATGCATACATGTGCCTTAGATGTGCTGTGCTGCTTATAAACCATAGCTTTTTATTCAGATTAATTCTGATATCTGAAATGGTAGTTTAATTGGACTTCAGGCATAATGTTTAGCCTTGTCTTCAGAGCCCTTAGGTACCTTGCAATGTACGAAACAGAAGCCAAAGCCCACTCCTTTGGCTTCTGCAGCTTCTGTGACTTGGCCATGGTGGAATCCATCCTATTGAGGTGCCAAAACGTTATGCTCAGTGCTCCTATGGAGCTTGGACTAGACAGTCTCCATGGCCACTGTGAAGGCAGGTGACATTTTTCCTCTAATGCCTGTGGCTGTAAGGTGGCATCACTTGAAACTAATCCATCTGAGAACTCTGGGGCTGTGAATATGGATGCTCATGGCAGCTTCTCATAGCAGACAAGCATCCTAATGGGGAATGCATGGGCTTCTTTCTTGTAACAGCCTCAACTGTAGTGAAAAGCATTTGCTAGCCCTGAAACATGCTGATTGCAACCTGCTGTGTTCATCTGCTTCTATTTAATAGCCTGTGACAAGCAAGTCCAGAGACACAGCCTGACTGTGGTGCTCTTTAAAATCCTGCTTAAGCAGAGCAGGCTTGCACCACTGTGTTTTCAGCCTTCGTGGGCTTGAAAAAAACTATTTCATCTCAGCCTTTAATGTCAGGCTGCATCGGTTTTCTGCTTTTTTGAGGCATAGTCACAATTTTTGTCTAAGGTGCAGTTGAATTCATGCCTTTGTATTTCAGCTTGTCTTTGCCGTTGTCTTTTTTGGCTGTGCCTTCACACACAGTGCCTGCAAGAAGTATTTATGGATATACAATGCATGCTAAGTGGTCTTCATGGGTTTTCCAGGCACCTGCTAGAATACTGCCTGCTGCTGACTGTCCTGACCGTCAGCAGCAACTTGTCTTCCTTTTCTTGCCTTCCATTGTCCGGGTACTGTACTCCCTCTATGGTACGTGGCTGTCAACCAGGTGCAAGCTCAGATATGGAGGCACGTGCTAGCATTTAATTTCTAGCATGGAAGGAGGATGTTCTGCACAAGAGATAAATATCTATAGATATACCTGCATCTATATCTCTAGATATCATTGTATGGCACTTGCAGTTTTATGCAGGCTGCATAAGTAAACCCATCACTTACGCTTTAGGGCGAAGGTTCGCTCAACTTGTGTCATTTTAATAATTGTGAATGTAGGCAGCTGAGCTTTTGTGTTTGTGCATCACAGAATTTTACTGAAAACAGGATTCCCAAGTGGAAATGTCCAAAGGACTCTCCTCCCATTGCTAATGCATGTCTCGTAAAATTAAATGAAACCGTTTGGCCATCTCAAAACAGTTTATGTCCTGTTTCAATCTGGGACTTGGAGGAGATTTTGAGTATAAGCAGGGCCCGGCATATTCTGCAGATTTGTGACTACAGTTTCCAACTTCTGTGACAGAATTGCGCTTCTAAATCCAAGCTTTTTAAAAGAGGAGGAAAAAAAGCATTTCCAGCCTTGGTGATTGAAAGAGGACTTTGAAACATGTGAATGTGTAAACCAATAGGGAAGTCTTCCTGAGTCTGCACACAGCCTAAACTAGTAGCTTTAAGAGATCTGAATATCTCGTCTTGGTGGGATATTGACTCAGAAACTTCACAGAGAAGTTTAAATATGAACACTGCTAACTATCTAAAATGCCGATCACTGTAGCAGAAACATCAGTCACTGTTGTATTTCACAGATCTCTATGCTGCTTTCCACATCTCCCAAGTGCCAAAAGCACCAGCTGCCAGAATCTTCAGCTTCACTTGGGCAGCTTTTATAATGCAGTAATGTGCTATCGATATAAAAATATTTTTGCATACGTGCTTTTTATCACAGTTAATAAAACTGAGGCCTACTGCACTTATTTTTTAAAACTACATGAAGCTGCCAGAGAATTTCCAGTTTGCCAACCCTGCGTACTGTGAAATCCAGGATCTTGCTACACAAATGTAGACACCGCCTGCTGTGGAATACCTGAAGCCTTGACTGTAACACCCCTTTCTCCGCAGAACTCACAGGCCATCTCTGTAGAGTTCTTACTGTGTACATAGAAATCGGTTTCCTCTGCTTTCCAGCAAGGAGTATGTAGCATTTTGTGAAAACAAGGCCACTGTATATTCTCTTAAGTTGAAAGGAAAAGACACCTGGTGCTTTACTCAACACTTTTAAGTTATTTAACTGTTTCTCTCATCGCTGAAATGCCCTTTATCCTTTTTCTCTTTGTTCCTGACTGAGATATCCGAAGTTTTCTAGGGACTGTCTGTTTAAAGTGATTCGTGGGACAACACCCTGCCCCCACCTAACGTATACTCTTGAATCCTGGCAAACTCCTCGGGGATGCCACTGTTGCAAGGGGGTCCCAGAGTATTTGCATTACTTTGAACAGAGTTTGTTCAGTGGAACCACGTTGTCCTCTACTTAGTAGTAATTCTTAGCAGCACACAGCTGAAGTCTCTTGCTGGTGTTCTTTCTTCACGGTGACACTCCAAGTTATGTACAAACCTCTTCCGTTTCCAGCTTCCTCTAGGGAGATTCCAGTGTGTGACAATCTGGATGTTGCCCTTTGTGTACTCTCTTCAGCACAGAGTGAGTGCACTTGTTACGTAGAAAGTCTTGAATCGTAAACAGGATTCAACTATTTGGGTGTTTAAAGACCAACCTGCAATTATGATGCATGACCATGTCTGCATTGCTTCTCTGAGCTAATTAATTGGGGTCTTGTTTCAGTTACTATCTACACGGTACACCTTCACCTGCTGACTTACAATATGCAATGTTGATTTCAGCCTTGTACTGTAAATGTTGTTCTTCACAAAGAGAATGTGCAATAGGAAAAGGGAATGGTGGGTGGCATACTTTTGATGGAAAAAACACGCTAGATTTTTTAAAACATGGAAAAAAAAAAAAGAAATGCAGTTTATTTCCTTTTCTCGTGGTGTTTCTGCTTGGAAAAGAAAGGATTAAGATATGTGCCTGTTTCTGTGCCTGGTGAATTTCTCAAATGCAAAGGCAATAGAGATTTGTGTTGGCTGGGATTTAAGTGTTGAACCCATGAATGTTAGGCTGTGTTATATCACTTCTGTTTCCTCAGCTTGCCATGATTATGGCTTGCTGAGCTGGAGTTTAAAAGCTACCACCTATTTGTATTTGTATTCCATCACCTGGGATAGGCATTTCATCAACAGTGCAGGGTATCTGTTGATATTTGTTCAGTTTTTAAAACACTGGTGCTCTTTGGTCCAAGACAGAGAAGTGTGTAGGGAGTGACAAGGAAAGTTGCCTGCACTGCAGAAGAGTGAAAAACATGACTGCAGTATTGATGCCTTTGATATGATTTAACTATGCAAATATACAGATAGGTGAGGGGGGAACTTCTTGGGTTGCATACCTAATCTATTAGATTTTGCTCTGTAAATTACTTGTATGTGTGTAGGTACATACATGTACACACAGACATGCATGCACATAAATATGCAAAGTCTTTTCTTTATGTAGAAGTGATGAAACAAAACCCTTTCCTCCAAGTTATACTTGATCGATTGGTGCAAATATAACTTGTTGCTGCTAAAGGAGGATCTTGGCTAAGGGCAAACTTTGATTCATATCTTTCAGGTTTGAAGACCTGTATGTAGCAAACACTTCGTTTAGCTTTTCTGAAGACTCTGAATTGTAATTTAGGACACATGTTCTTCCTCATGCTCTGATAATTTGGAGATTCCTGTATTTTAAACAACTATAGTGATGGGCAACTTTTTGATTGCAAATTATTTCCTCTAATTTGGAACAAAAAATGATAAAAAGCATCTGGACTTCTTCCCTGGAATTCCTGTCCTGTTCAGTCAATCCCTTCATATTCTGGTTGACCTAGAAGTCAAAGCTACTGCAATAAAAATGATTGGTTTGGCAGTTTAATCTGAGTTTCTAATACTGTGTACAGTGTATAGCAGGTGCTATTTCTCTTTTTTGGAACAAGGAAATCAAGGATGAGATGTGAAGTAATTTGTCCAGAGGCACAAAAGGAATCTCCTGGAGCCGGGACTGAATGAGAAGTTCCAGTTCCCTAGTGTTATCTCTGAATCATGAGGTTTTCTCTTTTAATACATTTGTCCCTTAAAGGAACTGGAAAATAAGTTGACATACCCTGAAGACCCAAATCAGGACAGTAAGGGCTAGAATTAAACATACAAGCTGTCGTGATACGGGGTTGTACATGTATGTGGTGGCACAGACGTGCAGAGTGAAGGCCAGCACGGCATGTCAGTGTCAGAAACAGCAGCAAACCTGTGTCCTGCTCTGTCTGTTCAGAATTATCCAAAAAAAACAGTCTTGTTTGATGCTCCTCTTAACTAAGGAGGAAGAATACCATTGTACAGTGAAGTGGGTTCATCTTTGTTCTACCAGTCAGTGTGACTGACCATTTCTTCCTTGTGGGGCTTTCTCCCTTTTTCTGTAAACCAAATTCTGGAGGGCTTAATTGTTCTTTCTTGCCTCTTGATCCAGGCCTTTGCAGAGAAGCACCAGATAGGAAGGTTGTGGAAACTTTGGACTGCTGATTCAGGGACATCCTCTTAAGATTTAGAAGAGTAGAGTTATATAAGGGATCTGACTATTCCTGTTTATCTTCTAATATATGGTCAAGACTGCAGCTTCTGTCTTCCATTTCATGATGTCAGCGTAGATACTAGGCTGTGTTTTTTCATTATTTCCCCTCCAAGTTAGGATTAGTTCCTTAGGGTTCAAATAAGCTCTGAATTTCACAGAGAAGCACCTGAACCAAAACCCTGGATTCAAACATCCCAGACTTGATGTGGAATTCAAATCTGGATCCCGACTCTGTGGCTTACTAACCTACCCATTCAGGGAAGGGTTTGTTGTCTCTATGTGGTGTTTGTGTTTTTGGTCCTTTGGAACTAAGCTTTTAATTTGGTTGCCAGTTCTGCAAGGACTTTTTAACTTCTTAGCAATGCCGGTGTTCACACGCTCCATTGCTGGCAGTGCGATGCGTAGTGATAAAATTTGACTCTGTCTAAGGGTTACTGAGATAAACCAGCATTATCATTCGTAAAGGTCATTTTCTTGCATAGTGTTCTGAGCTTTGTATTTGAATATAGCTCGCACCTGAAAGGACACATCTTCCAACTATGACCTGCATCACTGGCAGAGAGTTGTGTAATCTGTACTTGTGGAATGGGAAGGTACAAGCTTCCATCGTTGCTGATGCATCGTGTAATCCACCTCTTTTGTTTTTCTTGTAGCTGTTGTTCGATTAATACTTTTTTTTTCAGTTTTATAGAAAAAAAAAATGGGAAGTTCAGGATTTTTTCTACAAGGTATAAAACTCCAATGAAATAGTGGTGACTAGAGAGCTGTGAAAAATACCCCATTAGGAGATGATGGGCTAAATGTAGGTCCATTTCTCTTAGACAAGTAGGATAACCTTTAAGATGCATGGAACAACATAATAATCGGGAAAACTAAAGCTGACATTTGTTTCCAAGAAATTCTGTGAGAACTATCTATGGAAAAGACATCAGTGATTGAGAATAATGTACAAATTAATGTGTTTGAAACTTGTGTATCCATTTCTTTAATCTCATACTCTTCAGTGAACGGTACACTTGTGTTCAGTTTTATGATCAAAAACAAAGACCAAAGAAGGCCAGCCTCATTTGATTGTGTATATTCTGCCTGTCTTAATTATCAATAGCTGTAAGGATACAGTGCAAGTGATCTGGTAACCAGTGGTTCTCGTCCTTTTCTTTTAGGGGGAAAAACAATTTTAAAATGTATAATTTATTGCTCAGCAATAACCATGTTGTTAAAATAATAATAAAAAAAAAGGAATTAGCAACATGTCTTAATTTCCCAATAGCATTATTATATGTTGTATTTCAGTTTACTGTATATTGTGTTTTTGTATTTATTTGTGTTTGGAGGTCTTGCTATGTCTTTTTGTGTTTAAATGCTAATAAACAAGGACAGTGTGTAAGAGTATAGAATGCTGAACTCTGAAATGCTAAACTGTGTTATTAAGGGAAAAATAAATAAGTAGGAAATAATATTTTTTAAAAAAACCTGGTGTGTTGAATTTGAATGACTGCTGTTGACTTGCAGATGGCCAGGGTGCATCCTTGCTCCTCTGTGAGCCCACTGCATGGCTGTTCTGTGCTTTGTGCTCACACACCCAGTAGAGTTTTACTGTGGCATTTCCCATCCTCTGCACAGGTAACTTCCAATAACTTCTGTCAGAGTCCTATTTTCCATGTGCTAACTCTGCTGGAATAAACTAGGCGATGGCATTCATCCTGACATCAGAGTTGAGAACCCTTGTGCAAACAGAGTAGAAATAAATTGAATGGCTTTTCATGCATTTGTGGTACACTGCTTTCCCAAAGAGGTGTGAGAAAGGAGAGTTGAAGCATAGCTTAAATGTCTAAAGATGTAGATTTCTTATTTTTTCTTCTCTTGTGTCATTAGTGACTCTTCTCAGCTCAGAACTGCATGCCAGGTGTGTGCTCGAAGTCACAGAACATGATGCAGTCTGTAAAAACACCAGGCAGTTCTGGAATGTGTGGAGCAATAGTATTTCCACCACGTTTCAGATTCAGCCTAGGGATGAAAACCCTCATCCCCTGGGGTTTTGTATGAAGCATGCAACTTTTACTGAGCACCACACTGTTGTTTCTTCTCTATCGTCCCTCCCACCCCACTCTTACTGAAATTGCAGTTTCCCTTCCTTCACATCACTGCAGGGGCAGTACTGGGTTTGGCAATGCAGGAATGTCCTGCCTGTGCTCAGACACAAGACCGCAGTGTCTTGGCAAAAGCCGCCGCGTTGCTGGCCTGGAATGTGAGAACGACCTGGCCAGCCCATAGCGGTGTTTGGAACAGGCACTCTGAAAGTGCTGGGCAGCCGAGTGCCTTCCCTTGATAAAATGCCAGAGAAATGGCAAATGCAGGCAGGTGGGCATGGTGAAAGGGGAGGGTGGCTAAGAAGTGCCGTCCTCACCTCGTGCAGGATGTGCTGAGGTGGATGTTCCCTTTGCTGCTGAGAGCAGTCACTGTGTGTGACTCCGGGTGCTCCAGCCTCTCTGTCCTGCTCATCAGCCTTTCCACTCACACTCCCAGCCTTGGCACTTGAGGCTACAATGCCTGAAGCTCTTCATATCTCTGCTGAGGAGTGTGAAGGGGTGGTGAGCTTCCTTGTCTTAATGAAGTGAGTTACCTTCCAGCAGAGTCCTCTGCAGAGGAGTCTCCTCCTCCCAAATTGGGGAGCTTGGTGCTGCTCAGATGTGACACTTCCATCATTACAGAGCAGCAGGATAAGCAGAGAGGAAATAAATTGCTTTAAACGTGAAGGCAAACACTAATTCTTCCCTCACCTCCCTGCTCCTCCTCCCCCAGCAAGGAATCCTAATTGAAATGACACATGGTGCCCTTCCTGGCTCCAGTGAGGCTTTATAAAAGGTTGCTCCTTCATGCAAGGTCCCAGAAGGTGACTGTCAGCTTCGTGGGGTGCTTTCCCCCAGTGGGCCATCTGGTACTTAGGGTGACAGGAGCAGAGTGCCAGCTCGGAGAGCACCAAGCAGCCAGGGAGAGCAGGGTGAGGAGCTCCTGGGCTACAGAGGGTGCTGGCTGACAGGAACACTGCCAGAGCCTGGACCTGCTGCTAGGGCCAGCCTTTGGAAGAACTGCAGGGTTTTTTTTAAAAAGCTTTTGGGAAGTTTCCAGAATTTCAAACCTTGGGTTTGCTTGTTGATTGGTAAGAAGTCAGAGGTTTTCAAAATGTTCAGTCCTGTTTATCCTGCTCCCTGTTTGCTTTGATGTGACCAAGTCCTGGAATTGTCTAAGGAATGGGGAAATATCCAGTGATCAAAACAAGTGGTGAAATAGGTGATTTCCCCCAACTGTCCCCAAAGCCAGTTATTTCGTGAGTCAGTTGTGTGGTTCCTTCCTGCACGCCTGGATTGAGCCCTGGAGGCTGTTCCTATCAAGTAATGTGTCTGTCTTCTTGTTTGGCCAAAACAGGTGAAAAACCAAGTATCTTCCCTACCCTCCTTGGCAAATGTGGCACCTGGGGAAGCTGAGCCCACTCAGATCTCTCGCTCCTTCAAGTGGGTCTTTGGCAGTGAACACTGGACCTCAGAGAATGCTCTGGTGTAGGCTCACAAGAATGGGGAATGGCCCAAGCCAGGAACTGAATTCCCACTGGCTGGGCTGGCAAACACAGAAGAGACCTCAGATCTCAACTGACTTCCAGCCTGCAGGCTGCACCTTGGGTTAAGCAATGTTTGGGCACAGCTGGTTTGGTTGCAGCTGTGTTTTGGCAGCATGGCTGTGTGAGTGGAGGTGGGAGCTGTCTGCAGACACTGCTGTGAACACTCGATGGCTGCTCTGTGCCAATGCAGAAGCTTTGCAGAGATTACTTGGATTTCTACCAGGTATTTCTACCTGGCAGGTAGAAGTGGCATCTGCCTCAGCATACCCTGTGCCATCAGCCACTGGAACACAGGTGAGGTGTGAGCCTGTCCCCAGCTGTGGCCCCTTTAGCAGGTGTCCCTGGGGTAGGTAGGGTGGCTGCTGAAAGACACTCAGCTTTCCCAGGACAAAAAGAAATCCCAGCCATGCACAGGGTTGGATGGAGTGGGCTGGTTCCAGTGTGCAGCTTGGCCTGGGCTCAGGGCTGAGAAGCAAACCTGGTTGCTCACACCCCTACATGCACACAGATCTTGCTCCGTAGCTGCTCCTTGCAGACACCCCTAATAGGAAGCCCTTGTTCCCCTGCTTCACCCTACAAGATAAGAAGTGTGTTGGGGTGTGGCTTCCAGGTAGCTCTGAGATCAAATGTGATCCTCCCCAGTGACCTCTCTAGCCTTGCTGCCCTGAGTGTAAGGTGACTGTGTGGTTGCTGGAAGCCTGTAAGCGCTGGGTGAGTTCCTCTTGCTGAATTGGTATGGAGCTCCAAAGAGGGATTTAACTCCACAGACTGTGTATTCAGCTTCAGCTCCTGACCAGCCATGAAATGAGGCTGTGCAGCACACACAGCTCCTCTGACATCAGAGATTGGTTCTCACAGTATAGATGGTGCTTTTGCACCCAAGATTATAATTTTCTTAAATTAAAAGAAATCTCACATGGGGATTTTCTCTGGTTGATGCTAGGGGCTGCCTGCTTTAAGGGCAGCCATGAGACAGAAAACAGCTAGAGGGGCTGTCACCTGCCAGGCCATTTCTCCTCATTTATTTAAGCTTAGCTTCATGTTCAAACCTTCAGCAACACTGCAGTGTGCCAAGGAGACTGGCAAACATTGTCTGCCTGGGTACTGCCCAGTTCCTCCAGGGGGTGACTTCAGCACGGGGGGTTTGGGAGCCAGTTTTTGGCACACCTCTGCCTTCTCCCCTTTCTCTGTCTGAGGCCACAGCACATAATATGGTTACCACAGAGTAATTTTTCCATGCACTTAATGACTCTCTGGGGACAGTGCCATTGCTGCTTGGCTGTTTGAAAGGCTACAAGAAGTGTGTGCTGGTGGGGGCCAGTCATCCACCTTGGGGCCTGGTGCCCACACCATCACTGCTTTGTGCTCAGCCCTGAGCTCCCTTTCCAAATGCAAAGTGCTGGATCTAAGTGCTCATGCTGGGGAAAGTCCCTTGTGTGGCAGGATACAACTTTTAAGCAGTGAGGAGAGATGCAGTTGTACAACAGCGAAATTCTGAGAGGTCCTGGATGTCCCTGAAGGGCTTTAGGAGGTGGCTTTCCTGGCTGGCTAAGGGGAACAGTGTTTTTGGCTTTGACGCCTGTTTATAACTCAATACTGGGAAGGTCAAGCATCCACTGAGTGCTGTTTCCCCTCTGTAGTGGTGATGTTCTTGTCCCCACCAGGGGCATTGTGGGCAGCCAGCACGGGGGAACAGAAAGATGGGCAGGCAGCAAGGAATAAAATGTGCTGATCTCTGCATTAGGGCAGCTGCTTTAATTTCTGGGGACTGATTTCTCCTTCCTTTCAATTTTGTTTCACTCTTCCTGTAACCACCTGACCCAAACCTTGCTCCTGTGCAGCCTTCCATTGTGCCTGTCTTATCCTGAGGCACAACAGCATCTTGGGACAGTAGCAACAACAAAAGCTGGGATGGAAAGGAGTGTGCTCCAGCCAGGGGAGAGTGAGGGCCAGGTTATTCTGACTGGGTTATTCAGTGATGCTGCAGTGAGCACCTGGCCCCAGTAATAACTTTTGCTAGAATTTTGGTCATTCCTCTACCCTGCCCTGTCCTACCCTAATGCTGGAGCAGGGACTGTCCATCCTTGAGCAGTGTTTCACAGGCAGATTGGGGATTTTTGACTTGTGCCTGCTTGCCAGATGAGTTCCAGCTTATTTAAAATCAGGTATCAGCTTTGGTGGCACAAGCAGCACTGACTGAGAAGCAGCAGCTGCAGAGTACAGAAAGTAAAACTAAGGGTGTGGAGCACATCCCAGCACACTGGGTTTCAGGGGCTGTGGCACTGCTCTCTGCACAGGGTCCCATGAGCAGTTTCTCCCATCCTGGCTGTGCTGTAGGATGCTGAGGCCACAGACAAACGTGCACCTGCCCTCTGCACACTGCAGTCCTTTCTCCAAGCTCTTATTGCCAAGTATCCATGATTTATAGTTTTCCCCTCTATATTAAAATAAAGGACATCTCACTGCAGCCAGCATTCACCCCACAAGTCCCCTAGGAGAGATTTGTGAGTGGTAATTAGAGTGCAGGAGCCTTTCACCTCGAGGACATCTCTCAGCATTGAGCTCCCTGGGTAGAAAGTGCTGACTTGTGTTTTGGCTGATGCCCAAGCTTAGAGCTGCAGCTCTAAGGAGCTTTTCTCCTGGCACCTCAGTCTGTCTGCCACATTGGAAGCTGCTAGGCAGCAGGGGGAGTATGAATGGTGGGATGGGGAGGGTTTGCTTCCCACTCCTGCACTCCTAAATCCTCACCTGATGTCAGGTGAGAGCTTCTTGTGGTCTGTGTCCCTTCCACTGGATGACCCTTCCAAGAACTTCTGCAGTCTCTTCCTGGCCTCTAGTAAACCCCTGCATTCACCAATCTTCTGCCCTTGCCCCGCTGGTACTGGGGTCAGCTGAAGGGCAGCTGAGCCCCACTGCTCTCTCCTTGGCATCAGCCTCTGCCACCATCCGTGCTCTCCCCCCACCCTTTTCTGCTCCTAACGCACCCTTGGCAAAGACCTGGGCCTGGACCTGCATGCAGCACTGCTCCATGCTGTGGCAGATGACAGGGATGGTGCAGTTCCCCCCTCCTGCTGCATCCCCATGCACCGGTGCCGCTGCCAGCAGCCGCCACAGGAGCATCGTGGAGCTGTGCCGGGTAATGATCAAATCAGCTGGTGGCCAAAGTACAATTACCAGTCGTGGCTGGGAGCTGCTCCCTTCCAAGAGAGCTAATTGAAAATACATGGAGGCTATTATTAGTAATTACGAGGTAGCCGCTGTTCAGCAGGGGAGAGTGGTGTGGGATGTGCACGCAGCGTGTTCATCCCAACACCCTTCAGCTGGTCCTGGATGGGTGGGGGGATCGTGGGGGCCAGGCCTGGTGAGCCAAGCTGGGGAGATCCCCACTCTTGCCTTCCCAGCTACCTCCTCAGTGGCTCTTTTAGATTCCCAACGGAATCTAATGCCAAGGAAACAGGGAGATTGGGAAAGGAGCTGAGCATGAACCAGCTTCTGGAACAGAGCAAGGCTGAGGTTCGTGCTGAGGTTTAAACCTGCCTCCCATTGTGGTGAACTCCCTGCTCCCTCCAGCCTCCCCGGGCCGAGCCCATCACGTGCCCGGGAAGGTGCAAGGTCCAGCTGGGCAGGGATCGTGGAGCCGAGGGATGGCAGCCGGCTGCGAAATGAAGCGCCTGCTCTTCCTCCTGGGCATCCTGCAGCTCCTTGGTGAGTACGCCCAGGGCCCGGCCGCCGTGGCGAGCAGGGGTGACCGCCGGGCGACCTCCGCGTTTCGCGTGTGCCCCCGGCAGCCCTGGTTCGGAGCGGAGTTGCGGGCTCTGTCACTCACAGCGTACCTGATAGGCAAACGGGAGAAGGCATTTCCAGCGGGACACGGGGAAGGCAGGCAGGGACCGAGGCTGGGATAGCCGTGCGGAGCTTGCTGAGCCTCTCATTTGAAGTCAGCAGCGCTGCGCTGCAGGACACGCTCCCTGTTGAATATGCATGGAGCTTTGATGTTCAAGTACTGCGCTTCCCGGGAGACGGGGCCGATTAAATAGCACACTGGTACTTCCAGGGCTGGGGAGGGTGCAGGCACGCATGGGGCAAAGGGAATGCCTCCGGCCGGCGGAGCCGCTGCTGCAGGCGGGCCGGGTGCGGAGCCGTGTCCAGGGTGGGCCGGGCTGTGAGCCCGCTCGGCCTGCGGGACGTGAGGCTTTGTGCGATGGGGCTGGCCGAGCCTTTCAGCTGGAGCTCCGAGCCCTCCATTCCCCAGCTTCCCGGGGCGGCAGGGACACGAGGGAACCGCAGCAAGGACGGAACAACTTGCCATTGCTGTCTGGGGGCTTTTTTTTCTTTCTTAAGCTCTTTTCTTGGTCTTGTTCTGAGCCAGGAAGGTGTTTATGCCCACAGCACTGCGAGCAGCTGCTTGGCTCCAGTTCTCACCACCGGTAATGTTTTTTCCCTCTCGGAGGGTTTCAAAGGGGACGCGGCACGGGAGTGTTCGCTCTGCCTCAGGGTTCCCTCAGGCACCCGCAGCCCGGCGTGAGGCAGGGGAGCCCCTCCGCGGGTGTACCTGGGCTCCAGGGCTTTCATTCTGGTTAAAAACACATGGTTTCCTGTTCATCTGGAGATGGCTACTACGGCCAGCAGTCTCACCAGAGCCCCTGGCAGAGTGAAATAGCGCAAATTACACCTCAAGGTGATCCCTGTGTGCTGACAGAGCCTCTGCAGCCACATCGCACCCCATCGTTTGCAGGAGCCGCGGCCAGGCTTTGTGCAGCGCACCTTCCTCTCTCAGCTGCGGTCGTTCCGAACCCCTTCCCGCCCCAGGCTGGGCCGCCGTTCCTTCTCCTGTGCCCCAGTCCCTGCCACCATGGGCTTTCTACAGTTTGTAATTTTGTGGGTCTTTCTCCTACAGAAAAGATGATCCATTAAAAGGACAAAAGTAGGGCTGGGGTTTTTTTGTAATTTTCTCTTTGTCTCATACTCACTTGCCTGAAGCCATTTAATTCAGGCTTCTGGAGATTGATTCATCTTTGGCTGAATATGCACCCCCTGCCCAAGCCTGGGCAGTGTCAGGCTGGGAGGCTGCTCTGCTGTGCTTGTGCAAACAGAGAGGTCAGAGTGCAAACCCCCTCTGCCATGTCCTGTCCCTGGCCAGCAGGCTCATCCCTGAGTCCAAGGACAGGACTGCCACTGTCTCAGGAAACCCCAAGGGGAAGAACCCTGTTTCCCAACATGTTTATGCCTCAGGCTGAAGTACACCATGGAATCCTCCCTCTCTAGTTCCAAACACATGAAACCAGCCTGTACTTGTGCTACATGTCCTATGGTAAATGCCCTTTCTTCTCTTGCCCTGTCTTAGTGGTATCACAGCTCTGCATACCTACTCTGTACCTTCTGGAAACCGAAGGCTGAGGAATCTTTCCTTGTTTAATTAGTCTGAGTGACAACTAAACCCCCTGCAAGGATTGCTTAACTACCAGGTGTATGTTATTCTTACCCTTTGCCTGCAGGACACTTCCCTGCCTTCTGTCTGCCTGCTGTTTGTCCCTTGCTTCTCTTCCTGTCTGGGTGGCTAAAAACATTACCCAGCCAAAAAAAAAAAAAAATCCCCCGTGTAGAGAAGGGCTGTGACTGCTCAGCTGGGACAATGCAGGAGCTGGTGTTGGGTAGAAAATCCCTAAATCTGACCTGTGAATGCCGAGCCATCCTAAAGCACATCTCAGAGCAGGCTGAGTTAAACTGGTTTTTCTGTTCCCTCCCAGCTGCCACCGCTGCCGTGTACAAGCAGTGGATCCCCAACACCAATTTTGAAACTGCCTCCAACTGGGATAAAGGCAGAATCCCCTGTGCCAGGGATGTGGTTCACTTTGAGAAAGACAAGGTATAGACATTTTAAATTTATTTTATTTTTGTTTTCACAAAGCACTGTCAGGCATTGGAGAAGCCCCTTTACCTGACAGGGCAAATCACACTTTATTCTTGCTTTTCTTGCAGGTTGTCTCAGTCTTCGTCAGGTCTCCCCACGCGCTGACAGACATGGTAAGGCATGGTGGGCAGAGGTGTACGAGGGAGGGCGAGGGCAGGGCCAGCCCTGGGGCTCTGCCTGATGGCACATTCCCCTGTCCCCCTCTCCACAGAATCATAAAATGGTCTGACTTGGAATGGACCTTAAAGGTCATCAGTCCCAACCCCCTGCCATGGACAGGGACATCTTCCATCAGACCAGGTTGCTCAAAGTCCCGTCCAACCTGGCCCTGAACACTTCCAGGGATGGGGCATCCACAGCTTCTCTGGGCAACTTGTGCCAGTGTCTCATCACCCTCACAGTAAAGAATTTCTTTCTAATAACTAATGTCCTACTGGCCTCTGTCAGTTTAAATTAATTCCATGGACTTTGGCACTTTTCTCCATGGTTCAGGCAGACCAAGGAGGCCTCAGCTAGGGCAAGGAACAGGAGTCCTACAGCAGCCTGGGTTTCTTTGAACGGTGGAACCAAAAAGCCCATTTCTGGTTGTTTTGGTTAGTTGGTTTTGTTTTGGGGTTTTGTTGGTTTGTTTTGGTTTTTTATTTATGGGAGATGAGAGAGAGTACAGCAAAATCCAATTTAATTTGAAAGAAATTGATTTTTTTTTTCTCCTCAAAGGAGGGATAAAGCCCCTCTTCATGTGATGGAGAGCTTAGCAGTAGTTGGCTGAGGAGCGCCAACCCACAGCGTTGCTGACAGAGAGGCACTAGCCCTGGGCAGAGGCTAAGTGAAGCTGACATCAAAATGTCTTGAAATGAAAACAAACTGTTCTGGGAAATCCCAAAATGTTGCTTGAGAAATTTTCTTTCAAGTGTCATTGGGTTTTATATTTTTTTGTGGTATTATCAGTCTAGCGGTGGCAGGATGGGCACGACACCCTGCTGAAATGTGTGTGTTGAGTGATATAAGATTGGGAAGGGCTCAACTCGGAGGGAGTTTCTGAGCAACCTGGTTTTGCCCCACATGAGGAACTCTGCCCCAGAGCAGGCTGACAGGCAGCCATGGAAATATGGGCTCTCAATCTCTGTGGCTTGGAGGGTAAAATTTAACAGGGAGGAATTAAAGGGAAAAGCAAACCCACTGTCCCAACCTGCCAGTGGGGGATGGGTCATCAGTGAGCCCTCTCTCACTGCTGGGACAGGAAGAGATGGGATGGGTCCTGTTTGGAAAACCTCCTCCTCTAGACCTGATGAGCTTGTGGGCGAGGTTCCTCTCTCGCTTTTAGGTCAGCTTTGCTCTTTTATTGGCCATTAAATTTGAAGAAGCCCATGAAATTTATGTGGTGTAATTTGTTCAGGCTGTCTATGCCACTAATAGTTTTGATGCTTTAATAACGCCATGTGCCACGTTTAATCCCTCTACAAATATTTGGAGAAGATACTTTATTTATATGGCATTTTAAATATGAATTTTTGAAGGAAATAATGTACTGGGGAAATACGTACAAATGTAATGTAATAAATGATGTGGAATTTACCCAGAGAAGAAAAGAGCAAAATATCACTCCAGTAGATTTTATTTTACTTACAAATGAATGTATAATATTTCTAAAGTACTTTCATCAGAGGCCTGCAAAGTGCATAATTGCAGAGCAGCGTCAGTCATTACGGCTGAGCCTCCCGCAGCCAAGCTGGAGAGCAGAGCTGAGCAGCCTGAGGAGAGGGAGATCCACACAACCTTTGCAGTGCACAAACCAACATCCACGGCCCTGCCCCCTGCTCGGGTGGATGGCTCCTATTGCGCCTGAGGGATGGGTCAGGGTGCCCCAGTGACCCCTGGCTCATCCCTGTCAAAGGATCCAGAGTGCTGCCAGGAGCCTCTGGGGACCCTCTGCTGCCTTGGGTTTCTCTGGGCCCCTGCTGCTGGCAGGCAGCTGCACAGGCTCCAGGGTTACAGTGAATTTTGTGGTCCCACTGCTGTGCGGATGGGGAGGACTGCTGGGGGGATCTGTGAGGGAATGAACATGGGCTGTGAGGGCACCATTCCCCTCCTGCGCTGAAGTGCACTGCAGGTGAGCAGCCAACCCTGCCCTATAATCCGTACTGCAGCTCACACCTTCCTTCTGAGCATCACTGCCCCAGCCATCCCCTGTGAACTGTCCCAGCATGACTCTTAGTGAGGTGGTTAATATTTCTTTTTAATTTCAGCTCAGGCACTTCCCTCCTGTTCACTGCCATGCTCTGCTGTCACCAGGTGATACAGGGACTGCCAAGGTTAGGGATGAAAAAGGAATGAAACCCACCACCTGAGCTAGGCTGCCACTCATGCAAATGGCATGAAATTTGGAAACCAGCTGGTTAGGAAATGAATTGGTCATGAGGATTTTTGCAGGAAGACTGGGCTGCACCTGTTCGGCTGCCAGCCACGCGCACTGGAGCATTAATCACTTAAATCAGCAAGAATACATTAAGCTTTAGAGTCACCATGGAGATGCTATACAGCCTTTGGCCAAAAAAAAAAAAAAAAAAAAAAAAGCAGAATGTTGTTTGCTGTAGTACCATGGAAGGAAATTCACGGCTGAGGAGGGATTAGGCTCTCAGTGATTTTCATGAAGAAAAGTGCCTGCTCTGGCAAGTGTAGGGGAGGATGCTTGGTGCTGGTGGTGAAGGGACAGCATGAGATCTCCTCTCCCAGCTCCCCAGCT